>NC_140297.1:160569698-161169698 GCF_964211825.1 Aythya ferina
TTTTTTGGGGGGTGGGGGGGGTGTTCTAACACGCGGCTCTACCCCCGAGTCAGCGGCATCCTGGGGTTGGTTTAGGGGGTGGGGGGGTGGTGGGGGGGTTTGGGGGGGTTTGGGGTTTTTTTTGGGGGGGTTTTGGGGGTTTTTTGGGGGTTTTTGGGGGGTGGGGGGGGTGTTCTAGCACGCGGCTCTACCCCCGAATCAGTGGCATCCTGGGGTTGGTTTAGGGGGTGGGGGTGGTGGGGGGGGTTTGGGGAGGTGGGGAGGGGGTTTGGGTTTTTTTTGGGGGGGGGTTTTGGGGTTTTTTTGGGGTTTTTGGGGGGTGGGGGGGGTGTTCTAGCACGCGGCTCTACCCCCGAATCAGCGGCATCCTGGGGTTGGTTTAGGGGTGGGGGGGTGGTGGGGGGGTTTGGGGGGGTTTGGGGGAATGGGGAGGGGGTTTGGGGGTGGTGGGGAGGGGGTTGGGGGGGGTTTGGGGAGGCTTGGGGGGTGGGGAGGGGGTTTGGGGGGGTTTAGGGGTGGTGGGGAGGGGGTTTGGGGGGGTTTGGGGGAATGGGGAGGGGGTTTGGGGGTGGTGGGGAGGGGGTTGGGGGGGTTTAGGGGTGGTGGGGAGGGGGTTTGGGGGGGGTTTGGGGAGGTTTGGGGGGTGGGGAGGGGGTTTGGGGGGGTTTGGAGGGATGGGGAGGGGGTTGGGGGGGGATTTGGGGAGGTTTGGGGTGGTGGGGCGGGGGTTTGGGGGTGGTGGGGGTTTGGGGAGGTAATGGTGAGGTTTGGGGGGGTGATGATGGGGTTTGGGGGGGGGTTGGGGGGGTGGGGAGGGGGTTTCGGGGAATGGGGAGGGGGTTTGGGGGGGTTTGGGGGAATGGGGAGGGGGTTTGGGGGTGGTGGTGGGGTTTTGGGGGGGGTGGGGAGGAGGTTTGGGGGGGTTTGGGGTGGTGGGGAGGGGGTTTGGGGGGATGGGGAGGGGGTTTGGGGGGGGTAGGGATGGGGTTTGGGGCTGGGGCTGGGTTTTGGGGGGTGGTGGGGGGGTTTGGGGGGGTTTTGGGGGGTGGGGAGGGGGTTTGGGGGGGTGATGGTGAGGTTTGGGGGGGGGGAGGAGGGGGTTTGGGGGTGGTGGGGGGGTTTTGGGGGGATGATGGTGGGGTTTGGGGGGGTGGTGGTAGGGGTCTGGGGGGCTGATGATGGGGTTTGGGGAGGTTTGGGGTGGTGGGGAGGGGGTTTGGCGGGTGATGCTGGGCTTTAGGGTGGTTTTGTGGTGTGGGGCTGGGGCTGGGGTCATTTTGGGGGTGCTGAGCCCCCCCCCCTGCTTCACGCCCCCCCCCCCCCACCCCCCGGCAGAGCCTGGAGGAGCTGGACCTGAGCCTGAACCCCCTGGGGGACGCCGGCTGCCGGCCGCTGGCGCTGCTGCTGCGCTCCTGCCCCGCGCTCAGCACCCTGCGCCTCCGCGCCTGCGGCTTCTCCCCCCGCTGCCACCTCGCCCTGAGCCACGGCCTGGCCGGTGAGCCACCCCCGCGCCCCCTCCCCTTCCTCCCTGGGGGGTCCTGGGGGTTGTCGTAACCCCATTATCCCCCCCCTCCCCAAAAAAAAAGGAGCCTCCCAGCTGCGGGCGCTGGCGCTGGCGCACAACGCGCTGGGCGCAGCGGGTTTGGAGCCGCTGCTGCGCGCCCTCCCCGCGGCCACCCTGGAGCACTTGGACGTTGGCTCCGTGCGAGGAGAGGACCCCCTGCCCCTCGCCGCCGCCCTGGGGGGCTTCCTGGAGCGGGTAAAGTGGCTGTGTCCCCCCGTTGTCCCCTTGTCCCCCCCCCGGTGTCCCCACGGAGCTGACGGTTGCGGGGTCTCCGCAGGGCGGCCGCGCGCTCGCCCGGTTGGAGCTGCCCGGGAACGGTTTGGACGACGCGGCCGTGGCTGAGCTGCTCGGGTGAGGGGCTGGGGGGGGTAAAAAGGGGCTGGGGGGGGTAAAAAAGGGGCTGGGGGGGGTGTTGGGGGGGTCCCCTGTGGCACCGGCACCCGGCGGCTTCGGTGTCCCTCGTGGCACCATCGCTCGGTGGCCTCAATGGCACCGGCACCCAGTGGCCTTGGTGGCACCCTTGGAGTTGTCACCCAGCACCTTGGGTGTCCCCCCAGCACCCTCACCCAGAGCCCTCGGTGTCACCCTTGGCACTGTCACCCCTTCCCCTTGGTGTCCCCCTGTCACCGTCACCCAACGCCCTCGGTGTCCCCTCGTCACCAGCACCCAATGCCCTCGGTGTCCCCCTTGGCATTGTCACCCAGTGACCCTGGTACTGTCACCCAGTGCCCCTGGTGTCCTGGGTGCCACCACCCAGCACCTTGGGTGTCCCCCCGGCACCCTCACCCAGTGCCCTCGGTGTCACCCTTGGCACCGTCACCCCTTCCCCTTGGTGTCCCCCCGTCACCGTCACCCAGTGCCCTTGGCACCGTCACCCTTCCCCTTGGTGCCCCCCCCTTGTCACCATCACCCAGTGCCCTCGGTGTCCTGGGTGCCACCACCCAGCACCTTGGGTGTCCCCCCGGCACCCTCACCCAGTGCCCTCGGTGTCCCCCCTGTCACCATCACCCCCTCCCTTCGGTGCCCCCCCCTTGTCACCATCCCCATCACCCTTGGCACCACCACCCCCCTGTCACCATCCCCCTCCCCACCCCACCCCGGTGCCCCCCCCCCACCGGGACCCTTCCTGACCCCCTCCCCACCCCGCTGCCCTCCCCCCCCCCTGCAGGTTCCTCCCCTCCTGCCCCTCCCTGGTGTCCCTGGACCTCTCGGCCAACCCCAGCATCACCAGTGCGGGGCTGCGGGCGCTACTGGGGGCACTGGGCGAGCGCAACCGGCGGCTGCAGTACCTCAGCCTGGCAGGTAAGGGACGGGGACGGGGGGGTCACAGCGGTGCCGGGGGGGGCGGACAGCCCCCCCACGAGGCCACCGCGGTGACATTGTCCCCGTTTGTCCCCAAGGCTGCTCCGTGGAGGGACCCCTGGACGGCGTCACCTGGGCCAGGGCGGCCACCGGCGTGCGGGACCTGCGGCTCTGCGGCCGCGGCGTGAAACGGGGGGGCCCCCCCGGCACCGACCCCCCCGGCGCCTTCCGACGCCACCGCAAACTCTTCTGCACCAGCCTCTGAGCCTGGATGTCGCGATACGGGGGGCGGGTATCGCGATACGGGGGCGGATATCGCGATATGGGGGGGGTCACCCTACGGGGGCGCAGCCGCGGGACGCGTCCCTCGCGTCCCTTTCCCCCCCCCCCTGTTGCCCCCCCCCCCGGTGTTTTTTTAGCCTGGCTGAGGGCATTACAAGGTATTTATGAGCGTGGCCGGGCTGCTTTTTGGGGTCTCTGTAGGGTTGGGAGGGTCCCACCATAATTGGGGGGGGGGGTCCCACCCTAATTGGAGGGGGTCCCCCCGCACGGCACGCGTCCCCTTCCCACAAGACGCAAGCGAAGGACGAGGGGGGGGTTTATTGCCCGGCCCCGCGTTTCGGGGCCACGCAGCCCCCCCAAAACACAACAGGGACAGGGGGACGCGACCCCAAAATTTGGGGGGGGGGCTCCTCAGGCATGCAGGAAGCGGTTGAAGGCGTTGTAGGCGGACTCGAGGTCGAAGAGCATCTGGCGCACCTGGGAATCGTCCAGCTCGTCCGAGGCCGACATCGCGCTCAGGGTCTGCAGCCTTTTTTTGGGGGGGGAATCAGGGTCAGGGGGGGTGACCCCAAAAAGTTTGACCCCCCCCCGAAGTGTGGGGGCTCACCACTGGTTGACTTTCTGGCGCCCCTCGAAGTCGGGGGGCAGGTGGCTCATGCGGTTCATCGTCTCCATCAGCTCCCGCAGGTCCGGCTGGATCTGGGGGCGGGGGGTCGGGGTGAGTGGGGGTCACCCCAAAATGTTGGGGTCACCCCGAAGCTACGGGGCCGCCCCGAAATGCCAGGGCTGTCCCGAAATGCTGGGGTCACCCCGAAATACTGGGGTCGCTGTGGAACGCCTGGGCCACCCCAAAACACCAGGGTCACCCCAAAACACCCAGAGCCACCCCAAAACCCCCGGGGCCACCCCAGAATCCCCGGGGCCACCCCAAAACACCCAGAGCCACCCCAAAACCCCCGGGGCCACCCCAAAAACCCCCAGAGCCACCCCAAAATATTGGGGCCACCCCAAAACCCCGGGGTCACCCCAAAACACCCAGAGCCACCCCAAAACCCCTGGGGCCACCCCAAAACACCCGGGGCCACCCCAAAACCCCTGGGGCCACCCCAAAACACCCAGAGCCACCCCAAAACCCCCGGGGCCACCCCAAAACCCCCGGGGCCACCCCAAAATATTGGGGCCACCCCAAAACACCCAGAGCCACCCTAAAACCCCTGGGGCCACCCCAAAACACCCAGAGCCACCCCAAAACCCCCGGGGCCACCCCAAAATATTGGGGCCACCCCAAAAACCCCTGGGACCACCCCAAAACCCCTGGGGCCACCCCAAAACCCCCGGGGCCACCCCAAAACCCCCGGGGCCACCCTAAAACCCCTGGGGCCACCCCAAAACACCCAGAGCCACCCCAAAATATTGGGGCCACCCCAAAACCCCCGGAACCACCCCAAAACCCCTGGGGCCACCCCAAAACACCCAGAGCCACCCCAAAACATCCGGGGCCACCCCAAAACCCCCGGGGCCACCCCAAAATATTGGGGCCACCCCAAAACACCCAGGGCTACCCCAAAACCCCTGGGGCCACCCCAAAACCCCCGGGGCCACCCCAAAACACTGGGGCCACCCCAAAATATTGGGGCCACCCCAAAAACCCCCGGGGCCACCCCTCCCCACCTCATCCATGGCGCGGATCTCCAGGCGCAGCTTGTCCATGACGGTGATGAAGAGCTGCGGGGGGGGGACGAGAGGAGGGGAGGGGGCGTTTGGGGGCGGCCCCCACCCCCCCCCGACCCCAAATCCGACCCCAAACCCCGACCCCGACCCCGACCCCGACCCCACCGAGACGATGTCGGCGATGCAGCGGTTGAGGTTGCCCTTGTCGTCCTTGATGGTGATGGGCCGGTCCTCCTTGATGCGCTCCATGGCCAGGGGGCAGTCCAGCTGGGGGGGGGGAGGGGGGGGGTGAGCACCCAAGGGTGGGGGGGGGGGTCCTGTGGGGGTGGGCACCCAAGGGTGGGCACCCGAAGGTGGGGGTCCCATAGGGAATGGGAAGTCAATGGGCACCCAAGGGTGGGGGTCCTGTGGGGGTGGGCACCCGAGGGTGGGGGTCATGTGGGGGTGGGCACCCAAGGGTGGGCACCCGAAGGTGGGGGGTCCTGTGGGGGTGGGCACCCAAGGGTGGGGGTCCCATAGGGAACGGGAACCCAATGGGCACCCACAGGTGGGGGTTCTGTGGGGGTGGGCACCCGAGGGTGGGGGTCCTGTGGGGGTGAGCACCCAAGGGTGGGCACCCGAAGGTGGGGGGTCCTGTGGGGGTGGGCACCCAAGGGTGGGGGTCCCATAGGGAACGGGAACCCAATGGGCACCCACAGGTGGGGGTTCTGTGGGGGTGGGCACCCGAGGGTGGGGGTCCTGTGGGGGTGAGCACCCAAGGGTGGGGGGGGACCCGCGGGGGTGAGCACCCAAGGGTGGGGGGGGACCCGCGGGGGTGGGCACCCAAGGGTGGGGGTCATGTTGGGAATGGGAATCCAATGGGCAACCAAGGGTGGGGGTCCCATAGGGAATGGGATCCCAATGGGCACCCAAAGGTGGGCACCAAGGGTGGGCACCCAAAGGTGGGGGTCCCGTGGGGGTGGGCACCCAAGGGTGGGCACCCGAAGGTGGGGGTCCCATAGGGAATGGGAAGTCAATGGGCACCCAAAGGTGGGGGTCCCATGGGGTTGGGCACCAAGGGTGGGTACCCAAAGGTGGGGGGGGTCCTGTGGGGGTGGGCACCCAAGGGTGGGGGCCATGTAGGGAATGGGAACCCAATGGGCACCCAAAGGTGGGCACCCAAAGGTGGGCACCCAAAGGTGGGGGGGCCTGCGGGGGTGGGCACCCAAGGGTGAGGGTCATGTAGGGAATGGGAATCCAATGGGCACCCAAAGGTGGGGGGTCCCGCAGGGGTGGGCACCCAAAGGTGGGGGTCTTGTAGGGAATGGGAACCCAAGGGGCACCCAAAGGTGGGCACCCAAAGGTGGGGGTCCTGCAGGGATGGGCACCCAAAGGTGGGGGTCCTGTGGGGGTGGGCACCCAAGGGTGGGGGTCATGTAGGGAATGGGAATCCAATGGGCACCCAAGGGTGGGGGTCCCATAGGAAACAGGAACTCAATGGGCACCCAAAGGTGGGGGTCTCACGGGGGTGGGCACCCAAAGGTGGGGGTCCTGTAGGGAACGGGAACCCAAAGGTGGGGGTCTCATAGGGAACAGGAACCCAATGGGCATCCAAAAGTGGGGGTCCCATGGGGGTGGGCACCCAAGGGTGGGGGTCTCATAGGGAACGGGCACCCAAAGGTGGGTGTTCTGCGGGGAATGGCACCCAAAGGTGGGGGTCCCATAGGGAACGGGCACCCAATGGGCACCCAAAGGTGGGCATCCCATGGGGAAGGGGCACCCAAAGGGGGGGGTCCCATAGGGAACGGGCACCCAATGGGCACCCAAAGGTGGGCGTCCCATGGGGAAGGGGCACCCAACGGTGGGCATCCCATGGGGAAGGGGCACCCAACGGTGGGGGTCCCATGGGGAAGGGGCACCCAAAGGGGGGGGGTCCCATGGGGATGGGCACCCAATGAGCACCCAAACGGGCACCCAATGAGCACGGGGCAGACGGGGGGGAACCACGAAGGTTGGGATCAGCCCGGGGGGGGGGGAACCAGACCCCGACCCCGACCCCGACCCCGACCCCGACCCCGACCCCGACCCTGACCCCAACCCCGAGCCCGACCCCGAGCCCGACCCCGAGCCCGAGCCCGAGCCCGACCCTGACCCCGACCCCGACCCTGACCCCGACCCCGAGCCCGACCCCGACCCTGACCCCGACCCCAACCCCAACCCCGACCCCGACCCTGACCCCGACCCCAACCCTGACCCCGACCCCGACCCTGACCCCAACCCCAACCCTGACCCCGAGCCCGACCCCGACACCAACCCTGACCCCGACCCCGACACCGACCCTGACCCCGACCCTGACCCCGACCCCAACCCTGACCCCGAGCCCGAGCCCGACCCCGACCCTGACCCCGACCCCAACCCTGACCCCGACCCCGACCCTGACCCCGACCCTGACCCCGACCCTGACCCCGACCCCGACCCTGACCCCGACCCTGACCCCAACCCTGACCCCGACCCCGACGCACGCGGAACTTGCGGCAGAACTCATCGATGGAGCTGATCTCGGAGCCCTGCACCTGCTTCAGGGCCGCCTTGAACTGCACCAGGAGGCGCGAGCACGCGGCCGTGTACCTGGGAAATGGGGGGAATTGGGGGGAAATTGGGGAAATGGGGGGAATGGGGGGAATGGGGGGAATGGGGGGAATGGGGGGAATTGGGGGGAATGGGGGGGAATGGGGGGGATGGGGGGATATGGGGGGAAATGGGGGGAATGGGGGGAAATTGGGGAAATGGGGGGAATGGGGGGGAATTGGGGGGGATGGGGGGGAATTGGGGGGAATGGGGGGGAATTGGGGGGAATGGGGGGGAATTGGGGGACAAATGGGGGCAAATGGGGCAAATGGGGCCAAAAAGGGGACAAAGGGGGACAAAGGGGGGACAAAGGGGACAAAAGGGGGCAATGGGGACAATGGGGACAAACAGGGACAAACAGGGCAAATGGGGACAAACGGGGGGCAAAGGGGGGCAAAGGGGGGGCAAAGGGGGGCAAAGGGGGACAAATTGGGGCAAAGAGGGGCAAAGAGAACAAATGGGGACAAATGGGGACAAACAGGGACAAATGGGGACAAACAGGGACAAATGGGAACAATTGGGGGCAAATGGGGACAAATGGGGACAAACGGGGGACAAAAAGGGGACAAAGGGGGACAGAGGGGGGCAATGGGGACAAAAGGGGGATAAATGGGGACAAAGGGGGACAATGGGGGCACGGGGGGGCCTCACTCGTTGGGGGACACGCAGTCCTTGATGTAGGCCTTCTCCAGCGCCTGCAGCGTCTTCACCACGGCGAACAGCTCGGCCATGTTGTCGTACCTGCGGGAGGGCCGTGGGGCAGGGCTATGGGGCACGGGGCACGGTGTGGGGCAGGGCTATGGGGTGTGGGGCAGGGTTATGGGGTGTGGGGCAGGGCTATGGGGTGTGGGGCAGGGTGTGGGGCAGGGCTATGGGGCACGGGGCAGGGTTATGGGGTGTGGGGCAGGGCTATGGGGCACAGAGTGGGGCTGTGGGGCCTGGCCATGGGGCACGGGACAGGGCTATGGGGCACAGGGCAGGGTTATGGGGCATGGGGCAGGGTATGGGGCAGGGCCATGGGGCACAGAGTGGAGCTCTGGGGCATGGGGCAGAGCTGTGGGGCAGGGTTATGGGGCATGGGGCAGGGTATGGGGCAGGGCCATGGGGCACAGAGTGGAGCTCTGGGGCATGGGGCAGAGCTGTGGGGCAGGGTTATGGGGCATGGGGCAGGGTTATAGGGCACGGGGCAGGGTATGGGGTGTGAGGCAGGGCTGTGGGGCACAGAGTGGGGCTGTGGGGCCTGGCCATGGGGCACAGGGCAGGGTTATGGGGCACAGAGTAGGGCTGTGGGGCACGGGGCAGGGTGTGGGGCATGGAGTGGGGCCATGGGGCCTGGCCATGGGGCACAGGGCATGGCTGTGGGGCAGGGTTATGGGGCACGGGGCAGGGTATGGGGCAGGGCCATGGGGCAGGGCTGTGGGGCACAGGGCAGGGTATGGGGCAGGGCTGTGGGGCACGGAGTGGGGCTATGGGGCAGGGTATGGGGCAGGGTATGGGGCAGGGCCATGGGGCACAGGACGCAGCGGTGGGGGGCAGATGGGCGCTGCCACGGAGAGGGGGCTGCGGTGGGACGGGGGGGGCCTCGGGGTGGGTGACGGGGTGTTGGGGGTCCCATGGGGGGTGCCGGGGGGTGTTGTGACGGGTGACGTGACGGGTGATGGGGTGTCACCAGGTGTCATACTGGGTGTTGGGGTGTTGTGACGGGTGACAGGGTGCTGTGACGGGTGACAGGGTGTTGTGGGGTGTCACAGTGGGTGACGGGGTGTTGTGATGGGTGTTGGGGTGTCGTGATGGGTGACGGGGTGCTGTGACGGGTGATGGGGTGTCACCAGGTGTCATGCTGGGTGTTGGGGTGTTGTGACGGGTGACAGGGTGCTGTGGGGTGTCGTGACAGGTGACGGGGTGTCACGCTGGGTGTCACGGTGTTGTGATGGGTGTAGGGGTGTCGTGATGGGTGACGGGGTGCTGTGACGGGTGATGGGGTGTCACCAGGTGTCATACTGGGTGTTGGGGTGCTGTGATGGGTGTCACGGTGTTGTGGGGTGTCGTGACAGGTGACGGGGTGTCACGGTGTTGTGATGGGTGATGGGGTGTCATGACGGGTGACGGGGTGTTGTGACAGGTGACAGGGTGTTGTGGGGTGTCGTGACGGGTGACGGGGTGTCATGCTGGGTGTCACGGTGTGGTGACGGGTGACAGGGTGTTGTGGGGTGTTGTGGGGTGTTGTGGGGTGCTGTGGGGTGTTGTGGGGTGTTGTGGTGCCGCGCTCACCTCTCCCTCTCCCGCGCGTTCTTGTAGAGCTTCACCTCCTGCGGGACGCGGCGGGGTCGGGTCCCAATTGGGGGGGGGTCCCAATGGGGGGGGTCCCAATGGGGGGGGTCCCAACCTGGGGCTCACCCTGGGGGTCCCATTCCAGGGGTCCCAACTGGGGTGTCCAATTTTGGGGGTCCCATCCCTGGACTCATCCTGGGGGTCCCAACTGGGGGGTCCCATCCTGGGGGGGTCCCAACCCGGAGGGGTCCCAACTGGGGGGTCCCAACCAGGTCCCATCTCGGGGGGGTCCCAACTGGGGGGTCTGATCTTGGGGGTCCCAATTAGGGGGGGGTCTCATCACAGTGGGTGCCAGGCTGGGGGGGTCCCAACCAGGGGGGGGTCCCAACCCGAGGTTCACACCGGGGGGGTGCCATCGTGGGGGTCCCATGCCGGGGGGGTCACAACTGGGGGGTCCCAGCCTGGGGGGGTCCCAAATGGGGGGTCCGATTTTGGGGGTCCCATCCCTGGGCTCACCCCGGGGGGGTCCCAACTGGGGGGGTCTCATCCCGGGGGGTCCCATCCTGGGGGTCTCAACTGGGGGGTCCCAACCGGGGGGGGGGGGTCACAACACGGGGGTCCCATGCTGGGGGTCCCACCCGGGGGGGGTCCCAACCGGGGGGTCCCAGCCTGGCGGGGGTCCCAATTGGGGGGGGTCCCAACCCGGGGGGGTCCCACCCCGGTGCCCCCCCCCCCCTCACCTCGTACAGCTCCGGCCGAGCCCCGGGACCTGCTGGGGGGGGGGGTGGAATTAAGGGGGGGGGGGGCACCGTGAGCACCCCCCCACCCCACCCCCATCCCTCCCCCTTCCCCCTCCCCCCACCCCCCCACCCCCCCACCCCCCGCCCCTCCCCCCCCGCTCACCGCCCAGCCCCGGCGGGGCCGCCACGCCGTGGAACATCGCGGGGGGGTCCGGGGGGGGTCCGGGGGGGGGGTCGGGGGGGTCCCGGGGGGGGTCCGGGGGGGTCCGGGGGGGTCAGGACCGGGCCGGGGCCTCCCCCCGCCGAGCTCCCGGGGCTGCAAAATGGCGGCGGGGGGAGGGGCGGGGGGAGGGGAGAAGGGAGGGGGAGGGGCTATGGGGGTGGGGGAGGGGTTAAGGGGAAGGGGAGGGGATAAGGGGATGGGGAGGGGCGGGGGGAGGGGCTGAGGGGTGGGGGAGGGGCGGGGGGAGGGGCGGGGGGAGGGGCTGAGGGGATGGGGATGGGAAGGGGAAAGGGGAGGGGAGGGGGCGGGGCTAGGGGAGGGGCTAAGGAGTGGGGAGGGGAGGGGCTGGGGGCGTGGCTAATGGAGGGGGAGGGGCTAAGGGGTGGGAGAGGGGCTAAGGGGATGGGGAGGGGAAGGGGAAGAGGGAGGGGAAGGGGAGGGGAAAGGGAGGGGCTGGGGGAGGGGCTGGGGGAGGGGCTAAGGGGTGGGGGAGGGACTAAGAGGATGGGGCGGGGCTAAGTGGAGGGGGCGGGGCTAAGGGAGGGGGAGGGGCTAAGGGGAAGGGGAGGGGAAGGGGAAGAAAAAGGGAGGGGAAGGGAAGGGGAAGAGATGGGGAAGGGGAAGGGGAAGGGGGAGGGGAAGGGGGAGGGGAAGGGGTAGGAAAGGGGAGGGGAAGGGGAAGGAAAAAGGAAGGGGAAGGGACGGAGAGGGGAAGGAAAGGGGGAGGGGAGGGGAAGGGGAGGGGGAGGGGAAGGGAAGGAGGAGGGAAGGGGGAGGGGAGGGGAAGAAAAGAGGGTGGGGAAGGGCAGGGCAGGAGAGGAGAAGGAAAGGGGAAGGGGAGGGGAGGGGAAGGGCAGGGAGGGGGAAGGGCAGGGCCGGACCCCTCAGCACCCCCCCTGCCCCAGCACGGGCCCCGCGGCCACCGAGGGGGGGGGGAAATGGGGCTGGGGTCTCCGCACCCCCAGGGGCAGGAGGGCGGCGGGGGCACCAGGGGGAGCTCGGGGGGGCTCGGGGGGGCTCAGGGGGTCTTGGGGGGGCTCAGGGGGTCTCGGGGGTCTTGGGGGGCTCGGGGGGGCTTGGGGGGGCTCAGGGGGGCTCAGGGGGGCTAGGGGGTCTCGGGGGTCTCGGGGGGGCTCAGGGGGGCTCAGGGGTCTCGGGGGGGCTCGGAGGGGCTCAGGGGGGCTCAGGGGGTCTCGGGGGTCTTGGGGGGCTCGGGGGGGCTTGGGGGGGCTCAGGGTGTCTTGGGGGGTCTCAGGGGTCTCGGGGGGTCTTGGGGGGGTCCCAGGGGGCCGGGGGCACCTCCACGCAGGGCCAAGGCTGTGGGGTGGGGAGGGGCCGGGGTGGGGCCGCGGGGCTGTAAAGGGGCGGGGGGGGGGCAAAGATCGCGGCGCGTGGCGGGGCCAAGGGGCGGGCGGAGGGCGAAGGGCCCGCGGGGAGCACGGGGACAGGGCCGGAAGGACCCGAGGGGGCAGGGCGGGCCGACACGTCGTCGGGTTGTCATGTTGTCACGTCGTCATATCGTCGTGTTATCACGTTGTCATATCGTCACGTTGTCATGTTGTCACGTTGTCGTGCCATCATGTCGTCATGTCGTCATATCGTCATGTCATCATGTCATGTCATCATGTCGTCATGTCATCATGTCATGTCGTTGTGTTGTGCCGTCATGTCACCATGTCATCGCGTTGTCATGTCGTCATATCGTCATGTCATCATGTCACGTCATCATGTTGTCATGTCATCACATCATCCTATCATCATGTCGTCGCGTTGTTATGTCATCATGTTGTCCTATCGTCACGTCATCGTATCATCACGTCATGTCATCATGTCATCGTGTCATCATGTCATCATGTCATCATGTCATCACGTCGTCATATCGTCACGTTGTCATGTTGTCGTGCTGTCGTGTTGTCACGTTGTCATGTCATCACGTCATCATGTTGTCATGTCATCATATCATCATGTCATTACGTTGTCATGTCGTCATGTTGTCATATCGTCATGTCATCATGTCATCACGTTGTCACGTCAACATGTTGTCATGTTCTCATGTCATGTCATCATGTTGTCATATCGTCATGTCCTGACGTCATCACGTCATTGTGTTGTCATGTCATCACGTTTTCATGTTATCACGTCATCATATCATCACGTTGTCGTCCTCACGTCATGATATTGCCATGTCCTCGTGTCGTCACATTGCCATGTTGTCACACCGTCATGTCGTTACGCTGTCATGTCATGTCCTCACCTTGCCATGTCATCACATCGTCATATCGTCATGTCCTTACGTCATCACATCATGTCATCATGTCATCATATCATCGTGTCACCATATCATATCATCGTGTCATCACGCTGTCGTGTCATCATGTCGTCACGTTGTTGTATCGTCATGTCAAGGAGAAGGAGGTGGAGAAGAGAAGGAGGAGCAGGAGGAGGAGGAGGAGGAGGAGGAGGAGGAGGAGGCAGAGCACAAGGATACGGAGAGTGGCTGCAATGCCTTGGGGGGTCTCACGAGAGCAGAGCCGGGGTACGAATACCATATATATGGTATAGTGGGTGTATATATATGGTGTATATATATATGGTGTATATATATGGTGTATATATATGGTGTATATATATATGGTGTATATATATATGGTGTATATATATATGGTGTATATATATGGTGTATATATATATGGTGTATATATATGGTGTATATATATGGTGTATATATATATGGTGTATATATATATGGTGTATATATATGGTGTATATATATATGGTGTATATATATGGTGTATATATATGGTGTATATATATATGGTGTATATATATGGTGTATATATATGGTGTATATATATGGTGTATATATATATGGTGTATATATATGGTGTATATATATGGTGTATATATATGGTGTATATATATGGTGTATATATATGGTGTATATATATATGGTGTATATATATGGTGTATATATATATGGTGTATATATATATGGTGTATATATATGGTGTGTATATATATGGTGTATATATATGGTGTATATATATGGTGTATATATATGGTGTATATATATATGGTGTATATATATGGTGTATATATATGGTGTATATATATGGTGTATATATATGGTGTATATATATGGTGTATATATATATGGTGTATATATATATGGTGTATATATATGGTGTATATATATGGTGTATATATATATGGTGTATATATATATGGTGTATATATATATGGTGTATATATATATGGTGTATATATATGGTGTATATATATGGTGTATATATATATGGTGTATATATATGGTGTATATATATATGGTGTATATATATATGGTGTATATATATGGTGTATATATATATGGTGTATATATATGGTGTATATATATGGTGTGTATATATATGGTGTGTATATATATGGTGTATATATATGGTGTATATATATATGGTGTATATATATGGTGTATATATATGGTGTATATATATATGGTGTATATATATGGTGTATATATATGGTGTATATATATGGTGTATATATATATGGTGTATATATATGGTGTATATATATGGTGTATATATATGGTGTATATATATATGGTGTATATATATGGTGTATATATATATGGTGTATATATATGGTGTATATATATGGTGTATATATATGGTGTATATATATATGGTGTATATATATGGTGTATATATATGGTGTATATATATATGGTGTATATATATGGTGTATATATATGGTGTATATATATGGTGTATATATATATGGTGTATATATATGGTGTATATATATGGTGTATATATATATGGTGTATATATATATGGTGTATATATATATGGTGTATATATATGGTGTATATATATGGTGTATATATATGGTGTATATATATGCAGTATATATATATGGTGTATATATATGGTGTATATATATATGGTGTATATATATGGTGTATATATATGGTGTATATATATGGTGTATATATATATGGTGTATATATATGGTGTATATATATGGTGTATATATATGGTGTATATATATGGTGTATATATATGGTGTATATATATATGGTGTATATATATGGTGTATATATATGGTGTATATATATGGTGTATATATATGGTGTATATATATATGGTGTATATATATATGGTGTATATATATATGGTGTATATATATGGTGTATATATATGGTGTATATATATGGTGTATATATATGGTGTATATATATGGTGTATATATATATGGTGTATATATATGGTGTATATATATGGTGTATATATATGGTGTATATATATATGGTGTATATATATGGTGTATGTATATGGTGTATATATATGGTGTATATATATATGGTGTATATATATGGTGTATATATATGGTGTATATATATGGTGTATATATATGGTGTATATATATGGTGTATATATATATGGTGTATATATATGGTGTATATATATGGTGTATATATATGGTGTATATATATATGGTGTATATATATGGTGTATGTATATGGTGTATATATATATGGTGGGGTAGAGTTGGGTAGGGTAGAGTAGAGTGGAGTAGAGCAAAGAGTAGAGTTGAGTTGAGTTGAGTAGAGTCGAGTCCAGTAGAGTTGAGTAGGGTTGAGTAGAGTCAAGTCGAGTCGCGTCGAATCCTCCAGGAGGACCCCAGTACACCCAGCGCTCTCCCCAGTACACCCAAGCCTCTCCCCAGTACAACTAGGGCTCTCCCCAGTATACCCAGGGCTCTCCAATATAAGTCCAGGGCTCTCCCCAGTACACCCAGTGCTGTCCCCAGTACACCCAGGGCTGTTCCCAGTACACCCAGCACTCTCCCCAGTACACCCAGTGCTCTCCCCAGTACACCCAGGCTTCTCCCCAGTTCACCCAGTACTCTCCCCAGTACAACCAGTACTCTCCCCAGTACACCCTGGGCTCTCCCCAGTACACCCAGTGCTCTCCCCAGTACACCCAGGGCTCCGCCCAGTACACCCAGGGCTGTTCCCAGTACACCCAGCAGTCTCCCCAGTACACCCAGGGCTCTCCCCAGTTCACCCAGGCTTCTCCCCAGTACACCCAGTACTCCCCAATATACACCCAGAGCTCTCCCCAGTACACCCAGGCCTCTCCCCAGTACACCCAGGGCTCTCCCCAGTACACCCAGTGCTCTCCCCAGTACACCCAGGGCTCTCCCCAGTACACCCAGTGCTCTCCGCAGTACACCCAGGGCTCTCCAATATATGCCCAGGCCTCTCCCCAGTCCACCCAGGCCTCTTCCCAGTACACCCAGTGCTCTCCCCAGTACACCCAGGGCTCTCCAATATATGCCCAGGCCTCTCCCCAGTCCACCCAGGCCTCTTCCCAGTACACCCAGTGCTCCCCCCAGTACAACCAGAGCTCTCCCCAGTACACCCAGGCCTCTCCCCAGTACACCCAGGGCTCCGCCCAGTACACCCAGTACTCTCCCCAGTACACCCAGTGCTCTCCCCAGTACACCCAGGCTTCTCCCCAGTTCACCCAGTACTCTCCCCAGTACAACCAGTACTCTCCCCAGTACACCCTGGGCTCTCCCCAGTACACCCAGTGCTCTCCCCAGTACACCCAGGGCTCCGCCCAGTACACCCAGGGCTGTTCCCAGTACACCCAGCAGTCTCCCCAGTACACCCAGGGCTCTCCCCAGTTCACCCAGGCTTCTCCCCAGTACACCCAGTACTCCCCAATATACACCCAGAGCTCTCCCCAGTACACCCAGGCCTCTCCCCAGTACACCCAGGGCTCTCCCCAGTACACCCAGTGCTCTCCCCAGTACACCCAGGGCTCTCCCCAGTACACCCAGTGCTCTCCGCAGTACACCCAGGGCTCTCCAATATATGCCCAGGCCTCTCCCCAGTCCACCCAGGCCTCTTCCCAGTACACCCAGTGCTCCCCCCAGTACAACCAGAGCTCTCCCCAGTACACCCAGGCCTCTCCCCAGTACACCCAGGGCTCCGCCCAGTACACCCAGTACTCTCCCCAGTACACCCAGGGTTCTCCCCAGTACATCCAGTGCTCTCCCCAGTACACCCAGGGCTGTTTACAGTACACCCAGAGCTCCCCAATATACACCCAGTGCTCTCCCCAGTACTCCCAGTGCTCTCCCCAGTACTCCCAGTGCTCTCCCCAGTTCACCCAGTGCTCTCCAATATACGCCCAGGCCTCTTCCCAGTCCACCCAGGGCTCTTCCCAGTACACCCAGTGCTCCCCCCAGTACACCCAGTGCTCTCCCCAGTACACCCAGTGCTCTCCAATATACACCCAGGCCTCTCCCCAGTCCACCCAGTGCTCTCCCCAGTCCACCCAGTGCTCTCCCCAGTACACCCAGGCCTCTCCCCAGTCCACCCAGGGCTTTCCCCAGTACACCCAGTGCTCTCCCCAGTCCACCCAGGGCTTTCCCCAGTACACCCAGGGCTTGCACGGGGTCGGGGTCGGAGTCGGGGTCAGGTTCGGGGTCAGGTTTGGGGTCGGGGTCAGGTTTGGGGTCGGGGTCTCGCCGCGGTGCCGCCGCGCGCCGTGCCCGGGCACCCGTTGTCCCCGCAGGGCCCCAGAACAAAGCCCCGGGGACGCGGTGGCCCCGGTGGCCCCAGGAGCGTGGCCACCCCAACGTCGGGGGGTGGGGGGCATGGGCTACGTACAGCCAGGGGTTTTGGGGCGGAAATCGGGGATTTGGAGCCAAGGCGCAGCGTCGCAGCGTCCCAGCCCCCGCCCCCGAAGGGGAAATCCCCAAATTCCCCCGATTTTTCCTCTTTTTCCTCATTCTCCTCCCGTGGGACTGGTGCAGCCGCATTCCTCCTCCCCACCCTGCCTCAGTTTCCCTGACCCCGCAGCCACCTCCCGGGGTTTTCCCCGCGGCCGCTTCCCCTTCCTGGTGCCACCCGGTGCCACCCAGCACCCAAGGGTGGGGGGACGGTGGGGGGACCCAAAAACCACCTCGCCCCGACCCAGGTGGGACTCGAACCCACAGTCCCCAGCTCCGGAGGCTGATGCCTTGTCCATTAGGCCACTGGGCCCCCATGGGTGCGGTGGTGCCACCATGGCACCCATGGGTGCCCCCGGTGCCCCCGGCGCCCTTTGGCTTCGGGGAAGAGTCCATGGCCACGGGGCACGCGTGTGCGCGCACGCCCCGCGCACGTGGACGGGGGGTGGCGTCCAAAATCCTCGGGCACCGGAGGGGACGGGGAGGGACGAGGGGACCCCGGCACCCCATAGAGGGGACACCCCCATTGGGGGGACACCCCCATAGAGGGGGACACCCCCGGAGAGGGGACACCCTGGAGAGGGGACACCCCCATAGAGGGGACACCCCGGAGAGGGGACACCCCCGTAGAGGGGACACCCCGGTGAGGGGACACCCCGGAGAGGGGACAACCTGGAGAGGGGACACCCCGGAGAGGGGACACCCCCACTGGGGGGACACCCCCATAGAGGGGATACCCCCGGAGAGGGGACACCCCCGGAGAGGGGACACCCCATTGAGGGGACACCCCGGAGAGGGGACATCCCATAGAGGGGGACACCCCCGGAGAGGGGACACCCCATAGAGGGGACACCCCAGTGAGGGGACACCATGGAGAGGGGACACCCCGGAGAGGGGACACCCTGGAGAGGGGACACCCCGGAGAGGGGACACCCCCATAGAGGGGGACACCCCCGGGGAGGGGACACCCCCGGAGAGGGGACATCCCATAGAGGGGACACCCCCGGGGAGGGGACACCCCATTGAGGGGACACCCCCGGGGAGGGGACACCCTGGAGAGGGGACACCCCGGTGAGGGGACACCCCATAGAGGGGACACCCCATAGAGGGGACACCCCCGGGGAGGGGACACCCCCGGGGAGGGGACACCCCATAGAGGGGACACCCCGGGGGAGGGGACACCCCATTGAGGGGACACCCCGGAGAGGGGACACCCCCATAGAGGGGACACCCCGGTGAGGGGACACCCCGGAGAGGGGACACCCCATTGAGGGGACACCCCGGAGAGGGGACACCCTGGTGAGGGGACACCGGCGCCTTCGGGACGCGCCGTGGCTGGGTTCGGATGTGCCATGAGCGGGGTCCCCGTGGCACCAAACCACACCGGCCCCCCCGTGCGGTGCCACCCTCCACGTGGGTGCCCGTCCCCGCGGCCACCCGAGGTTGGTGGCCACCTTTTGGCCCCGTAGGGCACATCCGGGGAATGTCCCCGCAGGGCACAACCGGGAAATGTCCCCACGGGGCCGGCCGGGCCGGCTCGGCCACCCTGAGTCACCGGGCCCCCCGCTGTCACCGCGGGCGCTGGCGTCACCCCGGCGGCACGGGGCTGAGTCACTTCCTACAGCAACGGGGCCGGGAACGGGGACTGGAACGGGGCCACCCCGTTGGGACACCCCGCTGGGGACGTGCCACCACCACCACCCCCCTTGCACCCTCCTGCCCCCTCCCCGTGCCGAGGACAGCGCGCTCCTGCAGGTGACCGCGGGCGCCCTGGGGGCACGGGGAGGAGGGGCCGGGCACCCATGGGTGCCCCCAGTGCCGTGTGGTGATCCCGGCACGTGCGGGTAGAGCCGGCACCGAGGCGCGACGCCGGCGCTCAGCCACGACGCCGGCACCCGTGCCGTATCCCCAACGCCACGGGGGCCACCGGGCACCCCCGGGGACACGCGGGGCACCCACGGGTGGGATGGACGCGGGTAGCGGTGGGGGTGCGCAGCGCCCTGGCACCCATGGGGGAGGCCGGGGCGGCCGGGAGCGAGGTGGGGGCACAGGCCTGGGTGCGGGCGCGGGCGCCTGAGGAATGGTTAACCCGGGGCAATCTCTGGCCGAGCCAATCACCGCCAAGGCCCCGGCAGCTTTTACAGCCCCGGCGTTTCGGCGGCGTTTCGGCGGCACGGCGGCACCGCAGCCCACCGGCAACTCCCGCTCGCCCCCAGGGTCCCGCCATGGCCACGGCGTTGAGGCCGCCACCAGCGGTGCTCCCACTGCTGGCCCTGCTGGCTCTACCGGTGCCGCCCGCTTGGGGGGCTTCCACCGGGACCCCCCCGGGCGGCGGCGAGGCGCTGGAGGCCCTGGGGGCTCTGCTGTCGTCGGGCACCGGGTCCCTGCCCCGTGGAGCCGTGGAGTCCCTCGTGGGCACCGCCGTGGCTCGTGCGCACTGCGGTGCCGGGCCGTGCGGAAAGGTAAGCGCCGCGCCGCCGGGCCGTGTGGAAAGGTGGGGAGGGTGCCACGGGTCAAATTCCGGCACGGCACGGCACGGCACGGCACCACACGGCACCACACGGCACCACACGGCACCACACGGCACGGCACGGCACGGGGGGGGTGGCGGCGTGGCGCCCTGCAGCACCCGCCCGTGGGGCTCGGCACCCAAAGGCACCGGCCGCCCCGTGGCCACCCCACGCCGAACCCCGTCCCCTGTGCGCCCTGCTGTGGGTGCCACGGGGTTCGGGGTGCTGTGGGTGCAGGGGGTCCCGCTGCCTGCACCCCGGGGTGCGTGGGGAGGGGGGGGTGCAGCCGTGCCACGCGGTGCTGTGCCCTGAGCAGCGTGTGCACCGCGGTGCCGGGTGCCACCGGCACACCCCACGGCCAAAGCCGCGTGTGGGGCACGTGGGGGTGCAGCGTGCGAAGCCCCACGCGCCCCACAAACCCCCCCACGCACCCCCCACGCGCACCCCACACCTTCCAGGCTCTGCGCCGTGGGGCTCTGGGTGCCCAGTGGGTCCCCTGTGGGGCTGGGGGGCTGGGGGGCTTCTGGGGGGGGCGAGGACCCCTGGGGGTGCAGGGCCAGCCCCACAGCCCTGTCTCCATCCCCCTGTCCCCTTGTCCCCTTGTCCCCATGTCCCCCTGTCCCCATAGCCCCCTGTCCCCATGTCCCCCTGTCCCCATATCCTTGTCCCCATGTCCCCATGTCCCCACGTCCCCATGTCCCCCGACCCCACAGCCCTGTCCCCATGTCCCCATGTCCCCCTGTCCCCATGTCCCCATGTCCCCCTGTCCCCACATCCCCTTCCCCTGTCCCCCTGTCCCCACATCCCCATGTCCCCCTGACCCCACGACCCTGTCCCCCTTTCCCCATGTCCCCCTGATGCCACAGCCCTTTCCCCTGTCCCCATGTCCCCCTGTCCCCCTGTCCCCATGTCCCCTTCCCCTGTCCCCCTGTCCCCCTGTCCCCCTGTCCCCCTGTCCCCATATCCCTTTCCCTGTCCCCATGTCCCCCTGTCCCAATGTCCCCCTGTCCCCACAGCCCTGTCCCCATGTCTCCCTGTCCCCATATCCTTTTCCCATGTCCCCATGTCCCCTTCCCCTGTCCCCCTGTCCCCATGTCCCCCTGTCCCCCTGTCCCCCTGTCCCCCTGTCCCCATGTCCCCCTGTCCCCACATCCCTTTCCCCTGTCCCCATGTCCCCCTGTCCCCATGTCCCCCTGACCCCACAGCCCTGTCCAATGTCCCCCTGTCCCCATATCCTTGTCCCCTGTCCCCATGTCCCCATGTCCTCCTGACCCCATGACCCTGTCCCCATGTCCCCCTGTCCCCCTGTCCCCCTGTCCCCATGTCCCCATGTCCCCACAGCCCTGTCCCCATGTCCCCCTGTCCCCACATCCCCTTCCCCTTTCCCCCTGTCCCCCTGTCCCTATATCCCTACCCTCCCACCCCATGCCCCCACCTCCCCGTCCCCTTCATCCCCACGTCCTGACGCGTCCCCATCCCCTCGTGTCCCCCCCCTGTCCCCCCAGTGCATTTCGGCCGCCGACGTTTTGGGGCTGCTGGGCAAGGCGGGCGCGGGGGCGCGGCTGGAGGCGGCCGAGCTGCCCTGGCTGGGGGCCGCGGTGCTGCTCACCCTGCTCGACCCCGACGCCGCCTGCGCCGCCGCCACCGCCGGCACCTGGGCCGCCCGCGCCCGCGCCCTGCACGACGCCTTCGCCAACGGCACCCGTGATGGCACCCATGGCACCGACGGCACCCATGGCACCGGTGGTGGCACCTATGGCACCGGTGATGGCACCCATGGCACCTATGGCACCAATGGTGGCACCTATGGCACCCATGATGGCACCAATGGCACTGGTGATGGCACCGATGGCACCTATGGCACCCATGGCACCGGTGGCACCAATGGCACCGACGGCACCCATGGCACCGGTGATGGCACCCATGGCACCTATGGCACCAATGGTGGCACCCATGGCACCGGTGGCACCCATGGCACCGGTGATGGCACCTATGGCACCGGTGGCACCGGGGGACCCAGCCTGCAGGAGGTGGCGGCGCTGCTGGAAGCGGTGCGGCCGCACTACCGCAGCGCCGGCACGCAGCAGGTGAGGCGGTGGGGACGGGGGGCACTGGGGTGGGGACAGGGGAAGGGGGTTGGGGACATGGGAACAGGGCTGGGGACATGGGCATGGGGCTGGGGACACAGACACAGGGCTGGGGACATGGGCGTGGGGTTGGGGACAGGGACATGGGTTTAGGGACATGGGCAGAGGGTTGGGGACACGGGCAGGGGGCTGGGGACAGGGGCATGGGGCTGGGGACATGGGCATGGGGATGGGTACCTGGGGATGGGGACAGAGGCATGGGGATGGGGACATGGACATGGGGTTAGGGACATGGGCATAGGGTTGGGGACAGGGACATGGGGCTGGGGACAGGGGCATGGGGTTGGGGACACGGGCAGAAGGTTGGAGACATAAACCTGGACGAGGGGACACAAACGTGGATACGGGGCCATAAACACGGATATGGGGCCATAAACATGGATATGGGGACATGAACATGGATATGGGGACACAAACGTGGATATGGGGCCATAAACATGGATATGGGACCACGGGGCTGGGGACATGGGGACACAGACATTGGGCTGAGGACATGGGCGTGGGGATGGGGACATGGGAACAGGGCTGGGGACATGGGGCTGGGGACACAGGCATGGGGCTGAGGACATGGTCATGGGGTTGGGGACATGGGCAGAGGGATAGGGACATGGACACAGGGTTTGGGACATGGGCATGGGGCTGGGGACAGAGTCAGGGGGTTAGGGACAGGGGCATGGGGCTGGGGACATGGACATGGGGACACAGACGTGGGGCTGGTGACATAGGCAAAGGGTTGGGGACATGGGCATGGGTTTGGGGACATGAACATGGGAAGGCTGGGGACATGGGCACAGGGTTTGGGACATGGACATGGGGCTGGGGACCTGGGGACACAGACATTGGGCTGAGGACATGGACGTGGGGTTGGGGACATGGGAAGGGGGTTGGGGACAGGGGCACGGGGCTGGGGACCTGGGCATGGGATTGGGGACAGGGGCAGAAGGTTGGAGACATAAACCTGGACAAGGGGACACAAACGTGGATATGGGGCCATAAACACGGATATGGGGCCATAAACACGGATATGGGGACACAAACATGGATATGGGGACACAAACATGGACATGGGGCCATAAACATGGACATGGGGCCATAAACATGGATACGGGGCCATAAACACGGATATGGGGACACAAACATGGATATAGGGACACAAACATGGACATGGGGACACAAACATGGATATAGGGACACAAACATGGATATGGGGACACAAACACGGATATGGGGCCATAAACATGGACATGGGGCCATAAACATGGACGTGGGGCCATAAACATGGATACGGGGCCATAAACACGGATATGGGGCCATAAACATGGATATGGGGACACGAACACGGATATGGGGCCACGGGGCTGGGGCCAGGGCACATGGGGCCAGTGGCTGGGGGGCACGGCCCCGGGTTCAAGCAGGGGCGCTCGCGGCGCTGACGCCGGTGCCGGTGCCCCCCAGCCCTGCCTGGACGCGGCGAGCGCGGTGGCCGAGAGCGCGGCGGCGGTGCCGGGGGTGCCGGGGGTGGGCGCGGGGGCGCGGGTGCTGGTGGTCCTGGGCACCCAACTCCTGCGGGGCCGCTGCCTGCGAGCGACCCCCCCCCTGCCCGACCCCGACTTCTTCCTCGACTTCATCCTCAACCGCTTCGGGAACGGATCCCAAAGCCTGACGCTGGAGGGTGAGGGGGGAAATGGGGGGGGATGGGGGGGTCGTGGGGGGGATATGGGGGGGGTATGGGGGGAAAATGGGGGGTTATGGGGGGGATATGGGGGGATTTGGGGGGGTTGTGGGGGGGTATGGGGGGATATGGGGGGGTTGTGGGGGGGTATGGGGGGTTATAGGGGGACATGGGGGTTATCGGGGGTTATGGGGGGTTATGGGGGTTATTGGGGGGGTATGGGGGGATATAGGGGGTTATGGGGGGCTATAGGGGGGTGTGGGGGGATATGGGGGGTTATGGGAGGGTTATGGGGGGGTGTGGGGGGATATGGGGGGATATGGGGGGATATGGGGGGGATATGGGGGATATGGGGGGTTATGGGGGGGATATGGGGGGATATGGGGGGATATGGAGTGTATGGGGGGGGGTTGGGGGGATATGGGGGGATATGGGGGGTTGTGGGGGGATATGGGGGGGTTGTGGGGGGTTATGGGAGGGTTATGGGGGGGTGTGGGGGGGTTATGGGGGGTTATGGGGGGTTATAGGGGGACATGGGGGGGTTATCGGGGGTTATGGGGGGCTATGGGGGGGTTATGGGGGGGATATGGGGGATATGGGGGGGATATGGGGGATTATGGGGGGTATGGGGGGATATGGGGGGTCATGGGGGGTTATGGGGGGATAAGGGGGGGTATATGGGGGGATATGGAGACAGGAGCTATGGGGCAGGGCTTTGTGGGGCCTGTGCTGATATGGGGCAGGAGCTATGGGGCAGGGCTATATGGGGCTGGTACCAATGTGGGGCAGCAGCTATGGGGCAGGGCTTTGTGGGTCTGATGCCGATGTGGGGCAGGAGCCATGGGGCAGGGCTTTGTGGGGCTGGCGCCGCTATGGGGCAGGAGCTATGGGGCCAGCTGTGACCGTGGGGCAGGGCTGACGGCGCTGATGGAGGAGCTGGGGCTGGGCCCCCACGACCACGACCACGACCACGACCACGACCACGACCACGACCACGACCACGAGCACGACCACGAGCACGGCGCCCGCAGCGCCAACGGGACCCAGCAGTGGGACGGGGTGAGCGGGGGCACCCAAGGGTCCCGGGGGGGGGTGGGTGGGTGGGAGAGGGGGTCCCATGGGTGCCCCCCATTAATCACCGCCCCCCCCCCCAAGGTGTGTTTCAGCCCCCAGCAGCTGCTGCAGGCCCACGGGCTGGGGGCCGCGGGGGTCTCGCGCCAGGAGCTGCGGGAGCTGAGCCCGGCGCTGCTGCAGCAGGTCCTGAGCGGGGCCTGCGGGGCCGAGAGCGGGGAGACCCCCAGCGAGGGGGGGCTGAGCGTGGCCGAGAGTGAGTGGGGGGGGTGGGGGGGGGATGGGATTATGGATGGGATGGGATTGGGGATGGGATTGGGGTTTGGATGGGATTGGGATTGGGGATGGGATGGGATTGGGGATGGGATTGGGGTTTGGATGGGATTGGGATTGGGGATGGGATGGGATGGGATTGGGGATGGGATGGGGATGGGATGGGATGGGATTAGGGATGGGATGGGATTGGGATCAGAAATGGGAATGTGATGGGGATGGGATGGGGATTGGCATGGGGAGGGGATGGGATTAGGGATGGGATTAGGGATGGGGATGGGATTGGGATGGGGATTGGGAATGGGATGGAGATGGGATGGGATGGGGATGGGATGGGATTGGGATTGGGGTTTGGATGGGATTGGGATTGGGGATGGGATGGGATTGGGGATGGGATTGGGATTGGGATTGGGATGGGATGGGGATGGGATGGGATGAGGATGGGATGGGATTAGGGATGGGATGGGATTAGGGACTAGGGATGGGATTAGGGATGAGGATGGGATTGGGATTGGGATTGGGATTGGGATTGAGATTGGGGATGGGATGGGGATTGGGATTGGGGATTGGATGGGGATGGGATGGGATTAGGGATAGGATGGGATTGGGATTGGGAATGGGGATGGGATGGGAATAGGGATGGGATTAGGGATAGGATTAGGGATGGAATGGGATTAGGGATGGGATGGGATGGGGATGAGATGGGATTAGGGACTAGGGATGGGATTAGGGATGAGGATGGGATTGGGATTGGGATTGGGAATGGGATTGGGATGGGGATGGGGATTGGGATTGGGATGGGATGGGATGGGATTAGGAATGGGATTGGGATTGGGATGGGATTGGGGATGGGATTAGGGATGGGGATGGGATTAGGGATAGGATTAGGGATGGGATGGGATGGAATGGAATGGGATGGGATTGGGATGGGGATGGGATTAGGGATGGGAAGAGGTTAGGATTGGGATTAGGGATGGGATGGGATTAGCGATGGGATTAGCGATGGGATTAACCACAGAACAGCAACCAGCCCAGCGCAGCCCAGCTCCCCGCAGCCCCTCAGCCCGTTCCACCCCCCCGGTGGGTGCCGCGCTGGGCGCTGAGCTGGGTGCTGGGGGGGGGATTTGGGGGGGGTCCCGCAGGGTACCTGTACGGCTCGCTGGCCACGCTGGTGATCTGCCTGGGCTCGCTGGTGGGGGCGGCCGTGCTGCTGTGCAGCCGCTGCCCCCGGGCGCACCGCTACGCCCTGCAGCTGCTGCTGGCGCTGGCCGTGGGCACGCTGACCGGCGACGCGCTGCTGCACCTCCTGCCCCAGGTGAGCCGGGCGCTTGCACACGCGTGTGCGCACGCGTGCGTGGCCGTGAGGTTGCGTGTGGGTGCGTGCACCCCCGCCCTCGGTGCCACGGCACCGCGCTGTGCCGTGCGCGCGCTGGCACCCGCGTGTGCGCGCGGTGGCACGTGCCAAAATGCCCCCCCTGCCTGTTTGTACATGCATTTGCACCACGGCCACGCGTGTGCGCACACTTGTGCACGCTTGTGAAGCGCTGAGCCCCCCCCCAGGCATGCACAGCCACTTGCACGTGCGCCCCTCCGCGTGCGCACGCAGTGCCGCGCGCCGGCACGAGTGCAGCCCTGGGTGTGCGCACACACACGTGTCCTTGCACACGCATGTGCACACATGCGCACGTGTGTTTGTGGCCATACACAGCCATGAGATTGCGTGTGGGTGCGCTCAGGTGTGTGCCCCCCCCCCATAATCTTTGGTGCCCCAGCACCGCACCGTGTACGTGGCGCAGCCGTGCGCACGCTGATACACGCGTGTGCGTGCGGTGGCACGTGCCAAAATGCCCCCCCTGCCTGTTTGCACAGCCATTTGCACCACGGTCACGCGTGTGCGTGCACACTCATGACCCACTGAGCCCCCCCCAGGTGTGCACAGACGTGTGCACGGCCACTTGCACGTGCGCCCCTCCGCGTGCGCACACGGTGCCGCGCGCCGGCACGAGCACATGCTGACACACGCGTGTGCACATGGCAGCACGTGCCAAAATGCCCCCCCCCCGCCTTTTTCCACGGCCGTTTGCACCACGGCCACGCGTGTGCACACACTTGTGCACACTCATGACCCGCTGAGCCCCCCCCCCAGGCGTGCACGGCCACTTGGCACGCGCGCCCCTCCGCGTGCGCACGCGGTGCCATGGGTGCGCGCACACACACGTGTCCTTGCACACGCGTGTGCACGGGGCCCTGACGGTGCCCCCCCCACCCCGCCCCCCAGTTTCTGCAGCTGCACTCGCACGAGGCCGGGGGCCACGCGCACGCGGGGGGGGCCGAGGTGACGTGGCAGCTGGTGGCGGTGCTGGGGGGGCTGTACGGCTTCTTCCTGCTCGAGTCCCTGCTCGGCCTCCTGGCGCCCGGGGGGCACGAGGTGAGGGGGGGGGTGGGGGGGGTGAGGGGGGGTGTGGGGGTGGGGGGGGGGTGGGGGTGCTGCTGGGGGTACCTGGGGGTACTTGGGGGGCAGCTGGGGGGCACAGGGACTTGGGGGATCCTGGGGGTACCTGGGGGGGTTGGGGGGGTTAGGGGGCACCTGGGGGGCACCTGGGGGCTGGGGAGCACCTGGGGGTACCTGGGGGGGTTGGGGGGGTTGGGGGGCACCTGGGGGGCACCTGGGGGGGGTTTGGAGGGGGTGGGGGGCACCTTGGGGGCACCTGGGAGGCACCTGGGGGTTTTGGAGGGGCTGGGGGGGGTAGATGGGGGGCACAGGGACTTGGGGGCAGCTGGGGGCTGGGGGGCATCTTAGGGGCACCTGGGGGGCTTGGGGGGCACCTGGGGGCTTGGGGGTGCCTGGGGGTACCTGGGGGGTTTGGAGGGGCTGGGGGGCATTTTAGGGGCACCTGGGGGGTTTGGAGGGGGTGGGGGGCACCTGGGGGTACCTGGTGGGAACTGGGGGCACTTGGGGGGCACCTGGGGGCTGGGGGGCACCTGGGGGTACCTGGGGGTACCTGGGGGGCACCTGGGGAGTGGGGGGCACCTGGGGGTAACTGGGGGGCAACTGGGGGCACTTGGGGGGCAGCTGGGGGCTGGGGGGCACAGGGATGTGGGGGGTTTGGGGCATCTGGGGGGGGTTGGAGGGGTTGGGGGGCACCTGGGGGGCACCTGGGGGACACCTGGGGGGTGGGGGGCACAGGGAGAGGCTGGGGGGCACCTGGGGGTACCTGGGGGGCTATGGGACCCCTGGGGGGCTATGAGGGGCTGGGGGACACAGGGACTTGGGGGGCACCTGGGGGGCACCTGGGGGGCACCCAGGGGTCCCGGGGGGCAGCACTGACGTTTGTGGGGGGGTCCAGGAGGGATCTCACAGCGACCCCCCGGGGGGGCTGCAGCTCTACGCCGGGGAGCAGCGCCGCAAGCAGCTGGAGGGGACCTCGTGCAGCGAGCTGGTGAGGGGGGGGGGCGTGGGGGGGGGGCGTGGGGGGGGCTGGGGGGGTCGTGGGGGGGGGCTGGGGGTCGCGACGCCCACCCTGTGCCCCCCCCCCAGGTGGAGGAGCCCCCCCTGAGCCAGAGCGAGCAGGAGCTGAGGAAGCAAGGTGGGTGAGCGGGGACCCCCCCGGGACACCCCCTCCCCAAAAAGCCCCCCCCATGGACCCCGGCACCCCCCTGAGGACCCCCCCATGGGCCTGAGGACCCCCCCATGCCCCCCCCCCACCCCTAGGACCCCCCCATGGCCCCCCAGGAGCCATAAATAAGACCCTCAGCGACCCCCCCACTTTAGGAACCCCCCCCACTATCAGGGACCCCCCCCCTTATCAGGGACCCCCCCCACACCATCAGAGACCCCCCCCATCCCCCCACGGTGCCCCCCCCCCCACCCAGAGCCCATCCCCCCCCCCTCCCAGGCCCCCACCCCCCCCACGAGGACCCCCCCAGACACCTCGTGTCCCCCCTTAACCCCTAGGAGTACCCCCAGGGGACCCCCCCCAATTATTTCAAGCCCCGCCCCCACCCCAAATTGGCCCCCCCCCCCGGCACCAAAAGCAGCCGACCCAGGTGGGACTCGAACCCACAATCCCCAGCTCCGGAGGCTGATGCCTTGTCCATTAGGCCACTGGGCCGGTGGGCGCCTGCAGCCGCTAGGGCCCTACCCAGGGGCTGGGGGGGGGGGTTAGGGAGGGGTGGGGGGCACCCATGGGTGCTGGGGGGACACCCATGGGTGATGGGGAGGGGCAGGGTTGGAGGGAAGCACCCATGGGTGCTGGGGGGGTCAGGGTGGGTGGGGGAACCCAGGGGTTGAGGGGGGGTCAGGGAGGGGTGGGGGGCACCCTTGGGTGCTGGGGGGACACCCATGGGTGCTGGGGGGGGTTAGGGTGGGGTGGGGGTACCCGTGGGTGATGGGGAGGGGCAGGGTGGGTGGGGGAACCCAGGGGTTCGGGGAGGGTCAGTGTGGGTGGGGGCACCCATGGGTGCTGGGGAGGGGCAGGGTGGGGTGGGGGCACCCTTGGGTGCTGGGGGGACACCCATGGGTGATGGGGAGGGGCAGGGTTGGAGGGAAGCACCCATGGGTGCTGGGGGGTCAGGGTGGGTGGGGGCTACCCGTGGGTTCTGGGAGGACACCCATGGGTGCTGGGGGGTCAGGGAGGGGTGGGGGGAACCCATGGGTGCTGGGGGGCAACCTTGGGTTCTGAGGGGGGTCTGGAGGGGGTCTGGGGGGTACCCGTGGGTGATGGGGAGGGGCAGGGTGGGGTGGGGGGCACCCTTGGGTGCTGTGGGCATCAGGATGGGTGGTGGCTACCCGTGGGTTCTGGGGGGCCACCCATGGGTGCTGGGGGTTCAGGGTGGAGTGGGGGCACCCATGGGTTCTGTGGGGCCACCCATGGGTGCTGGAAGGGTTAGGGTGGAGTGGAGGCACCCTTGGGTGCTGAGTGGGGTCAGGATGGGTGGTAGCTACCCTTGGGTGCTGGGGGAGGTCAGGGTTGGAGGGGGCCACCCATGGGTGCTGGAGGCTCAGGGTGGAGTGGGGGGCACCCATGAGTGCTGAGGGCCCACCCATGGGTGCTGGAGGTTAAAGGTGGAGTGGGGGGCACCCTTGGGTGCTGAGGGCCCACCCATGGGTGCTGGGGGAGGTCAGGGTTGGAGGGGGCCACCCATGGGTGCTGGAGGCTCAGGGTGTGTTGGGGGCACCCTTGGGTGCTGAGGGCCCACCCATGGGTGCCGCGCAGATCTGCGGGCGCTGCCGTGCATGGTGACGCTGGGGGACGCGCTGCACAACCTGGCGGACGGGCTGGCCCTGGGCGCCGCCTTCGGCACCTCCTGGAGAACCGGGCTGGGAACCGCCATCGCCGTCCTGTGCCACGAGCTGCCCCACGAGCTGGGTAGGGGGCATGGGGGGCATGGGGGGGGGTGTTTGGGGTGGGGGGTACTTGGGGGGGGGTACTTGGGGGGGGGTACTTGGGTGGGGGGGGTTGGGGTGGGGGTACTTGGGGGGGGGGTACTTGGGGGGGGGTAGTTGGGGGGGGTAGTTGGGGGGGGTGTTTGGGGTGGGGGTACTTGGGGGGGGTGTTTGGGGTGGGGGTGTTTGGGGTGGGGGAACTTGGGGGGGGTACTTGGGGTGGGGGTAGTTGGGGGGGGGCACATGGGGGGGGCACTTGGGGTGGGGGTGTTTGGGGTGGGGGTGTTTGGGGTGGGGGCGTTTGGGGTGGGATGCAGGGGGCATGGGGTGTGATGGGGCATGGGGGTGTAGGGGATGTGGGTGCTGGGGGTGGGGGTGTGTGGGGTGGGGGGGTGACGTGGGGTGGTGATGTGGGGCAGTGTGGGGCAATGTGGAGGGCAGTGTGGGGCGATGTGGGGAGATGTGGGGTGATGTGGGTCAGTGTGGGGTGATGTAGGGTGAAGTGGGGCACTGATGTGGGTCAATGTGGGGCACTGATTTGGGACACTGTGGGTCAATGTGGGGTGATATGGGTCAATGTGGGTCAGTGTGGGTCAATGTGGGGTGATGTGGGGTGAAGTGGGGCACTGATTTGGGACACTGTGGGTCAATGTGGCTCAATGTGGGTCAGTGTGGGTTGCCATGGGGTGCTGATGTGGGGCGATGTGGGTCAATGTGGGGTGATGTGGGGCGCTGATGTGGGTCAATGTGGGTCAGTGTGGGGCACTGATTTGGGACACTGTGGGTCAATGTGGGATGATGTGGGGAGATGTGGCTCAATGTGGGTCAGTGTGGGGCAATGTGGGTCAATGTGGGGCCCTGATTTGGGACACAGTGGGTCAATGTGGGGCGATATGGCTCAATGTGGCTCAATGTGGGTCAGTGTGGGGCACTGCTGTGGGGTGATGTGGGTCAATGTGGGGCGATGTGGGGAGATGTGGGTCAATGTGGGTCAATGTGGGGCGATGTGGCTCAATGTGGGTGCTGTGGGTCGCTGTGGGTCGCTGCGGCTCACCGTGGGTCACCGAGGGGTCGCCGAGGGGTCGCTGACCCCGGGTGCCCTCCCCGCAGGCGACTTCGCGGCGCTGCTGCACGCGGGGCTGAGCGTGCGCCGGGCGCTGGTGCTGAACGCGCTGAGCGCGCTGCCCGCCTTCCTGGGGCTCTACCTCGCCCTCGGCCTCGCCACCGGCGCCGCCTTCCAGGGCTGGATCTTCACCGTCGCCACCGGCTTCTTCCTCTACGTCGCCCTCTGCGACATGGTACGGGGCGTGTGTCACGCGTGTGTCACGCGTGTGTGTGTCACGTGTGTGTGTGTCGTGTGCTGGGTGTGTTCCATGCATGTGCCACGCACTGTGCGTGTGTCGTGTGTGTGCTGCGTGCCGTGTGCCCATGCGTCATGCGTGTGCTATGTGTCATGTGTGTGCCACGCACCATGTGCTAGATGCTGTGTGTGTGTTGCATGCCGTGTGACACGCACCATGTGTGCACCATGCACCGTATGTGTGCCGTGTGCCATGCATGTTTCATGCATGTGCCATGCACTGTATGCCATGCACCGTATGTGTGCCGTGTGCCACATGTGTGCCATACACCATATGCCATGCGCCATGCATGTGCCACGTGCTGTGTTCCATGCACCATGCGTGTGCCATGTGCCATGCGTGTGCCATGCACCTAGTGCGTGTTGTGTGCCATGCACCATGTGCCTTGTCCCATGTGCCAAGCGTGCTCTGTGCGTGTGCCATGCGCCGTGTGCCACGTGCCATGCATGTGCCATGCACCTAGTGCGTGCTGTGTGCTGTGTGCCATGCACCATGTGCCATGTCCCACATGCCGTGTGTTCTGTGCGTGTGCCATGCATGTGCTGTGTGTCATGTGTGTGCTATGCACCGTGTGCCACGTTCCATGTGTGTATTGTGTGCCATGCACCGTCTGTGTGCTGTGCACAGTGCGCCATGCACCATGCGTGTGCCATGTGTGTGCTGTGTCATGTGTGTGCCATGCACCGTGTGCCACGTGCCATGCATGTGCCATGTGCTGCATGCCTTGCACCGTGTGCCATGTCCCGTGTGCCATGCGTGTTCTGAGCGTGTGCCATGCACCGTGTGCCATGTGCCATGTGCCGTGTGCCATATATGTGCCATGCACCACGTGCCACGTGCCATGCGTGTGCTGCATGCCGCGTGCCACGCACCGTGTGCATTCCATGTGCCATGTGTGCGCCACGCAACGTGTGCCACGCACCGTGTGTGTGTCCCACGCGTGTGCCACACATGGAACATGTCCCCCCCCGTGTCTCCCCCTCCAGCTGCCGGCGATGCTGCGCGTGCGGGACCCGCAGCCGTGGCTGCTGTTTGCGCTGCACAACGTGGGGCTGCTGGGGGGCTGGGGGCTGCTGCTGCTGCTGGCGCTCTACGAGGACAGCATCGCGCTCTGAGCGCCCCACGGACCCACGGACGGACCCACGGACATGGACATGGACACGGACCCACGGACACGGACACGGACCCACGGACACGGACCCACTGACACAGACCCACAGACAGACCCATGGACACGGACACGGACCCACTGACACGGACACGGACCCACGGACACAGACACGGACCCACGGACACGAACCCATGGACACGGACCCACGGACCCACGGATGGACCCATGGACACGGACCCACAGACACCGACCCACGGACATGGTCATGGACCCACGGACGGACCCACGGACACCGACCCACGGACACGGACACGGACCCACGGACACGGACACGGACCCACGGACACGCAGATGGACCCACGGATACGGACACATGGACACGGACACGGACCCACGGACCCACGGACATGGACACGGACCCATGGACACGGACACGGACCCACGGACACGGACACGGACCCACGGACACAGACGCACGGACACGCGGACACGCGGATACCTGGATACGCCCCCCCCCCTTCCCCGTGTGCTGCCCCCCCGGGGCGGGTGAAGGGCGCCCCAAATAAAGCTGCAGACGGACGGCGCCGGCACCTCCGTGGGGCTGGGGGGCGGGGGGAGGCTGTGGGGCAGCGCTGTGGGGCGGGGGGGGGTCTGTGGGGTGGGGGAGTGCTGTGGGGCACGGGGGTGCTATAGGGTACAGGGGTGCTATGGGGCACAGGGGTGCTATGGGGCCAAGGAGATCTATGGGGTAGAGGAACCCTGTGGGGCACAAGAGATCTGTGGGGCACAGAAGTGCTATGGGGCAGAGGAGCTCTATGGGGCAGGGGAGCTCTATGGGGCACAGGGATGCTATAGGGCACAGGGTGCTATGGGGCTGAGGAGTGCTATAGGGCACAGGAACACTGTGGGGCACAAGAGCCCTATGGGGCACGGGGTGCTATGGGGCACAGGGGTGCTATGGGGCAGAGGAGCCCTGTGGGGCAGAGGAGTTCTGTGGGGCAGGGGAGCGCTATGGGGCACAGGGGTGCTATAGGGTACAGGGTGCTATGGGGCGGAGGAGCTCTATGGGGCAGAGGAGTCCTATGGGGCACAGGAACACTAAGGGGCACAAGAGCCCTATGGGGCACGGGGTGCTATGGGGCAGAGGAGCGCTATGGGGCAGGGGAGCTCTATGGGGCACAGAGGTGCTATGGAGCACAGCAGCTCTATAGGGCACAGCCCCCTGGGTGTGGGGCGCTATGGGGCGCAGCTGTGTGTGGGGTGGGGGCGTTGTGCCCGGGGTCTGCCCCGCTATGGGGCACGGGGACCCCATAGGGTGCCCCATAGGGTGCTCCTGGGGGGTGGTGGGGCCCGTATGGGCTGTAGGGGACCTGTCACCTGACCCCTATAGATGATGCAGCCCCTATAGGCACAGACCCTATAGGACGCATGACCCTATAGATGCAGGTCCCTATGGGATGCAGACCCTATAGGGTGCAGACCCCATAGGTGCAGCCCCCATAGATGATGCAGACCCTATAGATGCAGCCCCTGTAGGTGCAGCCCCTATAATCCAGGGCCCTATGGGATGCATGATCCTATAGGTGCAGCCCCTATAGATGATGCAGACCCCATAGGCGCAGCCCCTATAGATGCAGCCCCTATAGGATGCATGACCCTATAGATGCAGGTCCCTATAGATGCAGACCCTATAATCCAGGGCCCTATAGGTGCATACCCTATAGATGCAGACCCTATAGGCACAGACCCTGTAGGATGCATGACCCTATAGATGCAGACCCCATGGGGTGCAGCCCCTATAGAACGCATGACCCTATAGATGCAGGTCCCTAAAGGCGCAGACCCCACAGATGATGCAAACCCTATAGATGTAGACCCTATAGGATGCATGACCCTATAGATGCAGACCCCATAGATGTAGCCCCTATAGGATGCATGACCCTATAGGATGCAGACACCATAGATGATGCAGCCCCTATAGATTCAGCCCCTATAGGATGCAGCCCCTATAGGATGCATGACCCTATAGATGCAGCCCCTGTAGGTGCAGCCCCTATAACCCAGGGCCCTATAGATGATGCAGACCCTATAGGATGCATGACCCTATAGATGCAGGTCCCTATAGATACAGACCCTATAATCCAGGACCCTATATATGCAGACCCCATAGATGATGCAGACCCTATAGGTGCAGCCCCTATAGTTTGCATGACCCTATAGATGCAGGTCCCTAGGGGTGCAGACCCCACAGATGATGCAGACCCCATAGATGCAGACCCTATAGATGCAGACCCCATAGATGATGCAGCCCCTATAGGCACAGACCCTATAGGACTCTTGACCCTATAGGATGCAGCCCCTATAGGATGCATGACCCTATAGATGCAGCCCCGGTAGGTGCAGCCCCTATAATCCAGGGCCCTATAGATGATGCAGACCCTATAGGATGCATGACCCTATAGATGCAGGTCCCTAGGGGTGCAGACCCCACAGATGATGCAAACCCTATAGATGTAGACCCTACAGGATGCATGACCCTATAGATGATGCAGACCCTATAGATGCAGCCCCTATAGGATGCAGCCCCTACAGATGCAGCCCCTGTAGGTGCAGCCCCTATAACCCAGGGCCCTATAGATGATGCAGCCCCCATAGGATGCAGCCCCTATAGGTGCAGACCCCATAGGCGCAGCCCCTATAGGCTCGGCCGGAGGACCGACGTCTCTATGGTGGCGGCCAGAGCGGCCGCTCTACCCCTCCCCCTCCAGGCCCGCCCGCCCCGCCCACTTCCGGCCTCTCGCTGGTCGGCTTCTGGCCCGCGCGTGGGAGCGCGGCGGTGAGCGGGGGGGGGGGCGCTGGGAGGGGCCCCAAAATTTGGGAAGGGGGGCGGGGGGGGGTCGAGGGTCCCCAAAATTTGGGGAGGGGGCGGGGGGGGGGGTCAGGGAGCCGGGGGGGCCCGAAATTTGGGGGGAGGGGGGCACCGGGGGGGGGTTAAGGAGCTGGGGGGCCCCAAATTTGGGGGGGCGGGGGCGTGGGGGGGGCTCTGGGGGCCCCAAAATTTTTTTGGGGGGGGTTGGGGGGGGGCTGAGGAGACCCAAAATTTTAGGGGGGGGGGCAGTTGTGGGTGTGGGGGGGGATTAAGGGGATGTAGGACCCCAAAATTTAGGGGGGGGGCTCTGCAGAGCTGTGGGACCCCAGAATTTGGGGGGTGGGAGCCTGGGGGGGGGGGGCAAAGTTTGGGGGGGGGGGTTCGGGGGGGGCTCTGAGGAGCCCCAAAATTTTTTTTGGGGGGGCAGATGTGTGATGGGGGAGGGGTTAAGGAGCTTTGGGACCCCAAAATTGAGGGGGGGGGGGCATGGGGGGGGGTTAATGAGCTGAGAGACCCCAAAAATTAAGGGGGGGGCCACACATGGGGAGGGGGGGCTCTGCAGACCACAGGACCCCAAAATTTATGGGGGTGGGACCTTGACCCAACCGGGAATTTTTTTGGGTGGAGATGTCCCAAAACTCCAAAATTTTGGGGACTGGGAATTTTTTGGGGGGGAGCTTTCCCAAAATTTTGGGGACCTCTCCCCCCAGCGCTCCCCGATTCCCCCCCGCCCCTCCCCAAAATTTACGGGGGTGGGACCTTAACCCAACCGGGAATTTTCTGGGGGGGAGAAGTCCCAAAACTCCAAAATTTTGGGGACCTCTCCCCCCAGCGCTCCCCAATTCCCCCCCCCCCCTAAAATTTATGGGACCGGGACCTTGACCCAACCGGGAATTTTTTGGGGGGGGGAGATATCCCAAAATTCCAAAATTTTGGGGACTGGGAATTTTTTGGGGGGGAGCTTTCCCAAAATTTTGGGGACCTCTCCCCCCAGCACTCCCCGATTCCCCCCCCCCCCTAAAATTTACGTGACCGGGACCTTGACCCAACCGGGAATATTTTTAGGGGGAGATATCCCAAAATTCCAAAATTTTGGGGACCTCTCCCCCCAGCACTCCCCAATTCCCCCCCCCCCTAAAATTTACGGGGGCGGGACCTTAACCCAACCAGGAATTTTTTGGGTGGAGATGTCCCAACATTCCAAAATTTTGGGGACCTCTCCCCCCAGCACTCCCGGATTCCCCCCCACCCCTCCCCAAAATTTACAGGGGTGGGACCTTAACCCAACCGGGAATATTTTTGGGGGGAGATGTCTCAAAATTCCAAAATTTTGGGGACTGGGAATTTTTTGGGGGGGAGCTTTCCCAAAATTTTGGGGACCTCTCCCCCCAGCACTCCCTGATTCCCCCCCCCCAAAATTTACGGGACCAGGATCTTGACCCAACCGGGAGTTTTTTTGGGGGGGAGATATCCCAAAATTCCAAAATTTTTGGGACCTCTCCCCCCAGCGCTCCCCGATTTCCCCTCCCTATCCCCAGGCTGGTTTTTGGGGGCGGGGGGGGGGTCTCGGCGGCCATGTACGCGGTGTACAAGCAAGCCCACCCCCCCACGGGGCTGGAGTTCTCCATGTACTGCAACTTCTTCTCCAACGCCGAGCGCAACCTGGTGGTGGCCGGCACCTCCCAGCTCTACGTCTACCGGCTCAACCACGACGCCGAGGTCAGCCCCCAAAACACCCCTTTTCACCCCAAAAATGGGCAGTTCGGGGGCGGGCGGGGTCGCCCCGTTGGGTTTTTGGGGTGTTTGTGGTGGTTGACGGTCGCGTTGTTCTTGCAGAGCGGGGTGAAAGGAGACAGGAACGCGGGTAGGTGGAGGGGGCGCCCAACACCTTGGGGGAGGGGGGAGGGGGGAGGGGGATGGTATCCATGGGGGGGGTGGGGAGGGTGGGGGGTGGGGGGGTGGTGGTGGGTTTGGGGTGTGATGGTGTTGGGGGGCGGTGGTGTGGGGGTGTTTGGGGTCTTGGAGGTTGGTTGTCTTGGAGGTTGGTGGTCTTGGTGGTGGTTTTGGGGTGTTGGTGGTGTTGGGGTGTTGGTGTTGGGGTGTGAAGGTCTTGGGGTGTTGGTGGACTTGGGGGGTGGTGGTCTTGGGGTGATGGTGTTGGGGTGGTGTTGGTTTTGGGGTGTGAAGGTCTTGGGGTGCGGTGGTGTCGGGGTGTTGGGGGTCTTAAAGGTTGGTTGTCTTGGAGGTTGGTGGTCTTGGTGGTGGTTTTGGGGTGTTGGTTGTGTTGGAGGTTGGTGGTCTTGGGGTGTTGGTGTTGGGGTGTGATGGTGGTGGGGTGTGAAGGTCTTGGGGTGTTGGTGGTTTTGGGGTGTGATGGTGTTGGGGGTCTTGGAGGTTGGTTGTCTTGGAGGTTGGTGGTCTTGGTGGTGGTCTTGGGGTATGTTGGTCTTGGGGTGTTGGTGTTGGGGTGTGATGGTTTTGGGGTGTGAAGGTCTTGGGGTGTGATGGTGTTGGGGTGTTGGTGGTCTTGGAGGCTGGTTGTCTTAGAGGTTGGTGGTCTTGGTGGTGGTCTTGGGGTGTTGGTGGACTTGGTGTGTTGGTGGTCTTGGGGTGTGATGGTGTTGTCTTGGAAGGGTTGATGGTTTTGGGGCATGGTGGTGTCGAGGTGTGATGGTGTCAGGGTGTGATGGTGTTGGGGTGTTGGTCATGCTGGAAGGGCTGATGGTCTTGGGGTGTGATGGTTTTGGGGTGTTGGTGTTCTTGGGGTGTGATGTCGGGAGGTTGGTGATCTTGGGGTGTTGGTGGTGTTGAGGTGTGATGGTGTTGGGGTGTGAAGGTGTTGGGACATTGGTGGTCTGTGGGGGATGATGGTCTTGGGGTGTTGGTGGTCTTGGGGTGTGAAGGTGTTGGGGTGCGATGGTGTCAGGATGTTGATGGCCTTAAAGGTTGGTTGTCTTAGAGGTTGGTGGTCTTGTTGATGGTGTTGAGGTGTTGGTGGTCTTGGGGTGTTGGTGTTGGGGTTGTGATGGTGTTGGGGTGTGAAGGTCTTGGGGTGTTGCTGTTGGGGTGTTGGTCTTGGGATGTGAAGGTCTTGGGGCATGATGGCGTTGGGATGTCGGTGGTCTTAAAGGCTGGGGGTCTTAAAAGTTGGTGATCTTGGGGTGTGATGGTCTTGGGGTGTTGGTGGTCTTGGGGTGTGGTGTTGTCAGGGGGTCGGTGGTCTTGGGGTGTTGGGGTGTGACATTATTGAGATGCGATGGTCTTGGGGTGTTGGTGGTCTCGGGGTGTTGGTGGTCTTGGACGGGCGGGCTGGGTGGGTTCCGGTGTTCAAGAGGGGTTGGTGGTCTGGGGGTGTCGGTGGTCTCTTGGGGTGTTGGTTTTGGGGGGGGGTTGTGTTTTTGGGGTGCTGGTGTCCTCGGGGGTGTCGATGCTCACGGGACGTTGACGGCCACGAGGTGCCGACCTTCTCCTTGGACCAACTTTGTGCCAAAACACGAGGGGTGGGTGAGGCTGGGAGGGGGTGGGGGTGGTGACACCGTGCCCTGTGTGTCCCCCCCCACCCCGTGTCCTCGCCCTTCGCCCCTCCCCGCAGAAGGGAAGGGCCACAAGGAGAAGCTGGAGCTGGTGGCCTCCTTCTCCTTCTTCGGCAACGTCATGTCCATGGCCAGCGTGCAGCTGGCGGGGGCCAAGCGGGACGCGCTGCTCCTCAGCTTCAAGGACGCCAAGGTAGGGACGGGTCCTGGGGGTGGGGGGCACCCAGGGGTGCCCCCAGCCCCGCCGTGACGCCCCCACCACAGCTCTCGGTGGTGGAGTACGACCCCGGCACGCACGACCTGAAGACGCTCTCGCTGCACTACTTCGAGGAGCCGGAGCTGCGGGTAGGCGTGGGGGCTGCAGGCAGGTGCTGCCCCCTCCCAAAAAAACGCAGCTGGGGGGGTTGGGGGGTTGCCCGGTGACCCCCCTTCTCCAACCCTAAACCTGGTTGCCCGCAGGACGGCTTCGTGCAGAACGTGCACATCCCCAAGGTGCGCGTGGACCCCGACGGGCGCTGCGCCGTCATGCTGATCTACGGCACACGGCTGGTGGTGCTGCCCTTCCGCCGCGACTCGCTGGCTGACGAGCACGAGGGGCTGGTGGGAGAGGGGTGAGTGGGGGCCGGGGGCCTGCCGCAGCGGCCTGCGGCCAACGCGCGGGTCAGCGTGTGGCTCTGTATGGCCAACATGGTCAACGTGTGAGTCAATGTGGCCAAGATGTGGCTCAGCATGGCCAACATGGCCAGTTATTGGCTCAACGTGGTCAACATGTGGCTCAGCATGGCCAACATGGTCAATGTGTGAGTCAATGTGGCCAAGATATGGCTCAGCATGGCCAACATGGGCAGGTATTGGCTCAACGTGGTCAATGTGTGGCTCAACATGGTCAACATGTGGCTCAGTGTGGCCAACATGGTCAATGTGTGAGTCAATGTGGCCAAGATGTGGCTCAGTATGGCCAACATGGCCGGTTATTGGCTCAACGTGGTCAACGTGTGGCTCAGCATGGCCAACATGGTCAACATGTGAGTCAATATGGCCAAGATGTGGCTCAGCATGGCCAACATGGCCAACGTGTGCGTCAATATGGCCAAGATGTGGCTTAGTATGGCCAACATGGCCAGCGTGTGGCTCAGCGTGGTCAACATGTGGCTCAACATGGCCAACATGTGGCTCAGCATGGCCAACGTGGTCAACGTGTGAGTCAATATGGCCAAGATGTGGCTCAGCATGGCCAACATGGCCAGTTATTGGCTCAACGTGGTCAACATGTGGCTCAGCATGGCCAACATGGCCAACGTGTGAGTCAGTGTGGCCAAGATGTGGCTCAGCATGGCCAATGTGTGGCTCAGTATGGCCAATATGGCCACCGTGTGGCTCAACGTGGTCAACGTGTGGCTCAGCATGGCCAACATGTGGCTCAGCATAGCCAACATGGTCAACATGTGAGTCAATGTGGCCAAGATGTGGCTCAGCATGGCCAAGATGTGGCTCAGTATGGCCAACATGGCCAACGTGTGAGTCAGTATGGCCAAGATGTGGCTCAGCATGGTCAATGTGTGGCTTAGTATGGCCAATATGGCCACCGTGTGGCCCAACGTGGCCAACATTTGGCTCAGCATGGCCAACACAGCCAACGTGTGTCTCAACACGGTCAACGTGTGGCTCGTTGTGGCTCAACATGGCCAACACGCGGCTCAATATAGTCAACGTATGGCTCAGTGTGGCCAACATGGCCATTGCGTGGCTCATTATGGCCAACATGGCCATCATGTGGCTCAACGCGGCCAACATATGGCTCAGCATGGCCAACACAGTCAACGTGTGGCTCAACGTGGCCAACACAACCAACGTGAGGCTCAACACGGTCAACGTGTGGCTCGTTGTGGCCCAACACGGCCAACACGCGGCTCGATATAGCCAACGTATGCCTCAGTATGGCCACCGTGGCCAACTGGGGGGGCCAAGGACGGGCTGGGGGGGGCTGGGGAGATCGTGTCCATGTTGGGGCTGGATGTAGGGGTCTCCGAGGCCCCCTCCCACCCAGATCCCACCGTGACCTTGGTCCCCCCCGTCCCGTTGCGCAGGCAGAAGTCGAGCTTCCTGCCCAGCTACATCATCGACGTGCGGGAGCTGGACGAGAAGCTGCTCAACATCATCGACATGCAGTTCCTCTGCGGCTACTACGAGCCCACCCTCCTCATCCTCTTCGAGCCCAACCAGACCTGGCCGGGGTAAGGGGGGGGACGTTGGTGTCGGGGGACGACGTGACGCCGAGGGCGCGGCGTCCCCGACGGCAGGAGGTGACGCCGTGCCCCGCAGGCGCGTGGCGGTGCGGCAGGACACGTGCAGCATCGTGGCCATCTCGCTGAACATCATGCAGAAGGTGCACCCGGTCATCTGGTCCCTCAGCAACCTGCCCTTCGACTGCACGCAGGCGCTGGCCGTCCCCAAGCCCATCGGTGAGGCCGGGGGGATGGTTCTAGAAGGTTTCTTTTTTTTTGGGGAGGGGGACACCGCTGATGTCTGGTTGCCCCCGTAGGCGGCGTGGTGATCTTCGCCGTCAACTCGCTGCTCTACCTCAACCAGAGCGTGCCGCCCTACGGCGTGTCCCTCAACAGCCTCACCGCCGGCACCACCGTCTTCCCGCTGCGTAAGGACCCCCCCACCCCCGGGGAGGGGGTCGGGGGGGGGATTTTGGGGTGGGCGGGGGTCCCGAGGCGCCGCCCCCGACGCCGCGCGCTCCCCGCAGGCATGCAGGAGGGGGTGAAGCTGACGCTGGACTGCGCGCAGGCCGCCTTCATCTCCTACGACAAGATGGTGATCTCGCTGAAGGGGGGGGAGATGTGAGTGCCACGCAGACCCCCACAGGGGGACGGGAGGGGGTCCCGCACCCCCCCCACCCCGCCGGGCACGGCCCCCGACCCCGTCCCCGTCCCTCTGCCCGCAGCTACGTCCTGACGCTGATCACGGACGGGATGCGGAGCGTGCGCTCCTTCCACTTCGACAAGGCGGCCGCCAGCGTGCTCACCACCTGCGTGAGTCCCCGTGGCCGTCCCTATGTCCATGTCCGTCTGTCCCACGTGGCCGGGACCCCCCAAAAATCTCCCCATTTTTACCCGCAGATGGTGACGCTGGAGCCGGGCTACCTCTTCCTGGGGTCCCGCCTGGGCAACTCGCTGCTGCTCAAGTACACGGAGAAGCTGCAGGAGGCGCCCGTCGGCGTGGCCAAGGACGTGGCCGACAAGCAGGTGGGGTTGGGGGGCACCCAGGGGGTCCCGGGCCCCGTGGTCACCGCGTCCCCACCGCCACGGCCCTGCCACCGCGTCCCCATCGTCCTGGCCCCACCGTGGTTGCACCCCCGTGGCCGTGTCGTGGCCGTGTCGTGACCCAACGTGGCTTGGTCACCGTGTCCCCAGGGTCTCCGTGTCCCCATCGCCACCGTGTCCCCACTGCGGTGCCCCTGACATCTCCTTGTCCCCCCCCTGCTGGGTCACCACCCCCCTGTCCCCACAGCCACGTCCCCACAGCCTTGAGGTCACCCCTTGGTCACCGCGTCCCCGTGGTCTCCATGTCCCCACCACCACATCCCTACCACCAGGTCCCCATTTCCTTGTCCCTATTTCCTTGTCCCCATGGCCACGTCCCCTTGGTCACTGCATCCCCACGATCTCGGAGTCCCCACTACCAGGTCTCCTGTCCCCTCCATGTCCCCATGTCCCCAAGGTCTCCACATCCCCGTGGTCTCCGTGTCCCCTCCATGGCCACGTCCCCATCTTCTCCACATGTCTGTGGTCCCCATGTCCCCAAGGTCTCTGTGTCCCCATGTCCCCATGTCCCCTCCATGGCCACATCCCCGTGGTCTCCATGTCCCTGTGGTTTCCACGTCCCCATGATCTCCGTGTCCTCTCCATGTCCGTGTCCCCATGGTCTCCACGTGTCCGTGGTCCCCATGTCCCTGTGGTCTCCGTGTCCCCATGGTCCCCATGTCCCCTCCATGGCCACATCCCCATGGTCTCCGTGTCCCTGTGGTCTCCGTGTCCCCCCATGGCCACCTCCCCATTGTCCCTGGTCCCACTGGGCCACCACCATCCCCGTGCCACTGTCTCCGTGCTCCCTCCCCCTGCAGGAGGAGCCCCCGATGAAGAAGAAGCGCTCGGACTCCTCGGGGCCTTGGGCAGGTAGGTGACACCGTGGGGACAGGGACGGGGACGGGGACGGGGACGGGGACACCCCCCCGTGGCACCCACCCTGACGGGCGCCGCCGTGGCCAGGAGGGAAGTCGTCGGCGCAGGACGAGGTGGATGAGATCGAGGTGTACGGCAGCGAGGCGCAGTCGGGCACGCAGCTCGCCACCTACTCCTTCGAGGTACGGCCCCGGCCTCGTGGCACGGCTCCCCGGTGCCACGCCGTGTCCCCAACCTTGTCCCCAACTCCGTCCCTGTCCCCGTCCCACGTAGGTCTGCGACAGCATCCTCAACATCGGCCCCTGCGCCAACGCCGCCATGGGCGAGCCGGCCTTCCTCTCCGAGGAGGTGAGACACGGGGTGGGGGGACACGGGGTGGGGGGGACACGGGGTGGGGGGACTGACACGGGGTGACGGGACACGGGGTGACGTCCCCGTGGTGTCCCCTGGTCCCCCAGTTCCAGAACAGCCCAGAGCCGGACCTGGAGATCGTGCTGTGCTCGGGGTACGGCAAGAACGGGGCGCTCTCCGTGCTGCAGGTGAGCGTGGCCGGCGCCGGGTCCCCGTGTCACTGCGTCCCCCTTGTCCCCACGTCCCCACGTCCCCCACATCCCCATGTCCCCGTGTCCCTGCGTCCCCATATCCCTACATCCATGCACCACCACATCCCTGTGTCCCCATATCCTCATGTCCCCTTGTGTCCCCTTGTCCCTGCACGACCATATCCCTGCACCCTCACATCCCCAAATCCCTGCATCCCCATGTCCCCGTGTCCCCATGTCCCCAAATCCCTGCGTCCCCGTGTCCCTTTGTCCCCACATCCCTGCACCCTTGTGTCCCCAAATCCTTACATCCCGTGTCCCCTTGTCCTTGCATGACCATGTCCCTGCACCCTCACGTCCCCAAATCTCTGCAAGCCTGTGTCCCTTTGTCCCCACGTCCCTGTACCCTCGTGTCCCCAAATCCCTTTGTCCCCGTGTCCCCATGTCCCCATATCCCCGTGTCCCCATGTCCCCATATCCCTGTGTCCCCATGTCCCTTTGTCCCTTTGTCCCCATGTCCCCATGTCCCCAAATCCTTGCATCCCCATGTCCCTTTGTCCCCATGTTCCCAAATCCCTGCATCCCTGTGTCCCCATGTCCCCTTGTCCCTGTGTCCCCTTGTCCCCATGTCCCCTTGTCCCTGTGTCCCCATGTCCCTTTGTCCCCATGTCCCTGTGTCCCCAAATCCTTGCATCCCATGTCCCCTTGTCCTTGCATGACCACATCCCTGCGCCCTCATGTCCCCAAATCCCTGCATTCCCATGTCCCTTTGTCCCCCTGTCCCCGTGTCCCCATGTCCCCATGATGTCCCCATGTCCTCATGTCCTCGTGTCCCCGTGTCCCTGTGTCCCCATGTCCCTAAATCCCTTTGTCCCCATGTCCCCGTGTCCCCCTGTCCCCATGTCCCCATATCCCTGTGTCCCCATGTCCCTTTGTCCCCATGTCCCCTTGTCCCCGTGTCCCCAAATCCCTGTGTCCCTGTGTCCCCTTGTCCCTGCATGACCACATCCCTGCACCCTCATGTCCCCTTGTCCCTGTGTCCCCGTGTCCCTTTATCCCTTTGTCCCCGTGTCCCCATGTCCCCATGATGTCCCCGTGTCCCCTTGTCCCCCCCCTGTCCCCGTGTCCCCGCGCCGTGCCGCCCGGTGCCGCGGTGAGCAGCGTGCGCCGCGGGCGCGGTGCCGGCGCCACAGCAGGAGCCGGGAGAACCAGGGCTGCGCCGAGCGGTGGGCGCAGGCCGTACGCCCCGAGCCACAGCCCCCCCCTCGCCCCCCCAGCTGCCCGGGTTTTGGGGTGGGGGGGGGGGGCTCGCGCCGCCCCCCGCCCGCGCCCCCAGCGCTGCCCCCTCCCCGCAGAAGAGCATCCGGCCCCAGGTGGTGACCACCTTCGAGCTGCCCGGCTGCTACGACATGTGGACCGTGGTGTCGCCGCCCAGGAAGGAGGAGGTTGGTGGTGGCACGCGGCCCCCTCCCCGGGTCCCCCTCCCCGTGTCCCCTCCCTGAGTCCCCTCCCCCGTTCCACCTCCCCATGTCCCCTTCTACGTGCCGCGTTCCCTGGGTCCCCTTCCCTGTGTCCCCACGTCTCCATCTCCACTCCACCTTCCCACATCCCCTTCCCCGTGTCCCCTCCCTGGTGCCACCCTCCTGTGTCCCCTCCCCGTGTCCCCTCCCCATGTCCCCTCCCCGTTCCACCTCCCTGTGTCCCCTTCTCCATGCCATATTCCCTGGGTCCCCTTCTCCATGCCACGTTCCCCGTGTCCCCTTCCCACGTCCCCATCTCCACATTCTCTTCCCTGTGTCCCCTCCCCGGTGCCACCCTCCTGAGTCCCCTCCCAGTGTCCCTTCCCCGTGTCCCCTCCCCATTCCACCTCCCCGTGTCCCCTTCTCCATGCCACGTTCCCTGGGTCCCCCTCCCCATGTCCCCTCCCCGTGTCCCTTCCCCGTGTCCCCTCCCTGTTCCACATTCCCCGTGCCCCCTTCCCACGTCCCCATCTCCACGTCCCCTTCCCCGTGTCCCCTCCCCGTGTCCCCTCCCCAAGTCCCCTCCCCGTTCCACCTCCCTGTGTCCCTTCTCCATGCCACGTTCCCTGGGTCCCCTTCCCCGTGTCCCCTTCCCACATTCCCATCTCCACATCCCCTTCCCTGTGTCCCTTCCCCGTGTCCCCTCCCTGTGTCCCTTCCCCGTGTCCCCTCCCTGTGTCCCCTCCCTGAGTCCCCTCCCCGTGTCCCCTTCTCCGTGCCACGTTCCCCGTGCCCCCTTCCCACGTCCCCATCTCCACGTCCTCTTCCCTGTGTCCCCTCCCCGGTGCCACCCTCCCATGTCCCCTCCCCGTGTCCCCTCCCCCAGTCCCCTCCCCGTGTCCCTTCCCTGTTCCACCTTCCCCGTGTCCCCTTCCCACATCCCCATTTCCACTCGCCCTCCCCATGTCCCCTCCCCGGTGCCACCCTCCCGAGTCCCCTCCCTGTGTCCCCTTCCCCGTTCCACCTCCCCGTGTCCCCTTCCCACGTCCCCATCTCCACATCCCCATCTCCACGTCCCCTTCCCTGTGTCCCCTCCCTGGTGCCACCCTCCCTGTGTCCCCTCCCTGTGTCCCTTCTCTGTGTCCCCTTCCCCGTGTCCCCTCCCCGTGTCCCCTCGCCCACCCCCTCTCCACTAAACCCCAAAATCATTAGGATCAGGGAAACCCTCCAAAATCACCCGCTCCTACCACCCCCCTGCCACCACCCCCAAACCCCATCCCCAAGCCCCACGCCCACCCCCTCCTTGCACACCCCCAGGCACAGTGACCCCCCCACCCCCCCGTGCAACCCATCCCAACACCTCGCTGCGCTCTGGGGGCAGAAAAATCCCCAAATTCCCCCCAAAAACCTCCCGATCTCCCCACCACCCTCCCCGTGTCCCCCCACCGCGGGATGCCGGCTGCCCCCCGGTCCCGGCGGGGTCTCCCAGCGCCCTTCTCCCCCCAGGCTGAGACGAGCACCACGGGCGAAAGCAGTGACAAGGACACGACCCCCCCGGAGCCCCCCGAGGACACGAGCCGGCGCCACGGCTTCCTCATCCTCAGCCGCGAGGACTCCACCATGGTACGGCCCCGGGGGCGCGGCGCCGGCACCGGTGCCGGCGTTTGGGGCAAAGGGGTGGGCACGACGCCAGCATCCCAACCCTTTTTTCCCCCCTCCCAACCCCAAAAAAGATCTTGCAGACGGGCCAGGAGATCATGGAGCTGGACACGAGTGGCTTCGCCACGCAGGGCCCCACCGTCTTCGCCGGCAACATCGGCGACAACCGCTACATCGTGCAGGTGTCACCGCTCGGCATCCGCCTGCTGGAGGGGGGTGAGCGCACGGGAAGGGGGTCCCGGGGGGGTCCCATGGGGGTCCCGGCACCCCCTGAGGGCTCTCCCCGCAGTGAACCAGCTGCACTTCATCCCCGTGGACCTGGGGTCGCCCATCGTGCACTGCGCCGTGGCCGACCCCTACGTGGTGATCCTGAGCGCCGAGGGCCAGGCGTCCGTCTTCGTGCTGAAGAGCGACAGCTACGGCGGCCGCACGCACCGCCTGGCGCTGCAGAAGACGCAGCTGCACCACGTGAGTGTCACCCGTGCCGCGTCACCCGCGTCGCCCGCGTCACGCGCCTGGCGTGGCACCCGTGGCATCGCGTCACTCGTGGCATTGCGTCACCCGTGGCATCGCGTTACCCACGTCATAGCGTTACCCGTGGTGTCATGTCACCCATGGCATCATGTCACCTGTGGCATCATGGCACCCGTGGCATCACATCACCCGTGGCATCGTGTCACTCGTGGCATAGCGTCACTCATAGCATCACATTACCCACGTCATAGCATTACCCATGGTGTCATGTCACCCATGGCATCGTGTCACTCGTGGCATTGCGTCACCCGTGGCATTGCGTTACCCAAGTCATAGCATTACCCATGGTGTCACGTCACCCATGGCATCATGTCACACGCCTGGCGTGGCACCCGTGGCATCGCGTCACTCATGGCATTGCATCACCCGTGGCATCGCGTTACCCACGTCATAGCATTACCCGTGGTGTCACATCACCCGTGGCATCATGTTACCCGTGGCATCGCATCACCCACGGCATCACGTCACTCGTGGCATCGTGTCACTCGTGGCATTGCGTCACCCGTGGCATCGCGTTACCCACGTCATAGCATTACCCATGGTGTCATGTCACCCGTGGCATCATGTCACCCGTGTCACTGTGTCACCCATGGCACCATGTCACTGTGTCACCTGTGTCACCGTGGCACCAATGTCACCGTGTCACCTGTGTCACTGTGTCACTCATGTCACCACGTCACTGTGTCACTGTGTCACCCATGGCACCATGTCACCGTGCCACACATGTCACCGTGTCACCTGTGTCACTGTGTCACTTGTGTGACTCATGTCACCACGTCACTGTGTCACCCATGGCACCATGTCACCGTGCCACATGTGTCACCATGTCACCTGTGTCACTGTGTCACTTGTGTCACTCATGTCACCACGTCACCGTGTCACCCGTGTCACTGTGTCACCCATGGCACCATGTCACTGTGCCACACGTGTCACTGTGGCACCATAGCACTGTGTCATTGTGTCATCATGTCACTCGTGTCACCTGTGTCACTGTGTCACCCATGGCACCATGTCACCGTGCCACATGTGTCACCGTGTCACCTGTGTCACTGTGTCACCATGTCACCACGTCACCGTGTCACCTGTGTCACTGTGTCACCCATGGCACCATGTCACCGTGCCACACGTGTCACCGTGGCACCACAGCACTATGTCACCGTGCCACCATGTCACCATGTCACCCGTGTCACTGTGTCACCCATGTCACCATGTCACCGTGCCACACGTGGCACCGTGGCACCACAGCACCGTGTCATCGTGTCACTGTGTCACCATGTCACCACGTCACCGTGTCACCTGTGTCACTGTGTCACCCATGTCACCATGTCACCGTGCCACACGTGTCACCGTGTCACTGTGTCACTTGTGTCACTCATGTCACCACGTCACCGTGTCACCCGTGTCACTGTGTCACCCATGGCACCATGTCACCGTGCCACACGTGTCACCGTGGCACCACAGCACTATGTCACCGTGTCACCATGTCAACATGTCACCTGTGTCACTGTGTCACCCATGGCACCATGTCACCGTGCCACACATGGCACCGTGTCACCTGTGTCACTGTGTCACTTGTGTCACTCATGTCACCACGTCACCGTGTCACCCGTGTCACTGTGTCACCCATGGCACCATGTCACCGTGCCACACGTGTCACCATGTCACCTGTGTCACTGTGTCACTTGTGTCACTCATGTCACCACGTCACTGTGTCACCCGTGTCACTGTGTCACCCATGGCACCATGTCACCGTGCCACACGTGTCACCGTGGCACCACAGCACCGTGTCATCATGTCACTTGTGTCACCTGTGTCACTGTGTCACCCATGGCACCATGTCACCGTGCCACACGTGTCACCGTGGCACCACAGCACCATGTCATCGTGTCATCATGTCACTCGTGTCACCTGAGTCACTGTGTCACCCATGGCACCATGTCACCGTGCCACACATGTCACCGTGTCACCTGTGTCACTGTGTCACTTGTGTCACTCATGTCACCACGTCACCGTGTCACCCGTGTCACTGTGTCACCCATGGCACCATGTCACCGTGCCACATGTGTCACCGTGGCACCACAGCACTATGTCACCGTGTCACCATGTCACCGTGTCACCATGTCACCATGTCACTCGTGTCGCCATGTCACCCGTGTCCCCGTGTCCCCGTGTGACGCTGTCCCGTGCCGCCCGCAGCAGCCGAAGGTGATCGCGCTGTGCGTGTACCGCGATGTGAGCGGGATGTTCACCACCGAGAGCCGCGCCGCCGGCGCCCGCGACGAGCTGGCCCTGCGCGGCCACGCCGAGGCCGAGACCCTCATCCAGGACATCAGGTGGGCACGGCGGGGGGCGCGGCGTGGCCCCGTGGTGGCGGTGGCCCCGTGGTGGTGGCGGTGTCCCCGTGGGGGCAGTGGTGTCCCTTTGGTGGTGTCCCCGTGGTGGTGGCAGTGTCCCTGTGGCCATGTCCCCTGGGTGGTGTCCCCGTGGCCGTGTCCCCGCGGCGGTGTCCCAGTGGTTGGGTCCCAGTGGCGGTGTCCCCATGGTGGTGGTGCTGTCCCCTGGGTGCTGTCCCCGTGGTGGTGTACCCGTGGCCGTGTCCCCTTGCTGGTGTCCCCGTGGTGGTTGCGGTGTCTCCATGGTGGTGGTGGTGTCCCCATGGGGGCAGTGATGTCCCTTTGGTGGTGTCCCCTTGGTGGTGTCCCCGTGGCGGTGTCACTGTGGTGGTGGCAGTGTCCCTGTGGCCGTGTCCCCGTGGCGGTGTCACTGTGGTGGTGGCAGTGTCCCTGTGGCCGTGTCCCCGTGGCGGTGTCCCCATGGTGGTGGCAGTGTCCCCATGGCGGTGTCCCCGTGGTGGCAGCGGTGTCCCCGTGGCAGTGTCCCAATGGTGGTGGTGGTGTCCCTGTGGTGGTGGCCATGTCCCCATGGTGGTGTCACCATGGTGGTGGCGGTGTCCCCGTGGCAGTGTCCCCATGGTGGCAGTGGTGTCCCTTTGGTGGTGTCCCCATGGCAGTGTCCTCATGGCCGTGTCCCCATGGTGGTGGCGGTGTCCCCATGGTGGCGGTGCTGTCCCCTGGGTGGTGTCCCCATGGTGGTGGCAGTGTCCCTGTGGCCGTGTCCCCTGGGTGGTGTCCCCGTGGTGGTGTCCCCTGGGTGGTGACGGTGTCCCCGTGGGGGCAGTGGTGTCCCTTTGGTGGTTTCCCCTTTGTGGTGTCCCTGTGGCCGTGTCCCCTGGGTGGTGTTCCCGTGGTGGTGGCCATGTCCCCATGGCTGTGTCCCCATGGTGGTGGCCATGTCCCCTTGCTGGTGTCCCCGTGGTGGCAGCGGTGTCCCTGTGGCCGTGTCCCCGTGGTGGTGGTGGTGTCCCCTTGGTGGTGTCCCCTGGGTGGTGTTCCTGTGGTGGTGGCCGTGTCCCCGTGCCCGTGTCCCCATGGTGGCGGCGGTGTCCCCGCGGTGTCCCCGCGGTGCTGACGGCGCGGTGCCGGCAGCGAGGCGGTGGACGACGAGGAGGAGATGCTGTACGGGGACTCGGGGGCGCTCTTCAGCCCCGCCAAGGAGGAGCCGCGCCGCAGCCTCCCCGCCGAGCGCGAGCCCCACCAGCACCGCGCCGAGCCCACGCACTGGTGCGTACTGGTGCGCGACAACGGCGCCATGGAGGTGAGCCACGCCGCGACCCCCGCTGTCCCCGTGTCCCCCCGGTGTCCCCCCGGTGTCCCCCAGTGTCCCCCAGTGTCCCCCAGTCCCTCCCAGTATCCCCCAGTGCCCCGGTGTCCCCACATCCCCCCAGTATCCCCAGTATCCCCCCAGTGTCCCCACATCCTCCCAGCCTTCCCAGTGCCCCCAGTGTCCCCCTGGTGTCCCCCCAGCGCTCCCAGTGTCCCCAGTGTCCCCCAGTGTCCCCAGTGTCCCCACATCCCCCTGGTGTCCCCATGTCCCCCACCCCACCAGTCCCCCCAGTGTATCCCAGTCCTCCCAGTGGCCCCCTGTCCCCCTGTCCTTCCACCCCCCAGTGTCCCCCAGTTCCCCACTGTCCCCCAGCCCCCCCAGTGTCCCCCAGCCCCCCTGGCGTCCCCATGTCCCCCCAGTGTCTCCCAGCCCCCCCAGTGTCCCCAAATCCCTCTGTCCATCCATCACACAACCCCTCCAGTATCCCCCAGTCCCCCCAGTTCCCCCAGTGTCCCCCTGTCCTTCCTCCCTGCACATCCCCTCAGCGTCGCCCAGTGTCCCCAGTCCCCCCAGTGTCCCCACATCCCCCCAGTCCCCCCAGTGTCCCCATGTCCCCCCAGTGTCCCCCAGTGTCCCCCAGTGTCCCCCAGTCCCTCCCAGTATCCCCCAGTGCCCCCCGCTGTCCCCCCAGATCTACCAGCTGCCCGAGTGGCGCCTGGTGTTCCTGGTGAAGAACTTCCCGATGGGGCAGCGGGTGCTGGTGGACAGTGTCCCCATGTCCCCCCAGTGTCCCCCAGTGTCCCCCAGTGTCCCCCAGTCCCTCCCAGTATCCCCCAGTGCCCCCCGCTGTCCCCCCAGATCTACCAGCTGCCCGAGTGGCGCCTGGTGTTCCTGGTGAAGAACTTCCCGATGGGGCAGCGGGTGCTGGTGGACAGTGTCCCCATGTCCCCCCAGTGTCCCCCAGTGTCCCCCAGTGTCCCCCAGTCCCTCCCAGTATCCCCCAGTGCCCCCCGCTGTCCCCCCAGATCTACCAGCTGCCCGAGTGGCGCCTGGTGTTCCTGGTGAAGAACTTCCCGATGGGGCAGCGGGTGCTGGTGGACAGTGTCCCCATGTCCCCCCAGTGTCCCCCAGTGTCCCCCAGTGTCCCCCAGTCCCTCCCAGTATCCCCCAGTGCCCCCCGCTGTCCCCCCAGATCTACCAGCTGCCCGAGTGGCGCCTGGTGTTCCTGGTGAAGAACTTCCCGATGGGGCAGCGGGTGCTGGTGGACAGTGTCCCCATGTCCCCCCAGTGTCCCCCAGTGTCCCCCACCCAGTGTCCCCCAGTCCCTCCCAGTATCCCCCAGTGCCCCCCGCTGTCCCCCCAGATCTACCAGCTGCCCGAGTGGCGCCTGGTGTTCCTGGTGAAGAACTTCCCGATGGGGCAGCGGGTGCTGGTGGACAGTGTCCCCATGTCCCCCCAGTGTCCCCCAGTGTCCCCCACCCAGTGTCCCCCAGTCCCTCCCAGTATCCCCCAGTGCCCCCCGCTGTCCCCCCAGATCTACCAGCTGCCCGAGTGGCGCCTGGTGTTCCTGGTGAAGAACTTCCCGATGGGGCAGCGGGTGCTGGTGGACAGTGTCCCCATGTCCCCCCAGTGTCCCCCAGTGTCCCCCACCCAGTGTCCCCCAGTCCCTCCCAGTATCCCCCAGTGCCCCCCGCTGTCCCCCCAGATCTACCAGCTGCCCGAGTGGCGCCTGGTGTTCCTGGTGAAGAACTTCCCGATGGGGCAGCGGGTGCTGGTGGACAGCTCGTTCGGGCAGCCGGCGGCCCCCGGGGAGGCCAAGAAGGAGGAGGCCACGCGCCAGGGGGAGCTGCCCCTGGTCAAGGAGGTGCTGCTGGTGCCGCTGGGGAACCGGCACAGCCGGCCCTACCTGCTGGTGGGTGGGGTATGGGGGGGATATGGGGTCGGGGTGTGGGGTCGGGGGGCGATATGGGGTCAGGGTGTGGGGTGGGGGGGCATATGGGGTGGGATATGGGGTTGGGGTTGGGGTCAGGGTGCCGCTGGGGAACCGGCACAGCCGGCCATACCTGCTGGTGGGTGGGGGTATGGGGTGGGATATGGGGTTGGGTGTGGGGTTGGGGTGGGATATGGGGTTGGGGTGTGGGGTTGGGGTCAGAGTTGGGGCTGGGGGTGGATATGGCATTGGGTGTGGGACTGGGGTGGCATATGGAGTGGGATATGGGGCTGGGGGTGGATATGGGGTCAGGGTGTGGGTTTGGGGTGGGATATGGGGTTGGGTAGGGATATGGGGTTGGGGTTGGGGTCAGGGTGCCGCTGGGGAACCGGCACAGCCAGCCATACCTGCTGGTGGGTGGGGTATGGGGTGGGGTATGGGGTGGGTATGGGGTCGGGGTTGGATATGGGGTCGGGGGTGGGATATGGGGCTGGTGAGGGGGCTGGGGTGGGATATGGAGTCAGTGTGTTGGGCTGGGGTGGGATATGGGGTCAGGGTGGGATATGGGGTCAGGGTGTGGGGTTTGGTGTGGGATATGGGGTTGGGTAGGGATATGGGGTGGGATATGGAGCGGGTGTGGGTGGGGGGGGATATGGGGTGGGATATGGGGTTAGGGTGTGGGGTTGGGGTGGGATATGGGGTTGGGTAGGGATATGGGGTGGGATATGGGGCTGGGTAGGGATATGGGGTGGGATATGGGGTGGGGTGTGGGGTGAGGGGGGGATATGGGGTGGGATATGGGGTTGGGGGGGGATATGGGGTGGGATATGGGGTCAGGGTGGGATATGGGGTCAGGGTGGGATATGGGGTCAGGGTGTGGGGTCGGGGGGCGATATGGGGTCAGGGTGGGTTTTGGGGGATGATATGGGGTCAGGGTGCCGCTGGGGAACCAGCACAGCCGGCCATACCTGCTGGTGGGTGGGGTATGGGGGGGATATGGGGTGGGGGGGGATATGGGGTCAGGGTGGGTGTGGGGTGAAGGGGTGGGATATGGGGTCAGGTTGTGGGGTTGGGGTGGGATATGGGGTGGGATATGGGGTTGGGGGGGGATATGGGGTCGGGGGTGGGATATGGGGCTGGTGAGGGGGCTGGGGTGGGATATGGGGTGGGTGTGGGGTGGGGGGGGGATATGGGGTGGGATATGGGGCTGGGTAGGGATATGGGGTGGGATATGGGGTGGGGTGTGGGGTGAGGGGGTGGGATATGGGGTCAGGGTGTGGGGTTGGGGTGGGATATGGGGTTGGGGTTGGGGTCAGGGTGCCGCTGGGGAACCGGCACAGCCGGCCCTACCTGCTGGTGGGTGTGGGGTGGGGGGGATATGGGGTGGGGGGGGATATGGGGTGGGGGGGGATATGGGGTCAGGGTGGGTGTGGGGTGGGCGGGATATGGGGTGGGATATGGGGCTGGGTAGGGATATGGGGTTGGGGTTGGGGTCAGGGTGCCGCTGGGGAACCGGCACAGCCGGCCCTACCTGCTGGTGGGTGGGGGATATATGGGGTGGGTATGGGGTGGATATAGGGTCGGGGGGGGATATGGGGTCGGGGGTGGGATATGGGGCTGGTGAGGGGGCTGGGGTGGGATATGGAGTCAGTGTGTTGGGCTGGGGTGGGATATGGGGTCAGGGTGGGATATGGGGTCAGGGTGGGATATGGGGTCAGGGTGTGGGGTCGGGGGCGATATGGGGTCAGGGTGGGTGTGGGGGGGGGATATGGGGTCAGGGTGCCGCTGGGGAACCGGCACAGCCGGCCATACCTGCTGGTGGGTGGGGGATATATGGGGTGGGTATGGGGTGGATATAGGGTCGGGGGGCGATATGGGGTCAGGGTGGGTGTGGGGGGGGGGATATGGGGTCAGGGTGCCGCTGGGGAACCGGCACAGCCGGCCCTACCTGCTGGTGGGTGGGGTATGGGGGGGATATGGGGTGGGGGGGATGTGGGGTGTGATATGGGGTGGGAGTGGGGTGGGATATGGGGTCAGGTTGTGGGGTCAGGGTGGGATATGGGGCTGGCGTGGGATATGGGGTTGGGGTCAGGGTGAGGGGTTGAGATGGGATATGGGGCTGGGTGTGGGACTGGGGTGGCATATGGGGTGGCATATGGCGTTGGGGTGGGATATGGGGTTGGGGTTGGGGTCAGGGTGCCGCTGGGGAACCGGCACAGCTGGCCCTACCTGCTGGTGGGTGGGGGATATGGGGTGGATAGGGGGTGGGGGGGGGATATGGGGTCGGGATGTGGGGCTGGGATGTGGGATGTGGGGTCAGGGTGTGGGGCTGGGGTGGGATATGGGGTTGGTGTGTGGGATATGGGGTCGGGGTGTGGGGATGGGGTGGGGAGTGGGGGTGGGATATGGGGCTGGGGGTGGATATGGGGTCAGGGAGTGGGGTGTGGGGTGGGATATGGGGTGGGATATGGGGTTGGGTAGGGATATGGGGTTGGGGTTGGGGTCAGGGTGCCGCTGGGGAACCGACACAGCTGGCCATACCTGCTGGTGGGTGGGGGATATGGGGTGGATATGGGGTTGGGGATATGGGGTCAGGATGTGGGGCTGGGGTGGGATGTGGGGTCAGGGTGTGGGGTTGGGGTGGGATATGGGGTTGGGGTTGGGGTCAGGGTGCCGCTGGGGAACCGGCACAGCCAACCGTACCTGCTGGTGGGTGGGGGGTATGGGGGGGATATGGGGGGGGAAATGGGGTCAGGGTGTGGGGTGTGGGGTTGGGGGTCAAGGTATGGGGATGGGGTGGGATGTGGGGCTGGTGAGGGGGCTGGGGTGGGATATGGGGTTGGGGTTGGGGTCACAATGTAAGGTCAGGATGGGATATGGGGCCGAGGTGTGGGGCTAGGGTGGGATATGGGGCTGGGGTATGGGGCTGGGATGTGGGGCTGGGGTGGGATATGGGGCTGGGGGTGGATATGGGGCCAGGGTGTGGGGCTGGGGGCAGACATGGGGCTGGGCTGTGGGGCTGGGACGTGGTTACAGGGATGTGTGGGGCTGAAATGCGGGGCTGGGGCCGTGCCGTGGGGCCAGGCCGCGCTATGGGGCCGCGCTATGGGGCCGCGCTGACCCCGTCCCCACCTCCAGGTGCACGTGGACCAGGAGCTGCTGATCTACGAGGCCTTCAGCCACGACTCCCAGCTGGGCCAGAGCAACCTCAAAGTGCGCTTCAAGAAGGTGAGGGGGGGTCCCGGGGGGGGTCCTTGGGGTCCTGGGGGGTCCCGCGCCCCCCGTCCCAACCCCACAACCCCCCCCCAGGTGCCCCACAACATCAATTTCCGCGAGAGGAAGCCGAAGCCTTCCAAGAAGAAGCCGGAGAGCGCGGGGGGCGCTGAGGAGCCGGGGGGGCCGCGGGGCCGCGTGGCGAGGTTCCGCTACTTCGAGGACATCTACGGCTACTCGGGGGTGAGATTTGGGGCTGGGGGGGGGCACCCTGACGTCTGGGGACACCCCAAGAGCTGGGGACACCCCCCAACATCTGGGGACACCCCAATATCTGGGGGCACCCCCCAAGAGCTGGGGACACCCCCGTCTGGGGACACCCAGCCATCATCATCGTCATCGTCATCGTCATCATCAATGTGGGGACCCCCCCCAGTCAATGTGGGGACCCCCCCCTAAATTTGGGGACCCCCCCCAGTCAATGTGGGGACCCCCCCCTAAATTTGGGGACCCCCCCCAGTCAATGTGGGGACCCCCCCCTAAATTTGAGGACCCTTTCCCATCCATTTTGGGGTCCCCCCATTAATAGGGACCCCCCCAAAAAAAATTGGGGACCCCTCCCATCAATTTCAGGGTCCCCTCATCAACTTGGGACCCCCCCAGTCAATGTGGGGACCCCCCCCTAAATTTGAGGACCCTTTCCCATCCATTTTGGGGTCCCCCCATTAATAGGGACCCCCCCAAAAAAAATTGGGGACCCCTCCCATCAATTTCAGGGTCCCCCATTAACATAGGGACCCCCCCAAAAAAATTGGGGACCCCACCCATCAATTTTAGCATCCCCCATTAACATGGGGACCCCCCCAAAAAAACCTGGGCACCCCACCCATCAATTTTAGGATCCCCCAATCAATGCAGGGACCCCCCCCTAAATTTGGGGACCCTCTCCCATCAATTTCAGGACCCTCCCCTAAATTTGGGGACCCCCCCTAAATTTGAGGACTCCTCCCCATCAATTTCGGGATCCCCCAATCGATGTGGGGAACCTCTCCTAAATTTGGGGACCCTCCCCATCAATTTCAGGACCCCCCCCTAAAATTTGGGACCCCCCCTAAATTTGAGGACTGTTTCCCATCCATTTTGGGGTCCCCCCATTAATAGGGACCCCCCCAAAAAAAACTGGGGACCCTTCCCATCAATTTCAGGGTCCCCTCATCAACTTGGGACCCCCCCCCCTAAATTTGAGGACCATTTCTCATCCATTTTGGGATCCCCCCCATTAATAGGGACCCCCCCAAAAAAAATTTGGGACACCACCCATCAATTTTAGGATCCCCCAATCAATGCAGGGACCCCCCCTAAATTTGGGGACTCCTCCCCATCAATTTCAGGATCCCTCAATCGATTTGGGGACCCCCCCCTTAAATCTGGGGACCCTCTCCCACCCATTTCAGGACCCTCCCCTAAATTTAGGGACACCCCCCTAAATCTGGAGACCCCCCCCATCAATTTCAGACCCCCCGCATCAACCTCCAGCCCCCCCCAATCCATCTGGGGACCCCCAAATCCACGTGGGGCCCTCCCCCAGACTTGGGGCCGCACCCCCACTTTTAGGGCCACCTCCCCCAGATTTGGGGCCACCTCCCCCAAATTTGGGGCCACCTCCCCCAAATTTGGGACCACCCCCCCAGATTTCGGAGCCCCCCCATCAACCTCCAGCCCCCCCCAATCCACCTGGGGACCCCCCAAATCCACGTGGGGCCCTCCCCAAGACCTGCGGCCACCCCCCCAGTTTTAGGGCCACCTCCCCCAGTTTTAGGGCCACCTCCCCCAGTTTTGGGGCCACCTCCCCCAAATTTGTGTCCACCTCCCCCAAATTTGGGACCACCCCCCCAGATTTCGGACCCCCCCCCTCAACCTCCAGCCCCCCCAGTCCATCTAGGGACCCCCAAATCCACGTGGGGCCCTCCCCCAGACCTGCGGCCGCACCCCCACTTTTAGGGCCACCTCCCCAGTTTTAGGGCCACCTCCCCAAATTTAGCGCCACCTCCTCCAAATTTGGGACCACCCCCCCGAGATTTCGCCCCTCCCCCTTGATGACCATCACCCCCCCCCCCCAAAAAAAAAGGTGTTCATCTGCGGCCCGTCCCCCCACTGGCTGCTGGTGACGGCGCGGGGGGCGCTGCGCCTGCACCCCATGACCATCGACGGCTCCGTGGAGTCCTTCGCCCCCTTCCACAACGTCAACTGCCCCAAGGGCTTCCTCTACTTCAACCGCCAGGTGGGTCTGGGGTCCCAGGGGGGGTCCCTGTGTCCCTTTGCCCCCCCCTAAATGTGACAATGACACCCCCAGGGCGAGCTGCGCATCAGCGTCCTGCCCGCCTACCTCTCCTACGACGCGCCCTGGCCGGTGCGCAAGATCCCACTGCGCTGCACCGCGCACTACGTGGCGTACCACGTCGAGTCCAAGGTACCGCGGCCCCAAAACCGTGGCCCCAAAACGTGTCCCGTGGCCCCAAACCGCGGCCCCAAATTGTGTCCCCAAACCGTGGCCCCAAACCGTGGCCCCAAACTGTGGCCCCAAACCGTGGCCCCAAACTGTGTCTCCAAAGCGCGTCCCCAAACCACATCCCCAAACCGCGTCTCCAAACCGTTTCCCCAAATGTGTCCCCAAACCATGTCCCCAAACCGTGTCCCCAAACTGCGTCCCGCATCCCAAAACTATGTCCCCAAATCGCGTCTCCAAACCGCGTCCCCAAGCTGTGTCCCCAAACCGCGTCCCGCATCCCCAAACAGTGTCTCCAAACTGTGTCCCCAAACCGTGTCCCCAAACCGCATCCCCAAACCGCATCCCCAAACCATGCCCCAAACCGTGTCCCCAAGCTGTGTCCCCAAACTGCATCCCCAAACCGCGGCCCCAAACCATGTCCCCGAACTGTGTGTCCCCAAACCGTGTCCCCAGACCGTGTCCCCAAACCGCATCCCCAAACCGCGTCTCCAAACCATGGCCCCAAACCGCGGCCCCAAACCCTGTCCCCAAGTCCCCAAACCATGTCCCCAAACCATGTCCCGCATCCCCACACCGCGTCCCCAAACCGTGTCCCCAAACTGTGTCCCCAAACTGAGTCACCAGACCGCGTCCCCAAACCATGTCCCCTAAACCGTGTCCTTAAACCGCGTCCCCAAACCGCGTACCCGTCCCCAAACCGTGTCCCCAAACCGTGTCCCCAAACCACATCCCCAAACCGCGTCCCCAAACCGCATCTCCAAACCGCATCCCTAAACCGCGTCCCCAAACCGCGTCCCCAAACCGTGTCCCCAAACCGTGGCTCCAAATCGTGCCCCAAACCGTGTCCCCAAACCATGTCCCTAAACTGCGTCCCCAAACTGCGTCCCCAAACCGCGTCCCCAAACGGTGGCCCCAAACCATGTCCCCAAACCACGTCCCCAAACCGCGTCCCCAAACCGCGTCCCCAAACAGTGTCCCCAAACCGTGTCCCCAAACCGTGTCCCCAAACTGTGTCCCCGAACCCTGTCCCCAAACCCTGTTCCCAAACCGTGTCCCCAAACCCTGTCCCCAAACCGCGTCCCCAAACCCTGTCCCCAAACCGTGTCCCCAAACCGCGTCCCCAAACCACGTCCCCAAACCGTGTCCCCAGCACTTTGGGGACGCGAGGTGTGACCCCCCCGGTGCTGCTGGCTGTCCCTGTCAGGTCTACGCCGTGGCCACCAGCGTCATCAACCCCTGCACGCGCATCCCCCGCATGACCGGGGAGGAGAAGGAGTTCGAGAGCATCGAGCGCGGTGAGCCCGGCGGCACCGCAATGGGGTCACCGCGTGGTGGCAGCCCCATGACCCCAAATGGTGGCAGCCTGGTGTCCCCAAATGGTGGCATCCCCATGTCCCCAAATGGTGCCATCCCCGTGTCCCCAAATGGTGCCATCCCCGTGACCCCAAATGGTGCCAGCCTGGTGTCCCTAAATGGTGCCATCCCCATGACCCTAAATGGTGCCATCTCTCTGTCCCCAAATGGTGCCACCCCCGTTACCCCAAATGGTGCCATCCCCATGTCCCCAAATGGTGCCATCCCCGTGTCCCCAAATGGTGCCATCCGCATGTCCCCAAATGGTGCCATCCCCGTGTCGCCAAATGGTGCCAGCCTGGTGACCCCAAATGGTGCGAACCCTGTGACCCCAAATGGTGTCATCTCTGTGTTCCCAAATGGTGCCATCCCCATAACCCCAAATGGTGCCATCCCCGTGACCCCAAATGGTGTCATCTCTGTGACCCCAAATGGTGCCAACCCCGTGTCCCCATGTGGCACCATCCCATTGTCCCCACACGGTGCCATCCCACTGTCCCCATATGGCACCTTCCTGGTGTTCCTATATGGCACTATCTCGATGTCCCCTCATGGTGCCATCCTGGTGTCCCCACATGGCACCATCCCAATGTCCCCATATGGCCTCTATCTTGTCCCCACACAGTGTCATCCCTGTGTCCCCTCATGGTGCCATCCTGGTGTCCCCATATGGCACCATCCCAGTATCCCCATGCAGTGTCATCCCAGTGTTCCCATATGGCACCATCCCACTGACCCCATATGGCACTATCTTGATGTCCCCACGTGGTGCCATCCCAGTGTCCCCATGTGCCACCATCCCAGTGTCCCCATATGGCACCATCCCAGTGTCCCCATATGTCCCCATCCCAGTGCCCCCCCATGTCCCCATCCCGGTGACCCCACACAGCTCCATCCCACTATCCCCACGCACCCGGTGTCCCCCCGTGTCCCCATCCCGATGTCCCCACGGTGCCACCCCGGGTCCTGCTGTGTCCCCCCCCAGACGAGCGCTACATCCACCCGCAGCAGGAGGCCTTCTCCATCCAGCTCATCTCCCCCGTCAGCTGGGAAACCATCCCCAACACCAGGTGGGCATCCCAAATCCCCCAAACCCACCCCAAAACCCCCCAAACCCACCCCAAAACCTCCCAACCCCCTTAAACCCTCCCCAAACCTCCCCAAACACACCCCAAATCCCCCAATCCCACCCCAAAACCCCCAACTCTGCCCAAACCCACCCCAAACCCACCCCCAACCCACCCTAAACTCCCCCCAAACCCCCCCAATCCCACCCCAAACCCACCCTAACCCCCCCCCAAACCCATCCCAATCCCATCCCAAACCCCCCCAAATGCTCCAAACCCACCCCAAACCCACCCCAAACCTACTCCAAACCCCCTTTAACCCACCCCAACCCACGCCAAATCCCCTAAACCCACCCCAAACCCCCCCCAAACACACCCCAAACCCACCCCAAAACCCCAAACCCCACCAAACCCACCCCAAACCCACCCCAAACCCACCCAAACCCCTCTAAAACCACCCCAAACTCCCCTAAACCCCCCAAAGCCCACCCCAATCCTCCCAAATCCACCCCAAACCCACCCCATACCCTCCCAAACCCACCCCAAACCCCCTCCAAATTTCCCCCATACCCACCCCAAACCCCCCCAAAGCCCCCGAACCCACCCCAACGCCCCCCAAAACTCCCAAACCCACCCCAAACCCTCCCCAAACGCACCCTTAACCCCCCCCAAACCCCCTAAACGCACCCTAAACCCACCCCAATCCCACCCCAAACCCCCCAAATCCACCCCAAACCCACCCCAAAACCCCAAATACACCCCAATCCCACCCCAAACCCACCCTAAACTCCCCCCAAGCCCCCCCAATCCCACCCCAAACCCACCCTAACCCCCCCCAAACCCATCCCAATCCCACCCCAAACCCCCCCAAACCCTCCAAACCCTCCCCAAACCCACCCCAAACCCCTTAAACCCTCCCAAACCCACCCCAAACCCCCCCAAACCCACCCCAAACCCTTCCAAACCCACCCCATACCCTCCCCAAACGCACCCCAAACCCACCCCAAACCCTTCCAAACCCACCCCAAACCCTCTAAACCCACCCCAAACCCACCCCAAACCCCCCTTTAACCCACCCCAAACCCCCCCAAACCCACCCCAACCCCACTGGGGGACCCCCAACTCGCCCCCCCAGGATCGAGCTGGAGGAGTGGGAGCACGTCACCTGCATGAAGACCGTGTCCCTAAAGAGCGAGGAGACGGTGTCGGGGCTGAAGGGCTACATCGCCGTGGGGACGTGCCTCATGCAGGGAGAGGAGGTCACCTGCCGCGGCAGGGTGGGTACTGGGGGCACTGGGGGGGCACTGGGGGCACTGGGAGGACACTGGGGGGTCACTGGGGGACACCAGGGGACACTGGGGGGACACTGTGGGGTCATGGGGGGGGCATCTTGGGACACCAGGGGACACCGGGGGGTTACTGGGGGACACCAGGGGACACGGGGGGGTCACTGGGGGCACTGGGAGGACACTGGGGGGTCACTGGGAGCACTGGGAGGACACTGGGGGGTCATGGGGGGTCACAGGGGGGTCACCGGGGCATCACCGGGGGACACCGGGGGGTTACTGGGGGACACCGGGGGTTACTGGGGGTCACTGGGGGGGTCACCGGAGGGTCACCGGGGGATACCAGGGGGTTACTGGGGGACACCAGGGGACACTGGGGGGTCACTGGGGGTCACTGGGAGGTTACTGGGGGACACCGGGGGTTACTGGGGGACACTGGGGGGACACCAGGGGGCACCGGGGGTGTCACAGGGTGTCACGGAGGGACACCGGGAGGTCACAGGGGGGGCACCTTGGGACACCAGGGGACACTGGGGGTCACTGGGGGACACCAGGGATCACCAGGGGGTCACCGGGGGACACCGGGAGACTCCGGGGGACACCAGAGGGTCACTGGGGGACACCGGGGGTCACTGGGGGGACACCAGGGGGTCACCGGGGACACTGGGGGGGCACCGGGGGGTCACTGGGGGGTCACCGGGGGTCATTGAGAGGTCACCGGGGGGTCACCGGGGGACACCAGGGGTTACTGGGGGGACACCAGGGGTCACTGGAAGTCACCACGGGTCACAGGGGGGACACCAGGGGACACCGGAGGGTTATGGGGGGACACTGGGGGTCACGGGGGGACACCGGGGGGACACCGGGGGATCACAGGGGGTCACTGGGGGGACACCAGGGGGTCATGGGGTCGCCGGGGGGTCCTCAGGGGTCACTGGGGGACACCAGGGGGTCACTGGGGGTCACCGGGGGACACTGGGGGGTTACAGGGGGGTCACTGGGGGTCACCGAGGGACATCGGGGGGTCACCGGGGGACACCAGGGGACACCGGAGGGTTACGGGGGGACACCGGGGGGTCACGGGGGGACACTGGGGAGTTACGGGGGGACACCGGGGGACTCTGGGGGACACCGGGGGGTCACGGGGGGGGGGGGTATGGGGGGGTTATGGGGTCTGACCGGCTGTTTCGGGGCGCCCAGATCCTGATCATGGACATCATCGAGGTGGTGCCGGAGCCGGGGCAGCCGCTGACCAAGAACAAGTTCAAGGTGCTGTACGAGAAGGAGCAGAAGGGCCCCGTCACCGCCCTGTGCCACTGCAACGGGTACCTCGTGTCCGCCATCGGGCAGAAGGTGGGGGTTATGGGGTGGGTTATGGGGTGGGGGGGGGTGTGGGGATGTGATACGGGGACGTGGGGACATGATATGGGGATGTGGAGTATGGGGACGGGGATACGGGGACAGGGAGGTATGGGGATATGGGGACGTAGGGATATGGGGATAGGGGATATGGGGACATTATGGGGATGCTGGGATAACTGGGGATATGGGGACGTGGGGACATGGGGATATGGGATAGAGGATATGGATATAGGGGATATGGCGATAGGAGATATGGGATATGGGATATGGGGATATAGGGATATGGGGATAGGGGATATGGGGACATTATGGGGATACTGGGATAACTGGGGATATGGGGACATGGGGACGTGGGGATATGGGATAGAGGATATGGATATAGGGGATATGGCGATAGGAGATATGGGATATGGGATATGGGGATATAGGGATATGGGGATAGGGGATATGGGGACATTATGGGGATACTGGGATAACTGGGGATATGGGGACATGGGGATATGGGGACATGGGGACACTGGGATAGCTGGGGATATGGGGATAGGGCATAGGGGATAGGGGATATGGGGATATAGGGATATGGGGACGTTATGGGGACATGGGAACATGGGGATATGGGGACGTTATGGGGACGGGGGGATATAGGAATATGGGGACATGGGGATATGGGGACATGGAGATATGGGGATACGGGGATAGGGGGATATGTGGCTACAGGGATGGGGGGATATGGGGACATGGGGACATTATGAGGACATTATGGGGATATGGGGATACTGGGATGACTGGGGATATGGGGATATGGGGACATGGGGATATGGGGACATGGGGACATGGGGATATGGGATAGAGGATATGGATATAGGGGATATGGCGATAGGAGATATGGGATATGGGATATGGGGATATAGGGATATGGAGACGGGATATGGGGACATTATGGGGATATGGGGCTAGGGGGACATGGGGACATTATGGGAACAGGGGGACAATGGGGATATTGGGACATGGGGATATGGGGACAAGGGGATATGGGGACATTATGGGGATGTTATAGGGACATTATGGGGACATGGGGACGTTATGGGGACAGGGAGACACAGGGACACACGGACAGGCACCCAGCACCAGCAGCGGGACCGGGGCACACCCCAGCCCCCCGACGACCCCCCATAACCCCATTACCCCAATTACCCCCATTACCCCCATTACCCCCATTAACCCCATTACCCCCATTACCCCCAATTAACCCCATAACCCCGTTAACCCCGCAGATCTTCCTGTGGAGCCTGAAGGACAACGAGCTGACGGGCATGGCCTTCATCGACACGCAGCTCTACATCCACCAGATGATCAGCGTCAAGAACTTCATCCTGGCCGCCGACGTGATGAAGAGCATCTCCCTGCTGCGCTACCAGGAGGAGAGCAAGACCCTGTCCCTCGTCAGCAGGGTGGGGGGGACACGCGGGGACGTGTGGGGACACGTGGGGGGACACGTGGGGGGGTGTGGGGGGATGTGGGGACATGTGGGGACATGGGACACGCGGGGACATGCGGGGGGACGTGGGGGGACGTGGGGATATGTGGGGACATGTGGGGACACGTGGGGACATGTGGGGATACGTGGGGACACATGGGGACACACAGGGACACTGGGGATATGTGGGGACATGTGGGGACACGTGGGGGGATGTGGGGATATGTGGGGATATGTGGGGACACATGGGGACATGGGACACGCGGGGACACTGGGGGACGTGGGGGGACGTGGGGGGATGTGGGGATATGTGGGGACATGGGACACGCAGGGACATGTGGGGACACATGGGGATATGTGGGGACATGTGGGGACACGTGGGGACATGTGGGGACACTTGGGGACATGTGGGGACATGTGGGGACGTGTGGGGACATGGGGGTACGTGGGGGGATGTGGGGGGACGTGGGGACGCGTGGGGGCACGTGGGGATATGTGGGGACGTGTGGGGACATGGGACACGCAGGGACGTGTGGGGACACACGGGGATATGTGGGGATATGTGGGGACATGTGGGGACGTGGGGACATGTGGGGATATGTTGGGGGACGTGGGGACACGTGGGGACATGGGACACGCGGGAACACGCAGGGACGTGTGGGGGGACGTGGGGACATGTGGGGATATGTGGGGACACACAGGGGGACGTGGGGACACACAGGGATATGTGGGGACACATGGGGACACATGGGGATATGTGGGGACACGTGGGGACATACAGGGACATGTGGGGATATGTGGGGATACGTGGGGACACCTGGGGACATGTGGGGATGTGTGGGGGCACATGGGGACACGTGGGGATACACGGGGACATGGGACACGCAGGGACATGTGGGGACACTGGGGATATGTGGGGACATGTGGGGATATGTGGGGACATGTGGGGGGACATGGGGATATGTGGGGGGACATGGGGACATGTGGGGACACGTGGGGACATGCTGGGACACGTGGGGATATGTGGGGACACGCGGGGACACGTGGGGACACGTGGGGACACGTGGGGATACATGGGGACACATGGGGATATGTGGGGACATGGGACACACAGGGACATGTGGGGACACGTGGGGATATGTGGGGACACGTGGGGACACATGGGGACATGTGGGGACACGTGGGGACACGTGGGGATGTGTGGGGACACTTGGGGACATGTGGGGATATGTGGGGACACGTGGGGACGTGTGGGGACAGTGGGGGGGTGTCCCCTGCCAGGCTGAGGGATGTGGGGTTGGGTCCTTGGGGTGTGGGGTGTCCCCGCTGTCCTGGGGGATGGGGGAGCCTGGGGGTGTCCCCCGGGCATCGTGGGGGGGTTGGGGACCTGGGGACACTTCTGTGCCACCCTAGGGGACATGGGGACACCCCCCTCCTGCCCTGGGGGACATGGGGATGTGGGGACACTTCTGTGCCAGTCTAGGGGACGTGGGGACATGGGGACATCACCCTGGGGGACGTGGGGACACCTCCCTACTGACCTGGGGGACATGGGGATGTGGGGACACTTCTATGCCACCATGGGGTCTTGGGGACATGGGGACACCTCCCTCCTGCCCCGGGGGTCTTGGGGACATGGTGACACCTTCCTCTTGACCTGGGGGACATGGGGACACTTCTGTGCCACCCTGGGGTCTTGGGGACATGGGGACACCTCCCTCCTGTCCCAGGGGACTTGGGGACACGGTGACACCACCCTACTGACCTAGGGGACCTGGGGACATGGGGACACTTCTGTGCCACCCTAGGGGACATGGGGACACCTCCCTACTGCCCTGGGGGACCTGGGGACGTGGGGACCCTTCTGTGCCACCCTAGGGGATGTGGGGACATGGGGACACCTCCCTGCCACCCTGGGGGACCTGGGAACCTGGGGACACTCCTGTGCCACCCTAGGGGATATGGGGACGTGGGGACACCTCTGTACTGACCTGGGGGACTTGGGGACACTTCTGTGCCACCCTGGGGTCTTGGGGACATGGGGACACCTCCCTCTTGTCCCAGGGGACCCGGTGACACCGCCCTACTGACCTGGGGGATGTGGGGACCCTTCTGTGCCACCCTGGGGTCTCGGGGACATGGGGACACCTCCCTGCCACCCTGGGGGACCTGGGGACCCGGGGACACCTCCCCGCCACCCCGGGGGTGGCCGCGGGGACACGTGCCACCCCCCAGCTGACGGTGTCCCCTGGGCAGGACGCCAAGCCGCTGGAGGTGTACAGCGTGGACTTCATGGTGGACAGCACCCAGCTCGGCTTCCTTGGTGCGTGTCCCCGTCCCTGTCCCCGTCCCTGTCCCCATCCCTGTCCCCCCGGTGTCCCCGTGTCCCCCCCCCGGTGTCCCCATGTCCCCGTCACGCCGCTCTCCGTCCTTCTGCAGTGTCCGACCGCGACCGCAACCTCCTGGTCTACATGTACCTGCCCGAGGGTGAGACACGGGGACACGGCCATGGCCCTGGCCCTGGCCCTTGTCCCTTGTCCCTTATCCTTGTCCCTTATCCCTGTCCCTTATCTCTCTCCCTTGTCCCTTGTCCCTGTCCCTTATCCCTGTCCCCTTTCCCTTGTCCTATGTCCCTTATCCCTATCCCTTGTCCCTTGTCCCTGTCCCTTGTCCCTGTCCCTTGTCCTTGTCCCTTATCCCTTAACCTTGTCTCTTGTCCCTTATCCTTGTCCCTTGTCCCTTGTCCCTGTCCCCTGTCCCTTATTCCTGTCCCTTATCCCTATCCCTTATCCCTGTCCCTGTCCTTTGTCCCCTGCCCCTTGTTCCTGGTTCCTTATCCTTTATCCCTGTCCCTTGTCCCTTATCCCTGTCCCTTATCCCTTGTCCCTGTCCCTTGTCCTTGTCCCTTGACCTTTATCCCTGTCCCTTGTCCCTTACCCCTTATCACTGTCCCTTGTCCCTTATCCTTATCCCTGTCCCTGTCCCTTATCCTCATCCCATGTCCCTTGTCCCTTATCCCTGTCCCTCATCCCTGTCCCTTGTCCCTTATCCATTGTCCCTTGTCTTTTGTCCCTTGTCCCTTATCCCTGTCCCTTGTCCCTTATCCCTGTCCTTGTTCCTTATCCTTCTCCCTTATCCCTGTCCCTTATCCCTGCCCCTTATCCCTATCCCTTGTCCCTTGTCCCTGTCCCTTGTCCCTTATCCCTGTCCTTTGTCCCTTATCCTTGTCCCTGTCCCTTTTCCTTGTCCCTGTCCCTTGTCCCTTATCACTTATCCCTGTCCCTTTTCCCTGTCCCTGTCCCTTATCCCTGTCCCTTATCCCTTATCCCTGTCCCTTGTCCCTTATCCCTGTCCCTTATCCCTTATCCCTTGTCCCTGTCCCTTGTCCCTGTCCATTTTCCTCGTCCCTTATCCCTGTTCCTTGTCCCTTGTCCCTTATCCTCATCCCATGTCCCTTGTCCCTTATCCATTGTCCTTTGTCTTTTGTCCCTTATCCTTTATCCCTGTCCCTTGTCCCTTATCCCTGTCCCTTATCCCTTAACCCTTATCCCATATCCCCTGTCCCTGTCCCTTGTCCCTTGTCCCTTATCCCTTGTACCTTGTCCCTTATCCCTGTCCCTTGTCCCCTTGTCCTTTATCCTTTGTCCCTGTCCCTTATCCCTGTCCCCTGTCCCTGTCCCTCATCCCTTGTCCCTTATCCATTGTCCCTTGTCTTTTGTCCCTTATCCTTTATCCCTGTCCCTTGTCCCTGTCCCTTTTCCTTGTCCCTTGTCCTTGTCCCTTATCCCTGTCCCTTGTCCCTTGTCCCTTATCCTTGTCCCTGTCCCTTGTCCTTGTCCCTGTCCCTTTTCCTTGTCCCTCTCTCTTGTCCCTTATCCTTGTCCCTTATCCTCATCCCTGTCCCTTATCCCTTATCCCTATCCCTTATCCCTTATCCCCGTCCCTTGTCCCTGTCCCTTGTATTTTGTACGTTATCCCTTATCCCTATCCCTATCCCTTATCCCTGTCCCTTCTCCCTTGTCCCCTTGTCCCCACGGTGCCACCCCCAGCCAAGGAGAGCTTCGGGGGCATGCGGCTGCTGCGCCGCGCCGACTTCCACGTGGGCGCCCACGTCAACACCTTCTGGCGCACGCCGTGCCGCGGCACCGCCGACGGCCTCAAGAAGGCCAGCGCCTGGGAGCAGAAGCACATCACCTGGTTCGGTACGGGGGGGACACGTGGGGACACGTGGGGACACGGGGGGGACACCGGGGGGGGGTCACCAGGGCGGTCCCCGTTCCGCGCGCCCTTCCCCTGCGCCCCGATTCGCCTCCCCTATCCGCGTCCCCAAAGTTGTGCCGCCTCATTCTGTGTCACCACCCCCTCCTCCTGTCCCCAAACGCTCTGGGGGTGTTGGGGTGACCCCCCCTGACCCCCCCTGACCCTATAAACCCCCCCCCACAGCCACGCTGGACGGTGGCATCGGGCTGCTGCTGCCCATGCAGGAGAAGACGTACCGGCGGCTGCTGATGCTGCAGAACGCCCTCACCACCATGCTGCCGCACCACGCCGGCCTCAACCCCCGCGCCTTCAGGTGACTGGCGTCCCCAAACTGTCCCCGAGGTCCCCAAACTGTCCCCGAGGTCCCCAACGTGTCACAGGGTTCCCCAGCGTGTCACCAGGGTCCTCAATGTGGTGTCCCCGGGGACCCCAGCACATCTCCGGGGCCCCCATGGTACCCAAAGTGTCCCTGGGGTCTCCAATGCATCCTTGGGGTCCCCAGCATGTCCCCAAGGTCCCCAACCTGTCCCCGGGGTCCCCAGCGTGTCACAGGGGTCCCCAACCTGTCACCGGGGTCCCCAACGTGTCACCAGGGTCCTCAATGTGGTGTCCCTGGGGTCCCCAGCACATCCCCGGGGCCCCCATGGTACCCAACGTGTCCCTGGGGTCTCCAATGCATCCTTGGGGTCCCCAACGAGTCCACGGAGTCCCCAACATGTCCTTGGGGTCCCCAACATGTCCCCGGGGTCCCCAACGTGTCACCAGGGTCCCCAACCTGTCACCGGGGTCCCCAGTGTGGTGTCCCTGGGGTCCCCAGCACATCCCCGGGGCCCCCATGGTACCCAAAGTGTCCCTGGGGTCCCCAACCTGTCCCTGAGGTCCCCAACCTGCCCCCGGGGTCCCCAACCTGTCCCCAGGGTCCCCAGCATGTCCCCAAGGTCCCCAACCTGTCCCCGGGGTCCCCAGCGTGTCACCGGGGTCCCCAGCGTGTCACCAGGGTCCTCAATGTGGTGTCCCTGGGGTCCCCAGAACATCCCCGGGGCCCCCATGGTTCCCAACGTGTCCCTGGGGTCCCCAGTGCATCCTCAGGGTCCCCAGCACATCCTTGGGGTCCCCAAACTGTCCCCGGGGTCCCCAGCCTGTCACAGGGGTCCCCAGCCTGTCACCGGGGTCCCCAACGTGTCACCATGGTCCTCAATGTGGTGTCCCTGGGGTCCGCAGCACATCTCCGGGGCCCTCATGGTACCCAAAGTGTCCCTGGGGTCCCCAGTGCATCCTCGGGGTCCCCAGCATGTCCCCAAGGTCCCCAACCTGTCACCGGGGTCCCCAACCTGTCCCCGGGGTCCCCAGCGTGTCAGCAGGGTCCTCAATGTGGTGTCCCTGGGGTCCCCAGCACATCCCCGGGGCCCCCATGGTACCCAACGTGTCCCCGGGGTCCCCAGTGCATCCTCGGGGTCCCCAACCTGCCCCTGAGGTCCCCAACCTGTCCCCGGGGTCCCCAACATGTCCCCAGGGTCCCAAACTTGTCCCTGGGGTCCCCAATGCATCGCTGGGGTCCTCAATGTGGTGTCTCTGGGGTCCCCAGCACATCCCCGGGGCCCCCATGGTTCCCAACCTGCCCCCAGGGTCCCCAACATGTCCCCGAGGTCCCCAACAAGTCCATGGGGTCCCCAACCTGTCACAGGGGTCCCCAGCCTGTCACCGGGGTCCCCAACGTGTCACCGGGGTCCTCAATGTGGTGTCTCTGGGGTCCCCAGCACATCCCCAGGGCCCCCATGGTACCCAACGTGTCCCTGGGGTCTCCAATGCATCCTTGGGGTCCCCAGCGTGTCCCCATAGTCCCCAACATGTCCTGGGGGTCCCCAACATGTCCCCAGGGTCCCCAACATTTCCTTGAGGTCCCATAATCCCCAACACACCTCTGAGGTCCCCATCACGCCCCAGGGGTCCCCATCATGTCCCCAGGGTCCTCACTGCAACGGGACCCAGCACCCACCCGGTGGCAGCACCGTCCCCGTCCTGGGCAGTGCCACCGGGTGCCACCGCGGTGACCCCACTGTCCCCATGGTGCTGTCCCTGACCCCACTGTCCCCATGGTGCTGTCCCCACGGTGCTGTCCCTGACCCCGCTGTCCCCATGGTGCTGTCCCTGACCCCGCTGTCCCCATGGTGCTGTCCCCTCCCCGCTGACCCCACGGTGCTGTCCCTGACCCTGCTGTCCCCATGGTGCTGTCCCCACGGCGCTGTCCCTGACCCCACTGTCCCCATGACCCCACTGTCCCCATGGTGCTGTCCCCATGCTGCTGTCCCTGACCCCGCTGTCCCCACGGTGCTGTCCCCATGGTGCTGGCCCTGACCCCACTGTCCCCATGACCCTGCTGTCCCCTCCCCGCTGTCCCCACGGTGCTGCCCCTGACCCTGCTGTCCCCTCCCCGCTGTCCCCACGGTGCTGCCCCTGACCCCACTGTCCCCATGGTGCTGTCCCCACGCTGCTGTCCCCGACCCCATTGTCCCCACGCTGCTGTCCCCATGGTGCTGTCCCCACGCTGCTGTCCCTGACCCCACTGTCCCCACGGTGCTGTCCCCATGGTGCTGTCCCTGACCCCACTGTCCCCATGACCCTGCTGTCCCTGTGGTGCTGGCCCCACGGTGCTGTCCCCATGCTGCTGTCCCCGACCCCACTGTCCCCATGGTGCTGCCCCTGACCCCACTGTCCCCATGACCCTGCTGTCCCTGTGGTGCTGGCCCCACGGTGCTGTCCCCATGCTGCTGTCCCTGACCCCATTGTCCCCGTGGTGCTGTCCCTGACCCCGCCGCCCCCTCCCCGCAGGATGCTGCACATGGACCGGCGCATCCTGCAGAACGCGGTGCGCAACGTGCTGGACGGGGAGCTGCTGAACCGCTACCTCTACCTCAGCACCATGGAGCGCGCGGAGCTGGCCAAGAAGATCGGCACCACGCCCGACATCGTGAGCGGGGGCGGGGCTGGGGGGCGGGGCTGGGGGGCGGGGCTTGGGGGTGGGGCTAATGGGGTGGGGCTGTGGGGCGGGGCTGTGGGGTGGGGCTGTGGGGTGGGGCTGTGGGGCGGGGCTATGGGGCGGGGCTGTGGGGTGGGGCTGTGGGGTGGGGGTGTGGGGTGGGGCTGTGGGGCGGGGTTGTGGGTGGGGCTGTGGGGTGGGGCTGTGGGGTGGGGCTGTGGGGCGGGGCTGTGGGGTGGGGCTAATGGGGCGGGGCTGTGGGGCGGGGCTGTGGGGTGGGGCTGTGGGGTGGGGCTGTGGGGCAGCACTAAGGGGCAGATCCATGGGGTAGGGCTGTGGGGCAGGGCTATGGGGTGGGGCTGTGGGGCAGGGCTGTGGGGCGGGGCTATGGGGTGGGGCTGTGGGGTGGGGCTGTGGGGTGGGGCTGTGGGGTGGGGCTATGGGGTGGGGCTGTGGGGTGGGGCTAATGGGGTAGGGCTGTGGGGTGGGGCTGTGGGGCAGGGCCGTGGGGTAGAGCTGTGGAGTAGAGCTGTGGGGCAGGGCTGTGGGGTGGTGCTATGGGGCAGGGCTATGGGGTAGGGCTGTGTGGGGCAGGACCATGGGGCAGGGCTGTGGGACAGGGCTGTGGGGCAGGGCTGTAGGGTAGGACCATGGGGTAGAGCTGTGGGGTGATGCTGTGGGGCAGTGCTATGGGGCAGGGCTATGGGGTAGGGCTGTGTGGGGCAGGGCTGTGGGGCAGGGCCATGGGGTAGGGCTGTGGGGTAGAGCTGTGGGGCAGGACCATGGGGCAGGGCTGTGGGGCAGTGCTATGGGGCAGGGTTGTGGGGCAGGGCTGTGGGGCCACGCTGTGGGGCAGGGCTGTGGGGCAGCGCTGTGGGACGGTGCTGTAGGGCAGTGCTATGGGGCAGTGCTATGGGGCAGGACACCCTTGGCCCCACCAGGCCCTGGCGTGCAGGGGAGCACACCACACACTTCACCCCATAGATGTCACCCCCTGCCCCACACCCTGCGCCCCCCACCCCCATGGGGCACAGCGGGACCCCCCTGCCCCTACTGGGGGCCCCCCCCTGACACCACCTCCCCCCCCCAGATCCTCGAGGACCTGCTGGAGATCGACCGGGTGACGGCGCACTTCTGACACCCCCCCCACCCCCAAACTCCCCCTGGACCCCCCCACCGGACCCCCAAATTTATATAAAAAACCACAAAAACCCCCAACGGGGCCGCAGTGCGTGTGCTCCGCCGGCCCCTCCGCGGGTGGGGGGGGGGGCGGATTTATTGGGTCGGGGGGCGCATTTATTGGGTAGAGGGGGGGTGTTTATTGGGTTGGGGGGTGGTTTATTGGGGGGGGGTCCTCCCGCTACGCCCGCAGGTACTCGTAGATCTGCTCGCTGTGGGGCAGCAGCCCCCAGGCCGCCAGCAGGCGCAGGACGGAGGCCGTCAGCTTCATGGTGAGGGTCTCCAGCCTGGGCGCGGGGGGGGGGAGGCGTGGGGCAGAAGCTCACCCCCTCCGACCCCCAGGACCCCCCCAGGACCCCCCCCTCATTTTATATTTTTTACCTGAGCGCCACCTCGAACTTGATGCTCTCCCAGGCCACGCGGAGGCTGCGGACGGCGCGGAGCCCCCCGAGCCCGGGGGCGCGCTCCCCGCTCAGCCTCCCCCAGCTCCGCACGGCGCTGCGGGGTGGGCACGGGGGGGACGATTTTAGGGGGCTCCCCGCATCCCCCCGAGCCCACCCCCTCCACCTCCTTTACTCCATCATCCCCTCACCTCTTGGCCATGAGGAAGTAGCGGTCGACCGGGGCCCCCAGCGCCACGTTGATGCTGCGGACGGTGTTGATGTTGCGGAAGACGAGCAGCATGGGCCGGGGCAGGGCGCGCAGCACCCCCATGATGCGCTGGAAGTGGTGGGCGGCCATCTCCTGCATGTAGGCGGCCTCCTCCCGCGTCAGCACGTTGGCCAGGGCCAGCTGCCCCGCGTGCAGCGGGCGCTGCATCAGGATCTCGCAGAAGAGGAAGTAATCTGGGAGGGGGGAGGGGGGGGGAGGGCGCGGCACCCAAGGGGTGGGATTACAGCACCCAAGGGGTGGGTTGAGGCATCCAAGAGTGGGATTATGGCAGCCAAATTGGGGATTAAGGCATCCCGTGGCACCCCGGGGTGGGATTATGGCACCCAAGTGTTGGAGTATGGCACCCAAAGGGGGGATTAAGGCATCCCATTGCACCCCAGGTGGGATTATGGCACCCAAGGGTTGGATTATGGCACCCAAAGGGAGGATTATGGCATCCAAAGGGGGGATTATGGCACCCAAAAGGGGGATTAAGGCATCCCGTGGCACCCCAGGGTGAGATTATGGCACCCAACGGGTGGGTTGAGGCATCCAAGAGTGGGATTATGGCACCCAAATTGGGGATTAAGGCATCCTGTGGCACCCCAGGGTGGGGTTATGGCAACCAAGTGTTGGATTATGGCACCCAAAGGGGGGATTAAGGCATCCTGTGGCACCCCAGGGTGGGATTATGGCACCCAAGTGTTGGATTATGGCACCCAAAGGGAGGATTATGGCACCCAAAGGGGGGATTAAGGCATCCCGTGGCACCCCAGGGTAGGATTATGGCACCCAAGTGTTGGATTATGGCACCCAAGTTGGGGATTAAGGCATCCCGTGGCACCCCGGGTGGGATTATGGCACCCAAGTGTTGGATTATGGTACCCAAAGGGGGGATTATGGCACCCAAAGGGGGGATCAAGGCATCCCATGGCACCCCGGGGTGGGATTATGGCACCCAAGTGTTGGATTATGGCACCCAAAGGGGGGATTATGGCACCCAAAGAGGGGATTAAGGCATCCCGTGGCACCCCAGGGTGGGATTATGGCACCCAAGGGTTGGATTATGGCACCCAAAGGAGGGATTAAGGCATCCCATGGCACCCCGGGGTGGGATTATGGCACCCAAGTGTTGGATTATGGCACCCAAAGGGGGGATTATGGCACCCAAAGGGGGGATTAAGGCATCCCATGGCACCCCAGGGTGGGATTATGGCATCCCGTGGCACCCCAGGGTGGGATTATGGCACCCAAGTGTTGGATTATGGCACCCAAAGGGGGGATTATGACACCCAAAGGGGGGATTAAGGCATCCCGTGGCACCCCGGGGTGGGATTATGGCACCCAAGAGTTGGATTATGGTACCCAAAGGGAGGATTATGGCACCCAAAGGGGGGATTAAGGCATCCCGTGGCACCCCGGGTGGGATTATGGCACCCAAGTGTTGGAGTATGGTACCCAAAGGGGGGATTATGGCACCCAAAGGGTGGATTAAGGCATCCCGTAGCACCCCAGGGTGGGATTATGGCACCCAAGGGGTGGATTGAGGCATCCAAGAGTGGGGTTATGGCACCCAAAGGGGGGATTAAGGCATCCCATTGCACCCCAGGATGGGATTATGGCACCCAAGTGTTGGATTATGGTACCCAAAGGGGGATTATGACACCCAAAGGGAGGATTATGGCATCCAAAGGGGGATTATGGCATCCCACAGCACCCCGGGGTGGGATTATGGCGCCCAAGGGTTGGATTATGACACCCAAAGGGGGGATTAAAGTGCCCAAAGGGGGGATTAAAGTGCCTAAAGGGGGATTATGGCACCCAAATGGGGGATTATGGCACCCAGCAGGGAGGGATTATGGTGCCCCAGGGAGCTGCAGCACGCTGAGGGGCACAGGGAAGGGGGACAGGGCTGTGGCACCTGGGGGGTGGGATTATGGCACCAAAGGTTGGCATTATGGTACCCAAGGGATGGGATTATGGTACCCAAAATTGGTATTATGGCACCCAAGGGATAGGATTATGGCATCAAGGGTTGGGATTATGGTGCCCAGAATTGGGATTACAGCGCCAAAAAATGGGATTATGTCATCAAAGCGTGGAATTACAGCACCCAAAATTGGGATTATGGCACTAAAGGGTGGGATTACTGCACTAAAGGGGTGGGATTATGGCACTGAAGGTTGGGATTACGGCACTCAAGGTTGGGATTACGGCACTAGAAGTGGGATTATGGCACCCAAAATTGGGATTACGGCACTAAGAAGTGGGATTATGGCACCCAAAATTGGGATTACGGCACTAAGAAGTGGGATTATGGCACCCAAAATTGGGATTACAGCTCTAGAAGTGGGATTATGGCACCCAAAATTGGGATTATGGCACTAAAAGGCGGGATTACGGCCCCCAAGGGCTGGGATTACGGCCCCGCGGGGACGCCTCACCCTTGACGCCCAGCTCGGCCGAGCGGCTCCTCATGGCGGCGTCATCGCGCAGCACGATGGCGCGCCACAGCTGGCACAGCGCGCTGCGGTCCCTGCGGGGAGGGGGGGGACACCGGCACCGGCGTTGTCCCCTCGGTGTCCCCTCGGTGTCCCCTCGGTGTCCCCCCGGTGTCCCCGCGGTGTCCCCGTCCTCACCTCTCGCTCAGGAACTCGTAGAGGCCGTGGTCCAGCAGCACGAGCTGCGCCTTCCCGTCGGGGCCGCGCCGCACCAGCACTGCGGGGGGACCGCGGCCGGGTGGCCACGTGTGTCCCCAAATCCCTGTGTCCCCAAATCCCCGTGTCCCCAAATCCCCACGTCCCCAAATCCACGTGTTCCTATGTCCCCATGTCCCTGTGTCCCCATGTCCCCATGTCCGTCCATCCCCGTGTCCCCAAATCCTCATGTCCGTGTCCCCGTGTCCCTGCATCCCCACGTCCCCACGTCCCCAAATCCCCATGTCCCTATGTCCCCGTGTCCCCATGTCCCCAAATCCCTCCACCCTCATGTCCCTAAATCCTCCTGTCCCTGTGTCCCCATGTCCCCATATCCACATGTCCCTATGTCCCCATGTCCCTACATCCCCATGTCCCCAAGTCCCCATGTCCCCAAGTCCCCGTGTCCCCAAGTCCCCATGTCCATGTCCCTCCATCCCCATGTCCCCATGTCCCCAAATCCCCGTGTCCCCAAATCCCCGTGTCCATGTCCCCAAATCCTGTGTGCACCCCCCATGTCCTCACGTCCCCCCGTTCCCATCTTTGTCCCCAAACCCCTGCATCCCCGCATCCCCATGTCCCAATATCCGTGTCCCCACACCCCCTGCCCCCCTGTCCCCGTGTCCCCGTCCCCGTGTCCCCAAATCCCCGTCCCCATGTCCCCAAATCCCCGTCCCCGTGTCCCCGTACCGTTCCCCGGGTGCGGGTCTGCGTGGATGAAGCCGGTGTAGAAAATCTGCTCGGCGAACACCCGGATCAATTTGTCGGCAGCCTGCGGGGACACGGCTGGGTCCCCCAATGTCCCCGTGTCCCCCCCCCATTGTCCCCATGTCCCCATTGTCCCCATTGTCCCCGTTGTCCCCGCGTGACCCCACTCACGTCCTGCAGCCCCAGGCCCTGCCGCCGGATGCCCTCCACGTTGGTGATCTTGCAGCCCTCGCAGTAATCGGCCGTCAGCACCCGCTGGGGACACGGGGGGGACACCAGGGGACACGGGGGGGGGTGACACACACCGGGGGGGTGACACACACCATGGGGGGGGACACACGGGGTCAGCCCATGGCGGGGTCGATGCCACCCCGCTGTCCCCAGGGCTGGATCGTCCCCGGTCCCTGTTCCGTGCGGCGCCCACCCCATAGCCCCTGTCCCCATTGTCCCCATTCCCTGTCCCCACTGTCCCCATTCCCTGTCCCCATTGTCCCCATTGTCCCCTGGTCCCCATTGTATCCAGAGACCCTGCCCCAAATCCCTGTCCCCTGCTCCCCTACAACCCCTGTCCCCTGTCCCCACAGCCCCCGTCCCCCTGTCCCCTTTCCCTCGGTCTCCACCTGTCCCCGTGCCCTGGTCCCAGTGTCCCCACAGCCCCTGTCCCATGGTCCCTGTCCCCTGGTCCCAATTGTCCCACTGTCCCTGTCCCCATTGTCCCACTGTCCCCATCCGCATTATCCCAGTGTCTCATTGTCCCCATTATCCCAGTGTCACTGTCCCCACTGTCCCCTTGTCCCCATTGTCCCCCTGTCCCTGTCCCCACTGTCCTGCAGTCCCCACTGTCCCCCTATACCCATTGTCCCCATGTCCCTGTCCCTGCTGTCCTGCTGTCCCTACTGTCCCTGTCCCCATTGTCCTGCAGTCCTCACTGTCTCCCTATCCCTGCTGTCCCCACTGTCCCTGTCCCACTGTCCCCATTGTCCTGCCATCCCCATTGTCCCCATCCCCATTGTCCCCACTGTCCCCATGTCCCCCCTGCCCCAATCCCCACCCTTTATTCCCACACTCCTGATCCCCCACCCTTCACTCCCCACTGCCCTGCTGCCCCTGTCCCCATGTCCCCATTACCCCCACGCCCCCCATGTCCCCCCCGTGTCCCCACTGTCCCCAAACTGTCCCCAAACTGTCCCCACCTTGCTGCACTTGTCCCAGTGCACGCGCGGCACCACCACGTAGCTGAAGTGCCGCAGGTCGCGGGCGCAGCGCTCGGCGTTCCTCCCCTCGTTCTCAAAGTCCAGCTCCTGCGCCAGCGTCCCCTTCAGGTCCTGGGGGACAATCAGGGAGGGGTTGAGCTGTCCCCACGTGTGTCCCCACCCCCTCCCAGCGCTCCCAGTGCTCCCAGTACCTCCAGCACCCAGCTGAAGCCGAAGCTGGGGTGCATGAACTCCACGATGCGCAGCAGCAGCTGCAGCGTCCGCATGTCGCCGTCGAAGCGGTCGCGCAGGTCGATGTACTGCACCTGGGGGGGGCCGGATACCACCTTCTGCCCCCCCAAAAAACCCCAAAAAAACCCCAAAACCCCCCAAATTTCCCCCCCACACACACACCTTGACGGCCACCGGCGTGCCGTCCTGCAGGGTGGCGCGGTGAACCTGCGCCAGGCTGGCGGCCGCCACGGGCTCGTAGTCGAACTCCTGGAAGAGGTCGGACGCCGTCGTCTGGAAGTCCTCCAGGAACAGCTCGTCCACCTGCGGGCACGGGGGGGACACGGGGGACACGGGGGACACACGGGGGACACACGGGGGGGACACGGGGGAGGACACGGGGGAGGACACGGGGGGGACACGGTTTGGGGAGGAACCCCTCGGTGCCCGCACTGAGCGCGGCGGTGTCGCGGTGATGGAGACCTCGGGGTCCCCGTGCCCATGGGGTCCTCGTGCCCATGGGGTCCTCGTGTCCGTGGTGTCCTCGTGTCTGTGGTGTCCCCGTGCCCATGACCACCACGGTGTCCCCACCCTCGCGGCAGTGCCATCCCCGTGGTGTCCCCATGCCCGTGGTGTCCCCGTGTCCGTGGTGTCCCCGTGATGAGGACCACGGTGTCCTCATGATGGAGACCTCGGGGTCCCCATGCCTGTGGTGTCCCCATGCCCACAGTGTCCCCGTCCCCATGGCAGTGCCATCCCCACAGTGTCCCCATCCCCATGGTGTCCCCATCCCCATGGCAGTGGTGTCCCCATGATCAGGACCATGGTGTCCCCACGATGGAGACCTTGATGTCCCCATGCCTGTGGTGTCCTTGTGTCCGTGGTGTCCCCATGCCCATGACCACCACGGTGTCCCCACCCCCATGGCAGTGCCATCCCCGTGGTGTCCCTGTGCCCGTGGTGTCCCCGTGTCCGTGGTGTCCCCGTGATGAGGACCACGGTGTCCTCATGATGGAGACCTCGGGGTCCCCATGCCCGTGGTGTCCCCATGCCCACGGTGTCCCCGTCCCCATGGCAGTGCCATCCCCATGATGTCCTCGTGTCCATGGTGTCCCCGTGCCCAAGACCACCACGGTGTCCCCATTCCTGTGGCAGTGCCATCCCCGTGGTGTCCCCATCCCCATGGTGTCCCCATGCCCATGGCAGTGGTGTCCCCATGATGGAGACCACGGTGTCCCCATGCCCATGGTGTCCCCATGCCCATGGTGTCCCCATCCCCATGGCAGTGCCATCCCTGTCCCCACCATGTCCCCAACCCCTGGCAGTACCCTCCCCACCCCCTCCCACCCCCCCCCCCTCCCCAACACCCCCTCCCCAGCCCCCCAACCCCACGCTGTGCCACCCCACGCAGCGTCCCCACGGTCCCCACACCCGGAGCCTTGGCACCGCCGTGCACCGGGGGGTCCCCAAACTGCTCCCCCATGGACCGGGACCACCCTGTCCCCTGTCCCTGTCCCCTCACCTCCCGGTGGCCGCGCTGCAGGGCGCGATCCTCCAGCAGGCGCAGGGTGGCGATGTACTCGGGGGGCAGGAGGTGGTTGAAGGCGCAGAGCCCCTGGCCCAGTTTGATGTAGAGCCCCCCGTTGCGCAGCGCCCCCCGCAGCAGCCGCTCGGCCGCCCGCTGGTGGCACCGCGACATCCCCGCCTGGAAGGCCGGGGAGCCCTGGGGGGGGGTTAGGGGGGGCAGGGGGGGTGGGGGGGTGTCAGCAGCCCTAATCCCATCGCTGAACGGATCCACATCCCCAATCCCAATCCCCATCCCCAATCCCAATCCCATCATATCCCAATCCCTCCTTAATCCCATACCATCCCATCCCGTCACTAATCCCATCACCATCCCATCCCCATCCCTAATCCCATCCTAATCCCATCCCACCCCCATCCCATCTCCATTCCCATCCCCATCCCCAATCCCATCCCATCTCCATCCCATCCCTAATCCCATCCCCAATCCCCAACCCATCTCTAATCCCATCCCATCCTCAATCCCATCCCCATCCCATCTCCATCCCATCCCTAATCCCATCCCCACCCCATCCCCAATCCCATCCCCATCCCATCCTTAATCCCATCCCAATCCCATCACTAATCCCATCCTAATCCCATCCCCATCCCTAATCCCATCCTAATCCCATTCCCATCCCCAATCCCGTCCCCATCCCATATCCCCATCCCATCCCATCTCCATCCCATTCCTAATCCCATCCCCACCCCATCCCTAATGCCATCCCCAATCCCATCCCATCCCTAATCCCATCCCACCCCTAATCCCATCCCCATCCCTAATCCCATCCCCATCCCATCCCTAATCCCATCCCAATCCCATCCCTAATCCCATCCCATCCCCAATCCCATTCCTAATCCCACCCCCATCCCAACCCTAATCCCAGCCCATCCCTAATCCCATCCCCAATCCCATCCTATCCCCATTCCCATTCCACCCCCAATCCCCATCCCATCCCCATCTCATCCCCAATCCCATCCCCAATCCCATCCCATCCCTAATCCCATCCCATCCCTAATCCCTAATCCCATCCCCACCCTTAATCCCATCCCTAATGCCATCCCCATCCCATATCCCCATCCCATATCCCCATCCCAGTCCTAATCCCATCCCATCCCCATCCCCAATCCCATCCCATTGTGCCCATCCCAATCCCATCCCCATCCCATCCCCATCCCACCCCCAATCCCATCCCATCCCCAATCCCATCCCATTGTGCCCATCCCCATCCCTAATCCCATCCCATCCCCAATCCCATTCCTAATCCCATCCCCATCCCAACCCTAATCCCAGCCCATCCCTAATCCCATCCTCATCCCATCCCCATCCCACCCCCAACCCCATCCCATCCCTAATCCCATTCCTAATCCCATCCCATCCCATCCTTAATCCCATCCCATCCCAATCCCATCCTTAATCCCATCCCATCCCAATCCCATCCCTAATCCCATCCCCCCCCCCCCACCTCCTCCACCCCCCGCAGCGCCACGTTTGCCGTCCACCAGTAATCCACCGAGATTTCCAGCCCCACCGCCAGCGACCTGGGGGGCGCAAAGCGGGGGAGCTTTCTCAGGGGGGGGGGTGCCCACCCCCCCCAACCCCCCCACGACCCCCCCGGCCCCCCCCCAGTGCCCCCACCTGCCGAATCGTCCCACGCCGTCCAGCAGCAGGCGCAGGCGGCGGCGCTGGGGGGGCTCAGCCCGCAGGTAGCAGCCGGCCCCCAGGGGCAGCGCCAGCCCCAGCCCCACCAGCAGCGGCCGCAGCACCCCCCGGCGCCGTCTGGGGGGGGGGGGAGATGGTCAGGACCCCCCCCCGGCACCGGGACCCCCTCCCGGCACCGGGACCCTCTTCTGGTACCGGGACCCCCTCCTGGCACTGGGACCCCCCCCCGACATCGGGACCCCCCCCCTGGCACCGGGACCCCCTCCTGGCACTGGGACCCCCCCCCGGCACCGGGATCCCCCCCCAAACACCGGGATCCCCTCCCGGCACCGGGACCCCCTCCTGGCACCGGGACCCCCCCCCAGCACCGGGACCCCCTCCTGGCACTGGGACCCCCCCTCCTGGCACCAGGACCCCCCCCCCAGCACCAGGACCCTCTTCTGGTACCGGGACCCCCTCCTGGCACTGGGACCCCCCCCCGACACCGGGACCCCCCCCCTGGCACCGGGATCCCCTCCTGGCACTGGGACCCCCCCCCGGCACCGGGACCCCCCCCCTGGCACCGGGATCCCCTCCTGGCACCGGGACCCCCCCCCGGCACCGGGACCCCCCCCCCCCGTGCCCCCCAGGTCTCACCGTGGGGTCGCGGCGGCTCCGTGCCCGCAGGGACGCGCTGGGGGGGGCCGTGGGGGGGCTCGGCCCCCAAGTAGTGCCGGGGGGGGGCGGCAGCAGAACTGCACCTGGGGGGGGAATAGGCAGCCCTATAGGCAGTCCCATAGCCAGCCCCATAGCCAGCCCCACAGCTAGAGCAATAACCAGCCCCACAGCCGGCCCTATAGCTGGACCCACAGCTGGACCTATAACCAGCCCTATAGCCAGCCCTATAGCCAGCCCCACAGCTAGAGCAATAACCAGCCCCACAGCTGGCCCTATAGCTGGACCCACAGCTGGAACCATGCAAGCCCTATAGCTGGACCTATAACCAGCCTTATAGGCAGCCCTATAACCAGCCCCATAGCTGGACCTACAGCTAGAGCTATAACCAGCCCCACAGCCAGCCCTATAGCTGGACCCGCAGCTGGACCTATAACCAGCCCTATAGCCAGCCCTATAGCCAGCCCCACACCTAGAGTAATAACCAGCCCCACAGCCAGCCCTATAGCTGGACCTGTGCTGGACCCTACAGACAGCCCTATAGCCAGCCCTATAGCTGGACCCACAGCTGGACCCATAGCAGCTGTATAGCTGGGCTCACAGCCAGACCTGTGCCCAGCCCTATAGGCAGCCCCATAGCTGGACCCACAGCTGGACCTATAACCAGCCCTACAGCCAGCCCTATATGTAGCCTATCCCATAGACAACCCTATAGTCTTAGACTTCCACCCTATAGAAGTCTATATACTTCAACCCTATAGTCAGACTTCTAGGCAGTCCTATAGCTGAACCCACAGCTGGAACCATGCTGGCCCTATAGCTGGACCCACAGCTGGACCTATAACCAGCCCTATGGCTAGCCCTATAGCCAGCCCCATAACTGGACCCACAGCTGGACCCATAGCAGCTCTGTAGTGGGACCCAAAGCTGGACCTTTAACCAGCCCTATAAGCAGCCCCATAGCTGGACCCACAGCTGGAACCATGCTGGCCCTATAAGTGGACCCACAGCCAACCCTATAACTGCCCCTATAGCTAGCCCCATAACTAGCCCCATAGCTGGACCCATATCTGGACCCACCGCCGGCCCTATAGCCAGCCCCATAGCTGGACCCACAGCTGGATCTATAGCCAGCCCTATAACCAGCCCTATAGCCAGCCCCATAGCCATCCCCATAGCCAGCCCTATGGGGCCCAGCCCCATAGCTGGACTGAGGGCCAGCCCCATAGCCAGCCCCATAGCCAGCCCCATAGCCAGCCCCACACCCGCCCCCCCCATACCCATTGGGACCCCCCAGCCCGGCCCCACAACAAGCCCCGCCCCCTCAACCAAGCCCCGCCCCCTCCACCAAGCCCCTCCCCCTCCACCAAGCCCCGCCCCCCGGCCCCACACGGGGGGGGGGCAGAGGCCGGGGCCGGGCCCTGGGCTCAGGCTGGGGGGGGGGGGGCCGGGGGGGGGGGTCCCGGAGCGGGGGGGGGAGGGGCCGGGGGGGGTGGGGCCAAGGGGGGGACCCGGGGGGGGCTCCGGGGGGGGAGGGGCGGGGGGGGGATTCCGTTGGGGGCGTTGCGGGGGGGGCGCGGGGGGGTCCCGGGACGTCCCCAACGACCCCGAGGGGGTCCCGGGGGGGTCCCCAAATTGGGGGGGTCCCCGGGGTGGGGGGAGGGGGCGGGGGGCGGGGCCGAGGGGGGATCCCCGGGGGGGGGTTTCCCCGGGGGGGGGGTCCCCGGGGGGTCCCGGCGCGCGCTCACCGTCCGCCGCAGCCCCATGTCCGCTGCCAGGCCACGCCCCCTGCCGCCAGGCCACGCCCCCCGCGCGCTCCCATTGGCCCGCCCGCCCTCCCGGCCCCGCCCCCCGCGGCGCGCGGGCAGCGGGGAGGGGCGGGGCGGCCCCGCCCCCTCCCCGCGGTCCGCGCGCCGATTGGTCGGGGAGGGGAGGAGGGGGCGTGGCTCGGGCCCCGCCTCCCGCGGCTCCCGCCGGGCGCGCCGATTGGCTGCGGGCGAGGATGGCCCGAGGGGGCGGGGCCGGGGCCACGTGGGGGGCGCGGGTCACGTGCGGGGGCGGCGGGGGCGGGTCACGTGGGGGCGGCCCGAGGGGGGGGGGACGGGGGGGGGGGTCTGGGGGAGGTCACGTGGGGCTGGGGGGGGAATCCCCGGGGGGCGGGGCCGGGGCGGCCACGTGGGGAGGGGGCGGGGCCTCCAAGGGGACCCCCCCGGGCGGGGGCACCCCAGGACCCCCCCGGGGACCCCCCCCTCGGGGACCCCCCCCCGGTGCCTCCCCCCCCTTCCCGGGTCCCCCCCCTCTGGCCCCGCCCCCCTCTGGCCCCGCCCCCGGCCCCGCCCCCTTCAAGATGGCTGCGGGAGAGCGGCGGCGGCCACGGGACCCCCGGTACTGGGGGGGGGGGGATGGGACCCATGGGGGGGGGCTATGGGGCAGGGCTATGGGGCAGGGCTATGGGGCCGGGGGTCTGACCATGGGGCAGGGCTGGGGGCTGCTTGGGGGGCTGGGAGTGGGGCTGGGGGGCTGGGGTTGGGGTTGGGGGGCTGGCTATGGGGCAGGGGGCTGGGGGTTGTGGGGCTGGCCATGGGTCCGGCTGTGGGGCTGGTTGTGGGGCTGGTTGTGGGGCAGGGCTGGGGGGCAGGGCTGTGGGGCTGGCCATGGGGCTGGGGAGTGGGGCTGGGGGCTGTGGGGCTGGCCATGGGTCCGTCTGTGGGGCTGGTTGTGGGGCTGTGGGGCAGGGCTGGGGGCTGCTTGGGGGGCTGGGAGTGGGGCTGGGGTGTGGGGCTGTGGGGCTGACCGTGGGGCCGGCTGTGGGGCTGGGGGTCTGACCATGGGGTAGGGCTGGGGGCTGCTTGGGGGGCTGGATGTGGGGCTGGGGTGTGGGGTGAGCTGTGGGGCTGGAGTCTTGACTATGGGTCTGGTTGTGGGGCTGGCTGTGGGGCTGGCCATGGGTCCGTCTGTGGGGCTGGCTGTGGGGCAGGACCATGGGGCTGGCTATGGGGCTGGGGGCTCAGCTGGGGGCTGGGGGGGCTGGCTGTGGGGCTGGGGGTCTGTCCATGGGGCTGGCTGTGGGGCAGGGCTGTGGGGCTGGGGGGGTGGCTATGGGGCCAGCTGTGGGTCCGGCTGTGGGTCCGGCTGTGGGGCTGGCTATGGGGCTGGGGGGGCTCAGCTGAGGGGGCTGGGGGGGGGCTGACCATGGTGCTGGCCATGGGGCAGGGCAGTGGGGCTGGGGGGTCCATCCACGGGTGCGACCCCCCCCCCCCCCCCTTACCCCCTTCCCCCCCCACCCCCCAGCCCCCGTTCTCGCCCCCCCCGCCCTCGCCGCCGCCGCCGCCGCCCCCCCCCAGCCCCGGAGGAGCTTTTGGGGACCCCCCCGGGGCTGCTGCTGCTCCTCCCGGGGGCTCGGACCCCACCCAGGACCCCCCCCAGGACCCCCCCCAGGACCTCCCCGAGACCCAGACAGAGCTCGGGGTGTCCCCCCCACCCCCCCCCCTTTGCTGGGCCCCCCCCCTCCCCTCCCCAAAATTGCCCCCCCGATATTTGGGGGGCTCGGCTGCCGCTGCCGCTGCTGCTGCGCGTCCTGGGGGCGGCCGTGGAGCAGGAGGGGGCCGTGCCCCTGCTCTGCAGGTGGGTGACAAATTATGGGGGGGGGGTCACGGGGGGGGGGCAGGACCCCCCCTAAACCTGTGACCCCCCCCCCCCACCCTAGGGTGTCCCTGGTGTGCCGCCTGTGGCACCGCGCCGCCGCCGAGCCGGGGCTGTGGCAGCGCCTGGCCCTGGGACCCTGCCGGGACCCCCAGGCCGTGGCCACGAGGTTGGGGGCTGGAAGGTGAGGGGGGGGGGGGTGGGGGTGGGGACACCCCCCGGTGTCACCTCCTGGTGTCACCCAGCCCCCTGTCCCCTCCTCGTCCCCCCCCCAGGCTGTGCCGGCTGCGGGAGCTCAGCCTCAGCCAGTGGCTGCGCGGTGTCCCCGAGGTGCTGCAGGTGGGTGCCCTGACCCCCCCCATGGCCCCATGGCCCCCCCGTGTCCCCATGGCCCCCCCATGGCCCCCATGCCCCCCCCATGTCCCTGTGGCCCCCCCGTGTCCCCACATGACCCCCCCTACATCTCTGTGCCCCCCCATTGCCCCCCATGTCCCTGTGTCCCCCCATGTCCCCTTTGTGCCCCCATGTCCCCCCCGTGTCCCTCCCCATGGCCCCCCCATGGCCCCCCACGTCCCTGTGTCCCCTCTGTGTCCCCCATGGCCCCCCATTGCCCCCCATGGCCCTGTGTCCTCCCCATGTCCCCCACCTGTCCCCTCCATGTCCCCCCTATATCCCCCACATCCCCCCCATGTCCCCCCCCATGTCCCCACATGGCCCCCCATGGCCCTGTGTCCTCCCCATGTCCCCCCCGTGTCCCCTACATGACCCCCCGTGTCCCCCCCTGTATCCCTCCCCTGTGTCCCCCCGTGTCCCCACATGACCCCCCCGTGTCCCCGTGTCCCCTCTGTGCCCCCCCATGTCCCCGTGTCCCCCACATGGCCCCCCATGTCCCTGTGTCCTCCCCATGGCCCCCCCCGTCCCCACATGACCCCCCCATGTCCCCGTGTCCCCTCTGTGCCCCCCCATGTCCCTGTGTCCTCCCCATGTCCCTGCCATTTCCCCACATGGCCCCTCTGTGGCCCCCCCATGTCCCCCACGTGTCCCCCCATGTCCCCTCTGTGTCCCCACATGGCCCCCCCATTGACGCCATATCCCGTGTCCCCCCCCGTCCCCACATGACCCCCGCTACGTCCCCGTGTCCCCTCTGTGCCCCCACATGTCCCTCCCATGTCCCCACTTGTCCCCCCATGTCCCTGTGTCCCCACATGACCCCCATGTCCCCCCATATGCCCCCACATGGCCCCCCCATGTCCCCACGTACCCCCCGTGTCCCCCCCACGTCCCCTTTGTGCCCCCCCGTCCCTGCCATGTCCCCACATGGCCCCTCCGTGTCCCCATGTCCCCCCCCCCATGTCCCCCCCCGTGCCCCACATCCCCCTGTCCCTGTAGGACACCCCCCTGTGTCCCCCCACACCCCCATGTCCCCATAGGACACCCCCATGTCCCTGTGTCCCCCCCGTGTCCCCCTGTCCCCATGGTGCTGGTGGTGAGAGCAGCCCCCCCGCCCCCCGTGTCCTCATGGCCCTGTGCCCCCCCCCAGTGTCCCCCCATCCCAACATGTCCCCATGTGTCCCAGTGTCCCCAGGTGTCCCCCCATGCCCCCCCATCCCCAAATCCACGTGTCCCAGCGTCCCCACGTCCCCACACCCCCCCCCGCCCCCTGGTGTCCCCGTCCCCCCAGATGTCCCCAGGTGCCCCCCGGTGTCCCCTCACCCCCCAGGTGTCCCCCCTAGATGTCCCCTCACCCCTGTGCCCCCCCCCCCGGTGTCCCCTCACCCCCCAGATGTCCCCAGGTTCCCCCAGGTGTCCCCTCACCCCCGTGCCCCCCCGGTGTCCCTGTCCCCCCCGGTGTCCCCTCACCCCCCAGGTGTCCCCAGGTGCCCCCTCACCCCTGTGCCCCCCCAGGTGTCCCCTCACCCCCCAGATGTCCCCAGGTGTCCCCTCATCCCCCGTGCCCCCACATGTCCCCAGGTGCCCCCCCATGTCCCCCCATCCCCAAATCCATGCGTCCTATTGTCCCCATGTCCCCGCACCCCCCCTGCCTCCTGGTGTCCCTGACCCCCCAGGTGTCCCCTCACCCCCCAGGGGCCCCCTCACCCCCGTGCCCCCCAGGTGTCCCCGCACCCCCCACATGTCCCCAGGTGCCCCCAGGTGTCCCCTCACCCCCGTGCCCCCCCAGTGTCCCCTCACCCCCCAGCTGTCCCCCGGTGCCCCCAGGTGCCCCCTCACCCCCTCACCCCCCCGGTGCCCCCCCCAGGCGCTGGCGGCCTCGTGTCCCCTGCTGTCCTCGCTGCGCCTCCGCCACTGCCGCGGGGTCACCGCCGCCGCCCTCTGCGCCCTCGGCGCCCGCTGCCCCCGGCTGCACAGCCTGGACCTGCAGGGGACACAGGTGGGGGGGGCAGGGGGGGCATGGGGGGGCATGGGGGGGTCATAGGGGGCATGGGGGGGCACGGGGGGCATGGGGGGGCACGGGGGGCATGGGGATATGGGGGGGTCATGGGGGGACGTGGGGGTCATGGGGATGTGGGGGGTCATGGGGATGTGGGGGGGACATGGGGCGGTATGGGGGGGCATGGGGGGGCATGGGGATATGGGAGGGGGGGGCATGGGGGTCATAGGGGACATGGGGGGGCATGGGGATATGGGAGGGGGGATGTGGGGACATGGGGGACACATGGGGATGTGGGGGGGGACTTGGGGGACATGGGGGTCATGGGGATATGGGAGGGGGGGGCACAGGGGTCATGGAGGGGCATGGGGGGTCATGGGAATATGGGAAGGGGGGCATGGGGGTCATGGGGATATGGAGGGGGGGCATGGTGGTCATAGGGGGTCATGGGGGATCATGGGGATATGGGGGGGGACGTGGGGACATAGGGGACACATGGGGATGTGGGGGGGGACTTGGTGTGGGGGGGGACGTGGGGGTCATAGGGGACATGGGGGGGCATGGGGATATGGGAGGGGGGATGTGGGGACATGGGGGACACATGGGGATGTGGGGGGGGACTTGGGGGGACATGGGGGTCATAGGGGGCATGGGGGGCATTGGGGACATGGAGGGTCATGGGGGGGCATGGGGATGTGTGTGGGGGGGCATGGGGGTCATAGGGGTCATGGGGGGTCATGGGGGACATGGGGATATGGGAGGGGGATGTGGGGGTCGTAGGGGACACGTGGGGATGTGGGGGGGGACGTGGGGGGGCATGGGGGGCATGGGGGTCATAGGGGGCATGGGAAACATGGGGGGGTCATGGGGGGTCATGGGGATGTGGGGGGGGACATGGGGGACATGGGGGGTCACGGGGGTCATAGGGGTCATGGGGATATGGGAGGGGGGCATGGGGATCATAGGGGACATGGGGGGGCATAGGGGTCATAGGGGACATGGGGGGGCATGGGGATGTGTGTGGGGGGGCATGGGGGTCATGGGGGGGCATGGAGGACGTGGGGGGGGATGTGGGGGTGTGTGGTGGGGCATGGGGGTCATAGGAGACATGGGGGTCATGGGGATATGGGGGGGGACATGGGGGGTCATGGGGATATGGGAGGGGGGCATGGGGGTCATAGAGGACATGGGGGGCATGGGGGTCATGGAGATATGGGAGGGGGGATGTGGGGACATAGGGGACACATGGGGACGTGGGGGTGTGTGGGGGGGACGTGGGGGTGTGCGCGGGGGCATGGGGGGTCATGGGGATATGGGAGGGGACATGGGAGGTCATGGCGGTCATGGGGGGGCATGGGGGGGCATGGGGATATGGGAGAGGGGATGTGGGGACATAGGGGACACATGGGGATGTGGGGGACACAGGGGGCATGGGGATGTGGGGGGGGGGATGTGGGGGTCATAGGGGACACATGGAGGTGTGGGGGTACACGTGGGGACACACATGGGGATGTGGGATGGGGACATGGGGGTCGTAGGGGACACATGAGGCCTGGGGGGACATGTGCGGATGTGGGGGACATGGGGACATGGGACAGGGGACATGTGGGGACATAGGGGACACAGAGATGTGTGGGGACATGGGATTTAGGGGGACACGGGGGGGTGTGGGGGGACACAGGGGACATGGGGATGTGGGAGGGGGGATGTGGGGGTCATAGGGGACACGTGGGGGCCTGGGGGGACATGTGGGGGACATGGGGACACAGGGGGGCATGAGGGTATGGGATGGGGACACATAGGGACATAGGGGACATGGGGGGACACGTGGGGGTGCGGGGGGGACACGGGGGACATGGGGACGTGGGGGTGCGGGGGGGACGCATGGGAAGGACACGGGGGAAGATGTGGGGCCATGGGGAGGCCATGGGGGTGACGGGGGGGGGTTATGGGGCCGTGGCCCCCCCCCCCTTGGTGCTGCCCCACAGGTGGAGGCCGGGGCCGTGCCCAAGTTCCTGGGGGTGGGGGGCGCGAGGCTGCGCCGCCTGTGGCTGAGCTGCGGCCCCCGCACCAGCGCCGTGCTGGCATCGCTGGCGGTGAGTGGGGGACATTTGGGGACATTTGGGGGGGGGGGGGTCCCGGCAGTGCCGTCACCACCCCCCCCAAACCCCCCCCCGTGTCCCCATAGGGGGGGAGCTGCCCCCAGCTGCAGCTGCTGGAGGTGGACGGGGGGCGGCAGCGCAGCCCCCACCCGCTGCAGGTCCCCGTGGAGCAGCTGCAGGCGGCCTGCACACAGCTGCAGGTACCCCCCCCCCCCCCCGTGGGTACCCCCCCCCTGGGCACCCCCCCCAGGCACCCACCCGTAGGCAGCCCCCCCATGGGCACCCACCCATTGGGGTCCCACCCATGGGGTCCTCTCCATGGAGCACCCACCTATGGGGTGACCCCCCCCACCCATGGGCACCCTTCTGGGGGGCTCCCACCCATGGGGCACCCATAGGACACCCCTCCTAGGCTCCCACCCACAGGGCTCCCACCCAAGGGACTCCCCCCGTGGGCTCCCTCCCACCCATGGGGCACCCACCCACAGACAGCCATTCGTGGGGCTCCCCCCCAGGTCCCTCACCCATGAGACCCCCACCCACGGGGCACCCACCTGAGAAGCTCCCACCCATGGGCCCCCCACCCAAGGGACTCCCCCCATGGGCTCCCTCCCACCTATGGGGCACCCACCCATGGACACCCCTCTGTGGGTCTCCCCCCCTGACCCCCCACCCATGGGCCCCCCACCCATGAGACCCCCACCCATGGGGCACCCACCTGCAAAACTCCTACCCCTGGGCTCCCACCTGTGGGCCCCCCACCCAAGGGACTCCACCTGTGGGCTCTCCCCCAGGCCCCCCACCCATGGGCCCCCCACTCATGGACACCCCTCTGTGAGGCTCCCCCCGTGACCCCCCACCCATGGGTGATCTCCCACCCATGAGACACCCGCCCATGGGGCACCCACCTGAGAAGCTCCCACCCGTGGGCCCCCCACCCAAGGGACTCCCCCCGTGGGCTCCCTCCCACCCATGGGGCACCCATCAGTGGGTCACCCACCCATGGACACCCCTCTGTGGGTCTCCCCCCCTGAACCCCCACCCATGGGTGATCTCCCACCCATGGGGCACCCACCCACGGACACCCATCTGTGGGGCTCCCCCCCGACCCCCCACCCATGGGTCCCCACTCTTGGGGCACCCACCTGCAAAGCTCCCACCCATGGGCCCCCCACCCAAGGGACTCCCCCTGTGTGCTCCCTCCCACCCATGGGGCACCCACCCATGGACACCTCTCTATGGGGCCCCCCCCAGGCCTCCCACCCATGGGTGATCTTCCACCCATGGGGCACCCACCCACGGACACCCCTCTGTGGGGCTCCCCCCCGACCCCCCACCCATGGGTCCCCACCCTTGGGGCACCCACCTGCAAAACTCCCACCCATGGGCCCCCCACCCATGGACACCCCTCTGTGGGGCTCCCCCCTGACCCCCCACCCATGGGTGATCTCCCACCCATGGGACCCCCCCATGCGCCCCCCAGGTGCTGCGTCTGCTGAACGTCTCCTGGTGGCCCCGTGCGGCCCCGCGGTCGCCGCTGGCCCCGGGCTTCCCGCAGCTGCAGGAGCTGAGCCTGGCCACGGCCACCGGCGGCGGTGGCACCGGGGACGCCGTCCTGCAGCGCCTGCTGCGCGCCTCCCCCCGCCTGCGCCTCCTCGACCTGCGCGGCTGCGCCCGCGTCTCGCCGCGCGCCCTGCTCAGCCTGCCCTGCGCCGGTGAGAGCTGGGGGCACGGGGTGGGGTGGGGTGGGGTGGGATGGGGTGGGATGGGATGGGGTGTGTTGGTTGGGTTGGGTGGGCTGCACCGTGCCATTTTGGCTGTGCCGTGCTAGGCTGGGCTGTGCCATGCCGTGCCGTGCCATGCTGGTTGTGTTGATTGGGCTCTACCATGACATTTGGGCTGTGCCAGGCTGTGCCGTGCTGTGCCATGCCACGCTGTACCATGTTGGTTGTGTTGGTTGGGCTCTATCATGACATTTTGGCTGTGCCAGGCCGGGCTGGGCCATGCCATGCCACGTTGGTTGGGTTGGGTGGGTGGCACTGTGCCATTTTGGCTGTGCCATGCTGTGCTGTGCCGTGCCAGGCTGTGCCATGTTGTACCACATTGGTTGGGTTGGTCGGGCTCTACCGTGCCATTTGGGCTGTGCCGGGCTGTGCCGTGCCATGCTGGTTGTGTTGGATGGGCTCTACCATGCCATTCGGGCCGTGCCATGCCATGCCACGTTGGTTGTGTTGGGTGGGTGGCACTGTGACATTTTGGCTGTGCCATGCCGTGCCGTACCACGTTGGTTGTGTTGGTCAGGCTCTACCGTGCCATTTTGGCTGTGCCAGGCTGTGCCATGCCATGCTGTACCATGTTGGTTGTGTTGGGTGGGCTGCACTGTGCCATTTTGGCTGGGCCGTGCTAGGCTGTGCTGTTCCATGCTGTGCTGTGCCATGTTGTACCATGTTGGTTGTGTTGGGCTAGCTGTGCCGTGCCATGTTGGTTGTGTTGGACGGGCTCTACCATGCCATTTTGGCTGTGCTGTGCCATGCCAGACTGTGCCGTGCCAGGCTGTGCCATGTTGTATCACATTGGTTGTGTTGGATGGGCTGCACCATGACATTTTGGCTGTGCCATGTTGTACCACGTTGGTTGTGTTGGTTGGGCTCTACCATGCCATTTTGGCTCTGCTGTGCTGTGCCGTGCCGTACCACGTTGGTTGTGTTGGGTGGGTGGCACCGTGCCATTTGGGCTGTGCCGTGCCATCCTACATTGGTAGTGTTGGTCGGGCTCTACCGTGCCATTTGGCTGTGCTGTGCTGTGCCGTGGCAGGCTGTGCCGTGACATTCCGTGCCACGTTGGTTGTGTTGGTCGGGCTCTATCGTGACATTTTGGCTGTGCCAGGCCGGGCTGGGCCATGCCATGCCACATTGGTTGTGTTGGTCGGGCTCTACTGTGCCATTTTGGCTGTGCCATGCTGTGCTGTGCCATGCCAGGCTGTGCCATGCCGTACCACGTTGGTTGTGTTGGGTGGGCTGCACCGTGCCATTTTGGTTGTGCCATGCTAGGCTGGGCTGTGCCAGGCTGTGCCGTGCCACATTGGTTGTGTTGGACGGGCTCTACCATGACATTTTGGCTGTGCTGTGCCAGGCTGTGCCATGCTGTGCCATGCCACACTGTACGACATCGGTTGTGTTGGGTGGGCTGCACCATGCCATTTGGGCTGTGCCATGCCATGCCACATTGGCTGTGTTGGTCGGGCTCTGCTGTGCCAGGCTGGGCCATGTTGTGCCACGTTGGTTGTGTTGGTTGGACTCTACCATGCCATTTTGACTGTGCCATGCCAGGCTGTGCTATGCCAGGCTGTGCCGTGCCATACCACGTTGGTTGTATTGGTCAGCCTGTACCATGCCATTTGGGCTGTGTCATGCTAGGCTGTGCCATGCCACATTGGTTGTGTTGGTCAGGCTCTACCATGCCATTTTGGCTGTGCCATGCCAGGCTGTGCCATGTCAACCACCTCATGTCGGCTTTGCCGTGCCAACCATGCTGTGCCAACCGTGCCATGCTGGCTGTGCCGTGCTGTGCCACGCCATGCTGGCTGCACCACCTCAATCACCCCATGTTGGCCCTGCTGTGCCATGCTGTGCCGTGCCATGCCAACCACACTGTGCCAACTGTGCCATACCAACCACACCACAGCATGCCATATCCACGGTGCCACACTGTGCCACACCATGCTGTGCCACGCTGTGCCAACCACTCCATGCTAAGTGTGCCACATTGACCACGCCATGCCATGCCATATCCGTGGTGTCATGCCACGCCGTGCCATGCCAACCACACCATGCCAACTGTGCCGTGTTGTCCACACTGTGCCATGTCATATCCATGGTGCCACGCTGTGCCACACCGTGCTGTGCCACTCTGTGCCAACCACTCCATGCCACCTGTGCCACATTGGCCACACCACGCCATGCCATATCCATGGCGCCACGCTGTGCCATGCCAAGTGTGCCAACCACACCATGCCAACCGTGCCATGTTGACCACACCACGCAACGCCATATCCATGGTGCCATGCCGTGCCATGCCAACCATGCCATGTTGACCACACCATGCCACGCCATATCCATGGTGCCACACCGTGCCATGCCATGCCATATCCATGGTGCCGTGCCGTGCCATGCCATGCCAACCACACCATGCCAACTGTGCCACATTGGCCACACCATGCCATGCCATATCCATGGCGCCACGCTGTGCCATGCCAACTGTGCCATGTCGTCCACACCATGCCATGCCATGCCATATCCATGGTGTCATGCTATGCCATGCTGTGCCAACCACACCGTGCCATGCCATGCCATATCCACGGTGCCGTGCCGTGCCGTGCTGTGCCACGCTGTGCCAACCACCCCGTGCCACTCCATGCCATATCCACGGTGCCGCGCCGTGCCGTGCCACCCCGTGCCCCTCGCACCAACCCCATGCACCCCGCGCTGACCCCTTCGCCCCCTCCCCGCAGACCTGGAGCAGCTGCACCTGGGGCTGCACTGCAGCGCCTGCGCCCCCCCCAGAGCCCCCCAGGGCTGCGCGGCGCTGGCCTGGCGCTGGCGGCACAGCCTGCGGGAGCTCGACCTGGCCGGGCTCTGCTTCGGCGAGCAGGACCTGGCGCAGGCCCTGGCAGCTTTCGGGCCCGGCGCCCCCCTGCGCTCCCTCGACCTGGCCGGCACCAGGGTGGCCCCCGAGGCGCTCAGGTGAGGATGGGACCCCCCTCGGGAATGGGGTGGGGGTCCCCGTCCCCGGGTGCTTGGGAGGGGTCTGGGGGTCCACATCATGGAGGGTCTGAGGGTCCCTATGGGGTCCAGGTGCTCCCATCCTGGAGGGTCTGGGGGTCCCTGGGGGGTCTGGGTGTCCCCAACTTTGGGTACTGGGGGGGGTCTGAAGGTCCCTATGGGGTCCGGGGGTCCCCATCCTTGGGTACTGGGGAGGGGTCTGGGGGTCCCTGTCCCCGGGTGCTTGGGAGGGGTTTGGGGGTCCCCATCCTGTGGGTCTGGGGGTCCCTGGGGGGTCTGGGTGTCCCCGACTTTGGGTACTGGGGAGGGGTCTGGGGGTCCCTGTCCCCAGGTGCTTGGGAGGGGTCTGGGGGTCCTTGGGGGTCCGGGTGCTCCCATCCTGGGGGGTCTTGGGGTCCCTGGGGGGTCTGGGGGTCCTCATCTTTGGGTACTGGGGAGGGGTCTGGGGGTCCCCATCCCCAGGTGCTTGGGAGGGGTCTGGGGGTCCACATCATGGAGGGTCTTGGGGTCCCTGGAGGGTCTGGGTGTCCCCGTCTTTGGGTACTGGGGAGGGGTCTGGGGGTCCCCATCCTGGAGGTCTGGGGGTCCCTGGGGGGTCTGGGTGTCCCCGACTTTGGGTACTGGGGAGGGGTCTGGGGGTCCCCATCCTGGAGGGTCTTGGGGTCCCTGGGGGGTCTGGGGGTCCCCATCCTTGGGTCCCTGGGGGGGGCTGAGGGTCCCTATGGGGTCCAGGTGCTCCCATCCTGGGGGGGTCTTGGGGCCCCTGGGGGGTCCGGGGGTCCCCATCCTTGGGTATAGGGGGGGGGGTCTGGGGGTCCCTGTCCCCAGGTGCTTGGGAGGGGTTTGGGGGTCCCCATCCTGTGGGTCTGGGGGTCCCTATGGGGTCTGGGTGCCCCCATCTTTGGGTACTGGGGAGGGGTCTGGGGGTCCCCATCCTGGGGGTCTGGGGGTCCCTGGGGGGTCTGGGTGTCCCCGACTTTGGGTACTGGGGAGGGGTCTTGGGGTCCCTGGGGGGTCTGGGGGTCCCCATCCTTGGGTGCTGGGGGGGGCTGAGGGTCCCTATGGGGTCCAGGTGCCCCCATCCTGGGAGGGTCTTGGGGTCCCTGGGGGGTCCGAGGGTCCCCGTCTTTGGGTACTGGGGAGGGGTCTGAGGGTCCCCGTCCCGAGGTGCTTGGGAGAGGTCTGGGGGTCCCCATCCTGGAGGGTCTTGGGGCCCCTGGGGGGTCTGGGGGTCCCCATCTTTGGGTACTGGGGGGGGGTCTGGGGGTCCCTGTTTGGGGTTTGGGGGGTCTGGGTGTCCCCATCCCGGGGTGTCCCCATCTTCAGATTTTGGGGGGTCCTTGCCTGTGGGTGCTTGGGGGGGACCCCTCTGAGGGGTTGGGGGGGGGGTCCCTGTCCCCATCCCTGGTCACCGGGGGGGGTCCGGGGGTCCCATCCCTGGCTCTGGGGGGGGGGTCCCAGTGTCCCTGTCCCCATCCCTGGGTTCTGGGGGGGGTTCCCAGTGCCCCCACCCCCACCCCTTGGCACTGGGGGTGTCCAGGGGTCCCCTCTCTGTCTCTGGGGGGGGGTCCCCATCCCCATCCCTGGTCACTGGGGGGGTCCGGGGGTCCCATCCCTGGCTCTGGGGGGGGGGGTCCCAATATCCCTGTCCCCATCCAGGGGTTCTGGGGGGGGTCCCAGTGCCCCCCCCCCCACCCCTTGGCACTGGGGCTGTCCGGGTGTCCCCTCCCCGTCTCCGTGCGCTCTCCCCATCCCCACCCTGGGCATTGGGGTGGGCGTTGGGTGCTGCCGTCCCCTGCCCCCCCCCGACCCCCACGACCCCCCCGTGCCCCCCCCGTGCCCCCCAGTGCCCTGCTGCTGCGCTGCCCGTCGCTGCTCTACCTCGATGTCTCCTCGTGCCGCCGCCTGCCCCGCGGCACCAAGCGGGCGCACCGGGGGCGCGGGGAGCTGGGGCGCTGCCTCCGCCTCCTGCTGGGGGCTGGGGTCGTGCCCCGGACCCCCCCAGAGCCCCCCGACCCCCAACAGCTCCCCCACAGCCCCCCCGAGCTGCCCTGGGCGGCCAGGCAATAAAAATGGGGTTGGGACCCCGGGACTCGTGTCCGTGTGCGCCCTGGGGTGGCGGCCGGCACCCTGAGCCCACAGCTGGGTGCCTGGCCCCATTGCGCCCAGACCAGTGTCCCCATCCCAGTGTCCCTGTCCCATTGTGCTCATCCCAGTGTCCCCATCCCAGTGTCCCCATCCCATTGTGCCCGTCCCAGTGTCCCCATCCCAGTGTCCCTGTCCCATTGTACCCATCCCAGTGCCCATCCCCATCCCATTGCGCCCCCATGTCCCCATCCCCTTGTACCCATCCCAGTGCCCGGCACCATGTCCCCATCCCATTGTACCTGTCCCAGTGCCTGTCCCCATCCCACTGTGCCTGTCCCAGTGCCCATTCCTTTGTCCCTGTCCCATTGTACCTGTCCCAGTGCCCGTCCCCATCCCATTGCGCCCATCCCAATGCCCATCTCCATGTCCCCATCCCATTGTATCCGTCCCCGTGTCCCCATCCCATTATACCCATCCCAGTGCCCATCCCCATCCCAGTGTGCTCATCCCAGTGCCCGTCCCCGTGTCCCCATCCCAGTGCCTGTCCCCATCTCCCCATCCCATTATACCCATCCCAGTGCCCATCCCCATCCCATTGCACCCATCCCAGTGCCTGTCCCCATCCCACTGTGCCCATCCCAGTGCCCATCCCCGTGTCCCCATCCCATTGCCACTGTACCCATCCCAGTGTCCATCCCCATGTCCCCATCCCAGTGCCTGTCCCCATGTCCCCATCCAATTCTAAGTGTCCCAGTGCCCGTCCCCACCCCATTGTGCCCATCCCAGTGTCTGTCCTTGTGTCCCCATCCCATTACACCCGTCCCACTGCCTGTCACCATGTCCCCATCCCAGTGTGCCCATCCCCATGTCCCCGTCCCATTGCGCCCATCCCAGTGTCCCCATCCCAGTGTCCCCATCCCAGTGTGCCCATCCCACTGCCCATCCTCATGTCCCAGTGCCTGTCCCCATCCTATTATATCTGTCCCCATGTCCCCATCCCATTGTACCTGTCCCACTGCCTGTCCCCATGTCCCCAGTCCCATTGTACGTGTCCCAGTGGCCATTCCCATCCCGTTATACCCATCCCAGTGCCCATCCCAGTGCCTGTCCCCATGTCCCAGTCCCAGTGGCCTGTCCCAGTGCCTGTCCTCTGGTGCCCACCCCAGTGCCCCCCCACCCAGTGCCCACCCCACTGCACCTGTCCCCATGCACCCATCCTACTGGTCTTGTCCCAGTGTGCCCTTACTGGTGTGCCCATACTGGTGTGCCCACACTTCATACCCATCATACTGGTGCCCCCATCCTCGTCCCCCTGTGCCCATCCCAGTGCCCCCCAGTGCCACCAGGACCCTTCCCAGTTCCGGAGCAACCCCAGTGGCACCGAGAGACTGGGACGGGGGGGCACCACCACCACCAGCCCCCCCCCACCGAACTGGGATGGCCCCACACTGCCCCCCCATGTCCCCAGTGTCCCCAATGTCCCCATCCCCATCCTGCCCCCCCCCCAACCTCCTCTTCCTCTCCCCCCTCATCCTCACCGGGGGCTCCTCCGCAGCCCCCCCACGGGACCGGGCACCCCGGGGCTTGGTCACAGCCATGGGGGGGGGCACTGGGGACATTGGGGACACGGGGGGGCACTGGGGACATGGGGGCGTTGGGGTGGGGGGGGCAGGATCCATGGGGTATGGACATGGGGGGCACAAGGACACTTGGGGGTCCTGGGGGGCCATGGGGTGCTGGGGGGGGCACAATGTCCTTGGGGTCCATCGGGGCGTATGGGGAGGAGGGGGGGGGACACGGGGCCCTGGGGAGCATTGGGGGGGCCTTGACCCCCCCCAAGCTGGGCTGGGGGGGGTGGTCATAAGGATGTGCCCCCCCCATGGGCTGGGTGGGCTGGGCACCAGGGGGGTGGCACACACGGGGGGGGGGGCACCATTGGGATGTCACCAAGGGGGTGTCCCGGGGGGGGGGTGACACCAGTGGGGTGTCGCTGTTGGGGTGCCACTTTGGGGGTGTCGTTATGGGGGTGTCACCACTGGGGTGTCACCAGTGGGGGGGGGCCACTTTTAGGGTGCCACCACGGGGGTGTGACCAATGGGGTGTCATTATTGGGGTGCCACCACTTGGGGTCCCCATTTGCCCCCCCCCCCCCAATGCTGGCCGGGGGCGCAGCCCCCCCCCCCCGCTGGGTCCTGGTGCTGCTGGGCGTGCAAGGCGGGTGTGCAAAGCGTGCAATAACCCCGGGTGTGCAACGGCGCCGTGCAGCCCCCAGCCCCCCCCGCCCCCCCCCCGAAGCCCCCCCCCCCCCGGCCCAGGACAAAGGGGCCGCAGCCGGGCCCGCTCGGATGGAAATGAGGGGGCGGGGCGGGGGGGGGGGCACGGGGGGGGGGGGGGTGAGCTCGTGCACGCGCGTGTGCACGTGTCCGTGTGTGTGTTCCCTGCATGTGTGTGTGAGCGTGTGCAGGCACGGGCAGGGCTGTGTGTGTGCAAGCATGTGCATGAGCGTGTGCAAGTGTGTGCGTGTGTGTGCACATTTGCACGCGTGTTTGCACACATGGATGCGTGGGGTCTGCTTGTGTGTGTGTGTGTGAACACGTGCATGTGTTGGAGCAGGTGTGTCCATGTGTGTGCATGGCCGTGTGCATGTCCCCTGCCTGCACACACGTGTCTGCGTGTGAGCATGTGCAGGTGTGGGCAGGGCTGTGTGTGTGTGGTGTGTGCATGAGTGTGTGCAAGTGCATGTGTGTGCACATTTGTACGCGTGTTTGCACATATGGATGTGTGGGGTCTGCTTGTGTGTGTGTGCATGTGCCAGTGTTGGAGCAGATGCAAGTGCATGTGTGTGTGTGTGCATGTCCCCTGCATGCACACGCATGTGTCTGCGTGTGAGCATGTGCAGGCATGGGCAGGGCTGTGTGTGTGTGAGCATGGAAGTGTGTGTGTAATGTGTGCATGAGCGTGTGCAAGTGCGTGTGTGTGCACATTTGCATGCATGCTTGCACACATGGATGCGTGGGGTCTGCTTGTGTTTTTTTGTGTGTGTGTGCACATGCGTGTGTTAGAGCAGGCATGTCCATGTGTGTGCATGTCCGTGTGCACACACGTGTCTGCGTGTGAGCGTGTGCAGGCACGGGAAGGGCTGTGTGTGTGTGGTGTGTGCAATTGCATGCATGTGCACATTTGCACGTGTGTTTGCACACATGGATGTGTAGGGGCTGCTTGTGTGTGTGTGCACGTGACAGTGTTGGAGCAGGTGCACGTGCGTGTGTGTGTGTGTGTCTGTGTGCATGTCCACTGCATGCACACACGTCTGTCTGCATGTGAGCGTGTGCAGGCATGGGCAGGGCTGTGTGTGTGTGAGCATGGAAGTGTGTGTGTGTGGTGTGTGCATGAACGTGTGCAAGTGCATGCGTGTGCACATTTGCACGCATGTTTGCACACACAGATGCGTGGGGTCTGCTTGTATGTATGTGTGTGCACGTGCATGTGTTGGAGCAGGTGTGTCCATGTGTGTGCGTGTCCGTGTGTATGTCCCCTGCATGCACACGCGTGTGTCTGTGTGTGAGTATGTGCAGGCGCAGGCAGGGCTGTGTGTGTGTGAGCATGGAAGTGGTGTGTGCGTGGTGTGTGCATGAGTGTGTGCAAGTGCATGTGCACATTTGCACGCGTGTTTGCACACACGGATGTGTGGGGTCTGCTTGTGTGCATGTGTGTGTGCACATGCCTGTGTTAGAGCAGGTGTGTGCGTGTGTGTCCATGTGTGTGCGTGTCCATGTGCACATCCCCTGCATGCACACACGTCTGTCTGCGTGTGAGCATGTGCAGGCACAGGCAGGGCTGTGTGTGGTGTGTGCATGAGCGAGTGCAAGTGCATGCGTGTGCATATTTGCACGCATGCTTGCACACATGGATGTGTCGTGTCTGCTTGTGTGTGCACATGCCTGTGTTGGAGCAGGTGTGTGCATGTGTGTGCGTGTCCATGTGCATGTCCCCTGCATACACACACATGTGTCTGCGTGTGGGTGTGCGCAACTGCAGGCAGGGCTGTGTGTGTGTGAGCATGGAAGTGGTGTGTGTGTAATGTGTGCATGAGCATGTGCAAGTGTGTGTGTGTGCACGTTTGCGCACATGTTTGCACACACGGATGTGTGGAGTCTGCGTGTGTGTGCGTGTGTGTGTATGCCTGTGTTGGAGCAGGTGCAAGTGTGTGTGTGTGTGTCCATGTGCATGTCCCCTGCATGCACATGCGTGTGTCTGCGTGTGAGTGTGCAGCTGCAGGCAGGGCTGTGTGTGTGTGAGCATGGCAATGGGTGTGTGATGTGTGCATGAGCATATGCATGAGCGTGTGCAAGTGCACGTCTGGGCTCGTGTTTGTGCACACAGATGTGTGGGGTCTGCTTCTGTATGTGTGTGTGTGCGTGTGTGTGTGTGTGTGTGCTCGTGCCTGCGTTGGAGCAGGTGTGTCCATGTGCATGTCCCCTGTGTGCATGTGTCTGCGTGTGAGCGTGTGCAGGCGCAGGCAGGGCTGTGTGTGTGTGGTGTGTGCATGAGCGTGTGCAAGTGCGTGCATGTGCACATTTGCACGCGTGTTTGCACACATGGATGTGTGGGGTCAGCTTGTGTGTGTGTGCACGTGCCAGTGTTGGAGCAGCAAGTGCGTGTGCGTGTCCATGTGCATGTCCCCTGCATGCACACGCGTGTGTCTGCGTGTGAGCGCGTGCAGGCACGGACAGGGCTGTGTGTGTGTGAGCATGGAAGTGTGTGTGTAATGTGTGCATGTGTGTGTGGTGTGTGCATGAGCTTGTGCAAGTGCGTGCATGTGCACATTTGCACGCGTCTTTGCACACATGGATGTGTGGGGTCAGCTTGTGTGTGTGTGTGCACATCTGCAGGCGTGTGTGTGTGCAAGTGCCAGTGTTGGAGCAGGTGCAAGTGTGTGTGTGTGCGCACATGTGTGTGAGCATGTATGTGCATGTGCACGTGTGTGTGAGCACCCACATGTGTGCGCATGCATGTGCGTGTGTGTGTGCACGTGTGTGCGCGTGTGCATGCGTGTGCAAGCAGCTGCATGCCTGCGAGTGGTGCAGATGCGTGTCCGTGTCCGTGTGTCCGCGTGTCCGTGTGTCCGTGTCCGCGTGTCCATGCACCCACCTGCACCCCCCCACCCCCCCCGCGTGTCCCCACGCGTGCCCACCCCCCCCCCGCCCCCCCCCCATCCCCACGCGTGTCTGTGGGGGTCCCGCGGCCCCTCCCCGCTGCGCGCTCCCGCCCTCCCCCCCCCCCCCACTCGCGGACACGCGCACCCCCCGTGCACGCGCACCCCCCCCCCCTTGCACACTCACTCACACAAACGCACGCGCGCCCCCCCCCTCGTGCACGCGCACCCCCCCGTGCACGCGCACGCGCCCCGTGCACGCGCATCCTCCCCCCTCCCCCTCCCTTCTCCCCCCTCCCCCCCCCCCCCCCGCGCCCCAGCCCCGTGCGCGCCCCCGGCCCCCGCAGCGCTCGGTGGGGGTGGGGGGGAGGGGGGGGGGGGGCCCGGATCGGTCCCGTTGGGCCCCCCCCGGCCCCGGTTCGGCCCCGTTGGGTCCCGGTGGTCCCCGGTGGTCCCGGCCCATCCCGGCCATTGTGGCGGCCGCGGGGCACGCTGGGAAACTCCCGGCTCTGAGGATGGGGGCGGGGGGGGGGGAGAGAAGGAGGGGGGTGGGGGGCGGCTCCGGGGACCCCCCCCCCCCCCCAAGCCTCTAGGAGCCCCCGGTAGCGCCCCCCCCCCCCTCACCACCCCCCATCCCCGGGGGGAGCCGCCGGCATCCCGGTGCCGCCCCCCCCCCCTCCCCCTCTTCTCTCCCCCCACCCCCACCCTGGGGGGGTGGGGGGGGACTCCCCGGCATCCCCCCCTCCCCCCCCGTGGGAACCCACCCCCCCCACACTGCGGGCACCCCCACGCCCCCCCCATCACCCCCCCACCCCCCCCCATCTCTCCCCCCACCCCCCCCTCCCCACCCCCATCCCATCGCCCCCCCCCTCCTCCAGCCCCTCCCACCACCCCCCCTCCCCCCTTTCTCCCCCCCCACGCCCCCCCCACGCCCCTTTATCCCCCCCCCCAACCCACCCCCCCCCCCACCCCCCCCACCACCGTTATAAAGCCCCGGCCGGCGGGGCGGGAGCGCTCACACCGCGCCTCCCGTGCGCAACGGCGCAGCGCCCCCCCCCCTTTCCCCGGAGCCCCCCCCCCCCCGGGTTTTCCCTCCCTCCCTCCCTCCCTTTTCCCCCTTCCCCCCCCCCCTCCCCATTTTCCCGGAGCTGTCCCGGTGCTGAACGGAGCCGCCCGGGGGGGGTCGCAGCCGCCGCCGCCGCCTCCCCCCCGGTCCATGCCCCAGCGGCGGAGCCCGGCGCACAAAGCGCCGCAGAGGTTCGGGGAATTGGGGGGGGGGGTGGGATCGGGGGGGGGGGGGGACGACCACCGCCACACCACCACCACCCCGGGGAAGAGAAGGGGTGGTGGGGGGGGGGGGTCGGTTTTTTTTTTGGGGGTTTTTTTTGGCGGAGGAACCGGGCCGAGCCGTGCCCAAGCGGGCCGGGGTGCCGGGGGTCCCCGGAGGGTCGCGGAACCATGCCCAGGTCGTTCCTGGTGAAGAAGGTGAAAATCGATGATTTCCCCCCCGGCCTCGACTCCCCGTACGGCAGAACCCGGGCGGATTTCGGCTCCCGGCTGCACGATAAGGGTAAATACCTCCGAACCGGGCCGTGCCGGGCTATACCGCGATATACCGCGATATATCCGCGATATACCGGGCCGTATAGGGCCGTAGCGGGCCGGGCTCGCCGCATTCCTGCGCGCCTCCTGCGCCGTGCCAAAGCGTGCCAAAGCGTGCCAAAACGTGCCAAAACGTGCCAAAACGTGCCAAAGCGAGCCGTGCCAAAGCGTGCCAAACCGAGCCGTGCCAAACCGAGCCGGCCCCGGCGCTCCTTTTGTCTGCCGGAGCCAAGTTCAAGGACGAGCGCGCAGCAGCGCGGAGCCCCCCCCCCCCCCTTCCTCCTCCTCCTCCTCCTCCTCTCTCCATCGTCTCCGCCGCCCCCCCCTCAAGCCCTACGCCCCCCTCATTGACCCGGCTCGGCCCGGCTCGGCTCGGCTCGGTTCGGCCTTTGTGAGCCCCCCCCCTCCGGCCCCAGCCGTGCCCGGTGCGGCTGCGGCTGCGGCGCGTTGCGTAACCGGCACCGAAGCGCCGCAGAGGGGCCCGGCCCCGGCCGCACCGCACCGTGACCTTGAGAGGGGCCCGGGGGCACAGGGAGGGGGACACGGGGACACGGGGGGGACAGGGAGGGGGGTACGGGGACAAGGGGGTAAGGGAGGGGGGCGAGGGGATGCAGGGAGCGGATGGGGATGGGGATGGGGATGGGGATGGGGATGGGGATGGGGATGGATGCGGGGACCGGAGCGGGGACGGGGATGGGGACAGGTTGGGGACAAGGACAGGGATAGGGACAGGGTTGTGGCAACCGGGTTGGGGCCAGGTAAGGGCAGGGAGGGGCTCAGTGGGGACAGGGGATGGGGATATGGGGACGGGGACGGGGACGGGGCGATGCAGAGGTTGATGCAGGGACAGGAGCAGAGGAAGGACCGGGACCAAGGACAGCGCAGGGGCTGGGGACAAGGGACAGGGGACAAGGGACAGGGACAAGGGATAAGGGATAAGGGACAAGGGCAAGCACAGGGGTAAAGGACAGGGGACAAGGGACAGGGAACGGGGTAGTGCTTGGACAAGGGAGAGGGAACGGGGACAGGGGACAAGAGAAAGGGAACGGGGAGCAGAGGACGGGGGACAAGGGATGAGGACAGGGGACAAGGGATACGGGGAGCACTGAGACAGGAGATGGGCAGGGGACAAGGGACATAGCGCAGGGACAAGGGACAGAGGACGGGGCAGGTGACAAGGGATGGGGACAAGGAATAAGGGACAGGGACAAGGGATGAGGGATAGGGGACAGAGGATACGGGTAGCACAGGGACAGGAGGCAGGGGACAAGGGACGGGGTACGGGCGGTGCAGGGACAAGGGACAGAAGACAGGGGGCAGGGGACAAGGGACGGGGACAAGGGATGAGGGGCAGGGGACGAGGGATGAGGATGGCGCAGGGGCAGGGGACAGGGGATGAGGGACAGAGGCTGGGGGACAGGGATGTGAGTGGCACAGGGACAGGGGACAAGGGACAAGGGACAGGGACAGAGATGTGAGCGGCACGGAGACGGGGAACAGAGGATGAGGGACAGGGACAAGGAATTGGATGGTGCAAGGGCAGGGGACAAGGGATAAGGGACAGGGACAGGGATGTGGGTGTCACAGGGACAGAGGACAAGGGATGAGGGATGGGGAAGAGGATTTGGATGGCACAGGGACAGAGGACAAGGGGTGAGGGACACGGACGAGGATTTGGATGGCGCAGGGGACAGGGGATGGGGGACGGGGAATGTGAGTTGCACAGGGACAGAGGACAAGGGATGAGGGACGGGGATGAGGAATTGGATGGTGCAGGGGACAGGGGACGGGGAAGGAGGGACAGGGATGAGGATCTGGATGGCGCAGGGGACAGGGGATGAGGGATGGGGATGTGAGTGGCACAGGGACAGGGGACGGGGATGAGGGACAGGGACGGGGATTTGGGTGGTGCAGGGGACAGGGGACAAGGGACAAGGGATGGGGGACAAGGGATGTGAGTGGCACAGGGACAGGGGACGGGGATGAGGGACAGGGACAAGGATTTGGATGGCGCAGGGGACAGGGAAGAAGGGACAGCGATGAAGATTTGGATGGCGCAGGGGACAGGGGACGGGGAAGGAGGAACAGTGATGGGGAATTGGATGGCGCAGGGGACAGGATGGGGAAGAAGGGACAGCAACGAGGATTTGGGTGGTGCAGGGGACAGGGGACAAGGGACAAGGGATGGGGGACAGGAGATGTGAGTGGCACAGGGACAGGGAATAGGGATGAGGGACAGGGACAAGGATTTGGATGGCGCAGGGGACAGGGAAGGAGGGACAGGGCTGAGGATCTGGATGGCGCAGGGGACAGGGGACAGGGGACAGGGGACGAGGCTCAGGCACGGGACCGTGGGCGACGCAGGGGCAGGCGGGGGCGGCGCTGACCGGGTGCCCCCCGCCCCGCAGCAGCCTACATCGGCGACTACATCGCGCCGGCCGCCTACGAGGGGGACGGCGAGGGCGCGCTCAAGGTGCCGTCTCCGGACCCCATCTACCCGGGCTCGCACGGGGACTATGGCGCGCCGGACTCGGAGCCGCCGGACAGCCCGCACTCGGGGATGGCGGGGGGCTACATCAACGGCGACGCGGCGGTGAGCGAGGGCTACGCCGTGGACGCCTTCTTCATCACCGACGGGCGGTCGCGGCGCAAGGTGGTGAGCGGGGCGCGCAGCCTGCAGCGGCACACGTGCGGCGAGTGCGGCAAGACCTACGCCACCTCCTCCAACCTCAGCCGGCACAAGCAGACGCACCGCAGCCTGGACAGCAAGATGGCCAAGAAGTGCCCGACCTGCGGCAAGGTCTACGTCTCCATGCCCGCCATGGCCATGCACCTCCTCACCCACGACCTCAAGCACAAGTGCGACGTCTGCGGCAAGGCGTTCAGCCGGCCCTGGCTGCTGCAGGGCCACATGCGCTCGCACACGGGCGAGAAGCCCTTCGGCTGCGCCCACTGCGGGAAGGCGTTCGCCGACCGCTCCAACCTGCGCGCCCACATGCAGACCCACTCCGCCTTCAAGCACTTCAAGTGCAAGCGCTGCAGCAAGACCTTCGCCCTCAAGTCCTATCTCAACAAGCACTACGAGTCCGCCTGCTTCAAGGGCGCCGGGCCCCCCCTCAGCCCCCTGCACGCCTGAGCGAGTTTGGGGGGACCCCCGGCCCCGCGCGCCCCCCCCTCTCCTCTCCGATCTTCCCCCTCTCCTCTGCAGCGCTGCGCACAGGGAAGCTGAAATTGGGGAGGGGTTGGGGGGGCTGTGCGCCCTCAAAATGGGGGTCCCTCGGTTTGGGGGGGGTGCTTTGGGTTTTAGTGAGCGCCCTAAAAGCAGGGGGGCCCCCGATTATGGGGGTGCGTTGGGTCTTTGAGCACCCCGAAACTGGGGGTCCCCGATTACGGGGGTGCGTTGGGTCTCTGAGCACCCCGAAAATGGGGGTCCCCGAATGCTTGGGGTGACTTGGGTCTATTGAGCACCCTAAAACTGGGGGGGGGTCCCTGATTACAGGGGGGGTGCCTCAATTCTGCGCGCACCCTAAAACCAGGGGGTCCCCGCTTACAGGGGTGCCCAGGGTCTTTGTGCACCCCAAAACTGGGGGACACTTAATATGGGGGTGACTTGGGTCTAGAGAGCACCCCAAAAACTGGGGGGTCCCCAATTACAGGGGGGGTGCCTTGGGTCTAGTGAGCACCCTAAAACAGGGGGTTCTGCAATTCCAGGGGTGCCCAGGGTCTTTGTGCACCCCAAAACTGGGGGGTCCCTGATTACCCGGGTGCCCCAGGTCTTTGTGCACCTCAAAACGAGGGGGCCCCCAATTACAGGGGTGCCCCTGATCTTTGTGCACCCCAAAAGTGGGGGGGGGATCCCTGATTACAGGGGTGGATTGGGTCTTTGCGCACCCCCAAAACTGGGGGGACCCCCCTCCCATTACAGGGATGCCTTGGGTCTAGTGAGCACCCCAAAAATGGGGGATCTCCAATTTCAGGGGTGCCCTGTGTCTGTGCACACCCCAAAACCAGGGGACCCCCTCCCCATTACAGGGGTGCCCTGGCTCTGTGCGCACCCCAAAAACAAGGGACCCCCCCAATATTACAAAGGAGCCCTGGGTCTGTGCGCACCCTTAAACTGAGGGGACCCCCCCCAATAATGGGGGTGCCTCGGGACTCTGAGCACCCCAAAACCAGGGAACCCCCCCTCTTCCATTTCAGGGGTAGCCCAGGCCTATGTGCACCCCAAAACCAGGGGAGGACCCCCCCCCCTTTCCCTCTCAGGGGGCCCCCAGCCTTGTCCTGCACCCCAAACCCGGGGCACCCCCCCCCATTATGGAGGTGCCCTGGTCCTGATTGCACCCCAAAACCAGGGGGGCCCCCCAGGGCCCCCCAACCCTGGGCTGCACCCCAAAACTGGGGCACCCCCCTCCCTTATTGGGGCACCCTGTCCCCATGCCATACCCAAACTGCCCCCCCCAAATTGGGGTCCCCCCCCTCCTTGCCCCCCCACCTGGGGTGCCCCAGCCCTGCGTGCACCCCAAAACCAGGGGGGACCCCCCCTTGCTGTTAAAGGGGCGCCCCGTCCCTACGCCATATCCAAACTGGGACCTCCCCTAATTGGGGGACACCCCCCCCCCAAATTGGGGACCCCCCCCCTTTCCCCTCGCAAGGGGTCCCCAACCAAGGGGCTCCCCCCCCCTAATTATGGGGGTGCCCCAGCCCTGTGCCATGCCCCAACCTGGGGCCCCCTTCCCATGGGGGGGGGGGGCTGGGGAGGGGGTCCCCCTTTGCCCTACCCCCCCCCCATGGCATGTTTGCCCCCATGGTGACCCCAACCTCGGGGGGGGGGGGCAGGGGAGATCCCACCCCCTCCCCCCCCCCCAGGGGATCCCCTTTGGGAGGGGGCTGCCCTTTGGGGGGGGGTCAGCCCAGGTCACCCCCCCCCCCCCCCCCAGTTCCCCGTCCCCGGGGGCCCCCCCCTGCCCCCCCCCAGAGCACAGCCCGGCCGCTCGGGCCCCCAACCCCGCACGGACTTTGGCCTGGGCCGGGCCCGGCCCCCCCGCGATGCCAAAGTCTTGTCACTTTTCTGAACGGGAAAAAAAGGAAAAAAGAGGAAAAAAGAAAAAAAAAAAAAAAAAAAACAGGGAAAAAAAAAAAGGAAAAAAAAAAAAGAGGAAGGAAGAGGGACCCGAGCCGCCCCCGGGGACTCTGCATGCAAAAAAGTATTTAAATCTATGCCAATTTTATGACGCTTTTGGAGCCGATTTATTTATTTATTTGCCAAACTTTAGATAGTCTATTTGAGGGCAATATTTCTCCGTAGGAGTCCGGTACTGAACCTATAGAGCAATAATTAACGTAATGCATGGTATTTTTAAGACAAATAGTATTAATGAGGAATCAGGTACATTTTAATCCAATATTCTTAATAGCAACGAATATCAGGGATGATGCCAGAGTAGCGCTAGCACCCCGAGTATGCACTGCCCGCCCCGCTAGGCCCCGCCGCCGTAGTCGCCTCCCCCGGGACCCGCCGCCGGCCCCGCACACGCAGCACACGCAGCACACACGCAGCACACGCATAGCACACACATAGCACACACATAGCACACGCAGTGCATATATTGCACATGCAGTGCATATATAGCACATGCAGCACATATCTAGTACATGCAGCACATAGCACACGCAGCACACACAGCACATATATAGCACATGCAGCACACACGCAGCACACACATAGCACACGCAGTGCATATATTGCACATGCAGTGCATATATAGCACATGCAGCACATATATAGTACATGCAGCACATATATAGCACATGCAGCACATAGCACATGCAGCACACGTAGCACATGCAGCACACACAGCACATATATAGCACATGCAGCACACACGCAGCACATACATAGCACACGCAGTGCATATATTGCACATGCAGTGCATCTATAGCACATGCAGCACATATATAGTACATGCAGCACATATATAGCACATGCAGCACATGCAGCACGTAGCACATGCAGCACACATAGCACACGCAGCACACACAGCACATATATAGCACATGCAGCACATATATAGCACTTGCAGCACATGCAGCACACACGCAGCACACACATAGCACACACATAGCACACGCAGTGCATATATAGCACATGCAGCACATGCAGCACACACAGGTACACATGTAGCACGTGCAGCACACGCACAGCACATACACAGCACACATGCAGCACACGTAGCGCATATACAGCACATGCAGCACATATATAGCACATGCAGCATACATAGGTACATATATAGCACATGCAGCACACATAATGCATGCAGCACATGCAGTACATGCAGTACATGCAGCACACACACTGCACATAGCACATGCAGTACATGTAGCACACAACACATAGCACATGCAGCACACGTAGCACATGCAGCACACACACAGCATGCACACAGCACACACCTAGCACATGCATAGCACATGCACAGCACACGCAGACACGTGTGCTCTACATCCAGCTGCGTCTGCGTGCACCAAACCTGCACTCACCAAATGTGCTGCATGCATCACACATGCTGCATGCATCAGATACTGCACACACCGCACACACTGCATGCACCAGACACGCTGCACACACCGAGTGCTGCACGCACCAAACACTGCATGCACCAAACCCACTGCATGCACCCGGTGCTAGACGCTACGTGCACCGCACACACTGCACACACTGCACGCACCAAACACGCCGCATGCACCAAGCATTGCACACGCAGCACTTGTGCAAGGGCGCGCACTGCAGGCTGCAGCAGTGCGTGTGCACAAGCTGCAGGCACCGCGTGCACACTGCACAAGCTTTGGGCACCACGCGCTGCGCACGCCGGCTGCACGCGCACACTGCATGCACTGCACACGCACGGCGTGCACTGCACTCAGCGTGCACACACACACACACACACTCACACTGCACGCACCGTGCCTACTGCAGACACCACCTACGCCACACACGCCGTGCACACCCAACACACCGCGTGCACTGCGCTCACTGCACATGCACTGCAAGCGCTGCACACACCACGCACTGTGCACGCACCACACGCACTGCACGCACTGCACACGCGTGTGCACTGCACGCACCACAGGCACTGTACCCATTGCTCACACCCCACACACGCGGCACACCCACCCCACACGCTGCACTTGCACTGCACACGCACTGCACACACTGCACACACACACCCCGCATGCACACCCCACACGCTGCACACACCCCACACGCACCCCACACGCACCCCACGCGCCCTGCACGCGCCCTGCACGCGCCGCACACGCCGCCCGCGCCGCCCCTGCGCGTGCCCCGCGCCCCCGGCCCCGCGGCGGGCAGGCTCGCCCGGGGTCCCCGGCCCCGTCCCGGCCCCCACCCCACAATTCAGGTAGCAGGACCTTAGAGCTAGAGTCCGTTTTGTACTTGCCCACGCACGGGAACGGCGCTGGAGCAGCCTTGTAAATACGTTTGGAGATTTACACGAATTTTTACAAGCTGTAAAGAACCTACCGCGTTTCCGGAGACTTTTCCCTGGGAATTTTTTGAGCCAGTATTTGAACGATGTTCCAGTAAAAGCACAAAGGCACCGGCCGCTCCGCACTTCACAATAAAACCGAAAACCTGCGCGCAGCCTCGGCCTCTCCTTCCGCACCGCGTCCGATGGGACTGGGGTTGGGGTTGGGATGGGGATGGGATGGGATGGGGATGGGATGGGGATGGGATTGGGACTGGGATTGGGATGGGATTGGGATGGGATGGGGATGGGGATGGGGATGGGGATGGGATGGGATGGGATGGGATGGGATGGGATGGGATGGGATGGGATGGGATGGGATGGGATGGGATGGGATGGGATGGGGGTGGGGATGGGATGGGATTGGGGTTGGGATGGGATGGGGATGGGGATTGGATTAGGGATGGGATAGGAATGGGATGAGGATGGGATGGGATTGGGGTTGGGGATGGGATGGGATGGGGATGGGATGGGATGGGGATGGGGATGGGATGGGGATGGGATGGGATGGGATTGGGGTTGGGATGGGATGGGGATGGGGATTGGATTAGGGATGGGATTGGGATGGGATGAGGATGGGATGGGATTGGGGTTGGGGATGGGATGGGATGGGGATGGGATTGGGATGGGGATGGGATGGGATGGGATGGGATTGGGATGGGGATGGGATGGGATTGGGGTTGGGAATGGGATGGGGATGGGGATTGGATTAGGGATGGGATGGAGATGGGAAATCCCATCCACAGCACTGGATGGGATTGGGGTTGGGGATGGGATGGGGTTGGGATGGGATTAAGGATGGGATGGGGATTAGGGGTGGGATGGAGATGGGGATGGGGACAACGTGATGAGGGTGAGGACCATAGGACGAAGACTCAGGGACAAGGATTTGGTCTGGAGGCCCAGGACCGGAGGATGAGGACGAGGCCAGCACAGGGGGCAGGAGGACAGGAGCTGGGGGGGCAAAGAAGGGGCTGAGCCCGAGGTCTGGAGGCCGAGGAGCTGCAGGTGAGGGCTGGAGGAGGACGGGGCAATGGGGCACAGGGATGGGGCTGGGGCACGGGATATGGGGCTGGGTGCGGGGCTGTGGGGTGCAGGACGTGGGGTGCAGGATGTGGGGTGCAGGACGTGGGGCTGTATTCGGTTCCGTGGGGGGCACTGGGGTCTCCCCAGCCCCATGGGCAGGGCAGCGCTGCCCCATAGCTCACCCCACAGCCTGCCCCATGGCCAACCCCATGGTGGTCCCCATCACGCCCCCCCCCTTTCCTCCCCCCCCCGCTCTGTCCTTTTCCACCCGCGGGCTATGAATAGCTGCCGGCAGCTCCGGGACCTTGCCCCCGCCACCCCTCCTATTTTTAGCACCACCCAACCCCCTCCCACCCCACAGCACTGGGGGGGGGGAGCCCCCACACCCCTCCCCGTGCCCCCCATCCCCCTGCCCCACATCCCCGCCACCTCCCTCCCCTTCACCCCCCTAACGCATGGGGCACCCCACGGTGCCGGAGGGGGGTCCCACGCAACCCCCCCGGGACCCCCATGGCGGCGGTGCCAGCGTTGGCCGCGGCGTGCCGGGAACGGCCTTGGCGAAGGCGATAAAAGGGGGACCCGGGGCCGGCGGCGGGGACAGAGCCAGGCGGCGGCCATGGGTCCCGGGGGGCTGCTGTGGGGCCGGGGCGGGCGGCGGGTGTTGAGCCGGGGGGTGGCGGCGGCGGCGACGGGGACCCCCCGCTCGGTGCAGCCCTACGAGGCCATCCCCCGCAGCGGGCGCAGCCGCTGGCTCAACCTCTACCGCTTCTGGCGCAGCAACGGCTTCCAGCACTTCCACCGCCTGATGGAGAGCAACTTCCAGCGCCTGGGACCCATCTACCGGTGGGGGGGCTGGGGGGGTCGTTGGGTTTTTTTTTTAGGGGGCGTAGACCCTCTCTGGGGTCCCCCCGGTGACTTGGCGGCGTGGTCCCGCAGGGAGACGGTGGGCACCTACGACTGCGTCAACGTGCTGCTGCCCGAGGACGCGGCGCAGCTCTTCCAGGCCGAGGGGGTCTTCCCGCGCCGCATGGGCATCGAGGCGTGGAGCGCGCACCGCCGGCTGCGCAACCACAAGTGCGGCGTCTTCCTGCTGTAAGAGGGGCGTGGGGGGGCGTGGGGGGGCGTGGGGGGGCGTGGGGGGGCATGGGGGGCATGGTGGGTGCGGGGTGGGTGAGGTGGAGCGCGGTGGGGTGGTGGCGTGGGGGTGGTGTGGGGAGCAGCCGGGGGTGGCGTGGGCATGGGGTGGGCGCACCGTGGAGTAAGGTGTGGGTAAAAGGTGGGGGAGTGGGTGTGTGGGGTGGGGGTGGTGTGGGGGTGGTGTGGGGCGCGGTGTGGGGTGTGAGCGTGGGTATAGCGTGGGCACACCGCGGGCACACCACGGGCACACCGTGGGCACACCATGGGCATTACACGGGCACATCATGGGTGCACCACGAGCACACCACGGGTCACCACGAGCACACCACGCGGGCACACCATGGGTGCACCATGGATACACCATGGGCACACCATGGACACACCAGGGTCACACCACGGGCGCACCACAAGCACACCACGGGTCACCACGAGCACACCATGAGCATAACACAGACACACCATGGGTGCACCACGGGCACACCGCGGGCGCACCGCGGGCACACCATGGGCACACCACGGGTCACCACGAGCACACCACGCGGGCACACCACGGGCACACCACGGGCACACCATGGACACACCACGGGTGCACCACGAGCACACCACGGGCAAACCATGAGCACACCACGGGTCACCACGAGCACACCATGAGCATAACACAACCACACCATGGGTGCATCATGGGCACACCACGGGCACACCACGGAGACACCATGGAGACACCACGAGCACACCATGGGCACACCATGAGCACACCACGGGTCACCACAAAGACACCATGGGCACACCACAGACACACCATGAGCACACCATGGTCACACCATGGTCACACCACAGACACACCATGGGCACACAGAGCACACCACGGGCACACCGTGGGCGCAGCGTGCATGCGTCTCACCGCGCTGGCGGTGCCGGTGCCGGTGCCGGTGCCGCGCTGATCTCACCACCCTCCCCATCAGCAACGGCGAGGAGTGGCGCGCCGACCGGGTGCTGCTGAACAAGGAGGTGATCAGCCCCGAGGGCACCCGCAAGTTCCTGCCCTTCCTCGACGCCGTGGCCCGCGACTTCGCCGCCTCCATGCAGCGGCGCCTGGAGCGCACGGGGCGGCGCTCGCTGACCCTCGACCCGCACCGCGACCTTTTCCGCTTCACCCTGGAGGGTGCGTGGGGGGGCGCGGGGGTGTAGCGGGGCGCAGGGGTGGAAGAAGGGGGGTTAAGCGGTGTCCCCCCACCCCTCAGCCAGCAGCTACGCGCTGTACGGGGAGCGCCTGGGGCTGCTGGAGGAGGCGCCGGACGCGGAGGCGCAGCGCTTCATCGGCGCGGTGGAGACCATGCTGCGCACCACGCTGCCGCTGCTCTTCGTGCCGCCCGGGCTCCTGCGTTGGGTCAACCACCGGCTGTGGAGGGAGCACCTGGCAGCGTGGGACACCATCTTCCAGCACGGTGGGGGGGGGACATCCGTCGGGACCCCCCGAGGTCCCAGAGATGGGGTGGGGTGGGGTGGGGTGGGATTGGGACTAGGATTGGGGATAGGATGGCATGGGATGAATGGGATGAGGATGGGATGGGATTGGGGTTGGGGATGGGATGGGGATGGGATTGGGATTGGGATTGGGGTTGGAATGGGATGGGGATGGGATGGGATGGCATGGGATGAGGATGGGATGGGGATGGGGATATGGGATGGGATGGGATGGGGATGGGATGGGATGGGATGGGATGGGATGGGATTGGGGTTGGGATGGGGATGGGGATGGGAATGAGGATGGGGATGGGGATGGGATGGGGAGATGGGATGGGATGGGATGGGATGGGGATGGGATGGGATGGGGATGGGATGGGGATGGGGATGGGATGGGGTGGGATGGGGATGGGTTGGGATGGGGATGGGATGGGATGGGATGGGATGGGATGGGGATATGGGATGGGATGGGATGGGATGGGATGGGATGGGATGGGATGGGATTGCGGATGGGATGGGATGGGATGGGATGGGATGGGATGGGATTGGGGTTGGGGATGGGATGGGATTGGGATGGGATGGGATGGGGAGATGGGATGGGGATATGGGATTGGGACTGGGATTGGGATGGGGATGGGATTGGGACAGGATGGGATGAGGGGATGGGATGGGGATATGGGATGGGAACAGGGACAGGGACAGGGATAGGGACGGTTACGGGGACACTCCTGGCACACCCAGCCCTGTGCCCCCATGGTGCGGACCCCGGTGCCGGTGCCGGTGGTGGTCCCGGTGCCGGTGCCCCCCCCATCTGAGTGCTGCCCCCCCGCAGCCGATAAATGCATCCAGAGCATCTACCAGGAGTTCTGCCTGGGGCGGCCCCGCAGTTATTCGGGGATCATGGCCGAGCTGCTGCTGCAGGCCGAGCTGCCCCTCGACTCCGTCAGGGCCAACATCACCGAGTTCACCGCCGGCGGCGTCGACACGGTGCGGGGGGCGCGGGGGGCACGGGGGGCACGGGGGGCAAGGGGGGCGCGGGGTGGGAGGGGGCTGTTATGGGGCGCCGTGGGGTGCCCTGGGGATGGGCCTTAGGGGGTGCTGTGGGGTGCTATGGGGATGAGAGGGGGGCTCTGGGGGTGTTATGGGGTGCCCTGGGGATGTTGTGGGGTGCTGTGGGGGTGTTATGGGGTGCTGTGGGGGCGTTATGGGGTGCCATGGGGCTGTTATGGGGTGCCGTGGGGATGTTGTGGGGTGCTGTGGGGATGTCAGGCGGTGCTGTGGGGCTGTTATGGGGTGCTGTAGGGGCATTATGGGGTGCCATGGGGCTGTTATGGGGTGCTTTGGGGGGATGTTGTGGGGTGCTGTGGGGATGTCAGGGGGTGCTGTGGGGTTGTTATGGGGTGCTGTGGGGGCATTATGGGGGGCCGTGGGGCTGTTATGGGGTGCTTTGGGGGGATGTTGTGGGGTGCTGTGGGGATGTCAGGGGGTGCTGTGGGGTTGTTATGGGGTGCTGTGGGGGCATTATGGGGGGCCGTGGGGCTGTTATGGGGTGCTGTGGGGCACTGCAGGGCTGTTATGGGGTGCCACGGGGATGTCAGGGGGTACCATGGGGCTGTTATGGGGTGCTGTGGGGGCATTATGGGGTGCTATGGGGCTGTTCTGGGGTGCCATGGGATGTGTTGGGGTGCCATGGGGTGCTGGGGAAGACCATGGGGTGCCATGGGGTGTATTGGGGTTGCTGTGGGGTGTCTTGGGGGTGCCATGGGGTGCCATGGGGGTGCCGTGGGGTACTGTGGGGTGTCTTGGGGATGCTGTGGGGTGCTGTGGGGTGCCGTGGGGATGCTGCGGGGTGTCTTGGGGATGCCATAGGGTGTCTTGGGGGTGCCATGGGGTGTCTTGGGGTGTCTTGGGGATGTCATAGGGTGTCTTGGGGATACTATGGAGTGTCTTGGGGATGCCATGGGGTGTCTTGGGGATGCCGTGGGGTACCATGGGGTACCATGGGGTGCCGTGGGGTGTCTTGGGGATGTCATGGGGTGCCGTGGGGTACCATGGGGTGCCGTGCAGTGTCTTGGGGATGCCATAGGGTGTCTTGGGGATACCATGGGGTGCCGTGGGGTGCTGTGGGGATGCCGTGGGGTACCATGGGGTGCCATGGGGTGCCGTGGAGTGTCTTGGGGATGCCGTGGGGTGCCATGGGGGTGCCGTGGGGTGCTGTGGGGATGCCATGGGGTGCCGTGGGGTGTCTTGGGGATGCCATGGGGTGCCATGGGGGTGCTGTGGGGTCCCATGGGGTGCCATGGGGTGCTGTGGGGATGCCGTGGGGTGCCATGGGGTGCCATGGGGATGCCGTGGGGTGCTGTGGGGTGTCTTGGGGATGCCGTAGGGTGCCATGCGGTGCCATGGGGGTGCCGTGGGGTGCCATGGCGATGCTGTGGGGTGCCATGGGGGTGCCGTGGGGTGCCGTGGGGTGTCTTGGGGATGCTGTGGGGTGCCATGGGGGTACCATGGGGTGCCGTGGGGTGCCATGGGGGTGCCGTGGGGTGCCATGGGGGTGCCTTGGGGTGCCATGGGGGTGCCGTGGGGTGCCCGCAGACGGCGATGCCGCTGCTGTTCACGCTGTTCGAGCTGGCCCGCAACCCGGCGGTGCAGGCGGCGCTGCGTGCCGAGATCCGCGCGGCGGAGGCCGGGGGGGGCCTCGAGCTGCCCACCCTGCTGGGCGCCCTCCCCCTGCTGCGCGCCGCCATCAAGGAGACCCTCAGGTGGGGGGGTGCTGGGGGGCGCTGGGAGGGTGCTGGGGGGGACTGGGAGGGTGCTGGGGGGAAGTGGGAGGGTGCTGGGAGGGTGCTGGGGGGTACTGGGCGGTACTGGGAGGGTGCTGGGAGACACTGGAAGGGTGTTGGGGGGCACTGGGAGGAACTGGGGGGCACTGGGAGGAACTGGGGGACACTGGGGGGTACTGGGAGGGTACTGGGGGGTACTGGGAGGGTACTGGGGAGTGCTGGAGAGCATTGAGGGGGGTACTGGGAGATACTGGGGGGTACTGGGAGGGTGCTGGGAGGGTGCTGGGGGGAAGTGGGGAGCACTGGGAGGGTGCTGGGGAGTGCTGGGGGAGCAACGGGGGGGTACTGGGGGACACTGAGAGGCACTGGGAGGGTGCTGGGGGGTACTGGGAGGGTGCTGGGGAGTGCTGGGAGGCACTAGGAGGGTACTGGCAGGCACTGGGAGGGTGCTGGGGGGTACTGGGAGGGTACTGGAGGGTACTGGGGGGTACTGGGAGGGTGCTGGGAGGCACGGGAAGGATGTTGGGGGGCACTGGGAGGAACTGGGGGGCACTAGGAGGGTGTTGGGGGGCACTGGGAGGAACTGGGGGGCACTGGGATGGTGCTGGGGGGCATTGAGGGGGTACTGGGAGATACTGGGGGTTACTGGGAGGGTGCTGGGGGGCACTGGGAGGGTGCTGAGGGGACAATGGGGGATACTGGTGGTTACTGGGAGGGTGGTGGGAGGCACTGGGAGGAAATGGGGGGCACTGGGAGGATGCTTGGGGCACTGGGAGGGTGCTGGGAGACTACTGGGAGGAAATGGGGGGCACTGGGAGGGTGCTGGGGGTACTGGGTGGCACTGGGTGGGCACAGGGTGGTACTGGTGAGCACCGAGGGGTACTGGGTGAGTACTGGGGGGTAATGGGGAGTACTGGGGGGGTACCGGGAGGACACTGGGAGAGCACTGGGCGTTAACGGGAGCATACTGGGGAGCACTGGTGGGTACTGGTGTGTACCGTCAGGCCCTGGGGGGAGCAGGGGGTGGGTCTGGGACCCCCCAGGGCGTGTTTCTGAGGGGGGGGGCGCAGTGGGTACAATGGGGGGGCACCCCCTTTTAGGGGGGGGTCACCCCTTGCGTGCCACCACCCGCTCAGGAGCAACCGGGGGGGGGCTCCATCACCCCTCTGACGGTGTATTTGGGGAGGGGGGGACCCCAAAAGCCCCCCCACCCCCCTTTTTCCCCCCCCTTTCCCCCCCCCCAGGCTGTACCCGGTGGGCATCACGGTGCAGCGCTACCCCACCAGGGACGTGGTGCTCCACAACTACCGCGTGCCGGCGGGGGTGAGCGGCACCGGGGGGGCTCGGGGGGGGGATATCCCAACACGGGGGTGTCCCACTGACCCCCTTGCACCCCCCCCCGCAGACCCTGTGCCAGGTGTCCCTCTACGCCATGGGTCGCAGCCCCGCCGTGTTCCCCCACCCCGAGCGCTACGAGCCGGCGCGTTGGCTGGGGGGGGGGCGCACGGCCTTCAAGGCGCTGGCTTTCGGCTTCGGCGCGCGCCAGTGCATCGGGAGGCGGCTGGCCGAGGCCGAGATGATGCTCTTCCTGCTGCACGTGAGCCTAAACCCCCCCCCCGGGACCCCCCCCCCCAAATTGATAGTGGTATGCTGGGATGGAGCCTGGTGAGGTCTGGATGTGGCACCTGGCTGGGGACGCCGGTGACCCTCCGGTTGGGGTCGCCTGTGGTGCCGGTTTGGGTCCCCGTTGGCCTCAGTTGGGTGTCCCGGTGACCCCCCAGTTGGGGTCCACAATGGCTCCGGTTGGGGTCCCCGTTGGCCTTGGTTGGGCGCCCCAGTGGCCCCCCCCGGTTGGGGTCCCCATTGGCCTTGGTTGGGCACCCCAGTGACCCCCCGGTTGGGGTCGCCAGTGGCGCCGGTTGGGGTCTCCGTTGGCTTTGGTTGGGCGCCCCCGTGACCCCCCCAGTTGGGGTCCCCACTGGTCCCAGTTGGGGACCCGGTGACCCCCTGGTTGGGGTCCCCAATGGCTCCGGTTGGGGTCTCTATTGGCCTCGGTTGGGCGCCCCGGTGATCCCCCCCCGGCTGGGGTCCCCAGTTGGGGTCCCCAATGGTCCCAGTTGGGGTCCCCATTGGCCTCAGTTGGGCACCCCGGTGACCCCCCCGGTTGGGGTCCCCAGTTGGGGTCCCCAATGGTCCCAGTTGGGGACCTGGTGGCCCCAGTTGGGGTCCCCGTTGGCCTCGGTTGGGCGCCCCGGTGACCCCCCCCGGTTGGGGTCCCCAGTGGCCCCAGTTGGGGTCCCCATTGGCCTTGGTTGGGCACCCCAGTGACCCCCCAGTTGGGGTCCCCAGTGGCTCCAGTTTGGGGTCCCCGTTGGCCTCGGTTGGGCACCCCGGTGACCCCCCCCAGTTGGGGTCCCCAGTTGGGGTCCCCACTGGTCCCAGTTGGGGAGCTGGTGGCCCCGGTCAGGGTCCCCAGTGGCCCCAGTTGGGGTCCCCATTGGCCTCGGTTGGGCACCCCGGTGACCCCCCCGGTTGGGGTCCCCAGTTGGGGTCCCCACTGGTCCCAGTTGGGGAGCCAGTGGCCCCAGTCAGGGTCCCCAGTTGGGGTCTCCATTGGCCTCAGTTGCGCGCCCCGATGACCCTCCCGGTTGGGGACCCCAATGGCCCCAGTTGGAGACCCAGTGATCCCCCAGTTGGGGTCCCCAGTGGCTCCAGTTGGGATCCCCAATGGTCCCAGTTGGGGACCCCAGTGGCCATGGTTGGGTATCCCAGTGACCCCCCCGGTTGGGGTCCCCAGTGGCCCCAGCTGGGGTCCCCGTTGGCCTCGGTTGGGCACCCCGGTGACCCCCCCGGTTGGGGTCACCAGTTGGGGTCCCCAGTGGCCCCAGTAGGGGTCCCCAGGGACATTCTCAGTGGCCCCAGTTGGGCACCTTGGTGACCCCCCCCGGTTGGGGTCCCCAATGACCCCCTGGCTGGGGACTTGGTGGCCCTGGTCAGGGTCCCTGTTGTCCCCAGTTGTCCCCAGTTGCCCCCCCCCAGTCGGGGTGACCTGCGCCCCCCCCCCCTCCCCAAAAGGTGCTGCGCAACTTCTCGGTGGAGACGGCGAGCACCCAGGACCTCGGCACCGTCTTCGGCTTCATCCTGATGCCCGAGAAGCCCCCCCTGCTCACCTTCCGGCCCCTCGAGTGACGGCGGGGGGGGGCACGGGGCGGTGGGACCCCCCCCCAATTACACAACCCCCCCCCCCCCGAGGGGACCCCGCAATAAAAAGCCTCGTCGCACGCCGGGTGCGTGGCCGCGTCCTTGGGGGCGCACGGGGAGGGGATCCCAAAAGGTGCCACGTCCCCCCCCCATGGCACACACAAAGCCCCCCCCGAGTGCCCCCCCAGGTACCCAGCTCTCTGCCCCCCCAGTTACCCCAATATTTGCCCCCCAGCTACCCAAATATTTGCCCCCCCACTTACCCAATTATTTGCCCCCCCGGTTACACAAATATTTTCCCCCCAGTTACCCAAATATTTGCCCCCCCAGTTACTTGCCCACCCCTTTACCTGCCCCCCCAACTAATCACCCCCCAATTACCCCACTCCCTGCCCCCCCCAACTAATTGCCCCCCCCCCAAATTACCTAATTACTTGCCCACCCAACTAACTGCTCACCCCATCACCCAGTTATTTGCCCCCCCAGTTACCCAATTATTTGCCCCCCAGTTACCCAAATATTTGCCCCCCCCAGTTACCCAAATATTTGCCCCCCCAGTTACCCCACTCACCGCCCCCCCAATTAGCTGATTATTTGCCCACCCAATTAACTGCCCACCCCACTAATTGCCCCCCCCAACTCCCCAATTTTTTGCCCACCCCATTATCTGCCCACCCCACTAATCACCCCCCAATTACCCCAATCCCTGCCCCCCCAACCAATTGCCCCCCCAATTATCCCCCCCAGTAATTTGCCCCCCCGGTCACCCCACCACCATCCCCACAAAGCCGCTTTATGACCAGAAATGCCCCAAATTCGGGTTCCCAGGGGTGCCAGGGGTGGGGGGCACGGCCCCGGTGTCCCCCCCCCCCCATGTGTCGCGGTGCCGGGTGATTGCTGAGGGTGCCCCGGGGGTCACCGAGCACTGGGGGGGGGCACCCTGGGGACCCCAAAGGGTATGTAGGGGCACCAATGGGGACCCAGAGCACCCTATGGGGGCACCCCATGGGGGCACTTAGGGGAACAAGGCCACTTATGGGGGCACCCATAGGGACCCAGAGCACCCCATGGGGCACCCATGGGGTCATTGAGCATTGAGGGGGGCACCCATGGGGACCCAGAGCACTCATGGGGATGCTTTAGGGGAAGGAGACCACTTATGGGGGCACCCATAGGGACCCAGAGCACCCCATGGAGCACCCATGGGGTCACTGAGCATTGAGAGAGGGCACCCAGGGGACCCAGAGCATCAATAGGGACACCCATGGGAACCTGGAGCACCCCATGGGGACACTTTAGGGGAGCAAGACCACTTATGGGGGCACCCATAGGGACACAGAGCACCTCATGGGGCACCCATGGGGACCCAGAGCACCCCATGGGGACACTTTAGGGAAAGGAGACCACTTGTGGGGGCACCCATAGGTGCACAGGGCACCCCATGGGGACACTTTAGGGGAACAAGGCCACTTATGGGGGCACCCATAGGGACCCAGAGCACCCCATGGGGCACCCGTGGGCACCCAGCCCACCCCAAGGGGTCCCAGCCTCACTGTGGGGGCACCCATGGGGACACAACACCCAGGGGGGTACCCAAAGGTCCCCAGGCCACATCCCCATCCCAATCCCGTCCCAACCCCAACCCCAACCCCAACCCCAACCCCAACCCCAATCCCAATCCCAATCCCAACCCCAATCCCAATCCCAATCCCCATCCCCATCAATCCCAATCCCGTCCCAATCCTAATCCCAATCCCAATCCCAATCCCACCCAGCTCTGCCACATTGCCCCCCATAGCCCCCATGCTCCCCCCAGGTCCCCCCCACCCCCCCAGCCCCCATGGCCCCCCCAATCTCCCCCTTTTGCCCCTCCATGACCCCCCCCATTCTGACCCAGGCCCCCCAGTGCCCCCCACCCCATGTCCCCTGACCCCATTGCCCCCCCCAGCCCCCCTATTGCCCCCCCAAGTGCCCCCCCAGTGACCCCCAGTGCTCCCAGTGCCCCCCAGCCCCCCTATTACCCCCCCATAGCCCCCCAATCCCCCCCAATTCTGACCCAGACCCCCCCAATTCATCCCTGCCCCCCCCCATTGCCCCTCCAGCGTCCAATTGCCCCCCATTTCCCCCCAAACCCCCCCATTTCCCCCCCATTTCCCCCCAACCCCCCCCATTTCCCCCCAGACCCCCCCAATTGCCCCCCATTTCCCCCAGACCCCCCCCATTTTCCCCCAGTCCCCCCCATTTCCCCCCAAACCCCCCCATTTACCCCAATTTCCCCCCAGACCCCCCCATTCCCCCCCCCACCCCCCCCTTTTGCCCCCCTTTCCCCCCCCACCCCCCTCTCCCCTCTCCTCCCGCCCCCTCCTCCCCCCCCCCCCCTCCCATTGGCCGACCTCCCGTTCCCCCTCACCCCCATTGGCCACCCCCTTTCCCTCCCCTCCCTCCCTCCCTCCCTCCCCTCCTCCCCATTGGCCCATTCCTCCGCCCCGCCCCACCCCCGCCGCCGCGGGGGCTGCTGGGACTTGTAGTCCCCGCCCCACCTACTCCGCCAACCCCGGCTACGGGGCGGGGGGGGGGGGGAACGGAACCGGAGGGGGGGGGGGGGCGGGGCGGGGGGGGGGGCGTTGCCAAGGTTACAAAGGCCGGGGGGGGGGGCGGGGGGGGCCCTACGGTGGCCGGGAGGCGGCGGGGGCCCGGCCATGGGCGAGCGCGGAGCGGCGGCGGCGGGGGGGGGGCGGAGGAGGAGGGGGGGTGGGGGTGGGGGAGGGGGGGTGGGGGGGGCCAAGGGACCCCCCCCCCAAAGCCAAGGAGCCCCCCCCGCAACGGGGGGGGGGAGGAGGGGACGTGGGGGCGGAGGGGGGCCACGAGCACTGCGGGGACTTCAGGTAATTTGGGGGGGGGGGGGGGGAAAAGGGGGGGGCACTGGGTTTTGGGGGGGGGGGTCCGGGTATGGGGGGGGGGGTCTGGGGATCGGGGGGGGGGGTCCGGGGATCGGGGAGGGGGGTTAAGGGTATGGGGGGGGGGTAATGGGTGTGTGGGGGGGGTCCGTGTCTTGGGGGGGGGGGCACCGTGTCCGGGAGGGGGGGTCTGGGGACCGGGGGGGGGTCACCGGGTATGGGGGGGGGTCCGTGTCTTGGGGGGGGGGTCACCATGTCCATAGAGGGGTCCGAGGACGGGGGGGGGGGCTCCGTGTCCATGGGGGGGTCACCAGGCACTGGGGGGGGGGCTCTGGGCACCGGGGGGGGGCACCGGGAACTGACAGTCCCAGGACCCCCCTTGGGACCCCCCCCTGGAACCCCTCGAGACCCCCTTGGGACCCCCCCCAGACCCCTTGGGACCCCCCCCGGGACCCCTTCACGACCCCCCCAGGGCCCCCCCGTGCCCATTCCGTGGGTGTTGAGCCCGACCCCTGCCCCCCCCCCCCAAAAAAAATCTGCCCCCCCCCCCCAAATCTCCCAGCGTTTTGGGCCCCATCCTGTCCTGGGGGGGGGTCCCAGGGGGGTCCCAGTGTTTTGGGGGGGGGTCCCGGTGTTCCGGGGGGTTTCCTATTTTTTTTTGAGGGGGGGGTCCCTGTGTTCTGGGGGGGGGTCCCGGTGTTCCGGGGGGTTTCCTGTTTTTTTTGGGGGGGGTCCTGGTGTTTTGGGGGGGGTCCCGGTATTTTGGGGGGGTCCCGGTGTTTGGGGGGGGGTCTTGGTGTTGGGGGGGGGTCCCGGTGTTTTGGGGGGGGGGTCCCGGTGTTCCGGGGGGTTTCCTGTTTTTTTTTGGGGGGGGGTCCCGGTATTTTGGGGGGGGTCCTGGTGTTGGGGAGGGGTCCCGGTGTCCTGGGGGGGGGGTCCTGGTGTCCTGTGGGGTTTCCTGTTTTTTTGGGGGGATTGGGGGGGGGTCCCGGTGTTTTGGGGGGGTGGTCCCGGTGCGGGGGGGGTGCAGCTGAGCCCCCCCCCCCTTGTGTCCCCCCCCCCAGGTGCCACCGGCTGCAGGAGTCCCTGCTCAGCTCCGCCAGCGGCTACAGCAACTACCGGGGGGTCCTCAACTGGTGCGTGGTGATGCTGGTGAGTGCGGCCCCAATTAGCGCCCCGCGGCACTAATTAGCGCCCCAACGTGCTAATTAGCGCCCCGTAACGAGCCCTGGGGGGGCCCGTAGCGAGCGGCGTTAATTAGTGCCCTGTAATGAACCCAGGGTGCCCCCCCCGGCCACCCGCTGCTGGTGCTGCTGGGACGGAGACCGGTGACCCCCCAGTTGGGGTCCCCACTGGTCCCAGTTTGGGGTCCCCACTGGTCCCAGTTGGGGTCCCCACTGGTCCCAGTTTGGGGTCCCCGTTGGCCTCGGTTGGGCGCCCTGGTGACCCCCCCCGGTTGGGGTCCCCAGTTTGGGTCCCCACTGGTCCCAGTTTGAGACCTGGTGGCCCCAGTTGGGGTCCCCAGCAACACGCTTGGGGTCCCAGTTGGCCCCAGTTTGTGGCCCCAGTGGCCCCAGTTGGGCTCCTCAATGCCCCACCCAGTTGGGGACCCGGTGGCCCCAGTTTGGGTCCCCAGTGGCCCCAGTTGGGGACCTGGTGGCTCTGCTTGGGGTCCCAGTGTCCCCAGTTGGGGTCCCCAGGGACATGTTCGGGGTCCCTAGTGCCCCCAGTCAGGGTCCCAGTGGCCCCAGTTGGGGACCCGGTGCCCCCAGTTGGGGTCCCTGTTCTCCCCACTGGGGTCCTCAGGGATACGCTCAGGGTCCCCAGTGCCCCCCAGTGCTCCCAGTTGGGGTCCCCAGTGCCCCCCAGTGCCCCCAGTTGGGTCCCCGGTGCCCCCCAGTGCCCCCAGTTGGGTCCCCGGTGCCCCCCAGTGCCCCCAGTTGGGTCCCCAGTGCCCCCAGTTGGGTCACCAGTGCCCCCCAGTGCTCCCAGTTGGGTCCCCAGTGTCCTCCAGTGCCCCCCAGTGCTCCCAGTTGGGTCCCAGTACCCCCAGTTGGGCCCTTCCCCTCGCCACCCGCCTGAACCCTGCCCCAGAGGCGCGGCCGCGTGGCACGGGCGGCTCCCGGGGAGGAGGGGGGGGGGGACAAGGGGCAGGCTCCCCATCACCCCCCCCACCCATGGGAACCCCGAGGGGGGGGTCACGACCTCGGGGCAACCCCGGGGGGGGGGTTGGGGACAGGCCTGAGGCTGAGGGGGGGGTTTGGGGGGGGGTTTGGGGGGGCTTTTTGGGGTGCCCCCCCCCCCTCTCCGTGCGCAACGCCCGCCCGGCTCTTGCAGGTGTTGAGCAACGCTCGGCTCTTCCTGGAAAACCTCATCAAGTAAGCGAAGGGGGGGGGGACAGACAGACAGACAGACAGACGGCGACCTCTGACCCCGTCCCTGAGGTTGTGCCCCCCCCCACAACCCTTTTTTTTGGGGGGGGACACCCAAAATGTTCAGGGTCCCCCTCACCTCCCCGGCGCAGGTACGGCATCCTGGTGGACCCCATCCAGGTGGTGTCCCTGTTCCTCAAGGACCCCTACAGCTGGCCCTCGCTCTGCCTCATCATCGGTGGGTGTTTCGGGGTGGGGGGGGGCCGCGCGGCGTGCCCCCCCCTCGCTGACTTCCTCCTCCTCTTCCTCCTCCTCTTCCTCCCCCCCCCCAAAAAACAGTGGCCAACGTCTTCGCCCTGGCGGCGCTCGCCTTGGAGAGGCGGCTGGCGGCGGTGAGCCCCCGAGCGAGGAAAGGAGGGTGGGGGGGCTCCGTGGGTGGGGAGGGGGCTCCGTGGGTTGGGGGGGGGTCCTGCTGTGCCCCCCCCACGCCCCCCATGCCCCCCTTTTCCTCCCCAAAACCCCAGGGCTCGCTGTCGGAGCGGGCGGGGGCCGCGCTGCACGCCGCCAACCTGCTGGCCATCCTCTGCTTCCCCGCCGCCGTGGTGCTCGCCGTCACCTCCATCACGCCCGGTGAGGACCCGGGACGCTTTGGGGGGGGTTCTTCCCACCCCCCCGGGACCCCCCCACACCCTGAGACCCCCCCCCAGCCTCCTGACCCCCCCCCCTCCGTGTCCCTGCTTGCAGTGGGGGCCGTGCTCACCCTGGCCATCTACACCGTCCTCTTCCTCAAGCTCTTCTCCTTCAGGGACCTCAACAAGTGGTGCCGCGAGGCCAAAGCGGCCCCCCCAGGTACGAGGCTGTTTGGGGGGGGGGGGGGGGGCGTTGGGACCCCCCCCGGGGTGGCCGAGACCCCTCACCCCCCCCCCCATCTCCTTAAACCCCCCCCCAGGAGCCGCCAAAGCCAACGGGGACGTGGGCAAGAGCGGGGTCGCCTACCCCGATAACCTCACCTACAGCAGTAAGTACCCCGAAAAAAGGGGGTGGGGGGGGTAATTTTTTTTTATGGGGGGGGTCTTTTGGTGCCCCCCCCTCACGGCTATCGCCCCACAGACCTCTATTATTTCCTGCTGGCCCCCACCCTGTGCTACGAGCTCAACTTCCCCCGCTCCCCCCGCATCCGCAAGCGCTTCCTGCTGCGGCGCCTCTTCGAGATGGTGAGATGGGGAGGGGGCTTTAAATTGGGGGGGGGGCTTCAAATTTGGGGGGGGGGGCAGCCCCCCTCATTCTGGGGGTGTCCCCCCCGAGGTCACCCCCTCCGTCCCCCTTTTGCAGCTCTTCTTCATCCAGCTGATGGTGGGGCTGATCCAGCAGGTATTTGGGGTTGGGGTTTTGGGGGGGGGGGGGGCCTGGCTGTGCGCTCCCCCCCCCCATCCCCAAAAAGAGGGGGGGGGGGGCTCTGGTGTCTTGGGGGTGTTTTTTTTTGGGGGGGGGGGACGCATTCAGCAGCTTCTCCCTTGCAGTGGATGGTGCCCACGATCCAAAACTCCATGAAGCCGTTCCGGGTAAGCTTGGGGGGGCTTTTTTTTTTTGGGGGGGGGTCACCCCTTTCCCATATTATCTTTTTTTTATTTTGGGGGGGGTCTGGGGCTGATGGCGCCGCCCCCCTCCCCTATAGGACATGGATTACTCCCGCATCATCGAGCGGCTCCTCAAGCTGGCCGTGAGTACCCCACCCCCCCCCATGATGATGATGATGATGATGATGATGATGGGGGGGGTCAGGACCCCCCTAGGACCCCCCCCCACCCCTGTGCCCCCCCCCCCAGGTCCCCAACCACCTCATCTGGCTCATCTTCTTCTACTGGTTCTTCCACTCCTGCCTCAACGCCGTGGCCGAGCTGCTGCAATTCGGGGACCGGGAGTTTTACCGGGACTGGTGGTGAGCTGGGGGGGGGTCCCGGGGGGTCTTTGGGGGGGGGGCACAATCCCATTTTCCCCCCCCCCCCAACTCATGTCCCCCCCCCCTCTGTAGGAACTCGGAGTCGGTGACCTACTTCTGGCAGAACTGGAACATCCCCGTGCACAAGTGGTGCCTCAGGTTTTTTTTGGGGCGGGGGGGCCGCTTTGGGAGGGTCCCGCGTCCCCCCCCCCACCCTAATTCGCCCCCCCTGCCCCTCCCCAGACATTTCTACAAGCCCATGCTGAAGCGGGGGGTCAGCAAGTGGACGGCGCAGACGGCCGTCTTCCTCGCCTCCGCCTTCTTCCACGAGGTCGGTGTCGCCCCCGAGACCCCCCCCAGGGTGGTCTTCACCCCCCCCTTTTTAATTATGTGACCCCCCCGCTGTCCTTTTTACCCCCCCCCCCCCCAGTATTTGGTGAGCGTCCCCCTGAAGATGTTTCGCCTCTGGGCTTTCATGGGGATGGCGGCGCAGGTAAGAGAGGGGATGGTGGAGGGGGGGGACACCCCAAAACCCTGCGCGCCCCCCCTCTCCCCAACCCCACAGCACCCCGGGGGGGGGGTTCTGAGGTTGCTGTGACCCCCCCGTCCCCGTCCCAGATCCCTTTGGCCTGGTTCGTGTCCAAGTTCCTCAGGGGGAACTACGGCAACGCGGCCGTCTGGATGTCGCTGATCATCGGGCAGCCCATCGCCGTCCTCATGTACGTGCACGACTACTACGTGCTCAACTACGAGGGGGGGGGGAGCTGAAGACCCCCCCCCCCCCCACGACCCTCAATAACCCCCCCCCATCAATACCGTGGGTGGGGGTCCCGGGAGGCCCCCCCCTCGTCCCGAAGTGAATGTCGGATCGCTGCAATAGCCCCCCGGGGTGTTGGGGGGGGGCACTGCTCGGACCCCCCCCCCCCCAGCCCCAAAATGTCACGGTGGGGGGGTACGGAGCTGGCCACCCCCCCCCCCCCCAAAAAAGGCCTGGCCTGGGCCCTCCCGGCCTCTTCTGTGAACTTTTTTGGGCTCTTTCGGGCCGCCGAGGGATTAAAGGCTCTGGTTTTCCTACGCCCTGCGCCCTCCTTGTGTCTCTGCCCCCCCCTTGGAACCCCCCCTGGACCCCAAGAGCCATCGTGTCCCCCCCCCGTGGCAGCAGGGGGCTGGTTATGGGGCTCGGCATTGCCCATGGGGTCACTTGTGGGGCTTGGCCTTGACCCTGGGGCCACTTGTGGGGCTGGCTGTGGGGCTTGGCCTTGCCCCCAAGGCTGGTTGTGGGGCTGAGCTTTGCCTATGGGGTCACTTGTGGGGCTTGGCCTTGATCCTGGGGTCGCTTGTGGGGCTGAGCTTTGCCCATGGGGCTGCTTGTGGGGCTTGACCTTGACCCCGGGGCCACTTGTGGGGCTGGCTGTGGGGCTTGGCCTTGCCCATGGGGTCACTTGTGGGGCTTGGCCTTGACCCCGGGGCTGGTTGTGGGGCTCAGCATTGCCCATGGGGTCACTTGTGGGGCTTGGTTGTGTCCCTGGGGCTACTTATGGGGCTCAGCCGTGTCCCCAGGGCCACTTGTGGGGCTCAGCTTTGCCCTTGGGGTCGCTTGTGGGGCTTGACCTTGACACTGGGGCTGCTTGTGGGGCTTGGCCTTGACCACAGAGCTGCTTGTGGGGCTGGTTGTGGGGTTGGGCTTTGCCACAGGGCCACTTGTGGGGCTCAGCCTTGCCCCCCAGGCCTGTTTGTGGGGCTCAGCTTTGCCCACGAGGCCACTTGTGGGGCTCCACCTTGCCCCCAGGGCTGGTTGTGGGGCTGGGCCTTGCCCCAGGGCCATGCGTGGGGCTGGGCCTTGACCACAGGGCTGCTTGTGGGGCTGGTTTTGGGGCTCAGCCTTGCCCTGGGCCTGGTTGTGGGGCTCAACTTTGTGCCTGGGGCCACTTGTAGGGCTCAGCCTTGCCCCCCAGGCCTGGTTGTGGGGCTGGGCCTTGCCCCAGGGCCACTTGTGGGGCTCAACCTTGCCCCTGGGCCTGTCCTTGGGGCATTTTCTGTCCCGGATTCCTCCCTGGGGAGCTCCAGACCTCACTGAGGAACCCCCCGGGCCCTCCCCACCTTGCCCCTCTCTGGGCACAAGCTGCTATTTTTTTGGGGGGGGTCACTGGGATTTTTGGGCACTGGGATTTGGGGACACTGGGATTTGGGGGCACCGGGCCCTGCGCTGGCTTCGCACCGGAGCCGTCGCGGGGGCACCGCCGCGTGCCCGTGCCCCCCCCCCCCCACCCCATTCAGGAACCCTCTGCCCTCGGGTTAGGGACATAGAAAATAAAATTTATTCTCCATTTTCCGTTCCTACACCGCAGTCGCGTCCCTGCCCTGCGGGAAGCAGGCGGCCAACTCCTCACCCCGGCACGGGGCGGGTGGGGAGGGGGGGTTGGGGAAAAAGGACCCTACGGCTTCGCTCTTCTGCGTTTCGCACTCGACAGAAATAAAAATAAAAATTCCAGAGCGCCCCCCACACCCCCCCACCCCAACCCACCCCAACCCTGCCCCGTTTCGGCTGGCGCGGGGAGGGCGAAGGCGGCGGCGGCGGCGCGAGGTCAGGGCTGGGCGCCCGCTGCGGCGGGCACCGGAGAGCCCAAAGCGTTCGGGGAGGAGATGCCGGGCGAGGCGGCCAGGCTGCCCAGGGGCTGCGCCGCGGACATCGAGGTAATGCCTGCGCCGGGGAGAGAACGGGGCGTCAGGCTCCAGCAGGACGAGGCCAGGAGCAGGAGGCAGAGCCAGGAGCCGGCGCGGCTCGGTGCCGCGCGCCCCCGGTGCGCCCCCGGCGTGCCCCCGCGCCGCCACCCACCTGCCAACATGCTGGAGGAGCTGACAGGCGTGGTGCTGGCCGAGAGCGCGGCCGAGGGGCCGATCCTCGCCGGGTCTTTCGCTATGGGATCTGCGGGGCAGAGGGGACGGCGTCAGGGGTGGCCCCCGGTGCGCCAAAAAGAGCGCCGGCACCTCGCCGCCCCCTCCCCTCAGACCCCGCCGGGGACGTACAGAAGTAGGGGTGCTCCATGGCGTCGCGGGCCGTCAGCCGCGTCTGGTGGTCGTAGCGCAGCAGCTTGTCCAGGAAATCCAGCGCCTCGCTGCTCACCAGGTGCTGGTTCTCGCTGTGCACGAAGCGCTCCCACCGCTTCCGCGAGTGTCTGCCGGGAGCAGGAGGGCGAGGAAGAAGAGGAGGAGGAGGAGGAGGAGGAGGAGGAGGAGGAGGAGGAGGATGGCGCACGCAGCACCGCGCGCCGGGGCAGCCACCCACCTGCCCAGGATGTCGTTGAAGCGGGGGTCGAGCTCGATGTTGTACTTGTCGATGTAGTCGTACAGGTCCTCCGTCCCCAGCACCTTGGCGATGCGCACGAGCTGGCACGGGGGAAGGAAAGGTGGCGGGGTTGGTGGTGGTGACCCCGCAGGGACCAGTTCCCTGCCTGGCTGGTCCCAGTCCCGGACCCTGCCACCCTCGTTTCCCCGCTGGGGACGGGACAATTTGGGGGGGAAGTGACAGAAATCAGCCAGTGCCCTATGGTGTGGGCGGGGGGCCCTACAGCCTGCCGGGCTGGTGCCGTGTACGGGGAACGGCTCTGCTCCTGCCACACCCCTCCAAATCCGTGTCCCATGGGTGCCAGCAGCCAGGGATGTGTGGGTGCGTTATGGGGTGCCCGCAGGCAGCCCCGTTTGCGCCTCCCAGTATAACCAGTGCCTTGCCCCCCGCCCAGGAGCTGGACGCAGCCACCGGCAGCGCTCTGCCTCCAGCAGGGGGAAGGACGCAGCGAGAGGAGACCCCGGCTTGGGGAGGGGACCCCGGGAGTCAGCGGGTGGCACGGTGGGGTGGGTGGCGGGCGAGTTAGTGCAAGGGGGGGGGGGCTCACTTGGTCGTAGTTGTCGTGGCCGTGGAAGAAGGGCTCTTTCCGGAAGATCATGCTGGCCAGCATGCAGCCCAAACTCCACATGTCCAGGCTGTAGTCGTACATCTGGCAAGGACACGGGACGGGGTGGGAGCTGGGACACCCCCGGGCTGCCGGCACGGCCCCGAGCGGGGGTCCCCGGGTGTGCCCCCGGCCCCTGGAGGTCAGCGGAGCCGTACCTGGTAGTCCACCAGGAGCTCCGGGCCCTTGAAGTAGCGCGAGGCCACCCGCACGTTGTACTCCTGGCCGGGGTGGTAGAACTCCGCCAGCCCCCAGTCGATCAGGCGCAGCTGGGAGGGAGAAAGGGAGAAAAAGGGAGAAAAAGGGAGGGCGCTGGCACCGACCCCGTTGCCCCCCCGGGGGGCTCCCAGCTTGTGGGGCTCAGCGCCAGCACCGGCCCCGTCGCAGTGCGCGCGGTGACAGCGGTGCCGAGCCCCGCGGTGGGCGCAGCGGGATGAGCGCAGCGCAGCGGTGCCCCGACGACCACGGCCACCTCGTCGCCCCCCCTAAAGATTTTCAGATCGTTTCTCAGACTCGTTAGGATCACCCCCCCGGCCCCGCTAATTAGGGCAGCAGCTGAGGCAGGCCCCGGTCCATCAGGCAGGCCGTTAACGCCGCGCAGCGCCCGGCTGGGCCCCGCGCTCCCTAACCACAGCCCTCCAGCTCCTATAGGAAACACGTCCCCCCCCCGCCTCCCCCCCACCTCAAACCAAACCCTTATTAACTTTGGGACCTCTGCTGCCCATAACGAGCCTCCCAGCCCCCCCCCGATTTGGGGGTTGGCACGAATTTAGGGGAAAGGACGGACGGGCTCGGCGCAGGGCGCGGGCAGGGTGCGCCGGGTGCCAGGCCACCGCGGCAGCGGTGACGGGGCAGTTTCAAAGGGCAGCGTGCCCATGGGGCGCACGGGGCCGGCCCCGTTCCACCCCGATAACGGGGTGATTACCAGCTGCCCCCCCCCCCCCTTCCCGAGACGCCGTTTGAAGTCCGATTTATGCGTGGAGCGCAGGTGGCCGGGCGCCGCCGCGCGCCGGAAGGGATCTGAAGTCGGGTTTACAAGCCCGAGCTGCCGCCAAGCAGCTGGCACATAAAGCGGGTTTACGGGGCGCAGGTGCGGGTTTTTATGGCCGCCCCTTTTTGCCAAAGCAGCAGCTGCGAGGCCAGCCCTCCCCGCGAGGGCTCGGGAGCGGGGCCGGGCAGCACCAGAGCCGCACCGCGCCGGGGACGTTTCGGGGCCGGGCTGAGCGCAGGGCGCTGGGAGAGGAACCGGTGCCGTGCCGGGATAACCACAGCCACCCAAGGGACCGGGGAGGGGGCAGGGTGGGGGCACACGGGGTCCCGGCCGTACCTTTCTGTGCTCGTGGTCAATCATGACGTTGTGTGGCTTGACGTCGCGGTGCATGACGCCCATGCTGTGGCAGTAATCCAGCGCCTGCGGGCGCAACAGCGGCGTCACCGCGGGGCAGGGGCAGGGGGGCCAGCACGAAGGACAGACCCCAAGGCTGCACCACGGTGACGCCAGGCTCGGCGAGCACAAACACGGCCCCGGGGGGGGGTCTCCGGACCCTGGGGACCCCAGGGGAGGCAGGTGGCAGCAGGAGGCTGCCCAAGGTCACGGTGGCCTCGTCCCCTTCAGCCTCCGCCGCCGCGCTCCACCGCCACCAGCCTCGCAGCCTCCCCGTGCCGCGGTGGCGCCGGCGGGATTCGGGGCCAAGCAGGGCTCCCCCGGGGGTGTTGGTGGTGGCTCTGTGCTCGGGGGGGGGTGTCCCGGGGGCTCACCTTTAGGATCTCGTACATGTAGAAGCGTATGTCGAAGTCGGACAGCGTCTGGTAGAGTTGCTGCGAGAACAGGAAGAGGCGGTGAACGCGGCACGGCGCCCGAGGGACCCCCGAGCAGGAGCACCGAGGGGCAGAACAGCTCTGGGGCAGCTCGGCACACCCCCCCCCAAAACCTCCCCAAATTTCACAGCAGCACACCCCAGGGAGAAGCGGGGTGGCCCGGACCCAGCCCAGTCCCAACAGGGGCAAAAAGGGAGCTCCCAAACCGTGCAGCGGGGTGGGGGGCTCAGCTCCCACCGGGGTGGGGGGATGAGGGTGGAAGCCTGCGTGCCCTCGGGAGCTGCAGCAGCCCAAAGCCAAACCCCGGGGACAGGAGCCAGGGAGGCGAAAGGGCAGCAGCGGGGCTGCCAGCGCGCTCGTGACTCGTGGAGCAGCCCCAGCCCGGGCAGCAGCTTCACCAAATCGCCACCTCCCACCTAAATTCACCTCCCAGCTCCCCCAAACTCCGCTCCGCAGCCCCTGCCTGCCCCCAGGGGCTGTGACTTAGGGGCAGTGCCCGGTGGCACCGCCGAGGCGGAGAGACCGGGATCGGCCGGCACAAGCGCGAGCACCGGCTCGGTGCCACGGCTCAGCCCCCAGCTGTCAAGCAGCAAGGAGCAGCCGGCTGCAGCCCCACGTCTGAGACACCCCACGGGGGGGCTGGGGTGCGCTGCTGGCTCTGCAGGGGGGTTCGGGACCCCCCCAGTTTCCCCCAGCCCCCTCCAGGTCCCCGAGGCAGCGTGCGCTCACCTTGAAGTCCGTGTTGTTGACGTGCTCGAAGACCAGGGCGGGCGTCCGGGACTGCAGGGTGGGAGGGGAGAAAACAGGGAAAAGAGGGGAAAAAAAGGGGAAAAAGAGGGAAAAAAAGGGGAAAAAGAGGGGAAAAAGGGGGAAAAAGAGGGGAAAAAAGGGGAAAAAGAGGGAAAAAAAGGGGAAAAAGAGGTTTGGGATGCCCAAAGCAGGGCCAGGCAGGCGGCGTGCCCAACCCCGCTGCTGCCTCCCCGTCTCCACCCTCTCGGGGCTGCCGCGGGTGGCTGCGGAGCTGCCCCCCGCCCTTCCTCACCACGGGGTCCTTCACGATGTCCAGCAGGCTGATGATATTGGGGCCCCCCCGGAGGTTCTCCAGGATCTTGATCTCGCGCTTGATCTTCTTCTTCTTCACGGGCTGGCAAGCACAAAGCGGGCTGCGCTCAGAGCCCTCGCCGGCCCCGCACACCATGGCAAGTGGGCACGTTCCCCAGTGCTGTGGCTCTGCCCCCCCCCGAGGACAGCAGCTCCCCAGCACCTTAGGAACCTCGTGCCCTGCCTTTTGGGGGGCCCTCGGGGAATTCTTTCCCTAGGAAAAGCAGCCCAGGAGCGAGCTTGGGCTCTCCAAGCCCATGAACCGCCTCATGCCCCGTAACTCATGCATCCTACAAACCATTACTACGCCTGGTTTAGTCCCACCACAGAAATGAGCTCGCCCCCCCAGAGAGCCAAAACGTGGCCCCCAAACATCACCAGGGGCCGGGGCAGCGCATGGAGCCCCCCCCCCCGGGGCCGTGGGGCTGTGCCCGTGCTCAGCCGCAGGGCGCGAGGAGCCCGGCGGCGACGAGCCCTGGCGCGCGCCCACCTTGAGGATTTTCACCACCACCTTCTCGTTGTTGGTGATGTTGATGGCTTCGAAGACCTCGCTGTATTTGCCGCGGCCGAGCTTCCGCACGAGCTGGTAGTCGTCCTGGTTGCTGCCGGGGGAGCAGAGGAAGAGGCAGTGAGGAGGAGGCAGCCGGGTCGTGGCTGGAGCGCGGCGGCTCCAGCGCCTTGGGGAGACCGCGGAGAGCAGCGGGGCCGGGGGAAGCAGGAATAAATAAAATAAAAAAAACCCGAGGGGGTGCAGGAATAAATGCTCCATGCAGGGAGCCAGGAGAAAACCGTGCCCACGGCCACGGGTCAGACGCGCGGAGGGGTCACCCGAGGGGGCTGAGGGAAGCCGGCGTACCCCCACTCCACGACGTGCGACTCGTAGTCCCAGTACTCGCGGGGTCTCTGGGTGTTGACGTCCGCGTAGACCCTGGCCCGGCTGGGCACCGGCCCCGACATGCTTCCAGGGCCAGAGGCGCGGCGCCTCGCTCACCCTAAAACCACAAAGACGCATCAATTGGGGTGAGAGCCCGGCAGAAATCGGAGTCTGCGGTGCGCCGGGTGGGTGCGAGGGGCTCCGTGACCCCCCCCGGCCACTCGCCACGCCGCACACCCCCCAGCACCACTGGAGGAACCGGGCTGGGTTCAGGTCCTGTGGGATTTGGACGGGGACGGGGACAAGGACAGGGACCGGGCAGTGCCTGGCACCAGCTCGGTGCCACCAGGCAGACGCGGCACCCGCGGCTGTCACCATCACCACGTGCTCCCAGCGGGGCTGGGGTGCAGGATGTGGCCCCGGGGTGCAGCCACAGAGCCAGGACCCCCCCCCCGGCCAGGCACGGCACGGCCCCGAGACGCGCAGCGGAGGTGGGGAAGCCGTCAGCGAGCCGAGTTGTGCTCGGTGCTCAGCCAAGAGCCGCAGCGGGTCAGGGAGACGCGGAGCCAAGGGCGGCCGCGGGACGCGGTGTCCCTGCAGCAGCCGGCACGGGGGGGGGACCGGGGCGAGGGCACGGAGCGCACGCGGCATCGCCAAGGCCACGGCTGCACCGCTCGCATCGGGGAACGGAGCGAGAGCAGCAGCACGAGCCCTGCGGCGGGCACCAGGCACCTCGTGGCCTTGCCAACAGCCCCGGTGCTCGGCCACTGCCACGGCCCCACACGGACACCCCGAGACCGACCCCGAGCGCGAGAGGCTGGCCCCGCTCCGCAGGCTGAGCCCCGGCACCACCAGGATTTGGGTGATGCGGCCCCGGTCAGGTCCTGGCTGGGTCCCAGCTACAGGCCTGGGATGGCACCGCCAGGACCCAGCACAGTTTGGGGAGGTGGCACCACGGGGGTGCCCCCGGCCTGCTCAGAGCTGGCTCCAGAAAAGCCATGAAACGGCCCCAAAACATCAGGGGGTGGCGTGCGGGCAGGGGTTGGAAATGTGTGGGGTGAGGTGGCACAGGGTGGGACTGCGTGGAACGGTGTGGTGTGGCGTGGCGTGGTGTGGTGCTGCGTGGCACAGCATGGTACAGCATGGTACAGCATGGTACTGCGTGGCACGGTGTGGTACCGCGTGGCACAGCACAGCACAACGCAGTACCACGTGGCACAGCGTGGCACGATGCAGTACTGCGTGGCACAGTGTGGTATGGCATGGCACAGCATGGCACAGCATGGTACTGCATGGCACGGTGTGGTACCACGTGGCACAGCGTGGCACGATGCGGTACTGCGTGGCACAGTGTGGTATGGCATGGCACAGCATGGCACGGCATGGTACTGCATGGCACGGTGTGGTACCATGTGGCACAGCGTGGCACGACGCGGTACTGCATGGCACGGTGTGGTACTGCATGGCACAGCACAACGCAGTACCGCATGGCACAGCACGGCACGGCATGGTACTGCACGGCACAGCACAGTACCGCGCGGCACAGTGCGGTACCCCATGGCACTGCGTGGCACAACATGGCACAGCATGGCACAGTACGGCACCGCGTGGCACAGCACAGCATGGCACCACACAGGATGGCACAGTGCAGTGCCACATGGCACGGCACAGCACGGCACAGCATGGCACAGCATGGCACGGCATGGCACGGCACGGCATGGCACAGCATGGCACGGCACGGCACGGCATGGCACGGCATGGCATGGCATGGCATGGCATGGCATGGCACGGCACGGCACAGCATGGCACGGCACAGCATGGCATGGCACACCATGGCACGGCATGGCACGGGGCAGTACCGCATGGCACGGCACGGCACGGCACAGTACCACGGCACGGCACTGCGTGGCACAGCACAGCGTGGCACCGCAGCCCCCCGCACCCAGCGCCCCCACAGCCCCCACCCCGTGGCCATGCCCACACCGACCCCACCGCTCCCACCCCTGCACCCACCCCCACCCCCACTGGCACCCCTCCCTCATTGAGCCCTACGCCCACCCCCACTGCCCCTCCCTGACGCCCTCCCACTGCCACTCCCCCCCCCCCCACTCACACCCACCCACACCCACTCGTGCCTACTCCCACCCACTCCCCACCCAGTCCCACCCACTCCCAACCCCAATCCCAGTCCCAATCCCACTCCCACCCACTCCCACACCCACTCCTGCCCACTCCAGCTCCCGCCCACCCACTCCCACTTGTGCTCACACTCACTCACCCCCACGCCCACTCCCACCCACTCCCACCCACCCCCAATCCCAATCCCAATCCCAATCCCAATCCCAATCCCAATCCCACGCCCACTCCCACTCCCACCCACCCCCAATCCCAATCCCATTCCCATTCCAAACCCCTCCCTCTCCCACTCCCACCCACTCCCCATCCCACTCCCACTCCCAATCCCTCTCCCACCCACTCCTGCCCACTCCCACTCCCACTCCCACTCCCACTCCCAATCCCAATCCTACTCCCACCCACTCCTAATCCCACTCCCAATCCCAATCCCACTCCCACCCACCCCCACTCATGCTCACTCTCACACCCACTCATCTCCACTCCCATTCCCACTCCCACACCCACTCCCACCCACTCCTAATCCCAATCCCAATCCCACCCCCACTCCCACCCCCACCCACGCCCACTCCTCCCCACTCCCACTCCCACTCCCAATCCCAATCCCAATCCCAATCCCAATCCCACTCCCACCCCTTCCCACTCCCACTCCCACCCCCCCACCCCCCCACCCCCCTCCCCCACCCCCCTCCCCTACCCCACCTCCCCTCCCCCTCCCCTCCCCCTCCCCTCCCCCCCCTCCCCCCCGGACCTGTCTGCTCGCTGCGGGGGGGGAGGGGGGGGGCTCGGGGGGCTCCCCGGGGCCGGGGGGGGGGCGCCGCAAGATGGCGGCGGGCGGCGGCTCCCGGGGCTCCGGGGGCTCCCGGCGCCTCCCGGCGGCTCCCGGCGGCTCCCGGCGGCGCCCTCGGCCGGGCCCAGCCCCCGCCGGGCCGCGGGGGGGCGCCCCCGAACCGGAGCCGACGCCGGGGACGGCGCCGCCCGCCCCGCCCCCACCCCGACATCCCCGCCCCCACCCGCGGCTGCGCGGAGGCACCGGGGGGGGGGCACGGGAAGGGGCGCGGGGGGGGGGGGGGGGGGGGACGGGGGCAGCGGTGGGTCTGTACCAGTGCTCCCAGTGCTCCCAGTGCTCCCATCCCAGTGCTCCCAGTGCTCCCAGTGCCACCAGTGCTCCCATACCAGTGCTCCCAGTGCTCCCAGTGCTCCCATCCCAGTGCTCCCAGTGCTCCCAGTGCTCCCAGTGCTCCCATCCCAGTGCTCCCAGTGCTCCCATACCAGTGCTCCCAGTGCTCCCAGTGCTCCCAGTGCTCCCATCCCAGTGCTCCCAGTGCTCCCAGTGCTCCCAGTGCTCCCATCCCAGTGCTCCCAGTGCTCCCAGTGCCACCAGTGCTCCCATACCAGTGCTCCCAGTGCTCCCAGTGCTCCCATCCCAGTGCTCCCAGTGCTCCCAGTGCTCCCAGTGCTCCCATCCCAGTGCTCCCAGTGCTCCCATACCAGTGCTCCCAGTGCTCCCAGTGCTCCCAGTGCTCCCATCCCAGTGCTCCCAGTGCTCCCAGTGCTCCCAGTGCTCCCATCCCAGTGCTCCCAGTGCTCCCAGTGCCACCAGTGCTCCCATACCAGTGCTCCCAGTGCTCCCAGTGCTCCCAGTACTCCCATCCCAGTGCTCCCAGTGCTCCCAGTGCCACCAGTGCTCCCATACCAGTGCTCCCAGTGCTCCCAGTGCTCCCAGTACTCCCATCCCAGTGCTCCCAGTGCCACCAGTGCTCCCATCCCAGTGCTCCCAGTTTCCCCAGTGCTCCCAGTGCTCCCAGTGCCTCTATCCCAGTGCCCCCAGTGCTCCCAGTGCTCCCATCCCAGTGCTCCCAGTGCTCCCAGCTTCCCCAGTGCCCCCAGTGCTCCCAGTGCTCCCATCTCAGTGCTCCCAGTGCTCCCAGTGCTCCCATCCCAGTTCTCCCAGTGCTCCCATCCCAGTGCTCCCAGTGCTCCCAGTGCCTCTATTCCAGTGCACCAGTGCTCACAGTGCTCCCAGTTTCCCCAGTGCCTCTATCCCAGTGCCCCCAGTGTTTCTAGTACTCCCATCCCAGTGCTCCCAGTGCTCCCAGTGCCCCCACTGCCTCTATCCCAGTGCCCCCAGTGTTCCCCACTGCCTCTATCCCAGTGCTCCCAGTTTCCCCAGGGCCTCTATCCCAGTGCTCCCAGTGCTGCCAGTACTCCAGTCCCAGTGCCCCCAGGGCTCCTAGTGCTCCCATCCCAGTGCTCCCAGTGCTCCCAGTGCCTCTATTCCAGTGCACCAGTGCTCACAGTGCTCCCATCCCAGTGCTCCCAGTACCCCCAGTGTTCCCACTGCCTCTATCCCAGTGCCCCCAGTGTTCCCAGTGCCTCTATCCCAGTGCTCCCAGTGCTCCCAGTGCTCCCAGTACCCCTATCCCAGTGCTCACAGTGCTCCTATTGCTCCTGTCCCAGGGCTCCCAGTGCTCCCAGTGCCACCAGTGCCTCTATCCCAGTGGTCTTGGTGTCAGCAGTTCTCCCACTGCTCCCAGTGCTCCCAGTACTCCAGTCCCAGTTCCCCCAGGGCTCCTAGTGCTCCCATCCCAGTGCTCCCATCCCAGTGCTCCCAGTTTCCCCAGTGCCTCTACCCTAGCGCTCCCAGTGCCACCTGTGCTCCCAGTGTTCCCATCCCATTACCTCCACTGCTCCCAGTGTTCCCAGTGCTCCCAGTGCTCCCATGCCAGGGCTCCCAGTGCTTCCAGTGTCACCAGTGCCTCTATTCCAGTGCTCTCAGTGTCACCAGTGCTCCCAGTGCCCCCATCCCACTGCTCCCAGTGCCCCCAGGGCTCCTAGGGCTCCAATCCCAGTACTACCAGTACTACCAGCACTCCTGTCCCAGTGCCCCCAGTGCCACCAGTGTTCCCAGTGCTCCCATCCCAGGCCTCCCAGTGTTCCCAGTGTCACCAGTGCCTCTACCCCAGTGCTCTCGGTATCACCAGTGCTCCCAGTGCTTCCATCCCAGTGACACCAGTGCCCCCAGTGCTCCCAGTGCTCCCACTGCTCCCATCCCAGTGCTCCCAGTGCCCCCAGTGCCCCTAGCACAGTCAGGGCAGACACCAGTGCTCCCAGTGCTCTCAGTATTCCCAGTACAAGGCACACGCTCCCAGGGCTCCCAGTACCCCCAGTACAGTCTGTCCCAGGACCACTGTCCCCAGTATTGTCTGGGACACCAGCTCCCAGTGCTCCCAGTGCTCCCAGTGCTCCCAGTCCTCATCTCCAGCTTCTCCTCCTTACCCCCATCTCTATAACCACGGCCCCATAACCCCATAACCCCATGCACTGGGTGTTACTGGGGCTGTGCTGGTAAACGGGGCCACAGTGCTTACTGGGGCCATACTGGTCACCAGGGCCGCACTGGTTACTGGGGCTGTACCAGTCACTGGGGCCGTACCAGTTACTGGGCCCATGCCAGGCACTGGACCCACACTGGCTTACTGGGGCTTACTGGGGCCGCCTCAGCTTAATGGGACCATGGCAGTGACTGGGACCACAGTGCTTACTGGAACTGTACCAGTTACTGGGGCCATACCAGTTACTGGGGCTGTAGCAGTTACTGGGGTCGTACCAGTTACTGGGGCTGTACCAGTCACTGGGGCCGTACCAGTTACTGAGGCCATCCCAGTTACTAGGGCCATACCAGTTACTGGAGCCGTACAAGTTACTGGGGTCATACCAGTTACCAGAGCCGTACCAGTTACTGGGGCTGTCCCAGTTCCCCATCACCGCACCAGCTCACCATCACCGTGCCATCTCCCCGATGCCGTGCGGCCCCAGTGACCCCCAGTGCCCCCCAGTAACCCCCAGTGACCCCCAGTGCCCCCCAGTAACCCCCAGTGACCCCAGCACCCCCCAACCCGGCCCTTTCCCACCCCCCCTGGTGCTGTCCCTCCCCCTGGTGCCGGTGCCAGGACCGGGTGACGCCGGATGGGGCCACGAGGCCGGAGGGTGCCGGGGTGGTGACAGCGGCGCCTTGTCCCCAAGGGGACGGGGACGGGGACGGGGACGGGGCCACCGCGTGCCCCGGGGGTGCTGACCCCAGCCCCGCACCGCCGCCGTCCCCCCCCCGGCCCCGCTGCCCCCCCTGCAACCGGAGCCGGGCGCGCGCCCCCCGGCCCCCAGCCCCAGAACCCAGGGGAACAAAAGGGGCTTTGAGCGCTGCCATAAAGGGCCCTTGTTGGGATGTGCGGGGGGAGTGGGGTGGGATGGGGGCCCCGCAGCACCTGGGTGGGGGGGGGGGAGCTTGGGCGGGGGGAGATGGGGTCCCCACCGCCCCCAGACACAGGTTGGGGGGGGTCCCCAAGTGGTGCTGGGTTCCCTGATGTGGTTTTGGGGTTCCCAAAGTGGTGCTGGGGGTGCCGGTCATGGTTCTGGGGTTTTGGAATCCTCAAAGTGGTGCTGGGGTTCCTGGTCATGATTTGGGGGCCTTGGGGACCCCAAAGTGGTGCTGGGGGTGTCAGTCATGGTGCTTGGGTTTTGGTGCTGGGGTTCCTGGTCATGATTTGGGGGCCTTGGGGTCCCCAAAGTGGTGCTGGGGGTCCTGTCCATGGTTCTGGTGTTTTGGGGTCCTCAAAGTGATGTAGGGAGTCCCAGCAGTGGTTCAGGGGTTTTGGGGATCCCCAAAATGGTGCTGGGGATCCTGTTCATGGTTCTGGGATTTTGGGGACACAAAGTGGTGCTAGGGGTCCTGATCATGTTTTTGTGGTCCCCAATGAGGTGCTTGGGGTCCTGGTCATGGTTCTGGAGTATTGAGGTCCTTAAAGTGATGCTGGGGATCCCAGTGGTGATTCAGGATTTTGGGGTCGCCAAAGTGGTGCTGGGGGTGCTGGTCATGGTTTTGGGGTCCCCAAAGAGGTGCTGGGGGTTCTGGACATGCCTCTGGGTTTTGGGCTCTCCAAAGCGATGCTGCAGATGTCAGTCATGGTGCTTGGGTTTGGGGTCCCCAAAGAGGTGCTGTGGGTCCTGGTCATGGTTTTGGAGTTTTGGGGACCCCAAAGTGGTGCTGGGGGTCTTGGTCATGGTTCTGGGGTCCCCAAAATGGTGCTGGGGGCTCTGGTCATGCCTCTGGGTTTTGGGCTCTCCAAAGCGATGCTGCGGGTGTCAGTCATGGTGCTTGGGTTTTGGGGTCCCCGAGTAGGTGTGTGTGGGGGGGTCCTGTCCATAGTTTTGGAGTTTTGGGGTCCCCAAAGTGGTGCTGGGGGTCCTGGTCATTGTTTTGGGGTCCCCAAAATGGTGCTGGGGGGCTGGGGGTTCTGGACATGCCTCTGGGTTTTGGGCTCTCCAAAGCGATGCTGCGGGTGTCAGTCATGGTGCTTGGGTTTTGGGGTCCCCGAGTAGGTGTGTGTGGGGGGGTCCTGTCCATAGTTTTGGAGTTTTGGGGTCCCCAAAGTGGTGCTGGGGGTCCTGGTCATTGTTTTGGGGTCCCCAAAATGGTGCTGGGGGGCTGGGGGTTCTGGACATGCCTCTGGGTTTTGGGCTCTCCAAAGCGATGCTGCGGGCGTCAGCCGCGGCGCTTGTGTTTTGGGGTCCCCAAGGGGGTTCTGGGGATCCTGCTTCTTGCCTTTTGGGGTCCCCAAGAAGCTGCTGGGTCCCCAGTCACGGTTTGGGGGGGTCCGGGCTGTCTCAGCCCCCCCCCCCCGGTACCGGCGGCGGCGCCGCAGTGCCGCGCCGCGCCGTGCCGCACCGAGACGCACCGAGGCGCACCGAGGCGCACCAGGACGCACCAAGGCGCACCAAGGCGCACCAAGGCGCACCAAGGCGCACCGTGCCGAACCGGGCCGTGCCGTGCCGCACCGACCCGAGCCGTGCCGAGCCGTGCGGGATTGGCTGGCCCGCGGCCACCTGGCTCCTCCCCAGCCCCCTGCGGCTATAACGGGCCGGGCGGCGCCGGTCCCGGTCCCGCAGCGCCGCGCCCCGAGCCGCAGGCATGGCCCAGCCCCGAGGGTGAGCCGGGGGGCGCCGGGGGGCTGCGGACGGCGTGGGGGGGGGGGCTGGGGGTAGTGCTATGGGGTCTGGGGCAGCGCTATGGGGTCTGGGGGCATCACTAGGGGGGACTGGGAACATTGCTACTGGACTGGGGGCAGTGCTTTGGGGTCTGAGGGCATTGCTATAGGGTCTGGGGGCATCACTGAGGAGACTGGGAACATCGCTATGGGACTGGGGGCAGCGCTAAGGGGTCTGGGGGCATTGCTGGGGCAGCGCTATGGGACTGGGGGCATCACTATGGGGTCTGGGGACATCACTGGAGACATCACTGTGGGGTCTGGGAGCATCGCTATGGGGTCTTAGGGCATCGCTGGGGGGACTGGGAACATCGCTATGGGACTGGGGGCAGCGCTATGGGGTCGGGGGCATTACTGGGAGCATCGCTACAGGATCTGGGGACATCGCTATGGGGTCTGGAGGCAGCACTATGGAGACTAGGAGCATTGCTGGGGGGACTGGGAGCATCGCTATGGGACTGGGGGCAGCGCTATGGGGTCTGGGGACATCACTACGAGGTCTGGGGACATTACTATGGGGTCTGGAGGCAGCGCTATGGGGACTGGGAGCATTGCTGGGGGGGGACTGGGAGCATCGCTATGGGACTGGAGGCAGCGCTCTGCAGTCTGGGGGCAGTGCTGGGGGGTCTGGGGACAGTGCTATGGGGTCTGGGGGAAGTGCTGGGGACATCACTGTGGGGACAGGGAGCATTGCTGGGGGGACTGGGGGCACTGCTATGCTGTTTGGGGCCAGTGCTATGGGGACTGGGAGCATTGCTGCAGCACTGGGGGGACTTGGGGCAGTGCTATGGGGTCTGGGGACATTGCTGGGGGGGCTCAGGGCAGCGCTATGGGGTCTGAGGGCAGTGCTGGGGGCATTGCTATGGGACTGGGGGCAGCAATATGGGGTCTGGGGACATCGCTATGGGATCTGGGGGCAGCACTGTGGGGTCCGGGGGCAGAACTGGGATTCTGGAAGCATCACTGTGGGGTCTGGGTGCACTGCTACGGGTCTGGGGGCATCGGGGGTGGCCTTGACGGGTCTCTGCACAGCACCAGCCCTGCTGCCCCCCCCCACCCCAGTGCCACCCCCACCCCATTGCCAGGCTCCCCCCGGCTGGTTGTGGGGTGCCCCCTGCGTTATGGGGGTGGCACCAGCCCTGGGATGGGGACTGCAGCCCCTGCTGCACCCTGGGGGCTGCGCAGCCCCACCCGGGGACCCCCAATCAGTGGGGTAGGGGTGGGGGGGTGCTGGGGGTCTGGGGGGGCTGGGGGGGCTGTGGGGGGCATCCCCAACCCGTCCCCGCTCCGCAGGGCCCCAGCGCTGGCTGCGGCCGCCGTCCTCCTGCTCCTGAGCACCGCCACAGCCGATGGTAAGGGGCTGGGGGCACGGGGGGGGGTGCTGGGGGCAGGGGGGCTCCGGGCCCACCGGCAGCCCCAATGGGGTGGGGTGGGGGGGCTCGGGCGGTGTTTGCCCCCGGGGTCTGCCCCGCTGTGTCCCCGCAGAGCCCGCGAGCCCCCTGGACGTGGCCCTGTCTGCGGAAGGACAGACGTCAGGTAGGGCCGGGCCGCCCCCCCCCGTGCCTCAGTTTCCCTCCTGGAAAAAAAAAAGAAAAAAAAAAGGGGGAGGGGGGGGGTCAGGGTCTGGTGCTGACCCCCCCCCCTCTCCTGGTCTCTTGCAGAGCCCGTCAGCCCCGCCAAGCTGGAGGCCTCCGGAGAGAGTGAGGGACCCGCGAGGGGCGGCGGTGGGGGGGGGACAAATGGGGGTCCGCGCCCCCAGCCCCCCCCCATGACGCCCCTCTCCTCCCCGCAGGCGACCTCACCACCTCCGCACAGCGCCTGGGACAAGGTTGGGGTGGGGGTCACGGGGTTGGGGGGGGTCACGGGGTGTGGTGGGGTCACCGGGGGGGGTCACGGGGTTGGGGGGGTCACGGTGCTGATGCTGCTCGCCCCTCGCCCAGGCCTGACCACCGACAGCTTCGAGGGTGCCGGGGGGGCGCAGGCAGCCGTGGTGGCGCTGGGCAGCGACTCGTCCTCCTCCAGCCTCGACGCCCTCAACAGCGGCTCCTTCAGCGCCGACGCCCTCGCCGGGGAGGCCCGGGGCGGTGGGTGCCGGGGGGGTGACGCGGGGACCCCTCACCCTTCACCCCGTGACCCCGTGACCCCGTCCCGGCGCTGACCCCGGTGGTCTCTGCCCTCCCGCAGCCCCCGTCGCCGATCTCCCGGCACAGTCCAACGAGTCGGAGGAGGGTGAGGCCGTGTCCGTGCTGGGGGGGTCCCAACTGGAGGAGGGAGACCCCCTGCTCCCCCATAGCGCCTGAGTGGTCTGGGGGGGGCAGGGGGAGAGGAAAGGGGAAGGGGAATGGGGAGGGGAAGGGGAAAGGGGAAAGGGAAAGGGGAAAAAGGGAAGGGGAAAGGGGAAGGGGAAAAAAAGGGAAACTGAAAGGGAAAGGGGAAAAAGGGAAGGGGAAAGGGGAAGGGGAAGGGCAGTGGGGAGGGGGAAGGAGAATGGGAAAGGGAATGGGAAAGAGAAAAGGGGAAGGGCAGAGGGAAGGGGAAGGGGAAAAAGAAAAGGAAAAAGGAATGAAAAATGGGAAAGGGGAAGGGAAAGGGGAAGGGGGAGGGACTGTCCCTGTCCCCTGCGGGTTGGGGCAATCCTTGGGCACCCCATGAGCTGGGGGTGCCCCCATTATCCAGGGGTGCCCCCATTACCCAGGGGTGCCCCATTAAGCTGGGGGGGGGACACATGAGCTGAGGATGCCCCCACAAGCGGGGAGGGGAGGCAGCGAGGCCGCCCCACTGCCTGGGGTGGGCACAACGCAGCCGGGGGGGGGCTGTGCCGGTGCCTGCCCCCAGCCCCGGCATCTGCCCCTGCCCGCAGGAATGGACCGAGACCTGGACTCGGAGGAGGCCCTGGCCTCCCAAGGTGACTTTTGGCTGGGGAGGGGGGGCGCTGGGGGTGCCACCCACCCGTGGCACGGGGGCTGACGCAGCCGCTGCCTCCCCAGGGGTCTGAGAAGGCCGAACCTCGACGGAGCTGCCCCCCGGGACGCCGTCCTCTGCTGCGCTTCCCCACCGCCTCCCTCCGCGCCCCCCCGGCCTCGCTGCAGCCCCCTCCCCAGCCCCCCCAGCCCACCCCGCTCCCCGCAGGACCCCGGTGCCGCCGGGCACTTGCTGGGGGCGAGGAGCTGGGCCGGGGGTGCCCGGGGAGCGGGGTGGGCGGCGGGGCAGGGGCCGTGGAGGCGGCCGGACCTCTCCACGTGCCCTGGGGGGGCGCAGCGCCCGTGCCCCCTCCTCTCATGTGCTGTGCTCCTCTGCCAATAAAGGTCCCTGCAGCAGCCACCGAGCCCTTCTGCTGGCGCCTTCAATGCCCCATCCCCGGCAGCCCCCCCCCAAATGCGCGCCCCCAGCCCTGCCCCACGCTGCCTCTGGATGCCAAGAGTTGGTGCGGGGTCAGAGCACGGTTTGGGGGGGAATTTGGGAAAAGGAACAACCAAGTGAATCCATGGGGGGCTATTCAGCACCTCGGTCCCACCCCTGGGCTGCTGTTAGCAGGAGGTGATGCAGTGCAGCAGGGAGCTGCTGCTGTGGGTTCTCCTTGCCCTTGCCCTGGACCAGACCCGGCTGCACTGGGACCCCCCCACATCCCCACGGTGCCCCCCTCATCGCCACGCTGCCTGGCTCTGCTGCCAGCCCTGGTTCTTTTGGGTGCCAGGAGCAGCTCCCACACCCCAAAAACCCTTTTGCACCCTGGCTCCATCCACGCTGATTTTTATGACCTTCGTGCTGCGCTCACAGCGCCGGGGCTCGGCGCGGACACGGCAGGGACCCTGATATCGACACGGGCCCTGGGGGGGGGCAGGATGGAGGTGGGCGAGGGGCACCCCAGGCACTTGGTGCTCCCCACCGGGGTCTGCTCCTGTCACCGGGACTGATGTGATTCACCTGGGGGGCTGCGCACCCCTGGGCCCCTCACCACGGTGCCCCTGACCCCACGGGCACAGCGCAGCCCCTCCGCTGCGCTCGGCGGATCCGGCAGCGGCGGGCGCGAGGGGACGCGGGCGTCTCCCGGGGTGGGTGATGAATGACGGGGGGAAGTTCCCCGTGCTCGGCCCCGCTGGACGTGGCCCTCATTAGCCGGGATGAGCTCATGGATCCGCCTGTGTCACGCACGATTACTTCGATCATTACGGCCCGGCCGGAGCGAGGGGCTCCCACAGCCCTCGGACCCCGGCATGCCCCCGGCCAGCCGTGCCCCACACAGGCACCGCCGCTCTCCACCACCCACTCGCCGACTCCAGCAATGCAAACCCTGCACCAAGTGCTGCTGCCTGCAGCAGGCTGCATGGATGGGCCCTGGCAGAGGCACAAAATGGGGCGGAAAAACCAAACCTGCCGAGCGCTGCGCAGGGCACTGCGCGCTGCAGCCTCTCACCAGCCCTGAGCCTGCCCGTGTGTCCCGGTGAGCTGCGGTGCTGAGCCCCCCCCCAGCTCCCCACCACGTCTGGAAATGGCCACGGCTTTGTTGGCACAACCACGGGTGAGCCGGCTGCGTGGCACGGCTCAGCCCTGGTCCTGCAGGGAGCAGTCGGTCACCCGGATGGCTTCTAGTTCCTGAGGCCCTTGGTGAATTCATGCCGCTGGAGACCGAGGGATAATGAGAGTTTGTGGGATCACAAACGGGTCCTGCCGTGAACCCAAGATCCTCTCCTTGTCACAAAACTCCCGCTTCCTGGCACGCTGCTGGTTCGGAAGGTGAGCGTGGCTTCGAGTTTGTGGTGGTGCCGAGTTTGGAGGCGTGAGGGTGGGCAGCCCTGGGGACAACAACCAGCAACGCGCTGAATGAAAGGTGAAGGCTTTGTCGTTGTTCTCATCAAAATGAGGCCTCCTGAAAGGCGAGCACAGCGCCCAGCTCTCCTCCGGCACATTGGTGTGGATCCCGCAGCGCCCTCATCCTCCACGGGCTCAGCTACGGAAACGTCCTGGAAAACTCAGCCCAGGCTCAGCGGGATTCAGGCAAGAAGCCACGGCACGGAGTTTGAACACAGGCACGTGCACTCACTCCTCTGCTGCCGTGGGTGACACCGGTGGCTCTGGCACCGGGCACCGGGATCTCCCGGCACAGCTCGGCAGCTCCGGGCCGTGCAGGGGAACTGGGGGAGCCTTCACCCCATCTGCTTCCCAGAGAGAGGACAAAAATGAAGCTTCCGACCATAGAAAAGCCACCAGGTGACAGAGCATTTGTTTTATATATATTTGTATGTATATATATAGAGAGATATTTATATATATATAGATAGAAGTGGGTTCTTCTTCTCTCATGTAAAAATTCAAAATACAGTTTTTACTATTAACAATCTGAAGTGTAAATGTACAAATTTTTACTGCTAAGCAAAAGGAAAACAAAACCAAAGAAACAAACAAAAAGAAACACACAGAGCAAGAGGAAATAAAAAGAGAAGGGAAAGCCGGGCCCGGGGGGAGCCCGGGGCGCCCGGGGTGTGCGCGCGCGCGCGGAGACCCTCGGGGACCAGACCGCGAGGCAGAGACCACAAAGGGATCCAACCCACCGGCGCCAGATTGGCAAACTTTTATTTCTCTTTAAAAACCATCGCGTCCGCCTCTCCGGGGCGAGGAGGGAAGGGGGACACGGGGGTGGAGGAGGAATTCCCTGCCCCTGAGAAGCGACCCCATCCGCACGCCCGGCGAGCGCTGCGCTCCGGGGCGAGGGGCGCCCGCGGCCGTGCCCCCGCGGCTGCCGGGTCCTCGGTGCCCGGCGCGGGGCTCGGCTGCCGCCCGCGGTCGCCCGGCGGCTGCTGCCGGGGCCGCCCGGGCTCTCCCGCTCGCTCAGCGCCGCGCCGGGGCCGGGCACGGCACCGCCGCCGGGGTCTCTGGCACCGCTCGGCCCCCAACGACTGCCGAACTGGAGGAGCGCTGGGTGGCTAGAATCTAAAGCGGGTTTCAAAACACCTCATTAAGCACACACACAAATGAAATCCTCACAGTGCCGGGGGAAGCAAACATGAACCAGAGGGTGTTGAGAGCTGTCAATGTCTGTGCAAAGCAAGGAGGCTGGCGGCTGGATTTCCCTTTCGTGCGCATCCTTTTCTCTTCCTCTCTTTCGCCCTGCCCTCAGCCTTAGGATACCGCAGGGTCCTTGGGTTTGGCCTGCTCAGTCCCGGACAAGAGCGAGATGGTGGGGTCCTCCGCGTACTCGTCTCCGTCGGTGAAGTACGGCCCTTCTCCCAGCTCGAAGAATATGGGCAGGTCTCCGCTCCCCATGTCCACGGCGCTCGAGTCCACCAGGAAGAGGGGCTGGGCCGTGTAGTGCACCAGCTGCTTTCCTGCAAAGAGAGAGGGAGTGTTGGGGGGAAATTCTGCAGGGAGACGGAGCACTGAGACCAGCTGGAGTGCTGCAGGGAGCTGGGGCACTGCATGGAGTGGGTGCCACGAGGCTGCACCCCCCAAACTCTGTTGTCATCGAGCGAGGAAGTGCTCGATAACACAGCAGAGCCCTCGCTGCCAATGCCAGGGCTCAGGCGAGGGCTTTTGGTGGCACAGGGAGGAGCAGAACCAGGCCTCAAGGGGGCTTCGCTCCCAGCCTGTGCCCTGGGACTCGCTCACCCCGGCTCCAGGTGACCGGGGGCTTCCCTGCGCCCCCAGACCCCGACAGCAGCTGGAGCAAGCCCCGGCCGGGCACTGAGGTGCTGGGGTTGCTGCTGAGTGGGGAGCAGAACGGTGGCAGCCCACACAAAGCCAGAGACAGCCCTCCACCCCTTCCCCCTCCACCCCTTCTCCTTCCCAGTCCAAGCACTCCCACCTCTCTCAGCCAAACACGCTTTTGGGAGCAGAAATGGTTTTGCCACGGCCCCAGGTCTTGTGAGGGAGCCAAAATGAGCGCCCCGTACCTGTGTCTGCTGTGCTGGCCTCTGTCTCAGTGGGTTTCTGCTGTTCCTGGGAAGAAAGGAGATCCTGAATCTGCAGGGAGAGAAGGTGGGCTGGTTAGCACCCGGCACAGGGTGGGTCCACGCCGACAGAGAGCGCAGTGCTCTCGGCACAGTCACACAGGGAAAGCAGTGGGTTGCAATCCTGAAGCCCCACTAATGCACCCCGACGTGCCCGGAGGCTGATGAGCACCCACGGCTCAGGACATCACCAGCGACCCCGTGAAGGATGCAGCCTGTGCCCACCCCGGGTCCCAGGTGCCACCCGCAGAGCTCCTGGTCTGCAGTGCCCGCTGTGCCCGTGGTGTGAAGGCAGGGACAGCAGGGACAGCCTCCAGGGCCTTGGTGAGCCCTTTAGGGAAGGATTTGCTGCTACCAGAGCGCACCAGGGTCGAGGTAAGCTGCGGGTGGAGGTCACATCCCTGCTCCATTTGGTCCCACGGGCACCCCTGGGCTGGGACGGCTGAGGAGGGAGCGTTGGAGGCACAAAAGGGCTGGGAGGGAGCAAAGCTGCCTGCCCTGTACAAAATCCCAGCACCAGGAGCCGGCAGGCTGGGACCTGTGCCTGCGCTCCTGCAGCAGCGCTCCCACACCTCGTAGCCCTGTGGCTACCACGAGCAGAAGTCTCCTGAGCAGGTGTTTAAGCGTGTACCGAGCACGTTCCAGCATCACCTGGCAGCCAGCAGCAAGCAGGAGCAGTGCCTGTGAACACGGGGCCTCAAGAGCCCCGTGCCCACAGCCCGTGGGGCTCCCTGTGCCGGCACGGGGCTGCGCGGTGCGGCGGCAGCACCAGATGGAGCAGAGCCCTGTGCCACGTTACCAAACGTTCTGGGAGCATCCCAAGGAGCATCCCAAGGGAGGCTTTGCTGTGGGAAGCTGCAGGGTGATGTAGATGTGCTGTGGATAGGGACCATCAGAGGGGTGCTGCCCGTGCTCCTCTGTCCCGTGCCACCGCCACCTTCGTGCCCAGGAGCACGCCTGCAGGCCCCCAGAAGAGACCCTAGATTTTGGCTTTCCTGTTTGGAAAACCCTTCAGGGCGTTTCCTGTTCTACTCTTAGGAAATAAATAAATAAATAAATAAATAAATGAAATTCCTTCTTTTTCAGGTTAATAAAAAACGGAAGGAAGAGGAGGGGGGCAGGAGCCTCGTGCTCACGGCACCACCTGCACAAGGAGAGCCCTCCTGCCTCTGACCTGGACCAGACTGACTCCCTGCCTCCCTGTGCTCCTGGGGTTTATTTCGGGTTCCCTCTGTTTGGGAGGTTCCCTCTATTTGGGGTTCCCTCTGTCAGGGAGCTGCTCCACGTCACGGCAGTGCCCGGCCGCGTCCCAGCCCGCAGCCCTGCGCGGCGCTCGGTGCTGAAGACACTCGAGCAGATAAAACGAATAACGCAGCACGGGACGGGGCCTGCCTAGAGAAAAACCTCCCGACGATGTCAGGAAGGCAGCAGGAGGGCTTATGGAAACCACATGCGGCTCTCCACGGGCCTCTGCGCACTTCCACGTTCAGGGGGCAGGGCTCGGAGGAGAGGCGGCCGTCTCAGCACCTAATTAACCAAGCGTGAGTGATGAAGTGGCCCCGCTCGCTGTACAGAGCCGGCCGCAGCACTAATTGAATGATTTCCCCCTGGAGGCCCCCAGCCCCACGCAGGGCTCCGCGCTCCCCCTCCCCACCTCCCTCCTGCGGGCTGGGGATGGCCCCGATGCTTGGAGCTGTCAGAGCCCTCAGGAGCTATCCAAGGCCCCCAGGAGCTGTCAGAGCCCCCCAGGAGCTATCCAAGCCCCCCAGGAGCTGTCAGAGCCCCCCAGGAGCTATCCGAGCCCCCCAGGAGCTGTCAGAGCCCCCAGGAGCTATCCAAGCCCCCCAGGAGCTGTCAGAGTCCCCCTGGAGCTATCCGAGCCCCCCAGGAGCTATCCAAGGCCCCCAGGAGCTATCCAAGCCCCCCAGGAGCTATCCGAGCCCCCCAGGAGCTATCCAAGGCCCCCAGGAGCTGTCAGAGCCCCCCAGAGGCTGTCAGAGCCCCCCAGGAGCTCTCAGAGCCCCCTGGAGCTGTCAGAGTCCCCCAGGAGCTGCCCGAGCCCCCCGGGTGCGGAGGGGCTGCCGGCACAGCTGCACGGGGGGGAGCTACTCACACTGGCAAGGCTGCTGTCCAGGTCGGGGAGGTTCATGTCTGTAACCGTCATGGAGGGGCTGAAGAGCTGCCAGAGGAAAGAACGGTGAGGGCAGGGCAGGGGGGGCACGGCCGGGAGCCCCCCGTGCCCTCCCCGCGCGCGGTACTCACGTCCAGCAGCGCGCTCGTGTCGACGCTGAAGCCGTGCGTGGTCAGCATCGTCTGAAGGTTGTCCAGGTTGGAGTCGATGGTGTCCAGGTGGTCGTTGAGCTCATTCCTGGGCAGGAGAGAGGCGTCGTGCTCAGGGTGCTGGTAACCACCAGCCCCGTGGGCTCGCGGGGGTCCTGGCACGGCTCTGCCTGTCCAGGATGCAGCTTTGGGCCCTTCCTTCAGCCCTAAGGCACGGAGTGTCCCCTCTGCACCCCAGCTGCTGGAACGTGACAAAGGGCAACAAAACCAACCCCCCTGCAACAGCGTGTTTTGGGGCAGAAGGTGCACGGGGAACGCTGCTGGCAGAAAGCACCTTCACCTCTGGACCGGCACTGGGGAAACTGGTGCTTGCTCAGCAGGAGACGCAGCTCCTGGTGGTGATGGAGAGAACTCAAGCTGCTTTCTGGGGACACAACCTCACCCCGCACCCTGACCTGCGCCCACCCTGCAGGGCTGCACACGCAGCGAGTCCCCCAGGCACTCTCCTGTTCCTGGTTTTTATCCTCAGGCTGCTTCAGGGCCGCAGAGCAGCGGGTGGCATCCCCCTCCTGGTGCTACGATTGGGACCGTTTTGTCACTGCTGCTACGGGCGCAGAGGCTGCAAGGTGAGCTGCCAGAACAAGAGCAGTGCTCGCAGTGCTCCTGGGAACGCTGCCTGGGCTGCAGACACAGCCCTGCCTTGCACACACACACGCGGGAGCTGCAGGGATCTGTAACTTTTTCTGGACTAAAATCCACGAACGCTCAGCAAATAAATGACTTATCCACCTGCGCGCTTTTGCAGCACCTCCAACTCCACAGATCTGCTCCGTGGCTCTGCCTCCGGCCCCGGGATGCTCCCTTCCCCAGCGGGGAGACTTCTTACAAAGCAGGGGGGAGCTGAGCTCTGGGGAGCCCTCGGGGGTCCCCAGCCTGGCCCCCCAGCCCCATCCCCAGCCGCTGGCTGCCACCAGGAGCTCGTGGGCGACGTGCTGCCCAGCGCTGAAGGCAAAGCCCTGCGGAGGCACAGAGCTGCTTTTGTTCCCCGCGCTGCTTTTCCTCCCAAACGTCCCCGTTTCTGACAGCACGCCGACGGCGCGGCCTTGCACCGATTATCTCATTTCTGCAGGAAAAAAAAAAAAGCAATTCCGGCCCCTGAGCTCTGCCCAGGTCACACGGCGCCTTGTGATGTGTCTGCACCTGGGAGATGGGCCCGGGGTGAGCACAGCAGGGCCCAGGGCCCCAGCAGGCAAATAACGACCGGAGAGCGACAGCTCCAGCAGGGACCCCCTCCGGCAGCCCGCGGGTAGGCAGGACACGCACTCGGGAACGCTTTGTAGCTGGGGCCAGCTTACATTTCTCCTTTGAATCTCTCTCCACCTTAACTGGAAGCAGTCACGGGCAATACTTCAGACAATTTCTCCCAGGCTTCTGCTCGCAGCCACCGTGGGAGGCAGGAACGGGGCTGGATGGATGCGCCCTGCCGCTGGCTGCTACAGCGCCCCGCTGCGCACTCAGGTTGAACCGTGGGAAGTTTCCTCCTTCTGTCCTTATCACAAAACCAGAGGAGGCCTCAGGAGAATCATTTAAGCCCTGGGCTCCCCCCTCTCTGAAGGTGGGAGCAGTTCGTGGGCAGCGCCCCGTGCTTGGAGCAGCCCGGTCTGCGCTGCCCCGCGGCCGTGCTGCTTTCACAGCAGGTGAGAGGTGCCGGGCTGGCAGAACGGGGATTAACGACAAAATGGGGCAGAATGGGGATGAACAACAAAAACACGAAACCGAAACGCCCTGCGAAAGCCCGTGGAGACAGCATGGTCCCACCCAGGCTCAGTGAGACGTCTCCCCAAATGCCTCCGATGTGGACCCAGCTCCAAGACCTGGTGCACGGCAGCACGCTTGTGGGGTGCAGCCCTCGTGCCATTATGGGGTGAGCACACAGAGGGCTGTGGCCCCCAAAACACGGTGCACACAGCTCCACGGGGGGGTGGAGGACAACGCCGGGGCCGTGCCACCGAGCATTGAGAGGCAAATCCCTTCCCTGCACAGCCTGAGCTCTCGGTGCAGATGAAATTCCCTCGAACAAAGGGTGTCTTGTAGATTAAATAACAGCCTGTGGGGCGCACAAAGAGGCACTGCACGCCGTGACCTGCGGCCTCACGGGCGGCTCCTCTCCAATAATCTGAGAACAAGAGGAACACGCTGCATGTGATGAAAGGCAGGTATTGCTGAGCCGTCTTGGCAGGCTGTCAGTGCACGGGTCACGGCACGGCGTCCGGGCACCGCTGTCATCCCGCACGGTCCCCGCCGTCAGGGAACACTTCCCTTATTGCCTGAGTCCCAAAAGCAGTGAGCAAACTCCTCGGAATTTAACCGCTGCTGCCCCGCCAGGGCGCCGTGCTGCTGCCTCCCCCCGGGGGCAGGGCACGGGGCACGGGCTGGGCTGGATGCTCACAGGACGGGCACACGGGGACCACGTCCGTGGTGCAGTGCAGTGGGGTCTGGTCCACGAGAGCTGGCTGCCAGCGTTTCAATTAGCAAGTCATCCTCCTTTCTGCTCAGCACCGCAGCACAACGCGTGCTCTGGTCACTGCAGCTCCCCCGGGGCACCTCCAGCTTCCAGCGCTGCTCCAGGGGGCGTGGGGCTGCTCCAGAAAAATGGGGAAGGGGCTGAGGGCACGGCACGCTGCCCTCCTCCCGATGCTGCTCCCGTGCAGCAGGAGCCGTGGCAGCACCACCCCGAGGAACAAAGCTACAGGCAGGGTGCTGAGGCACCAAGCAGGCAGAGGGGAGCAGCGTGGTGCTGCTGGCACGGTGCTGGAGTAGGAGAGCACCCCAAAAAGGGGAAGAGCACTGAAGAAGGGGAAGCACAGCCCTTTCTTTTAACCAGCCCTCAGAAGCTCTCCAGGATGAAGCGTGGAGCTCGCTCTCTGCAGGAGCAAGGGGCAAACGTCTTCTGTGTCCTTTGCCTGCCTCTGCGTAGTCTGCAGGAGTGCTCAATAATTCAGGAACACTCGGCAGCGCTTTTATTTCATTTTTATTACCCTTTAAACGGCGAGTTTCGGCTTCTGAAGCTGCATAATGAAACCGAGCTGCAAAATAAAGCCTGCCTCTTTTTAAGGACAGTTGGTATCGCCGAGACGGATTGCCGTGGGTCTATAAATAGGCGAAGCTATAGACAAAAAAACCTCCCACAGGGCCGGGAGGAAGGAGCGAGCGGGCATTTCCTGACTCCGAGGTGTGATGCAGCAAACGCAGCTCCCTGTGTGCTGCCAGCAGGCTCCAGGCAGCCCCCAGCTGCCCCCGTGAGACCCTGCAAGAAGGGGGCTTCTTCCTCAGCCCTCTGCCTCCTCCTGTGGTGCCACGACACCACAGCCTTTTGGCTACGGGAGCTCTCTGCTGCCTTCTAGGTCCTCCAAACTACCTGCGCCTTCCCCAGGCTGCTTTTATGGACAGCCTGCCCCGGCGTGCAGAGGGGAGACCTTAATTCCAGCACTCCTTTTCCCCCAGCACACCGGCTGAGTGGGAAGGGGCTGAGATCTGAGCAGCAGCAAGATCCCAGCGTGGTGCTGGAAGGGGTTCCTGGTGGTCTGACAGGCACAGGCAGCTCCCAGCTCTCCACCCCGACTCCTGCAGCTCCCACGCGAGCGCTGCGTGGTGATGAAGGTGTCAGACCACGAGCTGACCCCCAGGACAAAGCCCCCACCAGCCTTCAGCCCAGCCCAGCCTGGCTCTGATGCAAGCTGTGAGCAGAGCCTGGGTGGGAGGACATGCTCACCAGGACTAGGGCTGGGTGGCGAGCTGCAGGTTGGGGCAAAACTTCCCCTACTGACCTGGGGGCAGCGGGGCCGGGGCAGCCTCCCGGTTCCGAGCCTCCCCTGCAGGCAAAAAGCCCCGGGGAGAAGCTTCCAGCAAGCGGTGGGGGAAGGCGCCCGTGTCTGCGTGCCCGTCAGCTGCCTTCGGGCTGCGAGCACAAAGCAGGAGCTTCCAAAAAGCTCCAAAGCAGGAGGATGTGCGGGGCCCGAGACAAAACACAGCTGATCCCACAGTGACTCATTTCTGCGCCGCAGGAGCGGAGTTTGAGCGAGCCCCAATTTAGCACAGGCATTTTTATCCATTCTTATTTTGGCAGCCACGTGGCCCCTTGCAGCAGCATCGGGTCCCTGCGTTGGGGGTGTAAAGCCCTGCACGGGGTCAGGAGGTGGGCTACTACCCCCAACACCACGGGGAGAGGACAAAATATCTGCCCCGGCAGAGCCACGGGGGAGCTCCCTGCACAAACGACCACGTCTGCCCCCAGAGCTGCGGGCTGCTGGCATCTGCAAAGCCCAGCAGCCCAGAGCAGTGGGGTTTGGAGGTGAAACAGGAGAGCAGCACTTACTTGTCGAGGCAGGCAACGCTGAGGCACTTTTCCTGGGGCTGAGGCTGTGTGGTGCTGTTGCCAGCGGCAGCGGTCGTGGTGCTGGGTTCGTTCTCCTGCAGGATGGAGTCGATGAACGTGGAGGGAGACAGAGGAGTTTCGACAGCAGGAGGGTTCCCTGGGCTGGCCTCCTCTATCTTGGGGCTGCGGGAGGGACTGGGGGGCTCTTCTTTGATCCGGACCACGGGACTACTCCTGGGGGAAGGAAAGAGAGCGGGTGAGGATCCGGCACCGACGCAGGATCAGTTCCTGAGATCTGCTCCCACACAACAGGACAAAAATCCTCACGTCTGCTGCTGCCTTCCTCGTGTACAAAGCCTCCGGAGCCAGCTGCAAAGATGAGGTTGAGAGAGCACCCAAATATGCTGTCACCACCGCCCCAGAGCCTTCTGATGGCAGTGACCCCTTTGTGCCAGCCCAGCCTGGGCTCTGCCCTTAGCCAAAGCACCCGGGCATTTGCAGAGGTTCTGTTTTTGTGGGAAGGGAAGGGAAGGGAAGGGAAGGTGGCCCCTTTGGTCAGCCCTAATCCTGCAGATGGGAGCCCTTCCCCACCCCAGCTCGCTGATTTGGGGCGGCAGAGGCTCAATTAGTCCTCGTGGCAAGGACAGCAGCTACAAAAGAAGGGGGAAAGGGCCCATTAAGCCAACATATGGTCTATATTGAAGAGCGAGCGCTCCTGGCAGAGGGTGTTCAGGCAATAAATGGCATTTGTGGGTGATTCAGCACCTCAGGGGAAGCGCCGATGCCAGGAATAACCTATTAAAGGGAAGCAAAAAGGCAACCACAAGGTGCTAAAGAAAGATGGGCCCGGGGGGGCTCAGATCAAGAGCCTCCGAGCGGGGTGTGAGGGCTGAACGGCCGCACTGATGGAGCTCAGGAGGCTTCCAGCAGTACCCAGAGGTGGTGGCAGAGGCACACGAGGCTGACTATGAGCCACGAGACGTGCAGCACTCGCCTCTTGGGGCCTGTGGACCTGAAGCAGGTGAAGGGCACAAGGAGAAGGGCTGCTGGCTGCCCTCTACGTGCTGCAGATCCTCAGCTGCTGCACCTGAGCTGCTGGGGATGGACCTGGCATCGTTACTCCCAATTATTTTTTGTTCTCTGTGTCTCCTCCTCTGCGCAGCAGTCTGTAAGGGCAGGGCAAAGCCACCCCAGCTCCCAGGGGGCTGGTAATTCCACCTGACGGGGCTGACACACCGCTGAAGGTCTGTTTCTTGGGGACTGGGACCCCTCTGGGGCTTGCTCACGCTGGGCAGGGAGGCAAAGGAGCAAACGTTGGCTGAGTGCAGGATTAGAGCTGATCTGGAGAAATAAAAGTCTGCTGAGCCGGCAGTGTCCTGCTCCGTTTTTGGCTGTCACCCCCGGGGGATTGCAGCCTCTGCCACGAGATATCAGCTGTACTGATATCCTACAGCTCAGCCCACCGGGTAACAATCCCCAGGAAGCCAACGTGAGGCTGCAGGAGAGCAGCAGCGTTACCTTTCGTCAAGGCTGCCGCTGGGAGATGCTGAAGGGCTGGACTGGGCGAGCTCCGTCACGTCGGAGATGATGGGGCCAGAGTTGGCTGAAGAATCCGGGGAATAGAGGTTGGAGCCGCTATAGGCTGGGGAAGAAGCCTGAAAGGACAAAGCACAGCGGCTGTGGGGTGGAGCACAAGGCACAAAGCAGACAGCGACCCACGGGGGCTCAACACAAAACGCATCGCCCACCCCACGCACTGCCGGAGGCACACGTCGGGCCTCTGTCCCCTAAACTCTTCTTGGAAACGGTGAAATTTCAAAAGTAACAATATTGGATGCTTTCCCTGGATGATTCAACACTTGGACGCGGAGCAGCTCTGCGTCTCACCCCTCCCCTCCCACTCTGAGCCTTTCTTTTATGCTCAAAGGAAAGCCGAAGTTCTCAGGACCTAGAGATGAACGAAATTCAAGGTGTGAGGAACACAAGATTCCCCGCTGGCTGGGGACCCGGGGTGGGGTCCCACGAGTGGCACAGCACCAGGCCACCCACGCCAGCCGTCCTGGTGCAAAACCACTCTGCAATTTCCACTCAAATCGGGGCCGTGGCAGCGTCAGCATCCAGTGCTCGTGCTGGCAGACGGCTCTGACAAACCGCCCAGCGATCGCTCCTTGCCCCTGAGCTGGAAGCCACGAACACTTGGGGCTGCGAGGAGCCGGCCACACGGGTTTCTCATAACGAGCAGAGCCCTGAGATACCTGGAGGAGCTCCCAGAGGCTCTGCGCAATGCTCGGCGCGCGGGGGGAACGAAGGCACTTCTAAAGCTGAGCTCACAGCGCTGGACGGGAGCTGGAAGGGGAACAGAGCCCTCGCACGGGGTGGTCTGGCAGCAGGAGAGCTCTTTAACGGGGCTGAGATATTTTGATATTTCGGGTCTCGGCTAAAAAGCTGATCGGATCAGCCGGGCACAGCAGGGCGCTGCGTGTCGGGAGCTGGTGGTCTGAATGCAGTGCCCCTGGAAGCAGGGACAGCCTTTATTTTGCTGCAAGCAGCCCGGCGAGGGCACCCGGCTGCTCTCCCAGCTGTAAAGGCTCGCTCCTGAACCACAGCCCTGCCAGAAATTCAGTGCGAAGAACCTCGAAAAGGAGGTTCTTGGAAAAAGCCTTGGAAAAGGAACGGCAGCTGCTTCCCATGCAGGGGGCAGATGGGAAGAGAGCCCCGAACCTGGGTGGCGCTAGGAGATGAGTAACGTGAAAACACCCACGTTGAGACGGGATGGAAGGGACCAGCACAGGCCAGAGGTGGTGAAAAGCAAACAGGGAGCAAACACCAGCAAGAGGCAGGGCAGCTCCCGCATCCACGGCACCGCGCGGCATCAAAGCAGGGTTCACACCGTGTCCTGGCAGCGCTCCTGTGGCATTGTGGCAGGGTCTGTGGGGTGCCAGGGTCTGTGTGGTGTCACAACAGGGTCTGTGTGGTGTCACGGCAGGGTTTGTGCAGTGTCAGGCTTTGTTCAAAGTCACAGCAAGGTCTGTGCAGTGCCAGGGTTTGTGCAGTGTCACGGCAGGTTTTGTGCAGCGTCAGGGTTTGTGCAGCATCATGGCAGGGTTTGTGCAGTGTCATAGCAGGGTCTGTGTGGTGCCAGGGTCTGCAGAGCGTCACAGCAGGGTTTGTGCAGTGTCACGGCAGGCTTTGTGCAGTGTCAGGCTTTGTGCAGCGTCACGGCAGGGTTTGCTGCAGGCACGCTGCAGCTGCCAGGTCCGAGGGAAACGCCAGCCCCATTGACCCACCTCCCTCCAGCAGGCCAGGAGCAAGAAGCCCGCAGCTCGTCCCAGCGAGGACTCGGGGCCAGCTCTGAGGGGTGTGGGAGAGGAGCAGCACCCCGAAAGCTGCACGGATGATGGGAGAGCAAAGCCAACACCTCGGGGCTCAAAGGGATCCAGCAGCAGTTTGCAGGGCAGCCCAGAGCACGCAGACAGACTCCTCCTGTGCAGCCACGTCGCCGTGCCCCCCGAGGCTGCGTGCTGCTGGGGCTGGGTGCCCTTCAGCCACCGCAGCGTGGCCAGGGCTGGAGCAACACCCTCTGTGTGACGGGGTGCCACACAGCTCTGCTTTGATGGGTGCTGTTCCTGCGAGGGCTGCCTGGCTTTGTTTGGTGTCCCCCACCTCGCCCCCGGGTCACAGCGCAGCTCTGGTCACGGGGACCCTGCTGCTGCTGCTGCTGTCCCTGCCTGGCTCCCACCCTGTCTGGCAGCAGGCTGCTTGCAGGGAGTACCGCTAATTGCACACGGCCACGTTAATTAGCCAATAGCAGCAATTGCTCAGCAAGGGCCCGCTGACATCGGGTGCATTTTGTGACAGACCAAAGCAAAGCCTGAGCCAGCAGACGTCAGCTGAGCGACGCTGCCCTGAAACCCCCCTCGGCTGCTGGATGAATTCAGACAACCCTTGCTGGGTCTGCGACCAAACACGTGGCCCCTCACGAGAGGCAGCAGGTTCTGAGCTCAGGGATTGATGCCCCGTGCCCGTTGGCATTTGGGTAACACCCTTAACAAAATGCTCAAACCCCTGCTGAGCCCTGAGGGGTGAGGCAGTGGGGCTGGCAGATCCGGGTGGCTCTTCCCAACCGAGCTGGCAGCTCGCTCCCTGCTAGCTGGGGCAGATCAGAGCCCCGTGGAGGTGCCGTGCTGCACGAAGCAGAGCAGCCACGAGCAGATGTGGTGCACGGGTGAGACCTCCCCGGGAAGCCGTGTCCCCACGTCCCCGTCCCGGGCGCGCGGTGCACTTACTGCGTACGGGGACGAGCCGTGGACGTGCTCCAGGGAGTACTGGCGACTGTATTTCGGCATGGAATGTGCTGAACTGCTGTCGTTCAACATCAGGGGGCTGCAAAAGAATCCCAAACACCACAGGGGTCACCGCGCTGCCAGCCCCAGCCTCCAGCACCACCCGGCCCCAGCCTAGCCCACCCCCAGCCCCACGATGTGCACCCCGCGGGGTCTGGGCACCCTGGGGTGGCCACCTCTGGGCAGGAGGCCCAGCGACACGCAGCCAGCCCCCACGGGCAGCCCCTCGGCTGGCTTTGCAAGCCTGTGGAGCAGAAATGCAAAGCCTCAGGGCTCGGAGAGCCCCCGTGAAGCCCTTGGTCCCCTCCTCTGCGGGGTTTCTGGCGCTCAGCTGCGGCACGAGCGCCGCTGCGGCCCCGTTCTGTACCTGAGCGCTGCGGAGAGACGCTCCCCGTACGGGATAAATCATTGGGGCACGTCTCGGACAGGATGGCAGGACGAGGCACTACCTTCATTAATAACAATCGAGCCTGCTGCGGCGGTGCCTGCCATATGGCGCGGCTGGGCACCGCTCGCACACAAAGGGGCAGCCCCGCAGCCAGCCGGGCAGCTCGGGGCCAGGGGCAGGGGCAGCACGGGGGGCCTGCCCCTTCCTATGGGACACCAGGTGGGTGAGGAGGTGGGTGAGGAGCCCGTCCACGGGACGGGACCAAATGGGGCTGTTGTGGTGGTGTCGGAGGAGAGCCAACGGGAGAAGCATCTCTACAAGCTCTTAGGACGAAGCTGTGCTGCTGGGGTGAAATTGTGATCCTGGGACAAAACCCGTAACGACTGCCTGGCCCAGAGCAACCAACCCAGCGATGTTCTCAACCTCTTGGGGCACTTCAGTGCTGGACAGGCCTCCAGTGCAACTAGCGAGGGGCAGAATAATCCACGGCACGTCTGAGGACGGGCTTGATTACTCTGTGGAGATGTCAGCAGCCTCTGACAGCAGGAGGCTGGCCCTGGTGGCCCTGTGGGGTAAGGCCCAGAACGCCGTGGCAGTGCCAAGGCACCGCTGTGCGTGCTGCCCTTTCACAGAGGGCAGGGGTTGGGGACAAAGTGTGTTCTGCATGGGCTGATGTGGCCTGGCTCGCAAACCCTTCCTGGCGTCAGTCGCATCGCAGTGTTAGCTGGTTCTGGCCGGAGCAAGAACTTGAGGCTCACATGATCCCAATGACCGCTGTCCAGTCCTACCCCACTGGCAAGGCTGCTACAGAAGGCAGAGATCTGGGGGACCCACTCTGCTGATCCTCTCTTTATTCTCAGACAGGGAATCTTTATCTGGATGTAGAAATGCAGACTTACATCTTCCTCTTCACCCCAAGAATACGGTTGGATTGCACCAATGAAATCAAAAACTGGATAAGCTGTGAGGAGAAAAAAAGGAGACCCGTTAGGGTGCGTGCTGTGACACGGATTAACCCACGGGCGCCAGCGGCTCCCGGGACCCCTCGGCTCAGAGCACGGAGGGGAAAGAAGGCTGGGGGGGCACAGGACGTGGCAGCCAGTGGCCTTCCAGAATCTCAGGGCATCACAAGGAAACGCAGCAGCCAAAATTGCTCTGAAGCAGAACAAACACCGCCGCCCTGCAGCGAGCCGTGAGCTGGGGCTTACCTTATTGACAACTTTCTGCTGCTGCGCGTGCTTCTGCCTCAAGCTGGCTACCTCCCTCCACAGCGCCTCGTTCTCGCTGCAAGAGAAGAAAAGGCCAGCTGAGAACAAACGCGGCCAGGCAGGCGGAGCGAATAAAGCCCGGGGTGAGTCGGAAACCTGCAGCAGGGGATCTGCCGCCGCCTCCAGACGCGGGCTCATTTCCAGCCTCGCGGGGCCGCGGGTGAAATGTCGCTCATTAACTCTGCTCCGCCGCGATCCCAGCCCGGGAGCAGCCTCGCACACACGGGCAGGGCCGCGGGGCCGCGCACGCAGCTGCTGGGAGGCATTAGCGGGGCCCTGCGGGAAGGGCTGGGGGGGCAGCTCTGATGTGGCCCAGGGGTGTGGGGTGGGCACGATTCGGATCCAGCTCCTCCAGAGGTGTAAACGGGAAGCCACCGAGGCCCCGGATGGCACCGGGCTGCCCGGCGGAGCTGCGCCCCTCCGGTTCCCACCAGCAACCCCCCAGCTCCAAATGGTTTTTTAAGCTTTCTAGGCAGGTAAATGAGAACAGCAAGGACTGGCTTGGTGCGTGCTGCGAACACAAGAAGTAGTGCAGAACTCAGCAATAAACCTGCGTTATTTCTTCTTGTTCCTGAAGCTCCTGACCCACGGAGCCGTGGTTTAAGCCGTGTTTTTTTGGGGCCGCGGTGCTGCTGTGCTCCCCGTACAGCCAAGGACTCCGAGAGAGCCAGCCCTGTGCGTGGAGCCCCCCTTGGCCCTGCTCCATGTGCAGGTCACTGCTCAGGCTGTGGGTGCCCTTTCAGGGATTCCTCACAAGCTTTCACCTCGGCAGGGCTCCGCGGTGCAGCCCCAGCCCAGATCAGATGTCCCCTGGGGTCCACAGGGCACCAGCACAGGGTGGCCACCGGCAGAAGCCCACCTGGGAATGGGTCAGGCCCCGTTTGCCCAACAATGGGGAGGGCAAAACTCAGATTGGGGAAACTCTCCCAAGGTCAGGGGTGGCCACAAAGATGCCCAGGGTTGGAGCAGCTCTGCCATGGGGCCGGCTGAGGGCTGGGGGTGCTGGGCATGGGCTGGAGAAGGCTCCGGGGGGGCCTCCTGATGGGCTGCCTGTGCCCAAGGGGGCTGCAGGAGAGCCAGGGGGGCCCTTTGTGGGGCTGTGGGGACAGGATGGGGGGATGACAAACTCACAGGGGGCAGGAGGAGGTGAGATATAAGGCAGAAATTCTGCCCCCAGGGGCGGTGATGCCCAGAGGGGTGCCTGGGCCAGGGCCTCAGCCCCTTTCGGGGTGCTCAGAGCTTTTGGGGCACTCGGTGCTTTTGGGGCACTTGGTGTTTTTGGGGCACTCGGTGCTTTTAGGGTGCTCGGGGCAGCACGGTGACAGCCTGGGCGCGCGCGAGGGCCGCGTGCCGGGGAGCAGCCGCCGTGCCGAGGGCGCAGCTGCTGCTCAGCTCAGCTGCTGCCCCGCTCCCCGTGCGCCCGGCCGCCAATTAGGGCCGGGGAGGAAGGCTGCTGCTCCGTGCCCCGCGGGGCCTCGCGCCGTAAATTAGCCCGGCTCGCCCCAGCGCAGGCCACCTGAACACCCCAAACCACCCGGGGACTTTGGGGGGGTGGCCGCGCACCCAGCGGGGCCGGCCTCGGGGAGGAGACGCGGCCCCGCGGAGAAAGCAGGCGGCGGGAAGGGTTAAGCAGCAGCGAAGGCTTTAATACTTTCTTTAGCACGCTGTTTTACGAGGCAATTAAACGCCGGCGAGGAGTTTACAAGGGCCGGTTTCAAACGTTTCATTTCGGGAGTTATTAAAGCTCTGCGGAGCGCCGGGCCCCGGCGATATTTCACGGCGCGGCGGCAGCCGGCCCCGCTCCGCACCTGCTGCTCTTAAACCGCTGCTCCCGGGGGACACGTGGCCCCCCCAAAACTCCCCAAAAAACCCCCCAGCTCCCCCCCGGGACCCTCGGCCGGCCCCGGCGGCCGGGCTGCAGCGGGAGCAGCGCCGTTATCGCGGCATCGCAGGAGGGTGCGGGCGGAGGGCACCTCGCGCATCAGCTGCTCGCGGCCCCCCCGTGCCGCCCCCGTTATCTCCCCCGGCCAGGAGAGCCGCTCGTTTATCACCACAGCGAGCCGGGCCCTCAGGAGCAGCCTTCAGAGCAGCGTTAATTAGCAGGCTCAGGAGCGGGGCTGTCACCCGCCCTCCAGATAAAATACTCCCCGGTGGAGCCACGCCGGCGTTCCCAGCAAGGCTGCCTGAAATAAATGATTGTTTGCTACCCGCTGCTTTGTGATTTCAAGGCGATGCCATCGTCCTGCAGGTTCCCACCCTCATCAGGGCTGTTCCTACCTGGCCTTTCTCTCAAAAGCCAGCTCCTGGGAGCAGGTAATTACAGAGGAATTTTTAATCCGCCCTCCTCTGCCCGAGGGCGAGCTCCAGCGCCCGGCTGCAGCGAGGAGCCCGCGGCCACCAGTGCGCTCACCGACAGCAGGCATGGAAAAAACTTTGTTCCAGTTCATCCCTCTCCTGTTTGGGAGGTCTGAACCCAAGGAACTCACCCTAACACACAGCTTTCAACCTCAGCACGTGCCCAGGACCGTATGTGAGCACACTCGGTGGGCACGGAGCTCGTAGCGGAGCGGTTCTGCACCCAGCGCTGTTCCCAGTTTCCATCTCACGCCACGAGGTTTAGAGGTGGTGTTGCAGCAAGCCGTGGATTCCTTCATCAGGCAGTGTGCCCCCGTTCCAGCGTTTCAGGCAACGGTGCACAGAAAACAGCTGGGCTGGGACTGAGCAAACCCAGCAGGATCTGAAGGGCCCGGCGATGCCGGGAGCACGCGACAGGTCCGGAGCAAAGATCAGGGTGATGGGTGCCACGGCCTCACCCAAATTTCAGACTTTGCCAACCCAAACGTACCCCAGCGCCCTCTCACAGACAGACACAACCCTCTTTCCCTCCTTCTCTCCTCCCTCCTCCAGCAGCACGGTGCTGGCCCCACATCCTCACGGTCCCACGCGCTGCCGAGCCCTGCCCCGGGGCTGCTACAGCTCCCGTGTGGGGATGGATGGAGGGCAGCAAGCCCAGAACTCGCAGTGGGGCTGGAGCAGAGGAGCTGCAGCAGCCCCTGCCGACCCCAGCCCCAATTTTGGGCTAGCTGTGGTGGTGGAAACGAGGGAGAGCAAAGCCTTGCACCGAGAGGGCAGCCCTGAGCTGCTGGCGCTGCAGATAAGTGGTTCTGTGCGAGCAGCGAGCGGCCCAGCCGCAGCGGAGCCAACACACAAAGCGAAGGCAAAGAGGCAGCAACTGCTCCTCTCCCTGCTGGCTGCAGGCTGGAGGTATCAGCTGAAGTCAGCAGCTGGCAGATTCAGCGCGAACAAAAGGCGGCGGCTCCCCAGGCACCCTGTGATTGAGATGCAGAACTCGCGGGACAAAGTCACACAAGAAAAACAAATCCACCGGGGAGCCTTACGAGGGCGGTGCTGCCACCTCGGGCTGCCCCGAACCGCCACGGGGTGGCTGCCGGGTGCTCCAGCAGCGCCCACCCCGCTCCTCTCCCCCTGCCTTGCTTCTCTCCCCACCTCGCTCCTCTCCACTCCTGCCCTGCGCCTGCAGCCTCAGCAGGAGCGGAGCAGACAGCACTTTGGTTCCACACCCGGCTGGTTTTGAGCCCTTGCTCCATCCCCAGGTAATTTCTGCTCGCTGTTGAGTCCCAGCTCGAGCCCTTCCCATCCTGGCACCCTCTTTGCCCAAACCAACGTCCAAACCAATGCACTGGGACCAACACGTGAGCCACCAGACCCCACTGTTCACGGAACAGCAGTCCCAGTGCCTCACGGTGCTGCCTCTATGAGGGCTGCAGCACACGGGGAAGGGGCTCAGGGCATGGCAGGGGCTTGGGGCAGGGTCAGCATCGCACCAGGGACCCGGCCACGCAGGAGGAGGCGCTGAGCGGAGCCGCGGTGCTGACGGTGCCAGCTGTCCGGGGGCAGGAAGCAGCTGGTTCTCAGCTCGCACTAAATCAGCTACCGGGCTGAAAAGCTATTTCCAGTCCTGGCCGTGGTACGATCAATCTTCGTCTCCAGCAGGTACCACCTCTGCGCCTGCAAATGGCTCGCGCGCCCGTCTGGAAGCAGCTGAGAGAGGCGCGCTGCTAATGACCGCCCCGACCAGCGGAGATCATCTGCATTCTGCTGACTAAACAAGGATGCAAAGCACACGCATCTGTCAAAAGCCTCTCAGCACTGCTGCTCCGGCCTTTTTATCATCGCAGCGAGCTTCCAGGAGCAGGCAGCACTTGGCCTCCGCAGGCTGCAGGCGCCGACGGAGCGCAGCAGACGCAGGCAGCGACAGCAGCCCCGGTTTGCCCAAGCCCACGGTACCCAGGCAGCGAGGAGAGGTGATAGCAGTGCCCGAAAAACATCCAGCTTTCAGGCTGCAGAAAGCACCGTGCCCTAGATGCAGGAGTGGGCTCTGAGATGTGGCTGGTTCCCAGCCCCGAGCACCACGAGGTCCTGGCTGAGGTCAGCGCCCTGGCACCAAGCACAAAGCAGATTTTTGTCACTTCTCAGCACAAGGAGAGAGCATGACCCGAAGAAAGGCAGCCTGACCTGCCCCAAAAAACAGTATCACTGGTTTTGATCCTTACTTGTTCGCCCTCTCTCACTCTGCTGATACCCACAGCGCCTGCAGCAAGCCACGATGCCCTGGGCTGCACCACCAGGGGGGAGAGGGGATTGTGCCCCTCTGCTCTGCCCTCCCTGTGTCCGGGTTTGGGGTCCCAGCACAAGGATGTGGGGCTGTCAGAGCAGGTCCAGAGGGTCACAGAGGTGATCAGAGGCTGGAGCAGCTCTCTAGGAAGAAAGGCTGAGAGAGCTGGGGGTGTTCAGCCTGGAGAAGGCTTCGGGGAGACTTCCTCGAGACCTTTCAGTACTTGAAGGGGGCTTCTAAAAAGGGTGGAGAAGGACTCTTTACTCATGTGGATGATGATAGGAGAAGGGGAATGGATTTAAGCTAAAAGCAGATCAACAAGCAGATCTCTAATTGTCCTACCTACTTCACACTCGGAATTCATCCATGCTGTAGAACCGCCAGGACAGAGTTAATTTTCCTCCTCGGAGCTGGTAGGGTGCTGTGTTTGGGATTTAGGATGAGCAGAGTGCTGAGAACACGCTGATATTTACTTGTTGCAGGGCAGTGCTTACACCAAGCCAAGGGCGTTTCAGCTTCACCCTGTCCTGCCAGCGGGCAGGCTGGGGGTGCAGCAGGAGCTGGGAGGGGACAGACCCAGCACAGCTGACCCAAAGTGCCCAAAGGGCTTGGAGAAGAACTGGTCCCACTGGGACACCTCCTCCAGAGCCTCCAGAACCAACCACGACACGATGCCAGCAGAGCAGGGCTGTGCTCAGCCACGAAGCACGGTGAAGCCGTTCTGCTCAGCCCAACGCCCCGGTTCTCCAGGGCTGCAGAAACCAGGGCACTTTTCCAGAAAGGTGACAAAGATGCTTTCAGCATGAACGGTTTCCCAATAACGGTGACTTGCTCACCAACCCTGGGGTCTCACGGAGGTGGATGTGGTCCCAGAGCAGCTCACCTTTTAGAATAAAATCTGAATGTGATGTTACCCAGGTGGCACGAGGGGAGAGCCCACCCTTCTGGGTTGATAAAGACGAGATGCCTGAACTCAGCCTGTGCCTGGGGCCTCACCACATCCCCTTTAAACAGCCAGTGGCTCTCGGACTGAGTGAGAACACAGAAAACAGAATGAGATTTTTAACTGTGCTCTGCCCGTCTCCTGAAAAGCAGAGGCTCAAGAGAAAAGCAGGCAGCGCACTGCTGCTGGACTGAAGGATGCTGAACTGCGAAGTAATCTCCTCCTCCTCCTCCTCCTGGCATGGCCAGAAGCACCACAAGTCTCCAAACAGCTCCTGGGGACACTCCAGAAAAGCAAACTGGTGAGGGCGAGGCGTGGAGGACGGGACAAGCAGCAAGAAGGACACGGAGGACGCCGGGTCTCCGCGGCCAGGAGGTGCCTGCAGGTGCCGAGCAGGCACCAGAGCCCACGGCGAGGAGGCAGACGTCCCTGCGGGCAGCACACCAGGACCTGCCTGAGGCTGCCTGCACCACAGGCAGGGTTAGGAGATGCTTGGGCCGAGTTATTTCACCATCAGCATCCCAGCCCGTGCTGGTAATTAATTTCAGCTTTAGATCAGCGCGCTGAAAAACGAGTACTCCACAGGTCTTGAAGCCGTGGTTTGGAATGACCAATAAAATTGACTTCAGATGATCTCAAGCAGTGACTAAGCTCGTAAAAAGCAGCAGCGTAGATAAAACACACAGATCCCACGTTGTGCTCGGCATCGCGGGCCATCAAAGCAGCTTTCAGATCAAGCTGATGGTTGACTCGGAGCCAGCGCAGGTCCCCCGGGAGCGCACGGGGAGCCCACAAAGCACCCCGCTCCGACTGTCCCGTTTAGAGGGCATAAAAGCACGGCCCACAGCCCCGCACAGGGCTGGGAGAGCCAACAAAATCCACGCCGTTAGACAAAAAAAAAAGAAGAAAAGCACGCTTGCAATTAGTGCAGGTGAAAGCTGCTGCAGGACCCAGCCCCTTCTCCCTGCAGCGAAGGTGGGAAGTGGCCAGGTCTGTGCACGCAGGTCCCCTTTTTGGCTCTGGGGGAAATCTGGTTTATGCCCACGCAGCCCTCCTTCCATAAAATGGGGCTGGGGGGTAACCCAGTTCCAGGGTCTCGTTTTGCTGCCGCTACAAAAGCTCCAGCCCCTCCGTTTTGAATGCTTCGAGCCCAAGCGTCCCCCAGTGCCAGCTCCTTCAGCACGGGGAGCCCCTGCGGCACGAAATGCCCCAAACCAAGGCACTGCCAGGCTTCCAGGGTTCCCGCAGCTCTTCCAGAAGCCCGCGCCTTGACAGTGATATCTCACTTCCAAACCTGAACCAGGAGGGTGCCGTGACTCAACTCCGTGCTGCATTCTCACGTATTGTTAAAAGGGAAATCAGCAGCAAAGTAAAATCGTGAATTGTTACTTTGGGACGGGTACCAGCGGGCTGAGAAGTGGAGCCCCCACGAAGCCACCCCATGCAGGTGCTCAGTAAGAGCGCCGCAACCATCCTAACACCACTTCTCCCAAAAAAGAAAAGAGGAGAGCAAAGCTCCTTCCCCCCGGGGACGAGAAGCTCCCCAGCACACACCCCTGGTGCCTCCAGAGCCCCTTTGACATAAACAGGCTCGCGTGCAGAGCACACAAAAGCCTAAATTTGGTTCGAGCACGAAGGGCAGAGCGAGGAGCAGCGCGGGCGCCGCCGAGCAGCACGGACACCCCAGCTCCCCTCGCACCGACCGCGCGCGGCGCACGAGGTCTTGCGGGCTCATAAAGCGGGGTGTAAAACGCTGAAAATATCTGGCCAGCGATTTCACAAAAGATCCCCTCACGGGTTTCACGTCCTCGCTGTGCAGCCTGGGCCCCACGCTTTCCGCGCCAGTTGCAGCAGAGGCGGAACAACGCCGCCGCGCTCCCGGAGCTGCCGAGGGGAGGTGAAGAGAGAAGAGGGGCTGCAAGGCTGGGGAGCGCCACGCAGTTACTCATCTCCCAGACGATTTCCAAGCAGCTTTTAACCGGAGCGCCTCGGTCCCCGAAGGTGGGAGGGCTTCCATTAATGAGGCACGGTGACTAAACTTGGCTATCACCTCGTTGGCTTCGTTATGTCCTAGCTCAGCTTTTCTCTCACCTAGCACCGATGGATTCAATCTTTTCAACAAATGTTCTAATGCAGGCTCTATCCCCTCAGGTCAGTGTCAAACGATAATATATATGTTGCTTTTGGAACCCTGAAACCATAAAGAAAGTTACACGGGTCAAAATTATTTGCCATGATTTACGGGGGGCTTGCATACGGTAAACTAATTCTGGTGAAGAGGAATTACGCCGCGAAAGGCCAAGTCCTTGCGTCTGTTCGGATTTATTTTCACCCAGAGAAATTTCAACTTTTAAATTCTGTTAGCAACTGGGGCCTTGTAAAAGCGGCGGGGCCTTGTAAACAGAGCCCGGGCGGGAGGAAGTGCGCTCAGCGTCCCACGGCACAGCTCCGCGCACCAAGCCAACGCGGTCCCGGAGGGAGCTGTGGAGAGAAGCGATAAAAACAGGTGCAGACACCACGGCTCGCTCGCTGCTCTCAACAATCTGGTTAAGATTAAACTTACGGATACGCTCCGGCTCCCCCGGGACTCGAGCTGAGCCGAGGAACCAGCAGGAAGGGGCGCGCTGCCCTGCCCGCCTCGCCGTCCTGCCCGCGAGGGGTGGGTGCTGCGCCCCGCAGGGCTCTGCTCCTTCCTCCCATCAAAGCAGAGTCTGGGAACGAGAATTTTGGGGGACGGTGACATTGTCCCTGCTCGGGATGCTGCCTTGGCCTCACCACCCTCCCCGTGCAGTGCGCCATCAGGCTCGCTTCGCTCTGCATCAACGCTGGCGATCGCTGCGGCACTTCAGGGTAACACCGCGGTGGCACCGCGCAGCCCTAGCGCAGCCACACACCTATAAAATGATGCCCGAGGGTCTTTCCACGCTGGAAATCCCCAGCAGAGCTGCAGGAGACGAGGAGCTCGGGCAGGAGCTGGGCACAGCACGCGTGGCACGGCGAGAGCCAGCCCCAACTGCAGCCGTCAGTACGGAACCTCCACGGCTCTGCCTTTAAAAGCCCAGAAGGAAACATTTGGCTTACACGAGTCGCAGCTTCAGAAGCTAAGAAAGCAGAACAGAAGCCAAAAGCAACTGCAGAAATTCCAGGTCAGTAACCTGCTCAAATTTGAGTGTAATTAATAACCACTGCTCGCCTGCCGACGCCTCGGGACGACAACTGCCTCCCCGACCGAGGGCAGAGCTCGAGCGGACGCCTTCCCCCGCGCCGCTGGAGCCGGGCCTCCGGTCATTTCTCCCGAGCTGGCCCCCCGTGGCTCTCCAAACCTTGAAATGCTGAAAGGTGAAAGCACTGAGAAACAGGAAAGACGCCGAGAGTAACGCTTTCCCCATCAGAAATTCTCACGTGAGAAAAAGCTGCTGGTAAACGAAGCGTGAAAGCCGACGCAGCAGCGCTTTGCAGCGGGACCATTTGCTGCAGGCAGCCCGCTCACAACCGCCCTGGCCAAGCTGTGCCACTGCTACGGGACTGCCGGGGGTGCTGCAAAGGGAAACCAGCCCTGCCCGAGGCACGAGTAGCTCAGGGAAGATGTTAAATAACCAGGAATTCCTCGTGCTGGCTGGGGGAGCAGAAGAGCTGCAGTCCCCGAGGTGTCCGTGCGATGTCACGCGGTGGCACCTTGGAAGAATCCCTCCTGTGGCACGTTTGCGTGAGACGCCAGGATTTAGGGAGCAGGGAAACGGAGAGGATGTTTGAGAACAAACAAAAAGGATGTTTTACAACAAGCTGCGTGACGGAGACCTCACCGTGCCTTACTCCATCCACCCAGAAGTGCCCGGAGGGGATGTCTTCATTATGCTCCAATAAATTTCACTTCGGAACATGCAGGAGAAAGGCATCAGCAAGGAAAGAGGCATTCCCTGGAAAATGGTTAACCCTCTGGAAGAGCCGGGGAGGGCAGCAGAGGAGCATGACCACAGGATGCTCCTGCGCCAGAACGAAGGGGACTCTGTGCTTCAGCAAGGGGTGAGGGAGCCGCAGGCTGTCTGCTCCTCGGGCTGAGATCTGCTCTCTTTGCACATCTTGCTCCGTGCGGTAACTAGGATGAAGGAGCCACGGTGAAATCAGCCCGTAACTCCACGAGGCAGACGGGCACGAGGCCATGAAAAATCCTAAGCCCTTCCCCAAAGCTCACAGCCACCTCAGACGTTTGTGTCACCTGTAGCTTGCCTTTCTCGTACGTTTTGCACAGCTCTGTGGTTGTTGTTTTAGATCTCCAGAGGCCCATAAAAGACCTGGAAGAAGACAAAGGACTTGCATCCGCCAGGAGAGAGCCAAAAAGCAGAAGCCCACCACATCGCCCCCAAACCTGTTTCCAACCGAGAGCACGGAACCAGGTGAGACCCCAGGGAAGCGATATCCTGGCTGGAAAACCCTCAGCTGCCTGGGAGCACAACGCAGTCCTGCTTACACACCACAAAAAAACAGTCTCACTGCCCAAATTCAGCTTATCTACTTTCCATCTACTTGCTGCCAGAGCTAGAGACTCACCCAAATTATTCGTGTTTGACAGTGGAGCTGTGCTTAGGCTCTCAGACAGACTTTGTGAGCTAAGCCCATCAACGTGGGAAGATTTGGGAAGGGCTGTTCACAGCCGGGCAATAAAACGGCCTTCTCCGTGAGCATTGCATCGGGTGTGCCAAGGACGGTATCCAATTTAAACCAAAGCCCCTCAAAACAGCTTTCCCTTTGCTAGCCCCAGCCCACGTGCGTTTTCAATACGCTGCAAAGATCTTACTTGGGCAGAAGACAAGCTGCGATCGTAAACTTTCTTTCTGCCGACAAAGCAGCTGGATATAAAGGACACCTGGTGCTCGCTGGAGCAGACCCCCCACTCAAAACGTGCCCTTAGACGGGAAAAAAGAAAGAGATTAGGAACAAAGTGGCTCAGGCACTACGCACAGCTTTATGTTCGAGGCACCCTCAGCCCTCTGGGGACTGCTGGGGCTGCCTGGGGTAACACAAAGCGGTTGCAGCTCCTCTCTGCCACAGGCAGGCCCCTCGCTGCTGTGCTCGACCCTGCTCCGACTGACAAACAGATCCTGCGGGGGGGTCCTGGAATGGGGCTGCTCAGAATCTGTAAGGTGGGATGAGCCGACCTGCAAGGGGGACGGGGAGGAGCAGTGGACATTCAGATTGTCCCAGAGCATAACTTTGTGGCATCAGATTTTCAAGCCCCAAACCAGAAGATCATCCAGGCTGTAAAGCACAAGCCACGGGACTTGTGTGTGTTCGTCCCTGCTTCAAGTGCTCGCCCCGTGGCTCAGCTGGGGTAGGAATCCTGCAGGACTGCAGCCAGCAGGGAGCTCCCCGGGCAGCAGCGTTTCATGTGGGCCATGGAATGAAGGTGCTAAAGGAGGCTGAGCGCTCACGCTGTGTGCTGATGGAGCAGCTGAAATGATTGGGCTGCAGAGAGGCAACACCATGTGAGCCATCAGACCCCCGAGAACGCTTAAAAAACCTTGTCAAGAAAATAAGTGGCAGCCATGAGCTGACAAGAAGCAGCTGATGCTCCGAAGCACGCTGCAGATCCAAAAGGGCTGGCCCGAAGTGAAGGGGGTGGATTATTGCCCAGGAAGCAGGAAGAAATTTTTAATCACAAGCTCCTGAGGAAATGGGAGCAGCACCACGCCGGCGCACTGGGTATCAACCCAGGGACCAACAAGTCACAGTTTCACCCAGAACATTTCCTTCTGATCATCTTGCAGGAGCCCAGTCACCTGAGAAGCTTTCGAACAAGTGCAAAATATTTCTAGCACTTGGTGGGTGAGCACCCCCCTGCCAGGAGCGGGGAAGCCGCGCTGCTCAGAGAGGGGCTGCCAGCTCCCTGCGAGCAGCAGAGCTCCAAGTCCTGCTGTGTGCACTCCACCTAGCGGTTTACAGGCCGTTTATAATTAATAATGCTAATGTTTGCTCTGACCTGAGCCAGCGGAGCAGCTGGAACGCAGCCTGGAGACCTACAGCGCATTAGGAAGGCGCTCATCCTCACACAGGGTTACAGGCACCATCCCAAAGCGTGCTGAATGCCCTGGTTTCAGCCAGGGCAGAGTTAATTTTCCTCCTCGTAGCTGGTAGGGTGCTGTGTTTGGGATTTAGGATGAGCAGAGTGCTGAGAACATGCTGATATTTACTTGTTGCAGGGCAGTGCTCACACCAAGCCAAGGGCGTTTCAGCTTCACCCTGTCCTGCCAGCGGGCAGGCTGGGGGTGCAGCAGGAGCTGGGAGGGGACAGACCCAGCACAGCTGGCCCAAAGTGCCCAAAGGGGTATTCCATGCCTTATGGGGTCATGCTGAGCAATAGATAGGGGGGGCTGGCTGGGGTGGGGGGCTGGACTGCTCGGGGTTAGGCTGGGCATCGGTCAGCGGGTGGTGAGCAACTGCATTGGGCATCACTTGTTTGTGCACATTAGTAGTAGTAGCACTATTATCATCATTATTATTGTTGTTATTATTATTTTCCTGTCTTAATAAGCTGTGTTCATCTCAACTCACAAGCTTCACTTTCCCATTTCTCTCCCCCATCCCAGAGAGGGAAGGGGGAGGCTGAGCAAAGGGCTGCGTGGTGCTGAGCTGCCGGCCGGGTTACAGCACAGCCCTGACAGCCCATCTGACAGAAGCTGTATGAGTGCTGGGTGGCTAACGAAGATTTCCTTTTTGTTTTTAGGAAAGGAGCACAGCTGGCTCCAAGCCCGCTGAGTTTGCTCTATGAAGGTGGAGTTGTGGTTATCCAGGGTTGGCTGCGTACGAGATTTTCACTCAAAGCCATGCTAGGAAAGGCTGAATCTCTTTGCTCAAGAGACATTTACAACAATTAACAAGGCATTTGTGTCTTACAAGACATTTTCCCTTTCACTTGAAAGGGAAAATGGAAGCAGCCACCTCTGCTGTCTGTAGACCCCCAAAACTGCAATATCGATAACGGTGCACAAATGTTTTACCTGCTGCTATTTGGGAACACGTTCGGAGGACAAGCTACTTCTCTCTCTGCCCTTGCAGAGAGCCTGAAGAGAAGCCCAGCCTAGAGGTAAGGCTGTGTGCTCGTACCTGGGGCAAACAGAAGGTGAAAGGAATCATCTAGAACGACCCTGGAGACGAAGCAGGTTCTCTCCAGCGTGTTCCAAAAACCACAGTCCGTGCTTTTCGCAGTGCAACTGTCCCTCTGAGATCCCCACCGTGCCCTCCTGCTTCACCCAGCACAGGATTCCTCAGGAACAACGGCAGGGATGAAGCAGCTGAGCATAAATTAAACTCATTGATGAATGATTCACTCCACTTTGTAGACAGGCAAATTAGAAAAAAAAAAAAAAAAGCTCTAAACCAGGATTTGTGAGGGTACACGAGGGAGTCGGACACCCACATCCCCGTGCTCGTTAGCTTCATCGAGTGCCTAAACCTGAAGTCTCAGCGCGAGCCCCCCGCCTGGCAGATCGCACCCAGAGCCTGCTCCAGGAGGGCTGCAGCTCCTGCTGGGCACCCGGGAGATTTGGGGGAGACGACAAACCTCAGTGAGGTCACGAAACCGCTGCACCACCACCACGGGAACAGCCACAGCAGTGCCCCGACACCACTTGCTGTGTCCCCAGCATGACAGCAAGCACTGGGGAGCTGCATCCAGCCCCAATTGAACGGGGTGCAGGGCACAGCTCACGAGCCTGGAGGAAGAACGGGACACGAGACATCACCCCAAAGGACTACAGCACCACGGTGCAGCAGAAGGTAAGGCAGAAAACCAGAGCACGAGGGAACAATCCAGCACTGAGCACTGCCTGAAATTTCAGACCGAAAGCCCCGTGGCAGGGATGGAAGCTCTGGGGTCTCCACGGCCGTTCCCGCTGACAGCTCAGAGCAGAGCAGATCCTACACTGCGTTTGGGATCGCAGCTCTGAGGTCTGCAATCCCTAACGGGTTCTGATGGTGCCCAAAAGGTCCTGCCCCTCCACCCCCCGTCCTGCTGCTTTCTAAGCAGGAAGCCTTTTATCACCCAGGCTGCACCCCAGACAACCAAGGCCAGGAACAGAGCGCAAGCAGTGGCAGCGAGCCTGCCAGCAGATGAGGGATTAAACATAACGTGTTCAGGGCAGAAATTACTGAGAGAATTCTCCTGCATCTCCTGCCATCCCCTCCCCACATACATACTGCTTCATGGCTATCAGCTTGGAGTCCATGCTCTCCTGCTTCCCCTTCATCACCTGGATGTCGGTCAGCAGCTTGGTTACATTGTCCTGCCGAACCTTTATGTCCTCGTTCTTTATGCTGGATACCTGGGGATGGAAAGGAAGACGTCAGTGGGGTTTTCTTCCTACAAAACGGTTGTTTAAGCATCCAGGTTGGTCCTGATCCCATCTCCCCACCCATTAAACACCTCCCCTCGCCAGAGCTATCGCCGTGCTCACACTGGCGTACGTTGTGGTGAGGGATGAGAAGTGGTCATCTGTAGTGAAAGCTTTCTGCACACAAATCGTTATTTGCAAAATTAAATTCTGTTGCAGCCTGATAACATCATCCTTTTGGATCAGACAAGCTGTGCTCAGGTAAAACCAGAGGCCTGTGGAGGAGCTGTTTGCTCAGAACAAGCCTTTGGAGAGCTGATGGACCAAGACTTATCTACGATAACCCAAAACCTTAAAAGATGAGTGCGTTTGTGCTGCAGACAGGCAGTGGACATCCTTCTTGCACACTTTCAGAAGTCTGCTGTGTGCAGTGAGCTGAACGCTGCTCTCAGCAATTAAGGAAGTCATTAGCTGGCTTGTGGAAGCAAAGCAGGAGCAGAAGGCAGAGGAGCTGGCTGCAGCAGGGGCCTGCAGGCAGAGCGGCGAGCCTCCTCCCGCGGCCGGTCGCTCGCCATCCTCATCATTTCCACCACAAGCACAAAAGCAGCTGAGGAGATTCCGAGCAGATGATTTTCTTGTTGATAAAACACTCCCGAGGCGTGACACCCGGGCGTGTTTCATGAGAGGAACCGAACGGCTCAGCGCAAACGGCATCCAGTTATTTGAGAGCAGCCTGGGAGAGGCAGGCAGCGAGCTGCTCTCCACGCGCTGCTCTGATTAATACTTGGCTAAGAGTGAATAAACCACGTTTGACTAAACCACGTCTTCCAGCCCGTGCTCAGGACCAGCAGGTTACCCTGGGGCATCCCCAAGCATTTTTGGAACCCCAGTACCACCCATTGCCACCAGTGCGTGGCCAGCAGCTTGAATTTCAAGAACTGGGGCAGTTGTAAAAAAAGTCTGTGAGTTTAAAGGGAGAGGGCAGAGGTCTGGGCTTGGGAGACACCAGCGGTTAGCACGTTTGCAGTAGCTCAGGCACCTTACCTTTCCTTTTCCTGCCTCCACTACCACATCTAACACTTCTCCACGTGTCTGGGCGTTAAGCTGCACGGACACGTTTTACATTCCCTGGAGCATTTAAGCAGGGATTGCAGCTTAACTAGCAATCAGTCTCCCTCTTCCTGAAAGGTGCAATTGTTCTTCCATCCCTCCAGGGGACACAGCAAACCTGCCTCTGCCCAGCCAAACCCAAGCAGATGCTACTTGTCCATAAAAAAAAAAGGGAAAATAAGGCAATATTTGTACTGGCTCCAGAGAGAGGCTGGTTTGTAAGGCCCGAACGCTGCCTGCTTTCTGCTGGTGGTGTGTGGCAGAGGGAAGTGCAAGCAGCACCACAACAAACCCAACGCTGAGATGGGTGAGAAAGGGAGCCAGGAACAGAAGGGAATGGCAGCAGGAATCTGGGGGCAGCAGATCAGCAGGATGGTGCTGCAGCTTGTACCTGTGTGAGGGCAGAGGCAGCAAGCAGAGCTGCTGCCAGAACCTCACCACCAGTGGTGCCAAGGACCCTTGCCCCCAGAGCACCCCGATGCTGTTCCAACCAACGCGTTGTTTTCAGACAGTTTGTCAAAACCTTTCCCGAAAGATGCTCTGCAGAAACTTACGCTGGTTACTTTCCTCTTGATGTTCTCCAGGAGATGCTCCTGGCCTCGGATGAAGTACGGGTGCTGGAACTCGGTGTCGTCTTTCTCCGGCTTCACCAATCCTCCCTGCTCAATGTGCACCACCTTTCGAAAGCCATCTGCAAATTAAATGGTAGATGGTTGGAGAACAGCTCGATGGGCTAAATATGAACGTCAGAGAGCAGAAACAAGCACGAGCTCCCCTTGGTTGCCTAAGCCCTCGGTCACTGTGCCATTCCTAACACATCTCCCCCTAAAAATGCTTCATGGAACGAGGAACTCAACCTGATGGAGGCTATGCCAGGCCTCCTTGACAAGTGGCACGAGTCCTCCACTGCCCCTGGTCCTCTCCAGGAGGGCAGAGCCACGCAGCCGCTGCCCTGAACCACAGAGCAAAGCAGGATCTGAGCAGGATCCACTCCTACGTCCCAGAACCCTTCTGAAAAACACCTTTTGCTGCTCTCACAAAGCCAACGTTTGTTTATTTGGCTGACAGCACGGGGCAGCAAGAAGAAAGGCTGAAATTAAAGGAATTAAAGCAAAAGTCTCCAATTAACCTTCCTGTTTCCCGATTCAAGGCCCTCAGCCACAGGACGCTGTGGTTACACGAGCACACAGCACCTCTCCTCGCCTTCTCAGCGCAGATGGAGGCAAGGGAAGAGGCATTTCCACAGAGCTTCTTCTCAGGAGCACCACCAAAGGCAGACTGCAACACTTAGCACACGCTCCATGCAATCCCAGAGGTCTTACATTTCGTTTATTCGGGGAATAAAGTGGCTTCTGAAAGCAGCTGGCCACATGCACGGTGCAAGAAGCACTGCCCAGCAGCTCTCGTGCTAATAAAACTATTTGTACTTTGGAGACAAACCTGTGCGAGTGTTACCGGTGTGCCAGAGGGGGTGACCACTGTGGCATCTGACTGAAGTAAGAAAAATAACAAACTGCGCTGGAATTCACCCTACTCTCACTCACGTTGCTATCAGTTTATTCAAAACAGCACTCGGAAATCCGATTTATATTTCCTGGAAGGAGACAGAGCCTCGGTTTTGGTTACACACCGAGGATCACTCCAGAGCAGTGACCAGCCTTCGGGGCAACGTGCTGACCCCAGCGCTTGCCCCAACTTCCAGAGCAGCTCCGGGTTTTGTGCCTCAGACTGTGGCTGTCCCAGAGCTGCCCATGTGGGAGCCTCGTCACAGCTGTCCCCAAAACTTGGGATCAAAGAATTGTAAGACTGGAAAAGGGCGATACGATCACCAGGGCCAGCCGGCACCTAACACAAGTCCACCGCCAAACCCCATCCCCACGTCTCTGAGATACCCCATGTGGGAGCCAAGTGGTTTTTGATCTCAGCTCTTCCGTGAGCCGCTAGGACAAATTGCAAGCGTTATTTGTGTTTGTCAGGACACAGCTGCGGGTGGAAAAAAGCTTCCTGCACTTGCAGCAGGAAGTGATTTAGTGAAATCACCCGATGTTGTGGTGCTAGGAGCCAGCTTCCAGCCACTGCAGCGATCCCTGGAAGGAAAGGCCGTGGGCACGGAGCACAGGACGTGCCCCTTCTGGAGGATTTCCGAGCCCTGGCTCTGGTTTTGCATGGAGCAGGGTAAGTGGACTCAGCCTGAGCACCAGCTCGGAGGCTGCCCCATGGAAATCCAGCTGAATGCTGCTGCGAGCAGGCATCAGAAGGGCAGAGCTCGGCATGAAGCAGTGATAACCACACACCTGGGGGGGAGCAGAACAAGCAAACCCTGATAAACCACGCACAGAAACTCAGGTTCTGTTCCAGGCATTTCCCTTTTATAACGCAAGCAAATCAAGAGGTGTGGATGTGGTGCTCGGGGATGGGTTTGGTGGTGGATTTGTGCTAGGTGCTGGCTGACCCTGGTGATCTTTTGGGTCTTTTGCAGCCTGATGATTCCATCCCTGCTTCAAAGAGGAATAAATCGCTCCATAATGCCCCTGGCAGGGAGGGAAGAAGAGGAGGGGTTGAACGGCAGAAGGAGGGTTTGGGTTAGACGTCCAGCAGCCACCCTCACACTAAAGGCATTTCCCTGAGGAGCTCGCAGCATCCTGGCTGTTGGAGGCTCGTGAAGCTACTCCCTAAGCCACCGGGATGAGACAGAGGGAGCTGAGCCTGCCTCGAAGCAGAGGATCAGGCTTGATGATGGCGAGAGCTCTGCCATGGCTCCAGGGGGAAAAAAAATAACTGCTGCTGAGACGAGCAAGTTCAGTCAGCGCCTGCTTTCCATGACTCCGGCGGCAACATCCCCTGGAGAAAGCGGTTAGAAAATTACCGAGCTGTCACTCGTGGCTTCTCTGTCCAGCTGGAGGCCTTCCAGGAGCTCCTGCTTCATTAGGAGGTGGCAAGGAGAGCAGCAAGGAGAGCAGCAAGGAGAGCAGCAAGGAGAGCAGCAAGGAGTGCCACCGCCAGCATTAATGACAGGCGAGCTCCCAGGCTCACACCCAGGGAAGGGCAAGATAAAAAGCCGAGAGCTCGAGGTTCTTCACGTCTGGCACGGGTTGCTGGCGTTAGCAGTGGCTTTGCCTGTCAGCACAACCAACCTTAAACCTACCCCCGGGTCCCCCCGGATAACTGCAAGGGCAGAAAACGCTCCTGGGTCAAACACGACGCCCCCCACAGCGGGCTGGGATCGTGGCAAGGAGCCCCGGGGGGATACTCACACATATTGAGCTGCCGCACGAAGCTGGCCATGTTGTTGTGCTTGAAGTACTTCGGGAGTACCTCCTTGGCAAACTGTCCTTGGTCAAACACATGGAAGCTGTTTCCGCTCTGCCAAAAAAAAAACAAAAACCAAGACAAAACGAGATGTTATCGGCCGCCCTCACCCTGCTCCACCAGGAGAGAGGTTACGCACGCCACCAAGCCCCATTTTGCACGACTGCAGATGTGTGAATTCCCCACCCCGTGCCAATTAGCTTGATTTCGTACCGATGGCAAGCAGGCGGCGCGGCAAGCCCGCCTGGAAATGTCAACATCTGGCAGCAAATTAACCTGATTCCACCTCCTGCCAGTCTCGGCGCGCCCGGGGCCGCGCAGGTGGGTGAGGACCTGCGGGATGCGGCGCCCCGGGTTTGGCCGGGGGGGGCCCTGAGGATTTTAAGCAGCAGGAGGTGGTGAGAGGTGAAGGGTGCGCCACGAGCACATCACCCAGCCCAACAAACAGCCCCGTTTCAGCCCCGTTTCAGCCCCGTTTCAGCCGTTCAGCTTCCAGGTCCCTGGTGCCGTTTAATTGCACGTGGCTCCTGCTGACCAGCACAGGGTTTTCGTCCTGGCACCACGATGCAGGAGCTCCAAATACATTTCAAGACGTGGATTTGCTCCCCCTACCAAGCTCCCCCCGCTAACGTCGCCCCCCACAGCACCACCAGCACCCCGGGGCCCGTCCCCAGCAGCGGCACAACCCCAGAGATGTCAGAGCACCAAAGACCCGACCCCAGCGCAGCGCTGCAGGCACCCCGGGGCTCTTCCCAGACCCCCAGTTCTTCACACGTTACTGGTTTCTGTCCCTGCTGTGGTGCAGGACACCGAGCTCAGCCCCCACAACCCGCAGGAGAGCCCCGGGGCTCAAACAGCTTCTCCTTGGGGCTGCAGAAGCAAAAAAACTGCCCCAGATTGCCCTGAACCAGCCCCTGGTGATGCCAAGAGCTGAGGCTGAGGGGCCAAAAACTGCTCAGCTGGGAGCCCAGGTCCCATCTGGGGAGCTACGGAGCTGGGACAGGTCTCATGGAATGGCCCCAAACACCCCCAGCCCCACACAGCGCTGTGGTGAGGGGGCTCACACCCCAATTTTGCCCTGCAGCTCCTGCTCCTTCCCTCTGACCGCCCCGCACTGCCCCTCCGCCTCCTCCAGCTCCTGGGGAACCAGCGAGGAGAAAATTTAGGAGTGAGATCTTCAGATCTTACACGTGTTCGGGCTCTCAGTCTGTGAGGCTGTGAAATAAGCAGGGAAATCCGGGAAAATAACGACTTCAGAGCAACAAAAAACCCCAGTTTGATGTTATTTCCCAGCACCCGAAATGGGAAGGGCGATCCCGGCGGTGTCACGGCACGCTGAGGTGCCCCGGGTGGGAGGGAGAGCAGAAAAGCCACGATTTAGCCCCAAAAGCCAAGCGATGTTCCTACAACACGGCACCGGCATGACCCCCCCTGGAAAAACAGCCGATGCTGTGGCAGAGACACAACAAACGGCACGAGGACGTCGGGATCTCAGCGATGGGTGGAAAAACCTGAGGGTTAGGGGACAGAGGGGTTTGGCCACCTCTTCTCAGTGTTTTTTGGGGACAGGACAAGGGGTAACGGGCAAAAAATTGAGCCCGGGAAGCTCTGAACCAATATGGGAAAGAAATTCTTCATGGTGAGGGTGACAGAGCACTGAGCAGGCTGCCCAGGGAGGCTGGGGGGGCTCCTTCTTTGGGGATATCCAACGCCTCCCTGGGCAGCCTGCTGTAGGGAAATGCTTTGGGAAGGGGTTGGTGGTCCCAGGGGGTCCCTTCCAACCCCTACAGCTCTGTGATTTTGTGGTTTTTATTCACAAAACACCTCAACAGCAAGAGAAGGCACAGCCAGTGAAAACAGAGGGCAAAAGGGGAGAGCTGAGTGAGAGGAGGAGCTGAGGGCAGCTCCCGCACCCCAAAACTGGAGGTGAAAACATCACAGAGCTGCCACCGTCCCCAAATCCTCCTGGGCTGGGCCCGCCGTTATCTCTGCCTCCCAGTCAAACCAGCAGCTCCCAGCTGGTTCCGATAGCAGGCTCGGGGCCTCCCGCAGCCTCCCAGTAAAGGCACCGGGCAGGAGATGGAGCGAGGGGTGCGGGGACAGGCAGGAGGATCCGGCAGGGTCAGGCTTCTCCTCGGGGACCCCAAACCTTTGGCTGTGGGTTTTTTTTTGCTTGGTTTTAAAGCCCACCGCCCCGCAGGTCAGGCTGGAGCCCCCCCTGTGGTGGAGCTCCCCCTTGCAGGAGCCTCTCCGAGCCCCCATCCCGCAGCCGAGGACCCCCAGCCCTCCACCAGCTCCATCCTCGGGGCCTGGAGCGCGGCCCCACCGACCCAAAAGCTGCAGGGACAAGTGGGGGACATCCAAGGGGTGGTCTCACTGCCCTGGGGAGGCTCCCACCCCTCAGCCCCTCGGGATCCACACGGGTTCGGAGCTGCCTGGGGCCGCTGCTGGCCCCAGGGGAGGGCACGGGGCTGCTGCGGGGCGAGAGGAGACACCACAGAGAAAAGCTGAAGGTCCCACCCTAAAAAAGTGCAGTTAGAAGATCATATATACGTGTATATATATACATACAGCTGCTTCACCTCCTCTGGGGTTTATTTTCCTGCTTTCTTCACCAATTTCTCCTCACACACACCCATTTTGTGCCCCTCCTTATGGAAAGCACTTCAGGACCCCCACTCCTGACCCCCAGACCCCAATTTGACGCCCGCACACACACCCCCTGCGCACTTTCCCCTCCTCCACCGCTTCTTTTCCCGTTTTCTTTACAGATTTCCCCCTCTCACACACACAAATTGTGCCTTTTCTTGCAGAAAGCACCTCGGGACCCACGCTCCTGAGCCCCCGAAGCCCAACCAGGAGCTCACCCACCCCCGCCCCGTGCAGTTTTACCCCCTCTGACACTCATTTCCCTGCTTTTTTCACCGATTTCCCCTCACACACCCCCAATTTGTGCCTTTCCCTGTGGAAATCCCTTCAAGACTCGCACTCCTGAGCCCCAAAACCCAACTTTAAGTTCACACCCCATGCAGTTTTACCCCATTTAACTCTCATTTTCCTGTTTTTTTGCACCAATTTCCCCTCACAGACCCCCTATTTATACCTTTCCCTATTGAAATCCGGTCAGGACCCACACCCCCAAGCCCCCAAAACCCAACTACAAGCTCACACCGCGCAGTTTTACCTCCTCTGATGCCAATTTTCCTGCATTTTTCATGAATTTCCCCTCACGCCTCCCCAATTTCTACTTTTCCCTATGGAAATCCCCTCAGGCCCCACACCCCCAACCCCCCAAACCCCAAGCATAACCCCACAACCACCCACCCTGTGCACTTTTACCTCCTCCGACGCTTCTTTCCCTGCATTTTTCATTAACTCCATTAACCAATTCCATTAATTTCTCATTAATTCCCCCTCCCCACCCCCAATCTCTACCTTCCCTCCCTGAAACCCCTTCACCCTCCACACCCCCAACCCCCACCTCTACCTCCACCCACCCCCACCCCATGCAGCTTTACCCCATTTTTCACCCATTTTTACCCCCTTTTTCACCCATTTTTACTTTTTCATCCCCTTTTTCACCCATTTTTACCTTTTTTTACCCCCTATTTCACCTATTTTCCCCCTTATTTCCCCCTTCTCCTCACCAACTCCCCCTCACACCCCTCATTCCCACCTCACCTCCCACAAAACCCCCTCAGGACCCCCTGACACCCTCTTTTAATTACCGACTGACGAGAAAACCATTAAAAACATTAAAAAATTAGGATTTTTTTCCGGGAAAACGCCAGGGCCTCGGCCGCGGGGTCGGGTCCCGGCAGCGGGCGTTCGCCCGCTGCCGGGACCCGAGCCCCGCGGCCTCGGCCTGGCCTCCGCCGGTGCTCACCGGGCTCCAGCAGATGAGGGGGTCGGTGTCGGGGTCCTCCACCAGCGTCCACAGCTTGGTGAGGAAGGCCGGCACGTTGCTACCGCCGCCACCGCCGCCGCCACCGCCACCACCGGGCCCGGCGCCCACCGCCGCCGCACCGCCGGGGCCCTCCATGGCCGTCGAGGCCTCGGGGCCCGGGTTCCGTGGGCTCAGCGCCGCCGCCGCCCGCCGCCGCCTCGGGGCCCGGCCGCCGCCTGCGCAGCGCCGCCCGCGGGGCCCTGCATGGCCGCCGCCATCTTGGGACGCCGCCGGGACGAGCCCCCCTCGGCGCGGGGCGCCCGCGCGCATGCGCGGCGCCGCCCCCGCCCCCTCCGCCACGCCCCCAACGCGGAGAGAGGCGGCGGGAAAGGGGGTGCTGCGCATGCGCGCCCGCGCCTCGCTTGGTTTTCCCCCCGCCTTCCTCCTGAGGCCCCCTCAGTTGGGCGGGTGGCGGCGGCGCATGCGCGTGGGGCCGCGCGCCCTCTGCCCTCTGACCCCGCCGCTGCCTCCGGTATCCCTCCCCCCCCCCCCCCCCACCCCGTTATTTTCCGCCCCCCCGGAGGTGGAGCCGGGCCCGGAAGGCGGAAGGAGGCGGCAGGGGGCGGGGCCGTGACCTCTGACCCCGGCGCACGAGGAGCGCGGCGGCGCACGCGGCACCGGCATGGCGGAGGTGGGGAGGGGGGGGAACGGGAGGGGGTTACCATGGTTACCGGGGGGCTACCGGGGGGTTACCGTGGTTACCGGGGGTTACCAGAGGGTTACCATGGTTACCGGGGGTTACTACGGTTATTTGGGGGGTTACCGGGGGGGCACCGGGGTTACCGGGGGCCTACCGGGGGGGTTACCATGGTTACCGGGGGGCTACCGTGGTTATCGGGGGGTTATCGGGGGTTACCGGGGGGTTACCATGGTTACCGGGGGGCTACCGGGGCGTTACCATGGTTACCGGGGGTTGCTACGGTTATTTGGGGGGTTATCGGGGGGGCACCGGGGTTACCGGGGGGTTACCAGAGGGTTACCATGGTTACCGGGGGGATTACCGGGGGTTGCCGTGGTTACCGGGGGGTTACCGGGAGGTTACCATGGTTACCGGGGATTCATATGGTTATTTGAGGGGGTTACCGGGGGATGCTATGGTTACCGGGGAGGGTTATCATAGGGTTACCATGGTTACTGGGGGGTTACCGGGGGGGTCACCGTGGTTACCGGGGGGTCCCGGGGTGCCCCGGTCCCGGTGCCCGGCCCTGACCCCCTCCCGTTTTTTGTCCCGCAGCCCCAGGAGGCGCCGAGCCCCGGAGCCGAGGAGCCGGAGCCCAGCGGGGGCTGGGGGCTGGGGGGCAGCGACAGCGAGAGCTGGGGGGGCAGCGAGGACGAGGAGGAAGAGGAGGAGGAGGAGGGGAGCGGAGAGGAAGACGAGGAGGAGGAGGAAGACGACGAGGATGAAGATGAGGAGGATGAGGATGATGATGAGGAAGAGCCTGGCAGCACCACAGCCCCTGCAGGACGGGTGAGGAACGGGGCTGGGATGGGGCTTTTTGGGGTGGGGGGGCTGCGAGCCCCATGCCCTGTGCCCCGTTATTTGGGGGCAGCCACCACGGGGGCAGCCCCACAGCTGCTTGCCTGGGGGCAGGAGGGACCCCCCTGCCCGTTTGTTCCTGGAGCCCGCGTTCCTGACGCTTCCCTCGTGGACACCTTCCTTGCTTTTCATTATTTTTTACCATTTTTAATTATTTTAGAGGTGTCCTCCGGTTCCAGGCGAGCTGGGCGCAAAGGTTGGTGACAAATTCACGCTGGAGCTTGCCCTAACGCGCGGCTCCTGCTGTGCCCCCGCTCAGCACCAGTCCCCCTTGGGGTGTCCCTGTCCCCCTCGGGGTGTCCCCGTCCCCATGCCACCTCCAGCAGCCCCTGGGGACCCTCAGCTCGGCTCCCCGGTGCCGTTTTGCTCCTCAGAGCGCTCAATTCCCTAAACCACGCGAGTTTCCTGGCTCCTGATGCTCATTTTTCTTGGCTGGACGTGGGCACCAGGAGATCTCGGGGTCGCACACCCGCGGCTCGGAGGTTTCCCTGTGGCCGTACCCGAGGGGTTTGGCACAGGGCAGGACCTGGAGGGCACCAAATGTGCCCAGGTGAGTGCTCACCCCCTGCTTGTGCCTTCAGAGCCCCTTGCGCTCCCTCCTGGCACCTGCATCCCCCGGGGATGCTAGGCACAGTGTGGGGTCGGGCATTGCAAGGAAGAACCTCCCAGGAAAAGGCACCCGACCGGCAGCGCTGCCCGGAGGCTGGCTCCTCTGCCTTTGCTAAATTCGTTCTCAAAACTCGAATTATGGATGTCCACGCCAGGCTGTGCAGGGCTCAGAAGGAGCTGACCGCAGGCACCGGGGTCGCTGCTTCATCACAGAACGGGATCGTGGAGTCATTTGGGATGGCGAAGACCTCCAAGGGCATCAGGTCCGGCTGGAAGCAGGCAGCAGGAAGGCGGTGCCAGCCCCAGCCATGGACAGACACAGCTCTTGGTGATGGCTCCTCCGTTTTCCCAAATCTTCCCCCCAGCACGAGGGACCCCCACTGGTGCCAAATTCACCAGCTCTGGCTCCAGGGATCCTCGGGTCCGGGGCGTTGCTGCTCTCTGCACATTTGGGCGTGCTCCTGCAGGAGCTTTGTGTTGGAGCAAACAGGAGAAGCAAAAGGAGGGCTGAGGGCTCTGGAGACGATGCCCACAACCTTTGGGTCCTGCTGGTCCGCAGGGCTGTGTAAATATTGGGCTGTCCTTGTCGGCTTGGATTTCCTCCTAATGATTTCCAGCGCTGGCCTCTCTTCCTCGGCAGCCCCTGCGCTGCCCGGCCCCGCTCCTGGCACCCTGGGGAGGGGTCCTGGTGGGCTGAGGTGGTGCCGTGCTGCCTTCCTACCCCAGGAAACCCCCCCTGCACCACCTTCAAATGGACGTTTGCCCTCGGGGTGAAAAACTTCATGGAATCCCCTGAGGCTGGCCCCGGCACAAACCCTGTCCTTGCTCTTCTTCTGGAAGCGCCCATTTGGATCCTGTCACGTCTGAGCTCCAAGCGGAGGCGTCCCCGTGTTCACCTGCAGGCGCTGTGACAGCATTTGGGACCCCCTTGGTCCCCTGCAAGAGGTTGTTGGAGGATGGAAACCCCTGAAAACAAAACGGCAGCGAGGGAAACCCGTGCTTGGCCCTACAGCTGCCACCAGGCTTAGTGGTTTTACGGGCTCCTTGGGGACCCTGCTCAACGAGGAGGATTTTGGCCACTCTGTCTTCATTTTGGCCACTCTGTCTTCGTTTTCTTCACGAGCCCTGCTCTCCTGCAGGTTGGCTTTGTGCGAGGCAGGGGCTGCAGCTCCTCGGGGAGCGGAGCACCCGGTGGTGCCGTCCTGCCTTAGCCAAGGAGGATGTACGGGGTGCGCAGCGGGTGCGTGCCTTTCCCCACCTCCACCACTCGACCTCAGCGAGCTCCGGGCTCGGCACCACGCATCCAGGTCCCGCTGCTGGCCCTGAACAGAGGAAAAACCTCGCAGCCCCTCTCCTGACCCTGCTGCTGACGGGCGTTTTGGCTGGCAGAGGCTGTGGCAGCTCCCGAACCTGCCTGGCACCCTCCTGTTGGGCACTTGCCACCATCCTCATCCCCCTGCCGCGGTGCTGGGGGGCTCCCCTCCACGGCTGCTGGGACCTCTCCCCTCCCGCTGGAGGATCGCAGGCCAGGAGCTGCTGATCTCTTCTCCAGAACCTGGGGGGAACTGCGTGGGAGCGCGCCGAGGGCTGTGCGGGGGGAGGCGGGCAGGTTCTGCGCCGGGGGGGAGCGGAGCCAGCGCGGCTCCTGCTGCTTTCAGCCACCTTCCAGCCCTTTTCTTCCACCTCTTGGCAGCCAGGAGCACGGTGAGCTTGTTGTAGGGTTTGCTCCCCTTGTGCCTGGTGGCTCAGACCTGCCCCGAGCGGTGCCGTGAGGCTCCTGGGGCAGCCGGGGCTCGTGTCCCCTGCTCCGCCTGCATCCAGCCACCCTAAAGCTCAGCCTCGATGGCGTGGGGTGCCGTGGATGGGGCTGTGGGCAGCACCCCCCTTCTCCTTGCCCCTCTGCGTGTGGTTCAGCGCAGGGATCCCGTTTTGGGGTTTCTCCAAGCTCTTCTCTTGAGCTCACCTGGGGCAGCGCGCACGGGGAGCGCTCGGGCAGGAGGAGGCCGCGGGTCTCAGCGCGCAGCCCCTGTCCCTGAGACCTGGCCGTGGTGTGGGGTGCCAGGGGAGTGTTTTGGGGGGGTTTTGCTGGATTTTGGCAGTGTGTCCGGCACGGCTTGCCGCCCTCTGGTGGAACGAGCCCGCTGCAGGGCTGGGGAGAGGAGCGGTCGCTGCGCTCCCGTGCCTGAAACGCGGCTCCCACGGTGCTGAGCTGCGGCGTGGGGAAAGGCACCGGGCAGAGCAGAGCAGAGGGGTGCTGGGCACGCCTGCAGGAGGAGTTGGATGGCGGATCCTGGTGCCTGAAACCCCCTTAGGAGTCCTGGTTTGGGGTAAAATACCCTCTTTGGAGGGCTCGGTGCGTCCCAGCAGCGTGCTGGGTGTGCGAGCGACGTCCTCGCTGGGCTCTTCCCTGCTCTCCTGGCGAAGCTTTTCTGAAAGGTTTCCTGGTGAAGGTTTTTTTTGACCTGCCTGTAGATGCCCTCAATCCACAGACACAGCCTCGGGTGGGCTCTGCTGGCTGGGGTGAGCCCCCCGTGGGGGTCCTGGCTCCTCGGTGCCCCAGGGCCCTGCAGCGCGGCCCCGGCTCCTTCCCCTCTCGTCGCGGTGGCGGGTGAGGGGGAGACGAGAGGGAGAGATGGAAACTCAAGTCCAGAGCCCTCGTAGCGCCAAAAGCCTGGAAAAAAACTTATCTCCAATCTCCCCTTTTTAAAAAATTTTTAATAAAGCCCTTTGTTTTTGCAGTAATCTCATCCTCTTGCCGGCCCAGGATTTTCCAGGCTCTCTCCCACCCCGCTCCCCGCGCGTCCAGCAGAAGGTGATCACACACTGCGCGGGCTTTACTGCTCCCGCGGGGGACGTTTTCTGGGGCTGTTTTTCCGATTATTTCTCCGAATCCTCCCGTAAACCCGATCTAGCCAGGGTCCCCCTTCTCCCCCTACCCCCACCCCGAGTGGCGAAGCCGGGGAGGGGGGGGGAGCGAATCTGTTTTGCAGGGCAGGATCTGCCGCTCGCTCGGCACCCACACAGCTCAGCGAGTGGGCGAAGCCTGGCGGCCGGCGCTGTCTGACCGCGGCTCTGCCACGTGGCCCCGCGGTGTCCGAGCCCCCGTCCTGGCACAGGGCAGGCGTGGGGATCCCCTGGGGACCGAGGCTGCTCGCGGTGCCCCGCGGGTGACCGCGGACGGAGGCGCCTGGCCCGGCGTGTCACACGTGGCCATCTCCATCCCGCTGGCCTTGCCGCCCCGGGCCTCTCTGCCAAAGGAATTTGGGCTTCAGAGTGGCTCCAACAGCACTCATCGCTTTGAAACTCATCAGTAACTTCAGGTGGTGCTGCTGGGGTCGTGGGTGCTTCCCCCGATCTCGCACGCTTCGTCCAGCAGCTCCGCGGTCCTGAGCGCAAACGTGGTGGAGCCCAGCAGGGGGAACGGAGCTCTGCGTGGGGCACACCACGGAGCCATCAAAGTGCCAGGGATCTGCCAGCAGAGACCTCCACGGGCTGCAGGAGGGGGCTGGCAGGCACCTTGTGGAGCTCAGGGACCCTAAATCCTGCGCCAGGCTCAGAATGACCCCAGGCGGGCAGGGGCTGTGCGCACAGGGCGCACGCGGGAGAAGCGGACCTGGGGCTCTGCAGGTGGCACTGCCCACACCGACCTCACCCGGGGCTGGTGGTGAGGACGGGGCCATCACCTCCTGGTGCTCCTGAGACCTGTCCCTGCTCTGGGTCTGGTCTGGGGGTCCCCATCTGGAAGGGGGCTGTGGTGTGGGGGCCGTGGACCGGAGAGGTTTGGAGCCCAGGGAGCGGGGATGCGATTCTGCACGCTGAGCAGCTGTCGGGGCTGCTCCAGCAACCTGTCCTCAGGAGGAGGTGATGATTTTGTCCATGAAGTCCCCAACGAGCAGAATTGCCCACTGCTTAACGAGCCCTTTCCTTCCTCCTTTCCTTCCTTCCTCCTGATGCAGCGTCCCCAAGGAGCTGGGAGCAAGGGGTCGCGTGCGCGGCACCGAGTGCTCGCGGTGGCCTCGGACCCGGCACCCGCTGGGCACTGGGGGCAGCTCCAGGCCTCGTGGCCCAGCCGAGGCTGCTGCAGAGAGCACAGCAGCTCAGGGCTTCATTTGGAGGGATTTACCGAGCTGTTTTTTTTTCCCCTGCAGGTCAAAGGGGCTCCCAGGAAGCTGGAGGCCGGGCCCTTCCTGACCGAAGAGGAGCGTCGGCTTGCCCAGGATGAATACGTGGAGGACAGCTCGGATGAGGAGGTAGGACCCCCCCACAAAGCTTTTTGTCGTGCTGGTGGTGTTTTTAATATGGATGTGAGATGGCAGGATGGATTTTTCTCTCCTTGTTGGCTTCAGTGCAAACTCAGGGGAGGGAGCGTGGTCAAACGGCGCTGCCTCTGCACAGGGATTGCCCTGAACCGCTCTTTTTGCTGCTCATTTTGGTGGCTTGGTGCTCAGGGCAGCCAAAGGGAGTGTCGGGTCTGCCTCACATGAAGGCAGAGCCCCCGTTTGCCCTGCCCGAGGGTCGCAGCCCCTTTGCCCACCCAGGGCTGTGGCTTTCTGCTGGACGCCTTGGGAAGGGTTGGAGGCTGCCCGTGTGGACGGCAGCGGGATCTCGGTGAGAAAACGCTCCTCGGGTCCGGTTGTCCCAGACAACTCACCGCCTCTCTTAATCGTCTGCTAAACCAATTAATGCGACTGGCGCACATCAGCTGTTCCAGCAGGGCCCCGGGGTCGGCATGGATCCGAGCACCAAGGGCTGCGGGGGCGTTTGGATTCGGATCCGGCCCTCGTCCCCGGGCCGGGGGTCACCTGAAAGGTGCCGGGGCAGCCCCAGAGCTTACCGGGACGGGGCCGAAACCGGGAGCTCGCTCGTGCTGGGAGCAGCCACGGGGATTGGGAATTTGTGGGGCACGGACCTGAGCAGGGCTCCTGGCCGAGCACCCAGCCCCAGGATGGTGGCCCTCGGGTGTTTGGGGTGGGTGAAGGGACTCAGATTGTGCTCGTCAGAGCCCTGAGGGATGCGCCAGCCCCAGGGGACCTGCGGGGAGGAGTGGGAGCCAGCCCCCGCGGGCTGGGTTTTGGAGATGTTGGAGGCCCACCTGGGCTGGCGCTGGAGCTGCCGGCAGTCCCTGCCCCCGGGTCTGGAATAGAGATTTAGAGAGAGGGGGAAATATATGACTATAGAAAACATACACTTGTGTAATGTCTCCAGCATAACCCAGGAAAAAAAAAAACCCTTTCATGCAGGAATTCGAGGTCTCTCTCTCCCCAGCTGGTCCTGTTTCAGGGCCCCCGTGGGGGGAGCGCTGATTCAGAACCTGTTGACATCAGAGCAGCTTCCAGTGGCTTTGTTCCTTGTTCCCTGCTCCCAGCCCCCTGCCCTCTCTCTGTGATTGTAGTTATCTCTCCCCCAGAAGAACCCTGATGCTTCTGCTTCCTGCGGCCGCGACGCGCACACTGGGGGCTTTGTGCTCGGGCGGGATGGGGGGCACGGGGAGCAGGAGGGCTGCGAGAGGAGCTGCGGGTTTTATTTTTCTCTAATTTATTTTGTTAAGAGCTGGCTCGCGTCGTACCTTTGTCCTCGTTAATTTGTGGCCTCCTCCTAATTAAAGGCTCGCTGAGCCACGCTGCTCTCCAGGGCACCCAGGACGCGTGCGTCCGCCCTCGGGCCGTCGGTGCGCAGCCCGACCCCGGTGTGCCTCTGAGATGTGCCCAGGGGCTGGGGCTGGAGCTCATCCCGAGCACATCCCGAGCTCATCCCGCACCTGCAGTCGCTGCTGCTGGGGGGCTCGGGACCACCCCTCTGCAAACAGCCTGGGGTTTGAGGTGGGCTCTGAGCAGCGTCTCGCGGCACCCGGAGCTGGTGTGACCATGGTGTGACCGTGGTGTGACCGTGGTGTGGCTGCCTTGGGGACGGCATTTTGGGGTATCCTGTGGAGCTGTGGGAGTGGGTTATCCCCGCGGGTTATCCCCGTGGGTTATCCCCGTGGTTCATCCCTGCCATCAGTGCCAGGCATCCACGAGAAATGCAGTGACATCTGGGTAGAGACGGAGCCTTGCGCTCCTGCCTGCCCCTTTGCATCGCCACGATAATTTCCTCAGACCTGGGCGTTACCTTGAGTGCTGGCAGCTCTCAGTGGTCGTGGCAGGGAACCCCCCGGTGCCGCTTCATCCTGCAGCCAGCCCTGGTGCTGAGGCTGCCCAGGAGCCCCTGCTGTGTGCCTGTCCCCGAGCGCTATTTCCCTGTGGAGCAGGTGGGTGCCGGAGGTGCCGTGGGGGTCCCCCAGCCGCGTGCCACCCCCCTGCTCCTCTCCACCAACCTCCGACCACGCTCCCGTGGCCCCGGCCGACCTCCCAGCCAGCCCCAGCGCTCAGCACCCGCGGGATGGCTCCCGAAAGCAGCAGCAGTTGGGAAAACATCCGGTGGCACCGCCGTGCCCCGGGGCGCGCCGCTGCTGCTGCGCCGGCTGTCACTCAGCGCTCGCTCCCCTCTCTGCCTGTGCGTGGGCTCGGGAGCTCTTTAATAAAGAATAATGGCTCAGACCTGCTATGCCCCTGTGTTTAGCGCAGACTAAATTTCTTCTAGCTGTGCTCCTGCTCACTTGGCAGCTGCCGGCGCTCAGCCTGGCCGGGAGCCCGGCCGGTCTCTGCCGTGCGCTCCGAGAAGAGACACAACAAAATAAATCGGTTTCCTGGCCGGGCCGGGCGGGTGGGGAGCCCGTGTCGCACGCGGGGCCTCCCCGTGCCCGCTGCTGGAGCCCCGGGGTCCGTGCCCACCGCGGAGGTGCCGCCGGGGCCGTCCCCACCGCCCGGCCCCCGGCGCTCCCCCGGCGTCGCCGCGCTCGGCCGCGCGGAGATGAATGGCCGCGAGCTGCAGAGGCTGTCAGGGCCTCGCTGGGAGGAAGCAGTTTTGGGGCTTTTGTTTGGTTCTGTTTCCTCCCACAATGACTATTCCATATGTCAGTGGATAATGAATGAAGGCGCGTTGAGTGCTCCTCGGTGAGCCGGCGGCTGTTCCAAGCCCACTTCCCTCCTCCGCAGCGCAGCTGAGCCGGGCGGGGGGCGCAGCGCTGGCCGGGCTGAGGGAGCTCTTCTTTCAGTAGCTGATTAGCCAAGAGAGGAAAAAACCCTGCAGAATGTGCTGCTGGCAGACAGCTCCTTAAACTCATCGCTCCCTGTGTGTGTGTGCGCGGCCGTGCGTGCGCTTCCTGACCTGCCTGGCTCCAGCAGATGCTCCGGGCTCCCCGCTCCCCCGCGAGCGTGCCTGGCCGGGCGGCCGCGCGTGCTCGGCCCCGCGGAGGTGCGAGAGGAGGAGGCGGCGAGGGGTTAGGGAGGGCCTGGCACCCCCTGGGCTGCGGCCACCCTGGGGGAGCTGCTTCCCAAAGTGCCCCCGCTGCCCTGTGTGGAGTGGTTCTGCTGCGGGGGTCCACGATTTTTTTTAAGTCCCTTCCCCTTTCTGCAGAGGGAAGGTGCCTGCGCCCATCCCTGCGCCCTGGGCTGGTTGTGGGTGCAGGGCAGGGAGCTTTGGAGGAGAGCTCGCGCTCAGCCCCGTTACCTGCCCTAAAGGAGGCGGCTCCGGGGGTGGCGGGGGCTCCTTCGTGTGCCTCCCAAACAGCCTCTCGCTCACAGGAACCGAGTTCTTGGAAAGTGCTCGCCGAAAGCAGCTGCTGCTCGGCACCGGGAAGGGGTTGGGAACGGGCTGCAGGAAGGCGAGCGCTGAACGCGCCGTTCCAGCCCGGCGGTGAGGTCCTCCAGCTGCAGTGCCATGCCCCATTTCCATTATTCCGTTTGGAAAAGACGGAGGGAAAGAGGAAAAAAAAGAGCTCCAGAGATGGATAGCGGGGCTAATTGGAGGCCTGGGGGGAATCGGGAGCTGAAGAGATGTGAAAAGACAAGATTTGTGTAGTTTGGAGCCCGAGCGGAGCCTGGGAGGACGCGGGAACAGGATGCAGGAGGTAGCACAAGGGGATGCCGGGCGAGATGAAACGGCGTCGGGTTTAACGCCGCAGCGGCAGGAGGGGAGCTTTGTGATTCCCTTACACAGCACCAGCTGCGTGGTGCCAGGGGTTTTGAGGCACCGAGGTGTGCAGATACTGGCAGGAGTAACGAGGACAGCTGGAGCTGGGGCGTCTCCAAATAAACCCGGTGCTCTCGGGACCCTACAGACCAGCGCTCGGCCCCGAGGGGCTCCGCTCCGTGCCGGGGCGACGGGGCTCAGGGACCCTTCTCATCCCTTTTGGTCAGGGGTCTGGGGTCTCCGTGGGGCTGCTGAGGGGTCTGGGCTGCTCTGGGGTCTTCCCTCCACCTTCAGCCACGCGGTGGCCACCCGAGGTGCTCATCCCACAGCCCGTGCCCCGTGGCTTTCCCATGGGTTTCCCGGTGAAATCCAGCGCAGGGGCTCCCGTCGGGGCCTCGGCTGCTGCACGTTCGTGTGCTACGTGCAGGATGGGCAGAGCCCGAGGGGCCCGAGCCTCGCTCCGTGCCCCGTGCCCCTGCTCCTGCTCTAGATGAAGAGGAGGGAGGGATTCGGGGCCGGCTCCGTGACGCTCGGGGCCCCCGCAGGAAGGCAGGGCTGGACCAAGGGGGGGAAACTCGGGCAGCTGCGAGCGGCTCGGGCACTCGCTCGGGTTTCTGGAGCTCGCAGCCAGGATGGAAAATTTCCCTGCGGAGCCTGGGGACCGGGGCTGGAGCTGCCAGGCTCGGGGCAGCCCCTTCCCCACGCTGCTGCCAGCGAGGGCTCGGCACCGCCGCACGTCCCCGTGCCGTGCCGTGGGGAAGGGGCCGGTGGCACGGGAGCCCCCGGTGCCGGGGGTCTCAGGGGGGGGATGAGGAGGACTCGAGGTCCAGGCAGGGCTGGTGCAGCGCCGAGGGAAAGGCAGCGATGAACCGGTGCTGATACAGGCATGAAAAAAAAAAAAAAAGAAAAGGTAAATTGCTCTGTCTTTTGGCTGCCCCAGGCTTGATATTTAAAGCGTTTGTAAAGCAGCTCAGTTGGGGCAGGAAAGGCTTTTTCCTTCTGGAAGGAATGACATCACCGAGCGCATTTAAACGATCAGGTCTCTGACCCAAGGAGAGCGAGAAACCCACAACAACTTTCGGCTGATGAGTGGAAACTTTTTCTTTCTTTTCTTTTTTTCTTTCTTCTTCTTTTTTTTTTTTTTTTCCATTTACTTTCCCCCTCTGCGTGCTGGGTCTACGCCGCTCGGCTGCGTCTCAGCTTACGGCCCGTCCTTCTGCGGGGGCTGATTGCAGCCCCCCCATCCCGCTGCCTCTGCCCCCCGGGCACCCAAAGGCTGCTGCCACCTCGGTGGGGTGACACCGGGCACGGAGCTGGGCAGCACACCAAGGGTAGGGTTTAAAGCTTGGCAGGGTGAAAGCTGCCTTACAGCGGGGCTGGCAGCACCTGACTCATCCTCAGCACCTTCCCACAGGAGGCTCCGTCCGTGGCACCGAGCCCCCCCCATCTCCAGGAGGCAGTGCTCAGCCTGCAGGTGCAGGACAGGTGATGCCAAGCACCAATTTCCCCCGTACTCAGCTCAGGCACGGTCCCACAGCAGCCGAGGGTGCTGCTGCCATCCCCTGCCCCAATTCACCCCGGCACCCAGCGCGGTGCCCGCTCCCCTTCCCGGCGAGGCTGGCGAGGCGCAGCCCTGCTCTCGCCGCCCCCGCCGCTGGAGCTGCTCCCACCTCTCCGGTTCCTGGAGCTGGCAGCGCCTCCGCAGCCGGGAGCCAGGGCTCCTGCTAGCGTCCAGCCTTCAGCTCTCCTCCTGGCTCTGCTCCAGCCACGCGGGCATCGCCGCCGGCACCGCGCGGGGCGGGCAGGTGCTGCCTGGCGCAGGCGTCGGGCTGGGGCGCGGGGACCCCCCGAGCATCCCCCCGGCCCTGAATGGCTGGCCGCTGTTCCAATGTCCCACCTCATTAGGCTCGGCTCCTCTCCGGGTACGGAGGACGTGCGGAGGAAGCAGGAGGCTGCTCGGGGACCGGAGGGGGTTGGCGTGCGAGCCCCGGGGCTGACGCTCCGCCACCACCACCGGTGCCCCGAGCCGTGGCACTTTTCCTGCCCCCCGGGAGCTGGCCCTGCTGGTGGCTGCCACCAGGCACCTCTCCGGGCTCTGCAAAGCTCTTAAAAGCTCTTTTCTGCTCCTGGTGGACGTGTCCACTGCTCCTCACCCCGTGCCCGTGCGGGACCGTGCGCCTCCTGCCCACCCGGTGCTCGCCGCTGCGGTGCCCGCTGGCTGACGCTGCCGGAGGAGGCGGTGTGGATGGGCAGCCGTGAGCTGGGTGGCACTTTTCTCACCGTGCCAGCAGTGTCAGGGGGACGTTTGGGAGGATTCTTGAAGAGAAGGGCAGCACGAGCACCCTGCCGTCCCTGAGGCACGCTGCTGAGCGTGGACAGGCAGCCAGGGGTGAGCCGGGCACGGAAACTGCTATTTGGGCTCTGCCTTCAGCGAGTTGTGCGTTCAGGAGGCTTTTAGTGACTTAAAAAGAAAAAAAAAAAGGCACGGTGAACTCCCAAGCAGAAAGCAGCCGGCCCCAACCAGCCAGCAGTTTGGAGGAAGGCAGGAAAACCAAACCAAACTGAAACCCAGGCGCTGCGCAGCCTTGCTCCCTGGCGGGGATTCCTTCCTCGCGCTGCCTGAGGGGGCTGTGGGGGCACTGGGGGCAGCACCTGAGCAAAATTTGGCCAGGTTGATTTTGTGGGGTCGGGGCTTTGGCTGTGAGGCTGTCGGGGAGCAGGGTGTGAAGTCACCCAGGGCACTGCTCGGGACCTGCGGCTGCGGCAGATCCACGTGCACCGGGCACCCCGCGCTGCTCTCCAGCCACGGCGAGGGCAATTTGGGGGCAATTTGAGTTAAAATCCCCCCCTTCCAGAACAGCCAAGTCAATTTGGAAATTCCTAACCCCTCCTGGGGGCAGGGCAGGAGGTGCTGGGGGAAGGCTCTGGCTCGGCTGCCTGGAAGCGAGCCCCAGGGGCTGCCGTGCCCTGTGCCAGCCCAAAACGCTGGCCCCTCGCCCCCTCCCGTGGCTCCCGGCTCTCTCTCGGGCTGGCCCCGCTGGTAGATTTTATTTTTTTTTTTCATCCCTCCCTATCCAGTAGCGCAGCTCGTCCAAAACAACACCGCTCGGCTTCGCTGCGATTCCTGGAAAAACTCTGGAACAAAATAATCAGCCCCTTTCGCAAAAGCCCTGGAAGATAGCGGGCGGGCTGCTGCCTGCCAGCACCGCCGGGGCCGGCGAAGCAAAGCGAGCTTCCTCCCGTGGCACGGAGCGGGGCCTGCACCTCATCCTGCACCTGCATCTCGGCTCCTTCCCGACCCATGTGGCAGGTGGAGGCCTGATAATTAAATTAAATTAAATTAAATTAAATTAAATTAAATTAAATTAAATGGTGCCTTGGTAAGGGGCACGGATGCGGTGCCACCTAAAGTGGGTGGTTTGCTGCCCGGGGGGACGCGGGCTGGAGGTGAGAGAAAACCTCCGAGGAGGCTCCTCTGCCTCTGCTCCGCTCGCCCTGCAGCTGGAAGGGGGCTCCTGTGCCCCCTTTTGGAGCAGCCTGGATTTTGGGGAGCCTGCAGGGAAAATCTGCATCCAGACCAGGTGCTGGGGGCAGTCAGCCACAGCCCTGGGGACGCAGGGGGTGAGGCAGGTGCCTGATTTTGGCAGTGCCGGCTCCACGCACGGGGCAGGAGCTGCCTCGGGAGCGAGCTCGGGGTCTCCGCACCCCTCGGGGACCTCCTTCCCGTGGCGCAGACGCGGAGCCCGGTGGGCTCGGGTCCCCCCCACCCCTCAGGAGCAGCTCCGCGGGGTCCAAGCACGATCGGAAGCCGCGGCCGGTGCCGGCGCTCGCCCCCCCCGGGGCCGGGCTGTAACCGGAGAGCGCCGGAGCCGCCGCCGAGCGCCTGTCGGTGCGCCCGGGATCCACGCGGCGCTTTGCTCCGCGGCCAAGCGCCGCTGACGGCTTCTGCCGGCTACCGAAGCGCCGGCTGCCAGAAGGTTTGGCCGCAGCCCCCGCTCCCCTCGACGTCCCCACCCCAGCTGCACGCCGCGCTCTGGCAGGGGGGGCTCGTGCTGTTTATCCACAAAAGCACCTCGCCCCGCTCTGGTCTTATCCCAAAACCCCTGGCGTCCTCCTGGCTGTGGGTTCGGCCCCCCCAAAAGTGGCCTCGTGAAGGTCGGGATGCTGCAAAGAGCTGGAAATGCCCCCCCCGGGGGGGCAGGGAGCTGGGTAAAGGTGAGGGGAGCGGGGTCTGGTGCGTGCAGGAGGCTGCGGGGATCGTGCTGAGAGGCAGCCAGGCACGAGGCCACCCCGGCTCGGTGCTCAGGACCTGTGGGTTTGCTTCTTCACCAAGGGAAAGCCTCCCCGCTGCAGCCAGGGATGGGGCTGGCAGTTTTGGGGGGGCATCGGGGCAGAGCTGCCACCTCCTGAGCGAGGAGAGCAGGAAGAAGGCACCTTGTGCCCTCTGGGGAGCTTCACCTGTGTTAATGCAGCCCCCGGGGTGGATTTTCTGGGTTTGTGCCACCAAGAAGGAGCCCGAGCTGGTGCCGGAGCCGGTGCCGGAGCCGTGTCTCCGTGCAGAGCATCCCTCGAGGTGCGGAGCTTCCCGGCAGGGCTCGCCCAGGGCACCCGAGCAGGAAATCTGCCTTTAATGGGCTCTTGAGGGGAAGGGGCCGTGTTTTCCTTAGCGGGAGGAATGTTGACAGGGACGGCTCTGCTCTTTTCTTCCCGGCAGGTCGCGGGGAGCAGCGGGGCCGCAGCACGTGCCCTAATCCTTCCCTGGGCGAGGGGGGGGACCGGGGGGGTGCAGGTGCCAGACCCCCCGCCCGGCTCCACGGGCAGGGCTGGTGCAGATTTCCCTTTTTCCCTTTCATCCGGGCCGAGCTCTGCTCCCAGATGGCCGGGAGAGGGGGTCCCGGGGGGGTCCCGGGCACGATGCAAAGCAGCTGGGGGATGGAGCCCATGAGCGCCTGGCTCCTTCCCTTCCCCACGCTGTAAGGGGTGGTGGGGGCACCCCTGAGGGCACCAGGGAGGGGGAATTCATCAATCCCAATGGGAAATGCACCCTGTGCAGGTGGGGAGCGCTGGGAGGGGGCCACACATCCCAGGGGGCCGCTGCCTGGACCCCGTCTCCCCCCTCGCCACCTCCCCCCTTCGCCCGTCTTGGGAAGGCGCCGAGGCAGGGGGCCTGTGCTCTGCCTTTACATCTCGTAATCTTTAACGAGCTGGGCCTGCTCTGCACAGAAGCGAGAGCTGGGCGGCTCCTTCACAAGGCAGCCCCTGGCCGTGGAGAGGGGAGGGGAGGGAATGGAGGGAGGTGGGCACTGGCCAGTGCCAGAATTTGGCACCCGCCGGGGGGCCGAGGCGGCCCCTCCAGGACACCGGCCCCAGTTGGGCACCTCCGTGGCCACAGCCCCTGGCCCTGTGCCTTCAGCCGGTGCTGGACACGTTCACGGGGCAGCTCGTGAGCCCACGTAACCACGGCCCCCCCTGCAGCAGGTTTCTCCTCCCTGGCACTGCTGCAGGATCTCCACGGACCCACGGCGCGGGGACCTCTCCGGCAGCGTCCCCGCGGGCACCATGCCAGGGAGCAGCGGTGGCTCCGGGGGTCCCCCAGCTGTGTAGGGTCAGCCCCGCGTCCCCCCGGTCCTCAGAGTGCCCATGGAGAGGGGGAATGCCTGTGCGCCCCCCCCCCTGCCAGAGCAGCCCCCAAGGTGTTGAGAATGGAAAAGTCCAAGCACGGTCAGAGCGCGGAGCGGGACTTGCCAAAATTAACAGTTGATTCGGGTTTGCGGGAGCAGGAGCCAAAACGCAAGGAATCTTGGATGCGGAGAGGGAAACTTTTTCTGTGGGCAGTAAATCAGCACGGAAAGATCGGAGGTGGGGAGTTTGGGGAGGGGGGGGGAGAGAGAGACCGGCCCCCGCACGGCCGCTGGCAGAGGCGTGAGTGCGGCCGGACCCGGGGCGGCCCCGCTGCGCCCGGGGACCCGCAGCCAGCACCACGCCGGGTCCCACGCTGTCCCCACGGCCTCCCGGTGTGGAAGCTGGGCTGTGAGGTTGGGGGGGGGACGGGGATGGGTGCCGCTATCTGCCCCCTCGACAGCCGCTTCCCTGCCTCCCCCCTCGACAAGTGCAGCTGGGGAGAGCGGGGTGCCCGGGGTGCCCCGGGGTGTTGACTCTGAAGCCTAACGCTCACCCTCTGCGCTGCTTTTGGCAACTCGGAGCCAAAACTTTTGGTGCTCAGGGGGTCTCTGGGGGGGGCTGTGGGTCCGTACTGACCACGCTGACCCCCGGGGGGGCCGGGGCTGGCAGGGGGCACGCAGTCCCTGCATCCCTCTGGGTTCTGAACCTCTCCAGCGACGGAGACCTCGCGACCTCCCCGAGCAACCCGCACCAGGATGGGGCCGCCCCCGCAGTGAGAAAGCGTTCCCTGGTTTTGGGGTGGAATTCTCCTCTTCTCGGCCTCCCTCATCCTTGCCCTTTGTGCCTGCTCCTCCCCACACCTCCCCTCTGCCTCCCCTCCTTCACTGCACCGTGGTTCCTGTGCGCAGTGTGGGGATTCCCATCCCTGCGCCCTCCAACCCCGCCGTGCCCCTCGCCACGGGGCAGGGGGCTGCCTCGGCCCCGTGTTGCACGGGGTGAGGTCCTGCTGGCCCCATCCTCTGATCCGTGCCTCCTCCCTCGCTCCTTCACCATCCTCTGTCCTGGGGAGGCCAGGGCTGGGCGCTGCTGGCTTCGTCCCCTGCACCAGCAGCGCCCCGAGGCACGGGCACGCACCGGGGGCTGCTGCCCGGTGGCCGGATGGGTCCCCGGGCTGTGGTGGGGGGCTCAGCACCTCTGCCTCCTGGGGAAGGAGACCACGGGGGTCTCAGCTCCACTGCCTTTGGGGCAGGAGGTGCTAGGAGCAGAGACTCGGGTCTGTGCATCCCATCAAGGAGCGCTGGCAGTCCGTCCGTCCCGTTTCTGGCCCGGTGCTGGGCAGGAGCGAAATTTGGCACAAAGCAGCCTCACCCCATGCTCCTGGGCACCATCCCAGCCTGTGGAGGGGAGCCGACCGTGTGCGCTAAGGGGGAAACTGAGGCAGGGGGCTGGTGGCTCGCACGGGGGGTCCCAGCTGCTTCAGGTGCCCTCCGAGCCCAGCTCCCAGCTCTGGGGCACCTCCTCGGGGCACTGGAAGCGACTGGGATTTGGCCGATGGAGCCGGGCACCCCGAGCTGTGCCGGCCCTGCCCCGGCCGGGCTCCCTCCCGGAGCTGCTCCCGCGGCCCCGTCCCCGTCCCGCTCGCCCCAATTGGAGCTGACGTGCTCTATTTGTCAGAGATAAAAAATAGCGGAGGAGGAATGGAAAGACAGGAGGCACAGGAAAGCAGTTTGGTAGTTAGAGACAGAGGAACAGAATTAACGTGCGGTGGGGGATTTGGAGCGAACACTGCACGCATTGTAATCCGATAGGGGCAGGGGAAAAAAGAGAGACCGAGAGAGAGCGGCTGACCCCGAATCCCCGGGGGAGACGCGGGGAGAGCAGCAACGAGGAGAGAGTGAAGGATTCCAGAGGTGGACTGGCTTCCTCTTTCACCAGACAGACACAGGGGAGACGGGCAGGGCGCCAGCGCCGTACCTGCACTTCCAATCTGAGCCATTGACAGCTGGAGCTGCCTGGGGAGGGGGCGGGGGGCGGCCGAGGGGGCTCGAGCCCGCTGCCGGGGGCTGGGGACGCACCGGGGCCGGCGGCCGACCCCACTCGGGGAGCGCAGCTGCGCCCGAGCCCCCCAACAGGGGAACCCGGTGGGGGTCCCGGGGTGCCGGCACCGGAGGGGTCCCTGCCCGCCAGGCCTGGGGGGGGGGCTCGGGCGGCACCTGCCCTGCTGGGGGAGCGGGGATCCCAGCTGGCAAGCATCGGGAGCGAGGGGGAGGGCGGCGAGCAGCTCGCAGCAACTAAATCAGAGGAAGAAAGGGGGCTGCCGAGCCCGCCCGGCGGGGTCACATGTGTTTCCTGGCAGCCGCGCAGGTGCTAAGCAGGGCTGCAGGCGGGGAGCACCTTGTGATGGATCATGTGGGGAGCGCAGCAGCTCATTGCCCCCGCCCGGGGACAGGTAGTTGAGAGCAGGGGGCTCGCCCCGGGGCTGGTTTTCAGCGGCGGTGGCCGCGGGACCCTCGTGGGGTGAGCAGCGGGGCGCCCAGCTCCGTGCTCCCCGGGGCTGTCCCCACATCCCCACGTCCCCACTCGGACATGTGGCTCTCCCAGCAGGGCACGGTGACCAGGGACGCGGTGCCGGGGCTGTGGCACCGTCCCCAAACCCTATGGCACCGCCGTGACACCGAGCACGTCCCGCAGCGAGGTGGTCGCACCGAGCGCTCCTGGTTTGCTGCGGTGGCTGCGCCCCCTCCTTCATCCCCGTTCCACCTCCGAAAGGCTTCGTCCAGGTCTTGGGGCACCCCTGGGGGTTTGGGAAGGGGGTCCGGAGGCACAGCCACACTCCCTCGTGCCAGGGGACCCCAACACGGTCACACTGAGCTTGGCCTCGGGGCAGGCGCACGGTGCTGTGCCTCCTCCTCACCGGGTCCTGGGGATGTGTGGGGGGCACCAGGGGATGTGTGGGGGGCACGAGCACGGCGGCAGCGCGGCCCCCTCCCCCCCGCCATCTGCGGGTTCCTGCAGGATTAAGAGGAGGAAATCTGGAATTGGGTTACTCCCGATACTGAACCTGCCCTTACGATGGTTTTTATTTTGCTCCGTTCCGATCGAATTGGATGCAGCCCGCTCCTTAGCCCTTAATGGCTTGGCTTTGAGAATTTCCTTCGCAATTACACCGCTGGCTTCCTGTTTGCAGAGCTCCCCGGAGCCCCGCAGCCATGCGGAGTGGCCGGGGAAACCGAACCCCCCCCCGGAGCCGAGCTGGGGCGTGCGCGTCCTGCCGTGCCCGGGGGTGCCCGCGGCACCTCTGGGCTCCCTTCGCTGCCTTTTCTCCCTCTTTCACTCCCCCCTGGGGCCAGGGCTGAGCCTGGTGAGCACTCAGTGCCGTGGCTGTGTGAGGAGATATCCCTGTGGTGGAGCTCTCCCAGTCCCACTGGGGTGTGGAGGAACTGGGACCCACTGGGACGGGTGGGCAGCGCTGGGCACTGCGGCTCCTGCATCTGGAACATCCCTGGGGCTGGCGAGAGCTGTCGCTGCTTTTCTAAACCCCGTGTGTAAATCCACGCGTGCCAACAGGCTGCGGTCCCACCTGGCCCCTCAAATCCTTGATCCCAGCTCCCCTGCGCCCTGTGGGGTCCCCAGGATGGGTCTGGGCGCAGCGTGCAGCATCCCCCGCATTTTCCGGAGCCGTTTTTCCCTTCCTGGTGGGTGCAGGAGACAAACGGGTGGGAGACGAAGCCAAACTGGCCTGGGAGCGTGCGGGGATGGCGAGGTTTTGGTTTCTCCCCGGGGGGCAGGTTTCTGGGGGTGCCCGAGCCCCCTTGCAGCTGGGCAGCCCGGCTGCTCGGGGGTGCCGCCCGCTTCCCCAGGGAGCTGTGTTTTAAAGACCCCTTCCCTTTCTTCTCCGAGACCTCTTCCAGGCTTTACTAGCTAACCTATAATTTTCACCTGCGTTATTTTAACGGCCCGCCAGCTGCACGCCTTGCCGCGGGGCGGGGGTGTGCGGGGGCCAGGGGAGGTGGATGGAAGCTGTTGGGAGCAGCAGCCGCCTGCGGGGGCACCGGGGGCCGTGCGTCCTGCCTGGGGACCCCGCAAACCCCGAGGTTTTTGCTGGTGTTTGGTGTCCCCGGTCCCCTCCGGAGCAGACGTGCAGGGGGGATGCAGCGTGCGGCACCGGGAGGGGTCTGGGGGCTGTTGTGCCCCCGTCTGCACCCCCCCAGGAGAAGCTCACCTCGCCGGGACCGTGTTGGAGGCAGCGTTCGGTGGCGGGTGCGCGAGGCGGAGCGGCTGCGGATCGACTTTGTGCTGGGGTGCAGAGCTCTGCGGGCTGGCAGCGGGCACAGGTAGCGCATAGAGCACGGAGCCGCCTTCAGCAGAGCTTTGTTTGGGCTAAATTACACACAAACGTGTTTAAATCCTCGTGCCTCATTAGCTCCTGTCTCCAGCAGGGTGTCGATGAGCATTTCTGCCTCGAGGTGAGGACGGTGCCGGGTGCTGGTGGCTCCCAGCCTCTGCTCGGGCGCTGTCAGAGCTCAGGCCGGCACCGCCGTGGGATGCCCACGAGGATGAGGATGAGGATGAAATGTGCTCCTGTGTCGAGCCGACAGCCTCTGGGCATTGTGAGCAGAGCTCTGAGGGTCGTTTCACCTCCTTGCACCTCATCCGTTCCGTTTCCTTTCCCCCAGCTCAGCCTCCGGGCTGGCGGCCGTGCCCGTGGCCATGGGTTGGTCTCACAGTTGGGCTGCAGCAGGGACGGGGAGCAGAGCTACAAGGATAGCTCCAGGAGGAGCTGCAGCCCGGAACCGTGTCCCCAGAGCCAGCAGAGCGGGGCAGGCGTGCACATCCCGCGGCTACCTGTGACTTCACGGAGCAAAAATGCGCTGGAAAATTGCTCGGCGCCCGGGCAGGGCCCATCGCACAGCTGAGAGCGATTGCTGCACGGCTCTGCGTGGACATCCGCCCGTCCCCAGGGAGCACAAACATTCTCCAGAGCCGTGAGCCTTCCTGCTGACCCCGGGAGGTTTCCCCATCACAGGGTGCGTGCGTCAGAGCCGGGCTTGGAGCTGAGCGGCGGCGCCGGGGAGCGATCGCATCGCTCCTGGTGCCGCGGGCAGGACGTGGTCTGTGCGGGGCTGGCTGCTGCCTGTGGCACAGCTGGAAAATGCTGTGGAAGCCGTGGGGCTGCGTCTCCCACAGCAGTGCCTCTCTGCACGTCCCTTTCCCTGGATTTTTTCCCCTTGCCACCCTGGCAGCGCACGCGCTGGTGGTGGAGGAGCCTGGCGGTGGCGAGCAGGAGGAGCGGGAGCCCCGGTACGCGTGGCACCAAACTGGGGCAGCCCTCCTCCTCCTCCTCCTCCTCCTCCTCCTCCTCCTCCTCCTCCTCCTCCTCCTCCTCCTCCTCCTCCTCCTCCTCCTTCTCCTCTGCTGCCCGTGGCTGCATCCAGAGCCTTCTGCACCTTGTTGGTGCTGGTGTGGGCAGGCACCCGGCACCATCCTGCCAGGCGCACACCAAGGTGAGCGGCGCTGCCGTGCCCGGGGTTGGGGTGCTCGGGGACCCTGTCCCTGCGCCACCGCCGCAGCCGTGGTGTGTGTGGGGACGGGTTGGCAGCGTCCCCTGCGATCAGCAAAGCTTCATCTCCGTGCTGAGTGCTGCGACCTCAGCGGCAGGGCTCGAACGGGCTCCCCTGCAGCTCTCCTCCCTCCCCAGCGCCTCCGGAGCGCGCTCTGAAAGCGTCCGTCACTGCTCCTGCCGAGAGAGGCAGGGCGGCTTCCCAAACCCCTTTCTCCAGCTCTGAGACCACTAACACCGAAATTAAAAACACAAAACTTCCCTCTGTGCAGAGCAGAGTGCTCCCAAATCCTCACACCGAGCCCCCTCAACAGCCTGGCTCCCCGCGAGGGCAGCACCAGACGCACCCAGCCCGTGGCCCTGCACCCGAGCCACTCGGGGCCTCTGGACATGGCACGGAGCAGCCTCTGCCCGCGGCCCTATAACTCTGGGGCTGAGGCTGGGCCAAGCTGCTCCGACCTCAGCACTTCCCATGGCCAAGCAGAGGGGCCAGGGAGCCTTTTTAACCTCGTGGTCCTCGGGACAGCCCTTGCCTGCCCTGAGCCTGGCTGGGGGACGTCCCCTCGCATGGCTCGGTGGGGGCACGGCTCCGTGCGTCCCGTGTCCCATTCCCTGCGGAGCTGCTGTGGCAGGGAGGAGCTGGGTGCCAGGACAGGACACCCGTTGGGCTCCTGGTGCTCCCCTCACCGTCCCTGCCTGCCCTGTCCCTGCCTGTCCCCTCCAGGAGGTGCCACACAGCGCCCTGCAGCTCCGGGGCTGGGCTCGGTGCTCACCAGGGGTGTCCCGGGCTGCGTTTCCTTTAGGATTCTCTCCACGCATGAAAGGAGGACCACGGTGATGGCCGTGCTCTTTCTGCTGGGTATCCAGCACCCCCAAATCCCTGGGGCTCCTCCACACACCCCCTCCTCCATCCCCCCCCATCCCCACCCCGGTCTCAGGGGTTCGCCCGCGCCTCCGGCGTTGCTCCAAGCCTCGTCCCGCGGGGGCCCCGCACCCCAGACCCGCAGGCACCGGGCTCAGCCCCCAGCAGGGGCTCAGCCTGGCTCCATCCTGCACTCTTTATAGCCTCGGGCCTCCGCTTTGGTGACGTGAGGAGGGAAATGCAGGGCATTTCATTGCCCCGCAGCCAGGGGCCCATCAAATCTCCGAGCAAGCCCTGCCTGGGGGAGCGCAGCCCGGCGCTGAGCTCGCTGCGCCGCCTGTAATTTATTTCCCCAGGAAGCCCGGCTCAGCTGCAGCATCTGGTTTGCAGAGCCCCTGCCTTTTACCTGCTCCTCCAGCTGGGCTCCGGCGTGGCACGGGGGGTCGGTGCTCGCCCCGGGCCCCCCTGCGGGAATCGGGGGAACGGAGCTCGAGTGCGGCTCCGTCGCTTGCAGCCAGAGCGGGCGAGCACGGTGAGGGCGAAATTGGGGTCTGGAAGGAAGGAGGCTGCTGCCCGCGGGCTGAACCGTACTCACTTTTAATTATACGAGCTGCTCAGGCTTTATATTATCATATCAATGACATGAAACACCAGCATGTATTGATTAAACTCAACAAATGCAGCACCCCAGCACTCAGAGTTCAGGGGATGGCGTGGCTCAAAGCTGGAGGGGACGAGGGGAGCGGGACGGTCCCGGCGGCGGCGGCTTCCCCCCGGAGCTGCTCCATCCGAGCGGGGCGGGCACGTCCAGGCACCGGCTCCCCCGGGAGCAGCCTCCCGGGCACCCGCAGGGGGCTGGGGCCGGGACCCCTGGTCCAGGGAGCGCCGGGGGGGTCCCCGCGGCCGGCGCTGCTCCGGCCCCGCCGAGTCCTGCCGCCCCCGCGGCCACCCCTCCGGCAGCGTCGGGTCGGGGCGAGGTCCCTTGGGTGACGCCGTGCGGCCGTCCCCGGCAGCAGGGTGAAGGCGGGAGTAGTGTCCGTGGCTGTGGTTTTGTGTCTGTGGCTTTTCCATCCTTCCTCCTTCTGCTCCTCCGTGTCGTGTCGTCCTTCCTGAAGAGGTTGGGGGTGGGGGGGGGGGTGGGATCATCATCTAGCTCCGAATCGCCGTCTTCCTGTCTCGGTCTTTACTCTGCAGAGATTTGGGGGGGGGAAGGCCGAGTTAAGAAAACACACCTGGGGCCGGGAGCTTTGCCAGCGCTGGCGGCGGCCGGGAGCCTCTCGCTCCCCCCCGTGCCGGTGCCTGGCAGCAGAGGCCGGCGGCAGCTCCGCACCGGCTCTTCCGAATTGTCACCCCCCACGTGTCCCGGGAGCCTTGGGGGGGGACCCTGCTCCCGCAGGTGCCCCCACTGCTGCCGGCACCCCGGGGACACCGAGCTCTGCCGCCCTGCTCCTGCTCGCCCCCCAAATCCCCCCAGGATGGAAGCCCCTGCCCTCACCAAGCTGCAGGGAGCGGCGCCTGGCGCAGGGCTCCGGTCCCAAGCCCTGCACCCGGGACCAGGAGCGGCTCTGCCGAGGTGTCGAAAGCACCAACCCGTCCCCGTCCCCATCCCGGTGTCACCATCCACAGCCTGCAGCAAATTTGCTGCTTGCAGCAGTCCTCCCGGGCAGCCCCGCGGTGGCGGCCGGGCCGTGAGCCTCCCCAGCACCAGAGCAGCCCCACAGCACCACCAGTTCCACCAGTACAACCACTGGTACCAGTACCACTGGTACCACCAGCACCATCACTGCCACCACAGCACAAACCAGCACCACCTGGACCACCACCACCACCTCTATCACCACCATCAGCACCAACCACCACCACCAACACCAGTATCACCACTGCCACCACCAGCACCACCAGTATCACCACCACTATCACCACCAGCACCACCAACCCCACCACAAACCGCCCCCAGCGCTGCCACTGCCCCCGCGCACAGAGCCACCGGCACCACCCGGGCAGGTGGGCGCAGGCAGGGCCGGTGCTTCCCGTCTCCAGTTTGCCAGGACTCGTGGCCACCGGGGTCTGGGGGCCCGGGACCTGTGGCCGTGCCCCTCTCCGTGCCGAGGCCGTGCCCGGGGCCGGCCCCGCGGTGTGTCGGCGGTGCAGCCTCCCCCCCCTGGCTGCACGTGCGGCCCCTGCTCTGACTCTTCCTTTGTTACCGGGGGTGGGGAGGGGAGGGGAAGGGGAGTTCAGCTCAGAAATGGTAAAATTAAATTTCCCAGATGTTCAGGCCCCAGGAGTTCTTGTGCTGTCTGGAGAGGAAATGGGGATTCGGAAAATCCCGCCTCATATTTTTTCCCCTATCACCTTGCCTTTCCGCTGCCATTAAGTGCAGCAGGAACAGTAAATTACAGGGCTGCGGAGCCGGCCCATCTCGTAGATACCGTGGGGGGAGCGGGGCACGGCGCTGGGCTCTGCCCCGGGCTCTGGAAGCGCTGCCCTGAGCACACGGGGCGCTGGGCGCGGACCCAGGGCGCAGCCGGGTTGGTGTCCCGGTGGCACCCGGCGCGTGGCTGGGCTCTGCCCATCCTCACCGCCCCAAATCCTCGCTCAGCACAGAGCAGGGAGCTGCAGGAGGGGTTTTACCACAGCAGCGATGTCAGGCAGGGGCTGCGGGGTCAGCAGGCTCTGCCCAGAGCCATCACCTCGCTCCCTCCGTCCCCATCCCAGCCCTGACTCAGGCTGCGAATCCCTCACCAGGAGCTGAGTCACGAACCCACAGCTCAGGGGCCGGAGCGGTACAGCCAGCGGTGACCTGGGTCTCAGCATTTTGGCAGGTCGCAGCCGCTCACCCACGCTCTGCTTCGCAAACCCCCTGGGATGTGTCCTGGTCCCCCGGTGTCCTCGCCCCCCCGGTGCCGCCGAGCTCCTGCGCTCCTCCGCGCTGCCTCCCCGGGGCTTGGCCTCCGGCCTCTGCTGGCCTCAGCTGTGCCGCTGGGCGCGGCGACGCCGGCCATGCTGGCAGGGCCCCTCACCAGTCCCCGGGGTCCCTGCAGGCAGCCCCCCGGCCTCGTGCTTCTTGAGGTCCTGTCCTGAGACAGAGGAAGACCCCCGGTCCTCCCGTTCCCGGTGCTCCAGACACCCCCGGCGCAGGGGGACGAGGGACAGGCCTGCAGGCTGGCAGGGCAGTGCCACGAGCACCACCATGTCCCCGCTCCAGCGGGATCAGGGAGGCTCAGCTGTCCTGGGTCAGGCTCATCCTGAGCCCCGTGGCCCCTTTGGGGCGCTTGGGGCCAGTCCCAGTCACTGCTCTCAGTGCCCCCTCCCCACTTTGCTCCCTTGCCAATGCGTGCTCCCGCTCCAGGAGTCAGCGTGGCCGATGCTGGGTACGTGTCCCTCGTTCCTTTAGCAGCGTGGCCGATGCTGGGCACATCCCTCGTTCCTTTAGCAGCCTGCAGTGCTGGCACTGAGCTGGGGGAGCCGTGCAGCTCTGCCCCGTGCCCCGTCCCCACGTTCTCCTGCCCCTCGGTCCCCGCGGTGACAGCTCCGCGCCACGCAGGCAGCGGGGCCGTGCGCTTGCGAGGGCTGCGGGCACGCAGAGCGCCGCGAGGGGCCTCGTTCCTCAACTTTTTTGAGCAGGAGGCCGTGCTTGGACGTGTTTTTTTTTATGCTGGACTGGCTCTGGTCCTCCCCCCAGCCCGGGCTGCCCCACACCGTGGCTGTGTCCATCCACCCCTCCACCCGAGGCACTCGCTGGAGGAGACGCAGCCACGGTTCCCCCCCAGCGCCGCGTGTCCCGGAGGGGACAGCACCCCCAGATGACCCCAAGGAGAAGCCCAGGGGCTGGGTGGTGAGGATCCAGCTCTCACGCATCACACCGTCCTCGTGAGGGGAGCCAGGACCCCTGCTCGCAGGGTCACAGGTCCCTGGCGATGAGGGACCGTCCCCTCCGTCCCCGCCACCTGCCTGCGCTCGGTCCTGCAGCACCACGCACACGTGGCAGACGCGCTGCCCCTACCAGAACGGCTTCGCCTCCCTCCTGCTCGCACCCTGACCTGCACAGCCCCAACCCCACGCGGGTTTTGGCCTTTTGGTTAGGGCCGGGACTGGCCCAAAGCCCAGCAGCTGCCCTCCTGGGCAGCCCCTCAGCAGAGCCCGGCCGTTCTCCGGCCAGCAGCGCAGCCCTGCGCATTTTTTGGGGAGGCTCTCTCCAGGGAGATGGCGGTGGTTTCGGCCAGGCAGGGAAAAATCCCTGAGGGAAGGCGTCAGGATGCCAGGGCAGGAGGCTGGGCTGAGTCACGCAGCGTGAATCCAGGCAAGCCCCGTGCCCGCCGCGGCGCCGCGCTGCCGGCAAGACTGGGACGAGGCAAAGACCCAGCGCAGAGGAGCCTGCAGAAAGCGTCCTGCCACGGAAAGCGTCCTGCCCCCGTGTCCCTCGGGGTGCCACAGCAGCCCCAGAATCCCACCCGAGCCCCCGTCCTGGCACCCCTCACCACAGGGCTCCTGCAGGCTCGGGACAGGGATGGCACAGGGCAGTGGGGAGGGCTGGGAGTCGGGCAGGCGCGGGGTCTTTTGGGGAGGAGGACGCGGTGGTGAGTCAGATGAAACAGCATGGTGTGTGCCAAGGTGTCTGCCACTGCTGGCTGGCTTGGGGAGGACAGCATGGCATGGCATGGCACGGCACGGCACGGTGGTCTCCAAGCATTTAGGGACAACTGGTGGCAGAGGGGCTCCGCAGGGCGGTAGCACGGCGGGACTTGTTTTGGAGCCCCATGAAGGGCACCCCACGAGAAGGTTGCCCTAAAAAGCCTTTTCTGTGGCAAACTGGAGAGCCAGAGCCAGGCAGACTCCGTGGCGTGCGGTCGCGCTGGTTGAGGCGGCACCCGTACACGTAAGCACAAGGGAGGGTGGAAAAGGGAGCGCTGCTGGGGGGGCATGGACGGGGAGCTCGGACCCGGGCACCCGGCCCCATAAGGGCAGGGGCTTGGAGCAGCGGGTGCCGGAGCTCCCTCACACCAAGGTGTGGGTGCTGGATGAAAGGCCGGAGCTGGCACCCATGGGTGCTGGCACGGGTTTGGGTGCAAGTGGTGCCACGGGGGGCTGACATCCCCCGAGGGGCCGGCGGCTGCAGAGAGCCGGGGCGAGGGGCTGGGAGGTGCAGCTGCGCCGTGTTCGCAGCTCCAGAGGAGATGGCTTTCATTTCCTCGCCGTTTGTCAGAGTGCCTTCCTGATAAAAGACGGTTTGTTTTATTCCTTTAGCACACAATAAAACCCGTCGAGTCGTTACCTGCCTGGAACACCTCAAGCGCAGGCTGAATGCGTAGGCAGGGCCCGTGCAGTCCCCAAACCTGCCCGATTCGAACCCAAACCGAAGGATCTCGTCCCCTGGGCGCCTGCTCTCGGGGAGGGTCACCCAGAAAGGAGGCAGCCACACGGGCTCGGGGTTTCTGCACTGCTTTGTCCTTCCCCTGCACCTTGGCACGGAGCAGCCCTGGGGTTTGCCCCCGCACGGGAGCCTGTGCCAAGAGCGGGTGCAGAAGCGGCAGCTTTGGGGATTTACAGGAGCTGGTGCCAAAGTGGCAACGGCAGCGAGAGAGACGGAGGGTGCTCGGTCTTTGGAGCTGGTACCGGAGGTTTCCGAGCAGGATTGGAGCTGGCGGTGGGGAATTTTGGCATTTTGGCCCTGCAGGAGCTTCCCCACCTGCAGCTCCTGCTGCTCATCGAGGGCACCGCGCAGCCCGCGGGTTGCGACCTCCCCGTGGCAAGAGGTGGATGCTCGGGACAGCCAAGGGCAGGGGAAGCGCGAGGTGCCCCTGGCCCAAGAGGGAAGAGCTCATCTGCTCCTCTGGGATGGCCCAAGGGCTGTCAGTGTAAATCCTGGCAGGGATCAGGGCTCCTCGTGGCCTTCCCTGCTGCCTGCGGGTCCCGGGTCAATCTCCCGCTCGGGTGAGTTGGAAAGGACGCGCGAGGAGGATTAACGGGGTTTGGGGTTTTCCTGCTCTGAAACACTCGAGCTGCTGGAGCCTGCTCGTGGCTGGTTCCACCGCCACTGCTTCACGCTTAATGAGCCTTGAATCCTCCGCAAAGACGTCTCCCTGCTCGGGACGTTACTCACTGGGGTTAAGCGGGTTCAGACGGAGCGTGCATGCACGGCTCGGCCGGCCAGGCCCCCGCCTCTGCCTCGGCTCCCCCGCTCGCCTTCACCTCTGCCCTGCCAGAGACCCTCTGCGACGTGCTGGAGGCCGAGAGGTTTTTAAAGCCCAGCACCGAGGGCTCAGCGCAATCTCTGCCCCCCCCTGCTTCCCGAGACCCTCTCCCCGTGGGTTTTGTGAGCACGGAGAGCCCCGAGCTGAGCAGGGCTGCGCCCACCCCTCGCTCCCTGCCCACCGCGGCCCCTGTGGCCACGCTGGTGCCAGGCTGGCAGCCTGTGCTTGGGGTTGATCCTGGCACGAGGCCACACTGCCCGCGGGGGCACCGGGGGCACAACGTGTCCCTAAGGGCACGGGGAAGTGGAGGAGCCCCTGGGGAACGGGGCTGGCCGGGGCCCTACGGCTCCCTCTCACCCGGAGAGACCCCCCGGTGCCCGTGGCGAGCTGGTTCCTGAGTGCTCGTCCCTCTGGGGTGCTCGGTGCTGCTCCCCACATCCCTGTGACCCCCCTGGGCACCCGGCACAGCCCCCAGGACCCAGGCCCTGCACTGGCAGTGGACGCAGGGCTCTGGCCACCGGCACTGAGGGGCTGAGAGCCACGGCCAGCCCCACCACCACGTCGCTTCGCCTCTGCGCATGCTGCCTGCGCTCCGCCGGAGCAGAGGTGCCGACGTCCCTGGCTCACTTCTTTCCCCTGTGCCTCTGATTCCCAGCTCCTAAAATCTCACCCACAGAGGCTTTCCCCATCTCCCATCCCTTCGCCTTTCAGCACGCAGCATTCAGAGGCAGCTCCTGGAGCTCGGGTGCCAACCTGGAGGTGCCAGAGGGAGGCACCGTGTTTGCCGTGCCTGGCTTTCGGGCTCGCTGACGGGCTCCGGCGCGCTCTCCGACGCAGCTCCCGGATCCATCCCGTCCCCCTCTCCCTCACGGCTCCCCCGGCGTTCCCTAAAACCCCCCCTCGGGCCGAACGCCCCGCGGCCACTCACCAGCTTCCTCTGGTTGCTGAGGCAGAAAGTGCAGATCTGTTTGGGCTGGGAGTTCTCGGTGTCGCGCGCGGGGGGGCTGCCGCCGCCGTGGTGGTAGAAGGCCGGGGTGGTGTGGCAGGGCTGCCCGTCCCCGCACGCCTCCCCCACCAGCAGCACGTTCCCCAGGTGGGAGATGTAGCTGGAGGCCAGTCTCAAGGTCTCGATCTTGGAGAGCTTCCTGTCGGCCGGCTCGGTGGGGATGAGCGTGCGGAGGGCGGTGAAGGCGGTGTTGACGCTGTTGGTGCGGTCACGCTCCCGCGCGTTGGCCGTGTGCCGCTGCCGGGGCTCCCTGCTGAGCCGGCCGGGCTTCTTGCCGCTCCTCCGCTTGCCGGCCTTCAGCCCGTAGCCGTCGGCGTCCAGGTGGTAGGGCTTCTCGTCCGAGCCCGAGCTCTCGCTGCCGTTCTCCTCGTCCTCCGACAGCATGCTGATCTCGGGGTACAGGTAGCGGCTGGGGGCCGAGCGCAGCATGGCGAAGGACATGGTGGGCCGCGCGCGCGGCGAGGGGCACCGGGGAGCCTCCTGGGGACCGCCGCCGACCTCCTCCTGCTGCGGGCGGCCTCAGCTCCGCTGGCGCATGCTGCGGCCCCGGCTCTCGGCTCGGGGGGGCCCCGGGTAGGGCTCGGGCTGGGAGGCGCCGCGGCAAAGAAGAGGGGTAGAGGGGGGGGCCCCGAATCCCGGCTCCCCGCCAGCGCTCGCCGCGCGCCACGGGCTGAGGGCTGCTCACAGGCAGCGCTGCCGCTTCCCCCGCCGACACATGTGCATCTTAAGGCGCCGAGCGTGGCAGGAGCGGGGAGTTTTATAGCAGCAGCAGTGGTCAGCCAGGCCCCTCCTCCGTGCAGCAGCCCCGCTCGCTCCCAGCCGCAGGCTCACGCCTACCTGAGCTCACCCCCAGCCCGTCCTGGCCCGTCCCGGGGGGGGCTCAACCCTTCCGGGCTCCGTGGGGTCCTGCCCGTGGATGGGGGGTGGATGCAGCCCCCCCCCGGCAGCCGGCTCGAAGCACTTGTTGCCGTTCACCTGCTGGCCCAGCACGGGGGGGCTGTGGGGCTGTGGGTGGGCACGGTGCTGCTGGGCGCGGGTCCCCCCCCGGGGGGTCCCAGGGACCCTGCGTGGGGGGTGCTGAGCCCCACATCGGTGGGGTGCAGGAGGTGCCGTGCCCGGGAGGTGGCCGGACTTGGGGGGGCTGCGGGTCAGGATCAGTCCCTGCAGGTAGAGCCCACCCCAGGGCTCGCCCCCCCTTCCCCGCAGCCCGGCTAAATCCATCCTGCCGCTGCTAATGGGGCTGGGGGGGGGATTAACCCTGCAGGGGCTGCCAGCACCACCCCGGGGAGGCAGCAGCTCCCTCCTGGCACAGCTGGCAGCTCTCGTTGCCCCCCCAGCCATCTCCAGCCCCCTCTGGGCCATGCAGACACATCCAGGCGTGGTGCCCGGTCCTGTCCCCATAACCTCACGGGCCCTGCTGATCCCACTGACACCAGCACCTGCTTCACCTGGACCTTGCACCCTGCCCCTGCTCCCCTCCTGCACTCGTCCCGTACACGCCAACAGCTCCCCCAGCCCCTGGGGGCACGCAGAGGGGCATCGAGCAGGGCCAGGCATCGCCTGCCACCCCCGTGGGGCAGCCCGGGCTCCCCAAACCGTGACCAAAGGAACCCAGGGCTCTCCGGTGCTTGACGGTGAGCGTGGGGGCTTGGGGGACCCCCAGCCTCCGGTTTGTGCTCCGCGGGGCTCTTGGCTCAGTGCTGGATTTGGGCAGGGTTGGTGCAGCCCCGGAGCCGCTTGATTTTACGGCACAGATCGCGGGTTTGGGGACACGGAGGTGCCGCAAGGCTGCTGGGATCCCGCACCCAGCCTGGGTCGGCTGTGCTGTGCCCGTGGGTTGGTAAGGAGCTCCATAACCTCGTAAATTGGACTGGGAGAGTGTGGGGCACGGTGCTTGTGGCTGGCACACCTCACTGTCCCCACGTGGCACCGCTGTCCCCACGTGGCACCGCTGTCCTGCTCCCGTGTGGGGCCGTGCCGGGCAGCCTGGAGCTGTGCTGCTCGGCCCCGGCCCCCTTCAGGTGCTGCTCTCAGGGCAGCACGGCCCCCGGGGACCCGTGGTCACAGCAGGGACCTGGGGACACCTCCGCCACCCATCCCTGATGGGGGACACACCGGGGGGCTGCAGCAGGACGGGTGCCCCCGGGCGCTGTCACCTTGCGGCGCTGCGCAACGCGGGGACACCTGCGGTGAGCGAGGAGGGGACGGGAAATCCCCGACAGCTCCACAGCCCCCGGGGACAGCGGGGACGGAGCAGCCCCCCACGGGGCCTTGTCACCCCGAGCGGAGTTTTGCACCTTTGCAGCCTGCAGCCACAGCTCATCAGCGGCCCCAGCAGCTCCTGGAATCCCAGCCACTGTCATCCCCTTCCACGGCGCCGCGCGCTCCCCGTGTGTGCTTTGGAAGCCCGGGCTCCTGTAGGCATCTGCTTTCGTTTAGCTCTGCTAACGAGCCCGCTTTTCTCCAGCACCTTCCATCCAAGCGCAGTCCCCCGGCTCTCTCCCTGCGCTGTCCTTCCTGGTGAGAAGCACGTCCGTATCCCCGGCCCAGCTCCGGGCAGGAGGAGGGGAAGGAGGAGGAGGAATGAGGGGAGGAGAAGAAGGGGGGAGGCGAGGCTGCAGCCCTCCAGCCCACGCAGGGCGGCAGCAGCCCTGTCTGCAGGTGACGCTCGGTGCTGGGCCGTGGCCAGAGCACCAGCCCTGAGGCTGGCCCAAGGTCCCGGGTTTAAATACTCGGAGGTTTTTGGTGCTGCTGCTCCTGGCTTCCCGCAGCTCCCGTCATGTCCCACTTTGGGCACCGCGTCCCCGCGCTGGCCGGCCGGCAGAGCGAGGTGCAGGCGCCTTCTCCCAGGGAATCCGCGGCTGCACGGCACAGCCGAGGGGCCTGAACCCCCCCGCTGCCCCCCAGCCCCTGCCACAATTTGGTTACCGGGGAGTTTGGCCCATCCACCCCATGACGCCCCCAGCGCCCGCAGCCTCCCCTCTGCTCCCCGGACCCTGGCACCGGGCTGGGGGCAGCCGGGCTTTTCCTAAGCCCTCCCCAGTCTGCCAGCCCCCAGGACGCTGCCCAGCTCCCCTCAGCAGCCCCACAGCTCGTACAGGAGGGGGTCCTTGGGGTGCCCCTCTCCTGCAGCCCCCCGAGCCTGCAGAGGGGTCCTGTGCTTGTGCCGGACCCCCGAGGACCCCGTGGGCAGCCCGTTTGGGTGCAGAGCAGCCTCCAACCCTGCTGGGTGCTGGGTCGTGGCCACCCATGGGGCACGGGGGCTCTTCTGTGCCCCCCACAGCCCCCAGCCCACCAGCACCTGCCTGCAGCCCCGGGGCACGGAGGGCGCGACGGGGCTGATGGCTGCGCTTGCCCCGTCCCCTTTCTCTCCTCCACGTGGACCGGATATTTTCAAGAAAAGAATCTTTCCTACGACGCTCTCCAGCTGCCAGGAATGTGCGTCTAGGAATGCCCAGGGCCCATCCAAGAACAACTTCCAGACGTGAGGCTGAGTGACGGCAGTCCCTCGCGCCGGGGCTCCAGACTCCCCCGCGCTCGCTCGCGGGGACGCGGCTCGCCGGAGGCGATGTGTTAACGACACGGGAGGCAGCGGGTGGGTGGGAGGGGAGCGAGGGGGAGGGACGGGGCCGCGGCTACCGGGCTGCTCCGCACCGCTGGAAGCTCTGGCTAGAAGGAATTTTCGCCTTCCCTCCCCGCCGCAGGGCTTGGGGGGACGTGGAGCACGCTCCGGCGGATCGGCCCCGAGGGGCAGCCCGGGCGCTGTGCGTCCCTGCGGGGTTTTGTGGCACCGTTGGCACTCGGGGTCTGCTCCTCTCAGGGTTCTCATGGGATTTGGGGTCCTGCTGGAGGACAGCCAGAGCTGGGGGCACCGCGCTGGGCCTCCCCACGGTCCCTGGGGTGTCTGTGCCAGGCACAGAGCTCGGGGAGAGCCCGTGGGGTGTCCTGGAGGTGCTGAGCCCCTCTTGTCCAAGCCGTGCCGGAGGCGCAGCCCGGGCAGTGCCACCCGGGGCAGCGCCAGGTTCGGCACCACGCGCCCTGGCAGCCGTCGGGGCCAGCTCTGCCTGCGCAGACACGGGACCCTGGGGCTCGTGTTGGAGGGGAAAATGTTCCAGGCCTGATGTGATCCTGTTTGTCCTCCTGGCAAGAGCTTCGCCCAGGGATTCCTGCGTCAAGTCCGCAGCTCCTGGCGGAGCTGGAGCTGGCCTTCGGGAAGAGACGCCCAGTCTGGGCTTCCAGGCTCCAGGCACGGCAGCAGCTCGGGTAAAAACCCGACCCCTGCTCCTACGCCCACTGCACCACTGCAGCTCGCCTGCACGGCGTTCCCTGGGCAGGCGGAGGTGGAGAGGATGCGCGTGGAGGAGAGGAGGAGCCCGCAGGGGGAATCTGCATCCCTGCCCCTGCACCCGGCTACCTGTTGGTCCTTGTGGGTCGCAGACCCTTTAGTGCCCCCTCTCACTCTGCTCTCAAATGCACCTAGAGCTGCACAGCCCCAGCAGAGCCACCACGGCTCCGGGATCAGTGCCTGCAGGCGGCATCACTGGGGCTGCTGCGTCCCCTGCCCCGTTTGTGCCGTCCTGGGGAGCCCCTGCCCGGCTCAGTGCCACGTGTGCGGCGCTGCGGGAACGTCCCCAACCTTCCTGCTGCCGGTTTGGGACTTCTGCACCCGACTGAGCCGTGACCGAGCGTGGGGACACCCACGGGCAGGTGGCTGCAGAGCCTGGAGCACCCTGAGGACTCTTGGAGAGCACCTTTCCTGCGGCTGACCGTGCTTTGAGGCTCCCAGAGCCGGTGTCCCAGTGTCCGTGTGTCCGCACCAGCAGCGAGCGGTGCCCCAGGGGAGCCCAGACACCGGGGCTCTGCTGGGTTAATCTGGGAAGCCCCACGGTCCCGGCCGTGTCCCCGATGTGGATGGGGAAGTTCCTGGCCTGTTCCCCTCGGGGCCGTGCACATCCTGCGCTGACGTGTGCTCGGAGAGTGATGGATGGGTCCGCTGTGGCCCGGGGGGCTCCCGCCGGCTCTGCCTTCTCGGGGCTCCTGGCGCCTTTCCGTGGAGGCTCCGTGCAGCTTGCAAGTGTTTATGGGGACCAGATGGTGCCGCGGGGTGAGGGTGACCCCTGACTGCGGGGTGTGGGGGGGCACAGGTCACCTTCACACCTCCTCCCTGTGTGTTTGTAATTGGGGACGGGGTCTCTGCGTTTTGTAACGCGAGGGCTGCTGCGGAGAGGCCGGGGGACCTCGCTCCGCGCCCGACCCCACGAGCCCCGAAGGGGAGGACGCGGCTGGGGCAGGTGAGGAGCGGGTCTGGTGCCGGGGGGGCCTCATCCTGCCCTCGTATGGCTGCACGGAGCCCTCCCAGGGTCTGCTGTGGGTGCTCGGTGCCAGCTCATCCTTGTGGCCGTGTCCCCATGGGGGCTGGCGATGGGGACCCACGGCCACGTGCGGACCCCGGAGGCCGGAGAGGGGCCGGGAGGAGCGAAGCCCCCGGTGCGCGGGGGGCAGCCGCCTGCTCCCGCTGCAGGCAGCCAGGAACGGCAGCGGCCGGGTGCGTGCGTGTGCAGGGGGAGCTGGCCTGGCCCCGGCCGTCGGAAAATGTGAGGCGATCCTGCTGTCTGCGGGATCGGACGCAGGAATGCGCTCAGCCGCGCCGCTGACCGCCCGCAGCCCCTGCCCGCAGCCTGAGGCCGGGCTGCAGCCAACGCAGCACCCCGAGGCAGCTTTTTAAACCCCGCAGCGGTAAACGAGCCCGGGAGGTGCTGGCCTCGACGCCTGCATCCGTCATCCCAAGCGCTGCACGTCCCATAATGAAGCGCAGCTCCGGGCAGGGCACCGCGGGGCTCTCCGGCCGGTGCCCCTCGTCCTGCTGCAGTTCTGGGGCTCGGTCACTGCCCTCCCGGCCTCCCCCAGCCCCAGTTCCCAGTTCCTTCTACCCCCAGCCCCGCTCCTGTGCTGCCACGGCCACCAGCAGGGTGTGGGGGCATCGTGCGAGGTGGGGTTTTCCTTGGGATGGAGGAAGGAAGCCCAAGCTCCATCCTGGCACAGCTCTGGGCGCTGCTTGGGTGGGAGATGCTCGTGGGGGTGTTTGGGAGCAGAGCACTTACCCGACCCCCACTGCTGCTCCTCGGTGCCCTCACACGGACCGGGAGGCCGAGGGGGAGGCAAGGGGCTCATCCTGCCCTCCCTCCTTGCCCCCCCGGCACACCTTGAAGCGGGTGCCCCCTGCCCTGCCCTCACGCTGCCTCCGTGCCCCCTCCCCAGGACATCCGCAACACGGTGGGCAACATCCCCATGGAGTGGTACGAGGACTTCCCGCACATCGGCTACGACCTGGAGGGCAGGAAGATCTACAAGCCCATCCGCAACAAGGACGAGCTGGACAAGTTCCTGGAGAAGATGGAGAACCCCGACTACTGGTGAGCGGGCACGGGGAGGGGGCTTCGAGGTGCTCGGGCTCGTAGCCCCCCCGGGGGACGGGCGCTGTCACCGTGTCGCGTTCCCCGCAGGCGCACGGTGCAGGACAAGATGACGGGCGCAGACATCAAGCTGACGGACGAGCAGGTGGAGCTGGTGCAGCGGCTGCAGAAGGGGCAGTTTGGGGACGTCCACTTCGACCCCTACGAGGTGAGGTTGCGGCACGCGCTCCGTGCTCGCGGTGCCCGGCGCGGGGGCCCGTCCCGCATGCTGCAGCCACGCGTTCCCCGTGTCTCCCCAGCCGGCCGTCGACTTCTTCACCCACGAGGTGATGATCCACCCGGTGACCAACCGCCCGGCGGACAAGCGGAGCTTCATCCCCTCCCTCATCGAGAAGGAGAAGGTGAGAGGTCTGGTGGCCGAGCTCTGCGTGCCCCGTGCCCTGAGCAGCGCTGGGGGCGGTGGCTGCGGTCGCTCTCCTGTCCCAGACGTGTCCTATCCCCACCGTATCCACCCACACTGTATCCTCTCACACCATATCCACCCCTGCCAAGTGCTCGGGGGCACTGGTTTGCATCCTCCCATCCCACACCCCCTTCCTCAAGCATGTGGAGCCCCGGGGCTCCTGGAGCTGACCCGTGCCCGCCCCGCAGGTCTCCAAGCTGGTCCACGCCATCAAGATGGGCTGGATCAAGCCCCGCAAGCCCAAGGAGGACACACCTACGTACTACGACCTCTGGGCCCACGAGGATCCCAATTCCATCCTGGGCCGGCACAAGATGCACGTGCCAGCCCCCAAGATGAAGCTGCCGGGGCACGAGGAGTCCTACAACCCCCCGCCCGAGTACCTGCTCAGCGAGGAGGAGGTAAGGGGGGGCCGGGAGATATGGAGGAAAGGGTTGGGGGCACGTGGGGAGCTGTGGGTGCGTTGGGACCCCGGGAGGGGTGTGCTGAGGGAGGGCAGCCGGGAGTGCTGGGGCACCAGGATGAAAATTGAGCATGGTCAGGGCAGAGAGGGACACTGGGGGTCCTGGTGCGGGGTGCGTCCTGGCACACACTCAGCCCAGAAAAAAACAAAACAAAACAGGAAAACCAAACAGCAAAACCCAACTGGGAACAGAGGGGCTCTGCTGGAGATGGAGAGAGAGGTGCTGGGGTGGCGGGGGGGATCGTGGTGTCTCGTGGGGCAGTGGGGCACCAGCCAGGGGACGCTTCGTGCTTGGCTGGGGTTGGGATAGCGCCGGGGCTGGGGCAGCATCGGGGGCCGTGGAGCGCCCGTCCCCACGCTGCTGACCCGGCCTCGCCTTCCCCTGGCAGAAGCTGGCCTGGGAGCAGCAGGAGCCGGCCGAGAGGAAGCTGAACTTCGTGCCGCAGCAGTACCGCTGCCTGCGGGCAGTGCCTGCCTACCCACGCTTCATCCAGGAGCGCTTCGAGCGCTGCCTGGACCTCTACCTCTGCCCGCGCCAGAGGAAAATGAGGGTGAGAACCTCTCAGACCCCAACAACCCCCCCACAAGGTGTCCCAGCAGTGGCCTCGGCACGCTCCTGTGCCTGTCCCGTTGCCACCCAGCCGGGAGCAGGAGCTGCAGTGCTGTGGGGCTGCCCCTAAAGCCCCTCACCTACCCACAGCAGCCCCTGCAGGAGCAGAGCTGGGACAGAGCAGGGCTTGTAGGGTGCTGGGCTGTGATCCCCTGCTGGCCCCAAGCCCTCAGCAGCCCCCGTGTCTGCCATCCCTGGTGCCATGGGGCCGTGTCTCACGGGGTGCCTCTCCCTCAGGTCAACGTGGACCCGGAGGACCTGATCCCCAAGCTGCCGAAGCCACGGGACCTGCAGCCCTTCCCCACCACCCAGGCGCTGGTAAATCAGTCTGCAGCTGGGGAGGGGTCGCCTGGGTGCCCGGGAGGTCCCTCAGAGGTGCCGTGTGGCCGCGTGGGGCCCTCGCCCACCTCCTGTCTCCCTCCCCAGGTCTACCGTGGGCACACCAGCCTGGTGCGCTGCCTCAGCATCTCTCCCAGCGGGCAGTGGCTGGCATCAGGTAAGGATTCCCTGCCCGGGCTGGGGCATCCCAGACACACCAGGCACCAGTACCCAGCCCCAGTGCAGGAGCAGGTCCCAGTTATGCCCCGTAACAGCGCAGGGCTCGGGGCACGTGTAGGCTGGGGCTCCCCAGAGCTGCCAGCCACGGGGAGCCAGCACACCCCGCTCTGCTGGTGCTGGATTGGGGTGGGGAGCCTGGGCACGAGGCCGGAGCATCCCCGAGCTTCCCGGGCCAGCAGCGCGCGTCCTGAAGGCTCCGTGGGTTTTTCCAGCCGCTCTCGGGGACCCCACCCTGGAGCCCGCGTCCCTCCCGCTCCGCAGTGGAGAAAGTGAGGCTGGAGGGAGAGGAGTGAACGGCGGAGCCCTGCGCGGCCGGCCGGAGGCTGGAGATTGAGAGCAGATGGCAGTTTTAACAGCCCACAAAGGCACATGTGCTTTTTATAGCGCTGGAGTTTCCAGGCTGCCAGCTCCCGGTGGCCGCGGTGTCGGTCGGTTGCACAACGTGGAATTCCTGGCCCCGGGCTGGGAAAGTGGCTGAGATCAGGCGTTAAAAATAACCCGACCTGCGGGGACACGGCACGCCGCCGCTACCTGCTCCTGCCACCACTGCCCACGGAACAGCCTGCCCGGGGGCCACACCGCGCCGTGCCGAGCCGTGCCGAGCCGTGCCGAGCCGTGCTGAGCCGTGCCGAGCCCAGCCAGGCGTGCTGCCAGCACAGCAGCTGCGCCGGGAGCTGCGCGCGTCAGGAGGGGACCACGGGCAGAGCCGCGGTGCTGGGGGAGCGGGGAGGGGGCCTGTTCCCTCCGCAGCAGCCCCCGGTCACGTCTTGCCTTCGTGGTGCCGGAGCTGCCGGGGAATCGCGGGGGCACCGCAGCCTCCCTCCTGCCGCTGCCAGGGCTCCTCCCCGAAGGCTGGCTTGGGGATGTGTCCCGGCCCCCCGAGCCAAGCCGTGGCAGCGTGGGGGTCCCCTGGGGGAGCCGTGCCTGACCCGGCACCCCCCCGTGGTGTCCCGCAGGCTCCGATGACTGCACGGTGCGGTTCTGGGAGGTGTGCACGGCTCGCTGCATGAAGACGCTCCCCGTGGGCGGCGTGGTGAAGAGCATCGCCTGGAACCCCAACCCCACCGTCTGCCTGGTGGCCGTCTGTGTGTGAGTGCCCCAGCAGGAGCCGGGGGTGGTTGGAGTCCTGGCCCGGAGCTCCTTGCTGCCCCACAGAAGGGCCTGGGGGCTCACAGCCTCCTCCACCACCCTCCCCACAGCCCTGGCCCTGTGCCGGGGCCGTGCCGTGACCATGCAGAGGGTTTTCCTCCCCTCGGCAGTGCCCTGACCCCTCCTGCACTCTTCCCACGCCACAGGGAGCAGTCGGTGCTGCTGGTGAACCCCTGCCTCGGGGACAAGCTGCTCTACGGGGCCACCGACCAGGTGCTGGAGTCCTACACGCCGCCCGAGGAGGAGCGGGTGCAGCCCGTGCAGTGGCTCACGGCCACCGTCGAGGAGCACAGCAAAGGCATCCGGCTGACCGTGCAGCACAGCAAGGCAGGGCCAGGGGGGCCGTGGGGAGGTGGGCAGGGGCCGTAGGGGGGTGGGCAGCAGCCCCATTGATGGGCCTGACCCGTGAGCATCTCCCACCCCGCTCCCCGCAGGCTCTCAAGCAGGTGACCTGGCACGGCAAGGGCGACTACTTCGCCACCGTGGTGTCTGACAACAGCAGCATGCAGGTGCTGATCCACCAGACCAGCAAGCGCTGGAGCCAGAACCCCTTCCGCAAGAGCAAGGGGCTGGTGCAGTGCGTGCTCTTCCACCCCATCCGGCCCTACTTCTTCGTGGCCACCCAGCGCTACGTCCGCGTCTACAACCTGCTCAAGCAGGAGCTCACCAAGAAGCTGATGGCGAACTGCAAGTGGGTGTCCAGCATGGCCATCCACCCCGGAGGTACGGGAGAGCAGCCCCAGGCTGATTGGGGTGCGGGAAGGACTCTGGGTGCTGGTGGGGCTCGCTGGTGACCCCCACAATGTCTCCCCTTTCTCTCACAGGTGACAACATCATCTGTGGTAGCTACGACAGCAAGCTGGCCTGGTTCGACCTGGACCTCTCCACCAGGCCCTACCAGCTGCTGCGGTGAGCCCCAGCCCTGCGGGGGGCTGCCCACACGTGGGGTCCCCCCGTAACCTGCCTGCACCCCTGGGTGCTGGGCTCGGGGCTGCCCCAGACCCCCCTCATTTCTTCCGTGCGTCTGGCCGTGCCCAGCACAGCTCAGGGGGGGGTCTGTGGAGCTTGGCCACGCATGGGGCTGCAACCCGCACCCTCCCCTTGCCCTGACGGCACCCCCTCTCTGCAGGCACCACAAGAAAGCGCTGAGGAGCGTGGCCTTCCACAAGCACTACCCGCTCTTCGCCTCGGGCTCGGACGATGGGACGGTCATCGTGTGCCACGGCATGGTCTACAAGTGCGTGGGGGAGTCCTGGGGTTTTGGGGTCTGTTCCCCTGTCCTCCCACAGCCCCAGGGCAGCGCAGGGCTGCGGGGCAGGGGGTGCTGGGCTGCCCCACGCCTCGGGTTTGGGGACGGGGAGGGGGCGTGCAGCATTTGTGGGGTGACTCCGGGGGTACCCCGGGGTGGGGTGGCGGGAGGGAGGCAGAGCCCCGCGCTGACCCCTCTCCCCCCACAGCGACCTGCTGCAGAACCCGCTGCTGGTGCCCGTCAAGGTGCTGAAGGGCCACGCGCTGACGTTGGACCTGGGCGTCCTCGATGTGCTCTTCCACCCCACGCAGCCTTGGGTCTTCTCCTCCGGCGCCGACGGCACCGTCCGGCTTTACACGTAGCTGCTGTGTGCTGCCAGCGTGCCCCCACCCCGTGCCCCCCACCCCGTGCCCCCCACCCTGCGGCTGTGGACACCGCGCTCTGCTGGGAACGGCAGCCCTGCTCCTGCACACAGACTCCTGGGGGGTGGGGGGAGCTTTATTATTAAACATTTTTGGGTACAGACCTGCCTCACGTTGTCCTGCATTGCTGGCTCGGTCTGGGCTGGCCATGGGGACAGGCGGCCACCCCAAAACCTGCTCGGTGCTGCTGCCCCCCGCACCCAGCACGGTGCCCTCCGGCCTTCCCTGGAGCTCTTGTGGTGTTCGCTGTCCCTGCCCGTCCTGGCACTGCAGTCCCCGGGGACCCAACAGCACCTGGGCCACATCAGGGGCTGCGTGCACCAGGGGTGCCATCGTGCCCCCAACTCCCTTCACCCCACAGCGCAGCCCCAGACCCCCAGCGCAGGGACACGGCGAGCAGCCAGCCCCCGTGGGGTCCCCCCAAACCTCTCCCCATCCTGGGGGCTGCCCCCCCCAGCGGTCCCAGCGGAGGAGCCCCCACGTGCTGCCCTCTGCACCCTGCGGTCCCGCAGCCACCGTGAGCTCATCCCCTGCATGAGCTCAGCGCTGGGACCGTGCCAGGACGGCCACGGCCGCCGGCTCTCCGCGCCGTGCGGGGCCGGGGAAACCGGACGGGAACCTCCACGGCCCACGCTGATGGGGGGGGGGGCTGCCTGCACAGCCCCCGGGACCCCCACAGCAGGGACCCACAGCACCGGGGATTGTCCCAGAGAGGGGCCCTGGGCTGGAGCTGAGCCTGATGCAAGGATCCCAATTTGGGGATGCCACCGCGCCCCATCCCGGGGGGCTGCAGCCACCACGCACCCGTGTCTGGGGGGAGGGCAGAGCCCCACAGCCCCTGCAGGGGGACTCCCCCCCCTCCCCCCTCCCCAATTTCTCTCCTGCCACAGCCAGAGCCAGGCAAGGGAGGGCTGGGACTGGAGCAGGAACAAGTGGAAAAAGGTCAGATCCCTGTCCTGTCCCCAAAAAAGGCTGGCACAGCCCCTCCAGGCACACAAAGCCTGAGGGGAAGAGGAGGAGAAAAGGGGGCGGGGGGGGCAGGCCAGGGAGATGTGCAATTACACACACAGCACCTGAGCCCCGAAGTGCTGCTGAGCCCTGCCAAGCCCAGAGTAAGGAAGGGGCCCCCCAAATAAGCCCCCAGCCCTGCAGGGCAGGGCCCGGAGCCCCGCTGCCTGTCCCAGCAGCTCTGCCCAGCTCTGCCTTGTTCACTCTGAGCCCTACTGACAGCGGGGCTCACCCTGACGCTGCGAGCACAGCACAGGGGGCACCTCTGGGTGCTCAGGAGGAACGCTGCCACAAGGACAGGGCTCGAGCACATCCTCCAAGGCATTACCCAGGGGGCTCCTACCCCTCTGATCTCATTAATGTCCCAATTAACGAGCCAGGCAGCAGTGGGGGGGGGGGCAGCCGGACCAACCTTCACCCTGCAATGACTCCCAGAGCCTTGAGGAGCGAAGAGCTTTATTTAAAAATAAGTTTATGTACACGAGTGGTGAGAGGACAGTGACATTCATCGAATGGGGCCCTGGGGGGAGGCAGGGCCCTGCCTACAGCATCGGGGAGCAGCAGAGAAGGATGGGGGGGGGAGGCAGGGGAGGGCTCGGGCTCCATCCCGGCTGCGCAGAAGGGGAGCTGCCCCCCAGGACCCCCTCCCCGGAGCCTCGTCCCGTCCCTGGTGTCCTTTGGGTGCTGGGGGGGCCCACGGCTGAGCCAGGCCCTGAGGGGGAGCGGTGGAGGCACTGGGCCCGGCGGGCTCCCGTGGGCTGCGGAGAGCGGAGGAAGACGATGGAGCTGCCGCGGAGGAGGGCGCGAGCGGGGCCCCGGGCGCGTGCCCGATGGGGGAAGACGTGGGGGCAGTGCCCGCGGCGAGGAGGGCGCCCCAAAATATTGCTGCGGTGGAGCCGGGGCTCACAGGATCCTGACGAGGCGGCCCAGCGTCTCTGCCACCTTCATGCGGACGGCGGGGACGGGGTCCTTCAGGAGCAGGTTGAGGGCTGCGAGGAGCAGAGCAGGGACATGCCGGGGGGCTGCGGGGGCACGGCCGCTCACCCCGGCCCCAGGCTGGGACCGTGCCGGGGGCGAAGCCACAGCCTGGCTTTCCTCCAGGGCACGGAAAGGTGAAATCCCTTTGCCCCCCCGGGGCTCCCCACCAGCCCCTTCCCCAGCTCACACATCCCCGGGGAGGCAGAGGCACCCTAAAACCTCTTGGGACGCCCCCCAGGAGCCCACAGCGCTGAGACCTGGCCCTGCCCCGGGGCGCAGGGTCAGGGCTCGACCCGGGGGCCCCTCCTGCAGCCCCCCGGGGAGGGGAAGGGCCCCAGCACGGGGGTCTGGGGCTGGAGCCAGGTGCCGAGCCTCCGCGGGTCCGCGTGGCTGTGCAGACGCTGGCCGGGCCAAGCCTCCCCTATCAGCACGATTTCCTAATGCCTGGAACAGCTCCCGGTAGTAAGAAAACAATCCAGGTAGTTTTTCCTAGCAGTAAAAGTATAATAATATTTTTCCAGTAGCTTGTTTACCCGGCGCAGGAGAGATCCTCGCCTCCCTCCAAATCCCCCCCTGCTCCCGCGGCGAGCGAGGCTCCCCTGATTTATGTGCCAGCTCGCTTCCTGCTCGCGGCATCCTCCTGCCTCCCCGCCCGGCCGCGGGGGTGCCCCGGGGCGGGCTGTAAATCTGAGAGCCCGAAGCCCCCCCCCGGACCCCGCTCGGCTAATCCACTCAATACGGGAAGCTCGCGCAACCCAAGCCAGGCCCGCTCACTCCAGCTATTACTCACACACACGCAGATTATCTTTCACTTGTTTCAAACAGACAGGCCTCTTTCTTCTGGAAGGGCTCAGGGAGCCAACGGAAAGATAGTTTTTCCTTTTTTAGTGTTTTTTAAGCTCTCTTGGAACAATCCAAAAGTTTCCATGCATTACTATATACTATGAGGTCACTAGTGACAGGGAAAAAATCCCTGAAATCCAGGAAAATTACTTAACTCTGCTCCAAAATGCCACCAGCTTCAATTTGACTTTTTATTAGCCCTTCGTAACGAGCCTCAGCTCTGCCTTTTAACAGTTAACACATTGCAAACAAACGCTGCGAGTCCCCTCCTGCTTACGCTAAGCCGCTGCAAATGCCACGCGAGCCGCAGGCGGTGCCCAGGGCGGGTGCCCCCGGCCAGCACCGGGGCCGTGCCGTGGGGTCGGGGCTCAGGGGCTGCAACCTTGGCTCCCCAGGACCCCCTCACCCCGCTGCCCAGTCTGCAAACGGCTCCTGCTGCGGCATCCCCGTGCCAACAGCTTGGCCTGTGGCTGTGCCTTCACCTGCCAGCCCCGGTCCCCTGTGCCTGCAGGTGCTGGGCTCATCCTGGCCCCATCACCCGAGAGTGGAGCAGGAGCCCAGGGCACGGCACATCCCCAGCCTGGGGAGCCCAAAATCAAGGGGCTGGGCTCCGGCTCCAACCCCCAGCCCCTGCTCCCCGGCAGCGCGAGCTGTGGGCACCGACTCACCCGAGATGAGCTGGTCCAGGTCCACTTGCTGGCAGTGGTCTTCGTCCACGTGCAGCACGAGGAAGCCTGAGGAAGAAGCTCAGCGTCAGGGTTTTTTTCCACTGGGACCCCCCAAGTCTGACAGAGAAGGTCACAGAGGCTCGCAGGGTGCTGGGTCACTCGTCCCTGCTGTCCACGTGTTGTGTGCAGTCATGCAGGGCCAGCAACAAGGGCTCACAGGGGACCCAAATATGTGATGTATACACACTGCCCCAGCTAACGTGTGCCCTAAGGTGGCTCCCACCAGCACCTCTGCCTCCTGCAGCTCACTTAAATCATTTCTGGGCACGTCTGCCTGCAGCACAGCTGAGAGGTCTCCACTGAAAGCAGCACAACCTTACACCACATGCAGTGTTACACGGGTAAGAGCAAGGCTGGCTGCTACCCCCATCCCCAAAAAATGAATTGGGAGCTCCAGAGAGAGATGTGAAGCTTCGGGAGCAGCCCAGACGTCCCTTGGTGCCGGGATGCATCCGCAGCTCCCACTTTACCTGGGGCAGCTACAGCAGGGGTCGGGGCACGGAGCAGCGCTGCTGGATGACTCCTGCTCGAATCACCTGCCCTGTTACACGGCTCAGCCACAACCTCAGAGCTGCTCCGAGCTGACAGCACGGGGCTGAGGCAGCACTTCTGGCTGATAAAGCAGTGACACGCACTGCTCCCCGCACCGTAACCTCATTTCTGTGCTGCAAGCTGAGTCTGGAAACCTTTACAATGATGGGATGAGCTGGTCTGGGTCCAGCAAAGGTCTGTGCAGCCCTCAAGCAGGCTGCTGCTGCTGCAGGACGGGGTCTGCTCAGGAGCTGCCTCTGGGGTGTGCTCCCCCGACCCACGGTGTGCCCTGGCCGTGGGCTGTCACAGCAGATGCTGCACCCCCTGCGGAGCGGGCACCGAACGCCTCCCCAGGACACCCCCAACGTCCAGCCTTTAGGAAGGGACCCACACTGCACCCGAGAGGCTTGGGAGCAGGACTTACCAATGAACATAGGCGCAGCCGCCCTGATGTCCACCCAGTTGCTCTTGAAGTAGAAGAGGTTGGTTGAAATTAGGCGATTCAGCATCTCCGGGTAGCTCTGCATCTGGGGGAGAAGCGGCAGGAGAGGAGTCAGGCAGGGCACGCGGCTGCCTGCAGCACTGCCACCATCTCCTGGAAGCCCAGAGGTGCTGGGCAGGCTGAGCAGCACCCAGGACACTGGGCTGGGAGGGGGAACGTCCCCGTAAGGACACAGGGGCACTGGGCAGGACCCCGAGGATCCCATTTGGCAGCCCCAGCGCCGGCACCGCGGGCTCCGGCTGCGCTCACCAGGTGCTTGCAGACGTTGTTCATGAACTCCCCGTAGTGCAGGCTCCTGTCCTCCCGCAGGTGGTTCAGGAACATGTCGCAGAGCCCCTCGCAGCCCATGTTGGGGCCACACATGCGCAGAGCAAACTTGCAGGCCTGTGGCACAGAAAAGAGGAGGCTGCGGCGTGCGCCGGGGGGCTCAGTGCCTCGTGGTCACCCCAGGCCGGTACCCCACACTGGGGGGGCTCCCTGGTGCCCATGGCGGGCAGCAGGGCACTCACCTTGACCACCTCAGGCTTGGGGTCCTGGAGGTGCAGCAGCAGCGTTACCAGCCCGTTCAGGATCTGCTCGAAGAAAGCCTCGCAGTCTTCCTCGCTGAACTTGGTCAGGTTGCCGAAGAGCACGATGGACGACTGGCGGAGGTCGGGCTGCTCCTGCGGGCGGGGGGCGAGCAGGATTTGGGGTGAATTCAGCCCTTCCCCTGGTGACTCCCCAGCGGCACAACCCCCTGCCTCTACATCCCCAATTCCAACCACTGCCTGCAGCGGAGTCCCAAAGAAAGGAGACCCGGGGGGGCACTGAGGGCTCAGGGATGGGGGTCTCCATGCCACGTCCAGCTCTGCCTGCCTGGGGGGCGCACAGCTGGGACAGGGGCTGGGTAACGCCTGGTTGTGGTTTGATTCAGGCTGGGGAGAGCCACAGGAGCCCCTGCAGACAGAGCTACAGGGCCATGGAAGGCACCAGAGCAGCTGGGGGCAGGATCCTGTGCTCGGATCGCTCCGTGCAGTGGTGGAACCGGCGGTGATGCTGGAGGGGTTTGGGGAATGCACAGACACCACTGAGGGCAGCGAAATATTGCGGGGCAGATCCCTGCAGAGACCTGGCCCTCTCCTGTCCCCCAGCACCCACGGAGCACAGCCTGGACCCTGCTGCCCACCCCAGACACCCATCTGCCACGCGTGCCCTGGCTCATCGGATGAGCCGCTTTAGACAGGACCAAGGCACAAGCTCTGTCCCCAGGCTCCCTTACGCTGTCGAAGAAGGGTCGGATCCTGATGGCGATGTGGAGGAGCATGGACTGGATGTCTCTCTCCTCTAAGTGATCCAGGAGCTTGGACAGACTGGACATGGCCTCGAGCGCAACCAGGTTGTGGGGGTCATCTTTGTCGTCCATGCCGTTGACCATGGACGCCAGCAGCTTGGCCCCGTGCTTCCGTACCTGCAAGGGCAGCAGGAGAGGAGTGCTGCTGTGGGGCAGCCTGGCAGGGACACGGCCCTGCTCAGCCACCCCCAGGGGTCAGGACGGGCTCTGTTGTGCCTAGGTTGTGGCACGGCACCAGCACCAGGCGGGGGACCCGGCCCGCTAACCCAGGGTGATTCCTTAAAGCAGGACGAGCCAAGTGCTGCATTCCCAAAGTCAGTGACCTGATCACCGAGCAGTGCCCTGCAGCGAGCTCCTGCCTCGCCCTCGCTTCCAGTGAGGAGGAGCTGGAATTAAATTAAATTACAGCTGCTGTGTGCAATGCGTCGTCGGCACAGGTCAGCCGCTGCACGCGGCAACTGCTCACCGCAGGCACCGCGTCCCCTCCCGGCGCAGCATTTCGCTGAGCAATTAGAGCTGCTGCACACACAGCAAAGGGGGAAATTAAGTTTGCCTAAGCCACATCGAGTCTGCCATTGCTTAATTCTGAGCGCTCGGCTTTGTAAATCAGGCTGTGCTGCCCGGGGCAGCTCACGGAGCACGGCTGGGGACGAACAACGTGTCGCGACCCTGCGCCACGGGGATGTGTGGGAAGGGACTGCCGACCCCTGAGCCTGCCCAGCCACACCAGTCTGCGTTGTTCCAGGTAAGGGAAGGAGCAACTGCAGCACTAACATAACACGCAGCCACCCTGCTCCCAGCTGATTCGGGAAGCATGACCCCAGCGATGCAGGGGCAGCACATGGGAAACACAGACGCACTGAGCTCTGCTCCTGCTGGATGCAGCAGGGAAGGCAGCAACAGATCATCCCTGCTCCTGCCTGCGTTGTACGAGGCTCACCGCAGCCCTCCTCATCCTCACAGCACTGCTGGCCTCCTGCTTCCCAACCGCTGCCCACAGCAGCGCTGCAGCTCACGCACACCGGAGCATCGGGCGCTATCAGCAGCTCTGCCCAGGCTGCACCAGCAGGACGGTATTTTAGCAGCTGTTTATATTTTCGTGGCAGCTCACAGTGGTGTATTTGCCTGCCCGGGGCTGGCCTGCCTGTGACCCCTTCCTGGGGTTTGGCACAGCACGGAGCAGACGCCTGCCAAGCCCCACGCTGCTGCTGGGGACCAGGTAGGCAGAGCGCAGGCAGCCCAGTGCAGGATGCACTGCAGCAATCCCACACCTGATGGGCAGAAACGGGGCCGAGCAGCCACATCTCAGCCATGGCTGAGCCTGGAACCTCGTGGGACGGAGCTGTGACTGCAGGTCCCCAGCAGAAAGCAGTGGACACGGAGCATCCCGTCCCTGCACCCCAGCGGACGCGCCTCCGGCGTGAGCTGCCCCAACCACAGCACTTTGGAGATCTGGAAAACTAATTCTGGCCTGCCTGAATCCCACCGTCGGGACAGGAGATAACTGCATTTAAGGATCCATTCATCAGCTGGTAAAGACACCGGAGCAGCAGGAAGCAGAAAGGGCAACGGGCCGACACGGCTCCCGCAGGCGCGCTGCTGCTGCTGCTGCTGGGGGCGGCCCCACAGCTCGACCCCTGCTCGGGCCAGCAGCCCCCCAACGGCTGCCACACTCTCCTCCAAACCAGTTTTTTTTTTTTACAGACACATCCCAGAGCAGCTGGGGGTCTGCACCAGTCCCACTGTGCCTGCCTACGACAGCGACAGGACAGGGAGGCGCACGGCGCGGTCGCCTCCTTGGTTTTGGAGGTGCCACCAGCAGGGCAAGGACAGGGCTGAAAAATCCTGTCCAGAGTCACCTCCTGATGGTATCAGAAGGGGCTGTGCACCCCCTTCTCCCCCTGCATCGCACCCCCAGCCCCAAAAGGGCTCAGGCAGCGTGCCACAGAGTTTGCTCTCACCTTTTCTGGTGACCCCGAGGAGATGTTGCCCAGCCCCCGGAGAGCCAGCATCCGCACCAGCAGGCAGGGGTCCTTCTGCCTCCCCGTCATGTTATCCATCACGGTCTCCAGCAGCATCAGGTCGTTCACCACGTTGCTATTAAGGAGCTGAAGCAGGAGAGAGCGTCAGCAGTGACAGGACAGTAACCCCTCAAACCACAAGGGAGCTGATGTCCCTGTTTCAGGTGCTCTTATCCCATTACACCAGGAAAGAGCCCAGGGCAGCCTTGGTTTGTTCCCAGTTCTCTCAGACCCCAAACTCCACGCTCAGGTCATCCAGACGTGATGAGGGACAGCCCTCATACCCCTACAGGGTGCTCAGATCTGGGGATCCTGCCGTGATTTGTAACACGTGAGCCAAGGACCCCCAGGGATGGATGACGCAGCACAGCCAGGAGGGACCCAAATGCGCCCCCCCGGAGCAGGACCGAGGTGCGAGACCACCTCTGGGGTGAGCTGAGGGCAGTGGGGAAGAGCTCGGGCTCCCTGCAGGGCTGAAGCACGTCCCTCCAGGCTGTGTGGTGGCCGAGCAGCACAGCACTGGGAGCATCCTCAGCGCCAGAGCTCCTGGAGAGCCGTGCTGAGCCCTGGGAGCGCTCAGAGGCACTGAGTTGGGGGAGGTGATTTGGGACCCCCGGCTGGATGGAGCCGATGGGGCTCCTCTCTCTCCTCCTGACCCCATCACTGGGGATGAGGGGAGAGCCACGCGTGGACGTGGACACGATCCAGGGAACAGCACGGGGCTCGTCCCCAGCGAGCTGGGGAGGCCGTTAACTGGGGAGGCCATTAATTGGGGAGGCCGTTAATTGCCTGCAGCGGCAGGGTCGGCGCCAGCCCCGCGCAGGAGGGGCACGGCGGGGTTAACGACCTGCGAGGGCCACACTGCCTTCAGCAGGGGCTCCCCGGGGCTGCTCCAGGCTCCTGCTGGGCTTCAGCAACCTGCGGGGAGACGCTGGGACCCCCGGGGACCCCCCGGCACCAGGCACAGCACCCACAGCCCGACGTGGGGGAGCTGGTGGCTGCGAGCGAGGGGCTGCCAGCACCCCAGAGCTGCCCTCGGGGCTGGCACGGAGCCGCTTATCCAGCCCCTTAACCCCGGGGCATCCCAGGGCAGCGCTCAGCGCCTCTGCCCAGCGCCTGCAGAGCTGGTGAGGAGGCTGAAGGCACAGCAGGATGAAGGCACAGAGGCTGCAGCACCCAGCCCTGCGCTGCCTGGTGCCGCAGGTCCCCGCTGCCACAGCCCCGTGGCCGTTCCCCTCCTGGCTTCCACTCTGTCATCTCCGTCACTGGCACGGCTGCGAGAAAAGGGACTGAGCTCTCACCTCATCAGTTTTGAGAGAGGGAGACACAGGCATTTGCTTCCTTCCCCTCCAGCTCCATGGTGAGGCAAAACTGCTATTTTAAACCCTTTAAGGATGCAGAGAGCCAACCACACTCCAAAACTAAAGCAGATTCTGGGACGGGATCCAAGAGCAGGGCCGTCAGCTCCCCCAGCCAAACAGAAAATAAAAACAGTGCCTTAATCCCAGGCTGCTTAAGCAGCTGAGAATTTAAAAGGTGGTTTATAAGCAGGGATATAGCTCTGCATTGTTGGCATAAGGTGCTCCTTTATGTAACAAACACTCCTCGAGTGGCCCAGGGCTTTAAGGTGGTATGTACGCGCAGCTAGTGTTACCGTCTGCTGGCCGCGCTGCCCTGCGCCAGAGGAAAGGACTTGAGTCACCTCATTCCTTGAGGTGGTACGTAAGGAGGGAGTTATGGCTTGCTGGCTCACTGCAGGGATGCGTTCAGAGTTGGACTCCTGCACGCGCTTCTCTGCCATCCCCTCTGCCAGAGGGTCGGGAAGCCGAGGAGGACAGCTCGCGGCTGCGCCGTGCCGCGTGCGGAGGCACGGACGGACAGACAGACAGACGGGAGCAGCCACCTCCCCTCCTCACCTCGGCGAAGAAGGCCGTGGTGGTGATCCTCTGGCTGTCGAACACGCTGCTCAGCGTCGGGACGAGGTTCTTGACGATCAGGGGCAGCCTGGGCCCGGCGTGGCGTGCCATGGCGCTGCGGGCAGAAGGGGCCGCGTCACCCACACCGGGACGGGCTCAACCCACACAAACAGTGCAAAAGTCAACAGCAAGAGGAAGGGAACTCAGCGCTGGGAACAAACCAGCCCCCAGATATACAGCACTGGGGTCACTGGTGGCCAGGAACCGCGGGACTCCTGTGCCCGCAGACCCAGGGACCCGCGAGCAGAGCGCGGTGAGGCGCTGGCACCGAGCCCCGCACCATGGGGGTGTCAGCGGGTGGGTGCCCACTGTGTGCCTCTGCTAACAGCTCCTACAGGGCCAGCAGGATGGGCAGACAAAGCACAGGCAGCTCCGAGCCCTGTGGGCAGCTCCCCTCGCCCCAGCAGCACCACACAGGCACTTGGGGGGTCTGGCAGCCCTCACCCCCTCTCTGCATCCCCATGCCCTGCAGCAGCCACAGCCTGGACGAGCCCCTAACAGTTCCACATCCTCCCAACACACATCCTCGTGTCCATGCCCAGGGGCTGCTGGCAGGGTGACCCACGCTGCCCTGACCGAAACCCGGCCCTGCACCCAACCCCAGCTCCGTCCCATCCCTATGGGGCTGCTGACAAGGTGACAAACACAGAACCCATGCTGCACTGTGCAGCAAAGCATCTCCTGCCCACAGCTCAGCTCATGCTTTGCTCGAGCACAGCCTGTCACTGCCACCTCCCTCCTGCCACCGCCTGGCCTGGGGACGAGCCACGGGGGGGACCCAGCTCCGAGCCCCCGCCGGGCACCGCGGCCACAGCGGCTGCTCCAGCAGAGCTTGGCCGGGAGGGCCGGGTTTTGTTTGGGATGAGACACACAAGCGTTCGGGAGGCTCAATAAAGCATTTTTGTGAACGCTGGAAAATCCCAAACCGGTCGTCTCCTCCTCAGCTGTCCAAGAGCTATTAACCGCGCTGGGTGGAGGGACAGCGGAGTCCCGAGCTGAACCAGGCCGCGCCGATCGGGACCGGGGCCGGGGCCGTCCCTGCGGGTGCTGCAGCGCCAGCACGGCCCCACCGCCCTCGGCACGCGCAGCAGCACCAAAAAAAAAAAGAAAATCCATCCAAGACCGTTCAGTATCCATCACACCTTCGTTTGCAGCCTCCACAAGCTCAGCCAAGCAGCCGAGAGCAGCAGAGGTTTTGCTGGTGGTCCCGACACGCTGCTGCACAGCCCCGGCCTCCTCCTGGCAAGCTGTGGCAATGGGCACCAGGCGCGTGGGGTGCTCGGCCCCCAAGGGAGCTGAGCCATCGGCTGCATCCAGCCTGACCGCGCTCCCGGCACCGCTGCTCAGCCCTTGGCACCCGTCCACGCTCCCACCCCCCCAGCGGTGAGTGCCGGGGTTAATCACAGCACTAACGAGCACTTTCCCCCTGCTCTGACCTCCAGGCGTCGGGCGAGACAGAGCTGACAGTGAGTCACCCCCTGCCCGGGCTGCTTCCAGCGCACGGGGCCTGGCCCCGGACACCCCACCAGCAGTCCCACCCTGACCCCCGGGAACCCCTGGGGACCCTCCGTGGGCTGCGAAGCGTCGTGGCTGCCCCGGGACACAGTGCACCCGGTCCCTGCGGCCACACCACCACCGGTGCCGGAGCAGAAGCAGCAGGAGTGGTGCGTCTCACCCGGCCAGCACGGCGATGCCGTCGTGGTGCCTCTCCGGACTCGCCATCAGGTCCCAGCCGCCGGCGTTGCCCACAGCCTTGGTGACCGCCTCGCTGCCGCCCCGGGCCAGCATCGCCTTCAGCGTCTCCACGGCGCAGCTGGGGAGAGAAGCACCGCGCCGTCACGCCGCGGCACGAGCCACCCGTGGCCCAAGGGGCGAGCCCGGCACGCGGCAGCACCGAGCCCGGCACGCGGCGGCACCGGGACGGGGGCTGGTGCGGAGGCACCCGAGGACGGAGCGAGCTTCAGCTGGAGCGAGACAAAGCCATAACTCACGGCTACTTCCATTTGCACCATGACATTTGCCATTAAAGTGATCCAAGACAATAGGCTGAAAAGTAAAGAAGTCCAGAACTGCTTTAAGGAGGGTTTTTTTTTGCATTAATATTTTATAGGTGGGGATTATTTTGCTGCGAGCACAGAGCAACATATGGGAACCATACATTATCCTGTCAAAACAAAACAAATATAAGTAATGGATAAATCTTAGCCTTCAATATGAGCAAGAGGAATGTATTTACCACACACATGAAGAAAACATGATTTAGGAAGGGTGTCTCAACACAAAGGTCTCTCAGCTTACGACTCGGGCGCCTGCGAGTTTGGCTTCTGGAAGGAGAGGGCTGGGCTGCGGTGACGAGGGACGGGGACGTGTAGGGACAGGGCTCGGGGCACGGGCACCCCGGGGCTCTCCAGCAGGACACCGCGGCCTCCCTTAATGCAGGACACGCCATCTCTGCTCTCCTGAGTCCAAAGTTGAGAATAAGGATGGAAAATAAGCGCTCACCCACCGCATGCATGGAAAACACACCCCACCACAGCCAGACCTGGAGCGTCTGGTGGCTCTGTGCTGCACTTGTCAGCACCCTGCTCGGCAGCCAGGTCTGGGGGTCCCCAGGGACCAGTGCCTCGAGGATGCATTCGCCAAGCAGAGCATCGCCAAGGGCCAAAGCTGAGCATCTGCCCAGGGCAATGCACCAGGAGCAGGAAAGGAGACAAGCACGGAGCAGGGTTGCTTTGCTCCTCGGCACGGACACTTCCAGTGCTCAAAGCACGAGGACCTCTCCATCTGCAGCCACCCAGCACCCGTTGCAAGCCCCAGCAGAAGCTGCCTGGTCCCATGCTGCCCTCACGGCCCTGCACAGTATCGTGGGCGATGCCCAAGCCTGATGTCTGCACCACAAAACTCATCCAGGAGAGCCCACAGACACCCACGGAGGAACACCCAGCTGGACCCGGCAGTGATGGAAATGGAAAAGCAGCACCACCACTGCGTACCGAGCCAGCTCGCTCAGCTCTGAGCAAAGCCCTGGCTGGAGGAGAGTCCCTCCACGAGCTCTGAGCATCCCTGCACCACGAAAGCTCCAAGACAACAAGAAATTAGCTGCTAATTATTAAATAAAACCTTAGGCTGGAGTATCCACCACCCAGAGACCACCACCACCCACGATGGGAGCAGCGCAGCCCTGCAGAGGCTGCACAAGCCGCAGCGACAACCTGGTGTTGGTGCTCAGCTGTGCCCGTACCTCTGCCCAGCCCCGTGCTCCTGCACTGCAGGAAACCTGCACAAGCCTCAGCGCTTCGTGTGCACGCAGGTGAAGCTGTGGCTTTGCCCAAGAAAGCCTCGGTGGGATTTTTCTTGCAGCACAAGAAAGCCTCCGGCAGAGGACAGAGCCCAGCGGGGTCCAGGGACCTTCCCACCAGCTCCGTGGCTACAAATGAGGTCCAAGAGGCGAGGGCACGGCCCCAGCCCGCTGCTGGCTCGCGGGGGCCACCACCCAGCCAAGTCCCTGCTCCCCTCGAGCCTCCCCACGAGCTCCTGGCTCGGTGTCACCGCACCGGGGCTGGGAGCCCGTGGCCAGCGAGCCACCGCGGCGCGGGGCGGCTCCTGCGGGACGGCCCGGCCCGAGCGCTCGCTCGCAGGCTTTGCTTTTTCCACCGTGTCCTATAGACACTTCCTTCCTTTCCAACAAAAGCCTGTGTCTTCCAAACCCCTTTTCCTGCCAAGCTATCATATTCACCTTTACCATCTCTCTTTGGCATTTAAGTATCATGGAGACTCAGAACTCAAAACGCGGACAGGAAATTGCTTTGATATTGTAACCAGCTCCTGGGACGAGGCTGGAATTTCACATCTCGGCGTTTGCTCCGCGCGTTGGACACAGCCTCTTCCCCCTCCATCCATCAGCAATGACTTCATGGCCCCAGCTACCTGCCTGCACCCACGCAGCCGCCGTGCAGCCCCGAGAGCAGCCTGCTGGCCCCTGCCCCCGGCCCCAGCACCTCCTGAACCCAGAGCAGGCAGCACATGGGACTTGAGAAGCAGCACCGAGAAACCCAGCACGGGCACAGCCGTGCCAGCCCCGTCCGGGGAGCTGCAACGAGGGCAGTTTTCCTTCCTGAGCACAGACACCACGTCCAGCAGCGGGGTGGCCGGGTGCCGATGGAGCAGAGCGAGCATCACCAGGACGCCCACGCTCAGAGGAGCCCTGGTGGTGACCATGGCCAGGGTACCCCCCCAGCACCGGCCTCCCCGCTTCACCCAGCAAGCCCTGGACCAAGCTGGCTGCCCTGCTGGGCACTGAGATGGGGGAGGAAGAGGAGGAAGAAGGCTGCCTCCCCGCGGGCTGCAGGGACACGATGGGGGCTCTCCCCTTCCTGCACCGCGGGTACCCAGGAGCTGCTGACTGCCCCCCGTTTCCTTGCCAGCACATCAGCTTTTCTCACTGCAGGACCCGGGGGCTCCTGCACCCCAAAGGCTCTCTCTTGGGATCAGCAGAGTGCACGTGGACAGGAACTGAAGCCACGGCCGTGGGGCACGCGGGCTCGGCCAGCCCAAACGATGGAGGAACGGCCACGGCAATAATTCAGCGCGTCCTGGTCTGCGTCCCGAGCGCTGCTCGTAGCCCAGACACTGCTGGAGGAAGAGCAGCGGTTCCTGGCTCCTACGCCTCCTTCCCTGGGAGGCAACCAGTTGCTTCAAGTTTCCTTAAGTCCTGCTCGCGGCTCTGGTGCGGGGTCTGGCTGGGATCTGCCCGTGCCTCTCTTCCAGGAGTCGTTAACGGGGAAGAGCACGACGAGAACAGACAGTTCTGGACGCACAACCCAAAGCCACAGAGGAAGCAGGGGTGTCCGCTCCAGGCCCAGGGCTCTGCATGAAGACCCCAAAGAAACACCCCGAGGGGACAGGAGGAGCACCACGGGTGCGGGGAGCTGCCAGCACCATGGGCACAGGAACGGCGGCGGGGCAAGGCGCGCTCCAGCCCTCTCCTCCGACGCATCAGGTTCATTTAATTCAGTTCTAACATGTGGTCTAAATAAAATGCTAATCAGATAGCAGCCCTGCCATCCAGCATAACAACCTGTTTCCACTCATCACATCTCCGGGCTGGAAAAGTCCCCCTCCGAGCGAGCAGGAGCTTTCCACCGCGTGCCCAGCAGACGGAGGGTATTGCTCAGCACAGCCCCGTGGCGAGGAAGCGGCAGCTCCTCGCCCTTGGGACTTGACAAACGAACTGTTGAGCCATACCAGAGCCCTTTCAACTCCCCGCCACTGTGTTTGGTGTCCCTGTGCGCTCCTCCAGGCTTTGTTTTTCTCCCCCAAGGCTAATAATAGCCTGTAAGAAAACCAAGCCTGCAAAGCAGGGCACAGCCTTCTCCCGCAGGGGAGTCTCCAGACACCGAGCTGACCGAGGGCTTGGCAGGCCTGGCCGTGCTGCAGCACCTCCTGCTGCTGCTGCCTCAGACACGGGCTTGACCCCAGCATCTGCACGGATTTAAAGTGCTTTAAAGCAAGTGCAAGCAGCTCTCATCATCTGGACCCTTTGCAGCAGGTTGAGGGCACCCAGAGCCACGATGGCAGGGCTGCCGTGGCACACGAGCTGTCGGAGGGACGGGGTGAGTGCCGTGCATCGTGCTCACATCCACGCCAGCTCCACGGACTGCAGAGATAAGCGTGGCACAGCCCAGAGGTGCAGGAGAGCAGAGCAGCCCCGGTGCTGCTCAGAGGAGCACCAGGATTGAGCTGGGCAGGGTGCAGGCAGGGGCTGGTGAGCCGGCACCGCACCCTCTGCCCCAGCAGGATGGGGCTCCCACTGCCCCCACACCCAGGGGGTGCAGCCCCACGGGTGAGCCACAGAACCAGAGAACACCCCCAGCTGGAAGGACCCCATGGGGCCACCCTGTCCAAGCAGCCTCCTGCCCACGGACCGGGACACGCTGCAGCAGGAGAGCCCCGCAGCCCTGTGCTGCCTCTGCCCTCACCACTTTGCAGCTCTCCTGGTGCCAAGGCAATGCGGGAAACGAGCAGGGAACTGATGGTGCTCAGCAGCGACAGGGATCAATGGCTGGCACAGGACTCGGACCTGGCAGAGGGGTGCCACGTCCACATCTTCCTCCGCAGGCAGAGCCAAGACGTCCTCTGGGCTCCCCCTTCCCAAGAGGACGGGGGCGCAGGGCTGCGTGCATCAGCCAGCAAACCAACGGGCACCCTTTGGCTCTCTGCTACCCTGTGAGAGCTGCTTGCACAGCCCCTGATGATGAAGAGCCAGCGCTGGGCACAGTCTGGGCTAGGGGAAACCAAACTGCCCAGGTTTTGCTCAAGCTGGGATCACGCAGAGACCAAGGAGAGAAGCCCAAGCCACGCAGCCCAGCAAGTGCTGACGTGAGCTCTGCACAGGAAAGGGAGCTCTGCACTGCCACTGGGATCCCTGCCACCCTACGGGCACATGCGTGCTCCTGGGCTGTAAAGGAGGAGCTGGTTAAAGGCTGGTCCCACTGATTTTACGAAGCCTGAAACCTTGTGCTTACAGCAGCGTGCAGCAGAGCACCAGCTGGCCCTGAGCAAGGCTGGGGCAGGAGCCCCTGGAGCAGGGGGGAGCCAGCAGCACCCCAAAACACCCCATTACCAGCACTCCTCCTCAGCCACTGGGGCCACCGTGGGCTGAAAGCACCAGCAGAGGACAAGACGTCCGCCGGGCTCAGCACGGCTGCGTCTGCGCGGGGAAGGTGGCGTGGCCCTGAAGTGTTTGCTCGAGCAGCCAGTAATTTGGCATGACTAAGACGTGCCGCAGCCATCGGCTTGACGAAGCCAGAGGCTTTGGTCCTGCCAGCTCCTCTCCTCACCCGAGATGAAATTACCCCCTCTGGCATGCCCAGCCCAGCCCCGTGGAGCCGGCCCCCCGGGGGCAGCAGCACAAACCAGCACAGCAGGGCCCTGGCGCTGGGGCGCAGGAGCGCGTCGTTAAGCGGAGCAGCTCGTTTAACGCTTCCCAATTTAGAGACTCTGCTCGGCGGGAGGAAGCAAAACAAACAGAGCAGACCCAGACCACAGCACCGAGGTCAGGCCTCGGTGCCCGACTCGCCGCGGCCGCCGTGCCGCCTGCCCGCAGGAACGCCGCGAGGGCGCCCAGCTCCACGTGCCGGGTGGCGGAGCCGCCTTCATGCCCCGTACCTGCAGGGATGGAGGCTCCGGGGGGCCGGGCTGAGGCTGCTGCTCCTCCTCTCCCGGCTCTGCAGGCTCTTCGGTAGCTGAACACCCACGGTGCAGCTGACTCGCAGCAGGAGAGTCACAAACAGCGGCGCGTAGAGTCCCAGCACTGCTGCCCCAGACTCCGGAGCAGACATGATCTCATACAGAGCACATGTGGCCTGGAGAGAGAGCGCGGGAGAGGAGGATTAGGCAGGGATCTCCCACACCACGCCGCTATCTGTTGGTAAATAACCCGGGGAGGCAGCAAGAGGGCTGCTGCTCCCTGCCGCAGCCCCGAGCCCAATGAAGCAGTGACATCGAGCACCCGGGCGTCTCCAGAGGGGGAAGGCGAGGCTTGAAGCCCGTACCTGGGGACACGGAGCAGATCCCAGGGCTCAGGTTTTACAGGCAGGAAGACAACACGCACCCTGCTTTTGCACAGCCCCATTCCGGCCAATTTAAAAAGCCGTAATTACACGGCACAATATCCAGGGGTGTTAAAAACAGAGCGGGGAGGGGAGGGGAGGAATGTTTGCTTTCAGCGCAGCCGATCCCGTACCATCTGCATTTGGTTCTTCAGAGGAGGAGGAAATTTTCACAGCTGCTTTACTGCTTAGAAAGCTGCCAAGCTGGGTTTATTTTTCTGAAGGGATAAAATGCAAAGTGGTCTCCCTTGAGGATGGACACCTGAGAGGCTTTTTACGAGCCTGTGGATTAGCTCTAATAGGCATTACACAGCGATGCGTTATTTCCAGAGTCCACGCCTGGCACAACCCCCCCGAGCCAAGGAAATGAAAAAAGCATTCCAGGTGTTGGGACCGGCATCCTCGAGGGGCTGGGGACGGGACAGGGCCTGCAGCAGGACACTCACGGCCAGGGGCAGCGGCGTGGCGATGCGCTCGGACCCGCTCCCCAGCAGGAAGCACTTGCTCTCCTTGTACGGGACGTCCCTGTTCACCTTCTCCAGGAGCTGCTCCAGGATCTGCGAGGTGAGGGTGGGCTCGGCGGCCAGGGACCTCCACATGGCACACGTGTGGCTGCAGGGGAGCAGAGAGGGGAGAGCTGTGTTGGTGCCCTGCTCCGAGGGGCAGCGACCACCAGCCCCCTCCCCACACCAGCACCACCTTCACCGCAGGGCGAAGAGAGCCCAGGGGGTGCAAGCCAACAAGGAAAGCCCCGGTGAGAGACCCATAATGGGTGGCTCACAGCAGCTCCAGGCACTGCGAGCCAGGGGAAGCACGGCCAGTGCCTCCTGTGCCGTCCTCAGCCCAAACCCTCAGGGCTCTCTTACTACCAGCACCCAGAGGGGTCCCGCTTCGCCCCGCGTGGTTTGCAAGCTGCCTGCCCTGGTAGAAACAGAGCAGGGCTTAAAAATGAGGCATAGGAGAGCCTCTGCTCAAGGGGAGGTGTCCTGCTCTGTACAGCAGCAGCGAGCACCCAGCCACGCTCGGCTCTCTGGGGCCAGCTCTGCTCGTTCGCGCTGCTCGCGCCTCTAAGCCCAGCGAGCCCTCGGAAAAGCAGCTCCCGCAGCAAGTGGACGTGCTGATCCGTGAGCGCACAAAGGAAATTCCAGCAGGGTCTGATTACTGGGGTAAGGAGCCAGAAGATTAGCTGCAGCTTAAGCGAAAGCTGCTCCGAAGCCCCGGCGCTGAGAGCACGTGCAGGCGCCGGGCCACCGCGGCGGAGCCGGGCGGTACCTGTCGAACGGCAGCGTGCTGCCCAGGAGGCTGGACACCACCACGCTCTTGTGCTGGGAGGCCAGGATGTAAACCGTCTGCTGGGCAGCCTTCCTGACGTGCTCCTCGTCCACCTCCTGCAGCTTGCTGTGGATGATGCTCATGATGTCGGGCACCTGAGGGAGGAGGAGATGGTGGCGTCCAGCTGAGGGCCAGGAGGTGCGAGCACACGGGGTGACCATGGACACCCCTGCAGACAGGGGACGTGTCCCCCCCTTCCCCTCCATCGCAGCAGGGCTTCAGCAGATGATCAAGGGGCAGACAGACCACCAGGAGGGCAGCCACTCTATGGGCTGGGGGAGGCCTCACCGCTCACAGGGCGCATGCAGAACCTCTGTGAGGCCAGGACAAGGATCCCCCGGGGGTGTCCCCCTGCCACGCAGAGCCAGGTGACACCACCGAGCGCCCCAGGGCAAGGAAGACCCAACGAGGGTGCGCCCAGCCCCTGCGCTGCAGCCCCCTGGCCCGGTGCTCGTGCTAAACCCCAGCCCCACCGCGGCTGGTTAGAGGAGCTCAGCGAGCAAGTTCCTACGAGGAACTCAAGCTGAACGCAGGGAGACACCTCGGCACTCGCTGCCGGCTGTAAAACGCACGTTAAGACAAATAGGAAGTTCATGCACAGACCAGGCCTGGCAGCAAATTCCAGAGATTAAGTGCAGAGCAGCAGAGCACTCCGGCCCCAGCTGCGCGCGGGTCTGCCCCACGGACTCCGGGGCTTAGCATCAGTTCAGGTTTCAGGATCTGGGCTGGGCTGGATCTGACCAAAAGGTGAGTCATGTAAGCTGGAGCAATCCCACGTCGGAGAGAGGCTAATAGGTAGCGAACAGGACTTTAGCAGAAGCTCTAGTGCAAAAGCAAGCCTGAGGAGCGGCTGGAGACCCGGTGTTTCCAATTACCGCAGGAGAAAGGGGGAGTTTAGCCCTAAAGGTAGTGGATTAGACAAAAAAGCCTTCTGTGTCCAGCACCTCTAAGCCCTGCAAGCATCCAGACTGGCTTCCCAGCCAGGAACCCCGGGCTCCCCCAGAGCTTGCAGAGGTTTCACAGGGAGCCTGAGCTCTTCTGGTAAAGTGAGCTCCTCTGAACTCCTCAACTCGAGCGAGAGCCAGAACGGAGCCGGCCTCGCCAGCAGCCACCGCCTCCGCACCGCAGCCTCCCCGGCCCGTGAGGACGCGGGAGGAGAGCGCACACACACGTGCCCGGGGGAAGCAGCAGTGGTCAGGAGCAACAGCCCCGAGGAGCTCAGAGCAAGTGCTCCTCTGGCCAGAAATGCAACGGCAACGATCGATAGCAAGTCCCTTGGGACGGGTGTTAAACGCCTCCCCCCTTGTGCTGGGCATCACGCTGCTGCCCCTGAGCGCAGCACCCCGCCTGTACCAGCACAGCCATCACCCCGCAGTCTGGCTGCAGGTGGGGCCACAGTTATAGGGCTGCGTACGTGGTAAGGACACCGGGCACCAAGACCCGGCCAGGGCTGCCCCTCCGGGGCTGCGTTCGCCCCCGAGGCCGGGCACAGCTCACCTTCTCCTGCAGGACGCTCCCGCGCTCCTTGAGGAGGGAGTTGATCATGACGGTGGCTGCTCGGGAGCAGTTCTTGTCGGGGTCCGCCAGCCCCTCGAACATGGCCAGCAGGAGGCTCATCAGCTGGTCCGGGGGGACGCGCTTCCCGACCACCTGGAGGAGGGCGAGCGGGGTTAACGATGGGTTTCTGTGGCTCTTGGAGCAGGTGGCAGCGTGGCTGCTCCTCGGCACGGAGCACTGAGGGAGCACCAGCCAGGGACAGGACAAGACCCCTTTGGAGGCAAGAGGCTGCCTGGGGTTCCCCTGGGATGGGCTGGGACAACCCAAGCACACCAGTAACCCCACTGCAGCCACCACCCTGAGGACGGTCCCCAGGTCTCATCCAGCCCGCGGGTGGGACAATCCTTAGCAAGGTTGGTAGGAATAAGGACCCCTAAAGCCACAGCATCTGGAGGATAACAGCTTTGCCAGGACAAGGGATTACCAGCTCCTCTACAGCTACAAGCCCTCCTGGAGCAGTGCCTGCAGAGATCTGCACAGAAGGGGCCACCAGAGGAGCTCACCCTCGCAGGAGCAGGGTGCGCACCCCTCCATCGCCACCAGACCCAGATGCTGTCCCCATCGTTCAAATCACAGTGGTTTGAGCCACATTTGGACCAGTGACTGCTTTACCAACACCAGCACCACGCTGGGAAGGCACCGGGAACCACCACGTGCTGCAGCTGGACACAGCAGCGACGGGGACTTGAGGGCTGTGCTGCAGCCAGCAGCTCCCGATGAGGAGCACGATGCGCTCAAGTCTCCATCCCGGAGCACCCTGAGGCCCCGTGCAGGTCTTATGGGGCTGAGACAGAGTCCTCCCCATCAGCGTGTAGAGGGCAAGGACAGAAACCACCTGCACTTACTCAAGGTGAATTTTTGGTGCTAGTGCTGGGAACACTGATGGTTAAAGCTGCACACCAGACCCCTGAACGGATGCACTGAGCCACAGCACAGCGGGGCACCGCGCCCCCAGAGCACCTGCACGGATGTCCTTGTTGGGACCCTCGTGCCCAGAGAAAACCAGCAGCTTCCCCACAGGGCGAGATGCTCTCAGCATCCCCTGGGCTGCCCAGGAGATCCGTGCAGCAGGGCAGGAGAAAAGCGCAGTGGTTTGGTTCCTGGGGTGATGCTGGGGCTCCCCAGCAGCCCTCGCCCCGCGTGGCTGTTCGGAACCAGCCAGCACCCCGCGGACACCGGGGCCGTGCTGGATGTGCCCTGCCTTACCATGGCAATGTTGTGGCAGGTATGGAAGAGGACGGTGAAGTCGGGCTCCTCCAGGCCTTTCTTCAGAGCCTTCAGCCCCTCCACCATCTCATCCGTGTGATCCCGGGCAAACCCTGCGTTCAGAGGCAGCGTTCAGTTCGCAGCCTTCCTCGGGTTTTACACCCAAAACGCTGCAGAGCGCTGGGTTTTGCTTGCAGCTGGCCAACTTTCCAGGCAGGAGCTGAGGAACCGAGGCTGCTGCCTAGGACCAGAGGTGCCTGCCCTGCAGGGACACACTGCTCGCAATCACAGGACCGAGCCAAAGCCCCCCCCAGCACCGCACGGGCTCTGCTTCCCCTCCGTGCCTGCGCTCGCAGCATCGCAAGGGGAGGACTGACCTCTCCCGGCGAGAGGAGGAAGCCCAGGCTGAGTTTGGCTCAGGAACCTGCTCCAGCTGCGCTCCAGCATTTCCAAGGGCTTTCAACACCCAGACAAACACGAGCCCTTCACCCATGCGCCCCCCACCCCGCTGCCGGCCCCTGTGCAGCGATCGGCACTCGCAGGTCCCCCCCCTTCAGCGGACGGGGTCCGCACCCCCTGCCCACGCGCCCACCTTCGTAGCACAGCTGGATGTAGAGCAGGCAGTAGACGCAGTCGACCGCGTGCTGGCGAACGCTGGGCAGGGAGTCGGAGCAGCGCGGGGAGAAGAGCGCGATCAGCACGCCGAGGTTGTAGAAGGGGACAACAGTCTGCGGGGAGACAACCGCGGCCGTGCTGGGTGCAGGGAACCCAGCGCCCACCCCAGGAGGGGCACGCGCCCGATGCCAGCGAGGATGGAGGGCAGCGGGGAGGTGAAGCTCGAGCACCGCGTCCACTTACGCTGACGTTCAGTTTGCCCAGGTAGAAGTCCAGCAGGGCAGCGCTGATCTCGACGGCGCGCTGGCGCTCCTGCTCCTTGTTAGACTTGATCCAGGGCCCTAAGTGCTGTGGGGAAAGGAGTCAGAAAGGAGGGCAGGAGCTCAGCCACCCTCGGCACGCAGTTGTGCCCAGCACCGAGAGGACAGGGACTGGAGGACTGGTGTCACACAGAGGAGTGAGGACTGCAGGCTGCACCTACCGCAAACATGTCCTGCAGCCCGTGCGGGGTCAGGTTCCTCTGCAGGAGGCTCTTCAGCAGGTCTTTGAGGGCACTGAGGGTGTCACCGTACAGTATCTGGGGAGGAAAGGCTGATTACAGGCTCTGAGCCCTGCACCATATCCCGGAGAGCCAGGCTGGGCACGTGAGGAGGGATCCGGGCATCTGGTGCTGGGTGCCAAAATGCAGCCACCTCCGGGCTGGGAGGAAAAGGCAGCAGGGACTGCTGCCCAGTTTGACAAAGCCACCTTAACTGGAAGCACTGGGGCATGTAGGAAGGGTTAGCACCACGTGGCTGCAATCAGCACCATGTGCCAGCACCTCGCCAGAGCGGAGCCCACCAGCACAGATGCTTCAGAGCACGCTTTCCAGAAGGGAATTTGGTCCTTTTCCCACCTGGGGATAAATTCCAGCAAGCCCAGGCTGAACGAGCCCTTTGAAGACGCTTATAGTTTCCTTCCGGGACTTATTTTGGGACAAACTCCAAAAAAATAAAAACTACAAAGCTTCACGGGGGCGGGCGGGCGGGGAGGAGGAAAGGATTATTAACGTCAACGTTTCAGCCAGGTGCCTGCACACAGGAGCAGGGGACGGCCAGAGCCCAGCTCCCGCTCCGCAGCTCACCTTGGAGGAGCCGCAGCAGCAGCAGGCGATCCTGCGGAGCAGGGGCTGCTCTGCAGCCACCCGGCAGCTGCAACAACTTCATTAGCAGCATGTTATTTTCATTCATTAAGCACTCAACCACAACTGAGAAGCAGCTGCAGCCTTTCAAAAGCTGGTTATGTAAAGGCCCCTTCTACCCTGCAGGGTTTCCAGGATCATTTGATTTTTTTCCTCGAGGGACTTCATGCTCTTATTAGCAGCATTTGGGCTTGCTGATAAGCACATATTTTCTCACTTGCTATCAGTGCGCAGAAGGGCCAGGCCTTTTCAGGAGATAACTGAGCAGAGGAAATGGTGCAGCTCGCTTCCCCCGAGGTGCCCAGCTGAATTGCAAGCAGCCTTTCCCACGGCCGGGCTGCAGCCGGGGGGGTGCTCGGGCAGCCAGAGGGGGGGCACGGGGCCGTGAAGGCGGCTGGGGCAGCGCTCGGAGCGAACAAAGCCACGCCACCCCGCTGTGCCACGCCAGCAGGGCAGCTCCCCGTGCCCAACCCGCACCTCCTTGTGCAGGGCATCGCTGCTGATCCCGTCCCTCTCCGGCCCGGGGTCCGGAGGCAGGGCGAGCACGCTGGCGAGGCAGGTGTCGATCAGCTCCGTGCGGTCGGGGTCGCTGAGGTGGGGCTCCAGGACGCTGCTCCGCAGGTTAAGGAAAGGGCACCGAGTGCTGCAGTGGGGTAAGGCAGCACCAGGGGTTTTAACGTGAATTCCTGCTGACCCGGCTCCGTGCTCGGTGGCACCAGCTTCGGTCAGAGGCAGGCAGGGCGCTCTCTGTATCTGTGTCAGGGCTGTGACGTGTTCGGGTATTTTTAACCGTGGTGCAGAAGTCAGCTTTGCGCAACGGAGCGCGCGGTGCCCTTGGCTCTGCGCTGCAGAACGGTCGCTGCAGAGCCCAGCAGAACCCAGCCCAAGGGCAGTGGTGAGCTGGCGGCCGCACGAGCCAGGCTGCTGAGCGTGACCATGCTGGGAGCCTGCACAAAGCTCTGCCACCAGACCCACGGGGCAAACGGGAGCGCGGGGCGAGGCTCCGCGGGGGAGCACGGCCCCGGCTTCCCCCAGAGGAAGGATACACCAGGTAAGTGCAGGTGACCATCGCCCGCTGGCGAACCGGCGTCCGCATGGCATCCAGAGGTTCTGCTTTGATGAACTCCTGCAACAGAGCAAGGGGACGGTCACATCCACCCCCTGCCTGCCCCGGACACGGGCCAAGCTCCGCAGCAAGCGCTGACCCAGCGCGGGCAGGGTTTGCTCTCACCACCATCTGGGCCACGAGCTCAGCTTTGCGGGAGAAGACGAAGTCCCCGCACTTCCCACCGTTGTAGATGGCTTGGCTGATCATGCAGATGCTCCGGATGAGGCACAGCTTCAAGGTCAGGTCCTGAGCACAGAAGGCAGGGTGAGAAGCCAAGGCCAGGTTCCCTGCGCAGCCCCGGCTCACCAGCCCACCCAGCACCAGTGCCTCCCCAAGAAAACCAGTGCCCAGGCTGGGCACGACAGCCTGGTCTGTGCTGCTCCCAGCACGTGGGCTCATTCCCCGCTGTTCCTCGTCCCCATCCCAGGCTCTGAGTGACCAGGGCAGCTCTGAGCGACCCGGTGCCCCCGGGTCTATCCCTCCGTGGCGCAGCAGCACCCCGAGCACAAAACCCCGAAGAGGCAACTCTGGGAGGTGAAGCCCTGCGCCCCACAGCCCTCCTCCACCGCTCTTTGTCCCGAAGGAAGCGGTGCCCATCCTGGACATCCAGGCTCTGGGTCCCCCCGGGAAGCCTGGTGGGCTGTGACCCGTGGAGCAGGGGCCCACCGGTCACGCTGCCTGCCCACCAGCTCCTGCCCGGCCCGGGCTGTCTGCGGGATTAACGGCCCCGGGAGAACAGCGGGGCCAGGGGGCGGGCAGCCTGCCTTCGGAGCCAGGAAATGGGATAATGGCTATTAAGGCCTCTTTATGCTCCTGGACGTGCGCAAGCTGAGGCAGGGCCCCTCGCCCCAATTAAAAGGCGCTCCCCTCGTTCCAGCCCCCCGCGCCCCTCGCCCAGCTGAGCCCGGCAGGCGGGGGCCGAGCCGCGGCGTCCCCGGCGCGCGCGGGGGCAGAGAGACAGCAGAGGCTGTTAGTGCCAGCAGGAGCCCAGAAGGAAAACGCATTAGTGGAGCCCGGAGAAGGAGTCTGCGGCCTGACAGCTTAACTTCAACTTGACAAATGCCGTTTTTGTTGTGCAGCCTTTAAAATACGTAAACGCACGTACCAAAATACAGCCCCTCCCGCTCCCCCCCCCCCCCAGGACAGCGATCTGCGTTTTAATATCCGATTGATTGATTGATTGAATGATTGTTCCGGGGGGAAGCAGGAAAATGAGTTCAGGGAATTTTCCCTGAGCTGCGGGCTGCAGCTGGGTCTCTGGAGTCCCCAGGCGTCCCCGGCACAGTGCCTGTGGGGGGAGGCGGGGGCTGCCCTCACCGTGGGCAGGGGTTCGCGCACCGCTCCGCACAGAGCCAGAAGCACCCTGGGCACGGCCCCGCTGCCCACGGCTGCGAGCACAGACCCTGAACCTGGCCCCAAAAGAGCTCCCGTGGTGCAGGCAGAGATCCTGCGTGAGCGTGTCCCTGCGAGCTGCAGTGCTCCGGGAAGGGCTGGGGCAGGACGGGCTGCAGGCAGCTGCAGGAGGCTGGTGCAGCCTTTGGGCAGCTCAGCTTCTCACCCCTGCAGTGACACATTTTCACCTACTCCTCCTGTCCTGCCAGAAAGGCATTTTCGCCTTCCCTCTGCAGTGCGTTTTGGCACTTCCAGGCAATGGCCCCAGCAGCGGGGTCCTGCCCGTGGAGCCCCGGGTGAGGAGCAGCAGCTCCTGGGGCTGTCCCCAGGTCCCCAGGGGCAGGGCACCACTGCTGCGAGCGCAGCCTGGGGATGCTTCTGAGGGGAGCCCAGAGCAAGAGGCAGGCAGAGACAGCAGGAAAGAGCAGAGAGGAGTTCAGATTTAACGCCTCACACTGTACCTTGGTTTCTACCTTTATTCCCAGAACCTGCAAAACAAGACATGGGCAATGCCCGAGTGAGCACACGCTGTGTTAGAGGACCTCCTCCAGGGCTGGCCGCAGGGCACCCGGAGCAGCCTGCCTGCCCCAGCCCTCTCCGGGGAGCACGGGGCATCCCGACGGCTTACCTTGGTGTTAAAGTACTGGAAGATGTTCTTCAGGATGTCTGCTTCGATCCGGGACAGCACCAGCTCCTTGGGTGCGTGAACAGCCACAAAGCCGTAGCACAGGATCAGGGTGCTCTTTATTTTCTCCACTTCGTTGTCGCTGCGGTCCTGTCACAGCAGATGAGCGAGTTAATTGCTGGGGGGCCCAGGGCCGGCTCCTGGGGGCTCTGCCCGTCAGCTGAAGGTACCCCTGGAAGCCAGGGCCCCCCTTTCAGTGGTTTCTGCTCCCCACCCTGCTGCTGGTGGTGGCTGTGCCTCCCAGAGCCCCGCTGGAGCATCAGGTGTGCGCGCGAGCTGTGCTCACAGCACGTCGCTGCCCGAGGCACGAGGCCCCATTTGCCATCCAGCATTAATCACTGCAGCCCTGCAGGGAAGGCACTCGCACCCCATACTGGCCAGGTTATTTTGGTAACCTGCTGTTAAGCTGCCGTGCTAGGAAACCGCACTCACCGCCCCATTAACCACCGCAGCCGAAAGGCTTCACGCTCCCTGTCCCCATGGAGCTCGCAGCAGCCTCCCTCTGCTCCAGGAGCAGGGCTCTGGCTGCCGGGCTCTGGCCATGTTTCTGCGGAGGGCCAAGGTCCCCTCCGTGCCCGTGCAGTGCTAATCCCACCCCTGTAGCACCCAGGCTGAGAGTCTGGGAATTAAAACAGCCTCTGGGACAGAAAGTCAGAGGAAAGGCTCGTGCTTCCATCGATGCTCCCATCCCTGGGGGAACGCACGGCTGCAGGAGCCCTGTGGGATCGCTGCCCACCACCGATCTGTCAGCAGCCCCACACAGCACCAGGGTGCCCTGACAGATTCAGCAGCCAAGCTGCAGCTCACCCGAGCCCACCCAGCGAGCCAGCAGCCTCCCTGCGACCCGACCCGAGCCTGCAGGAGCACGGAGCTGAGAGCTCGGAGCCAGAGCCAAGCAGCCCCAGTGCCAAGAGCCCTCTCTGGAGGGGCAGAGGGCATTCCAGCCCCGTACCGAGCACACCGAGGCAGGAAATTAACTCCTCTCCAGAGCACAGCTCCAGCAGGAGCTGCATCTGAAGAAGCCTGCACATCCCCTTCGCTGCAGGCTGTCCCGGGGGGGGCACTTTGGCTCCCTTACCTTGAAGATACTGAACAGTCCCACAGATTTCTTGAAGACATCAGACCTAACAAAATCCTCCAGCTTGGCCAGGGTTTCCTCCAGGTGATTTATTGCACATATCCCGAAGCAGGAAGCGAGTCCCTGGAGGAAGCGGAGAAAACACATTAGCAGAAAGCTATTAATTCACCGGCCCCAACTGACACTTGAAAAGAGCCCGATTATTGGTTTAATTCCAAACATCTGAGCCGTGCCCAGCTGAGCGCAGCCCTGGCAGCCAGCGCTCCCCTCTCCCGGGGCAGGGACGCCTCTCCAGGGGCCGTGGGGCCGGTAATGCTGGGTGACCCAGCTGGGATGCGGCTCGAGGAGCTTCTGCAGGGGCAGGAGACGTGGCACGCTCCAGCGGGCAGACACGGCAGCTCCGTGGGATGCAGGAGCCCGGTCAGGAGCTGGCCGGAGCTGGGAGCGGGGCTCAGCAGGTCCTGCCTCTCTGCCACGGCCTCCAGGAGGTCTGGCAAGCTGGGCCGAAACTCCATAAACAGTTTATTCAAGAGCAGCCCTCGGCAGAGCTGTGTAAACTGGAGGGAAGCCAGGCACCATTAGCTCGTGTTTGCGCTGCTCTTGGAGGCAGCTGCGTGGCGGGGCCGCGCTCAGCGCTGCGAGCTCGAGCAGGGCAGCGCCGTGCGGTGGTCCCGGTGGTCCCGGCTGAGCGTGGGACCCCGGCTGGGGAGCACAAGGAGCTGGAAGAAGCATGGGGCCGGCCAGCACTACTGGGCTACAGCACCAGGACAGCCACAGAGCGGTGCCCAGAGCATTCAGGCAGTGCAGGAGGGGCTGAGCTGAGGAAATGCTGCAGGTCACACGCAGGCAGGTGACCGAGCTGGAGCCTGCCCAGGACGGGCAGAGCAGCAGCACCAGCAGTGACAGCAGTGACAGCAGCACGCCTGCGGTGAGCAGAGGGGCGAGGAGGGACAGGGATGTCATCAGATTGCCCCTCGGCAGCCAAGAGGGGCTGAAGCCTTGGCCACTTGGAGCAGCTCTGGGAAATGGGGAGGCCCTGCTGCAGCCCCCAGCTCTTGGGCTGGAGCCCGGAGGAGCAGAGCTGGGTCCCTCCCCTGCAGAGCGGTGAGGATGGCTTGAGAAACAAGGAGCAAGAGCTCCACCCGAGGGGCCCTGCTGGGTTTGCACACCCAGACACACGACGGGGCCGTTCCGACTCCTAATTAAACAGCTGCTGCCAGAGAAGGGCGCTCAGCCCCTCTGGCCCCACGCGAGCCAGGCCAGCACCTCCTGGCATCTCCTGGGGTGCAGGTTTAGCTCCCCGAACCTGCAGGGCCAAGGAGGCAGCAGGAGCCAAAAATCCCTTTTGGCAGCAGGCAGCTGCAGGCTGCATCCCCCCGTTTTTCTCTGCCCGTTTCCGCAGGAGCTGCGGCCGTGCCCTGCAGCCACCCCCAGGCAGGGGGACCCGAGAGCTCAGTGCGGTGGCTGCGCCCCTGGCACAACCCCTCTCACCTCCCTTTCTGCCTCCTCGTGGTATCTGGCTGTTTCCAGGAGCTCCTGGAGCTGCTTTTGCACCAGGTCCTTGCTCACACACGCCCCGAGCGTCGTCCCGATGCATTTGTAGAGGAAGTTCTGGAGGAGGAAGAGGCAGTCACAGACCACGAAGCCCCTGCAGGGGGACTGAGCTCCTCCTCGTGGCCCCCTGCAGCCTCGTGCCCTCGGTGCAGGGCAGAGCTCGGCCATAAGGAGCTGGGACAGCGGGTGACACCGGGGTGCACCGGGACAGACGTCCCCTCACAGAGCAGTGCCCAGCCCGAGGGAGAACCCCCCCAACTCTGCGCCCAGCCTGACATCAGCCGGGCATCAGAACGAGCCTTTAACACCAGTGGCACAGAACTGGAGACAAACTGAGGACAAGGGTTGGTTCCAAGCCTGCCCAGCCGCTTGCTGACCTCCCCTTGCTCCTCTGCCCACTCTCAGTGAGGTGCCAGCAGCACGATGCTTTGGGGACATCGCGTGCTGGACCAGCCCTGCCCACGGCAGCAGCCCCCGGTGAGGACCGTCCCTGCCAGCCCCTCGAGGCCCTGCAGTCACCTTCTCCAGCGGGAAGCCGTTGTAGCAGTTGAGCTGCCTGCACATCTCCGTGACGAAGTGGCAAATCCACGTGTTGTCCGAAACAGCCGCCAGCGTCTCCTGCAGGAACTGCGGGCGAAGGCGCCGTCAGCCCAGAGGGGCGAGGGCAGGGCAGCGACACGGTGGGTCCGTGCTGGAGGTGCCCCCAGCCCAGAAACGTGCCCTTCTCCCCCCCCAGCCACATCTCCTCCAAGAACTGCCCCCAGGTCACGCTGCCGCCTTGCGAGGAGCGGGACGAGCCGTGCCCGGGTTTAATTGCTTCTCCGTGCCCTATTTTTGAGGCTCTCCAATTAAGTGGGGAGACACACCTGGGACCGGTGTTCTCTGACCCACCAGCAAGCCTGAAAGCTCATTTTTAGCTTTCCCTGCAGCACTGCAAGGCACACCCTGCTAACCTGCATCTCTGCTTCTGAAGGGACGGGACCCGACACTGGGTGACAGCCCCACCACCACGATTTGGGTGAGCAAAGGCAAACACCCGCCTGCCCCACTGCAGCTCGGCTCCGGCTGCTGCTGTGCCGTGCACGCAGCCTGGGCAGGCTCCAGGGGCACGGGGCTGGCTCCAAGTCACCCTCCCAGCGCCCCATTGCAGCACAGAAACCCTTACCAGGAGCAGCTTCTCTTCCCACTCCTTCTGGCACAGGCACTTCTCTGTGTTCTCTAGGAGGAAAGCACATTTCTGCCCTCATTTCTCACCCTCACGGAGCGCCACACAGCAGGGCAGCCAGCTCTGCCCGTGCTGCGGGAACCCCACAGCCACTTCTGTCCTGCACGTGCCACAATGGGGCTCATAACCCAAAACAGGGACTCGTGGTAGGAATTAGTGGCACCAGGGCGATTAACGGCCCTATTAAAATAGGGAGCACTCCTTCAAGGAGCTGCAGTACGCCGAGTCCCACGGCACGGGGACAGCACCCCGCTCCACTCCTGGCTGGCAGCAAGCCCCAGCAGAGGCTGCAGCCCCCTCCTACCTTCGATGTGCTCCACCAGGGAAGGGACCCTCTTGCTCCAGAGCTGCTCCAGCGCGGGGTGGACGCTGTACTGCAGCACATGCAGCAGGCGCAGGGCAGCTGCCCCCCGGCAGTCTCCTGCGTACGGCTGGGAGGATACGACCTGGGGATCGGGGGGAGAACAAAGCGTTGGTGCAAAGAGGGTAACGGCAGGGTGCGAGGCAGGTAGCACGAAATAAAACGCAGGAATGGGACACTGGAAAGTGATTGAGCTCTACGCCTCGATGACTGATCTCTAAACCACAGCTTTCTTCTTTTGCTCCAGCTGTCAATTGGAAGGTTGTCAGGGGAGAGCCTCTCTCCAAACCCTGCACCCTTCTGTGGGTGAAGGGAATAAAACCTTTCTCACTCCTCCAGGGGCTGAGGAGTTCTCCAGAGCCCTGTGAGAGCAGCATGAGATGTGCTGCAACACACCCAGCTCCTGGGCTGCGCTGTCCAAGGGGAGCCCGAGATGTCACAGCCTGGGGACAGGGCTGCACCAAACCCTGGAGGACGCGGGTCCGGACACCTCTCCCCGCAGCATCCGCCTGCCCCTTTGCAGGGCACGAGCTCCTTCCCTACGCCGTGAGGGTGGGCACCCTCCTGGATGTGCCCCCAAAGAAAAGAGGGAGCGCTCTGCCTGCAGGCCACTCACCAGCAGCCGTGTCGTCAGAGCGTAGGGCGAAGGAAGATTTCCTACAAGGAAAAGGAAAAAAGCATGAGAAGGCATCTCCCACCGAATGCCCACAGCAGACTGGCACCTCTCCCGCGTGCAGACATCCACAGGGGGTAAGGCTGGTACCCACCGTTCAGGTCGTATCGGATGAGGGAGGCGTTTTCCCCCTCCTCTTGCTTCTTCATGGCCAAGTACATGAGGCTCTTGCAGAGGGGGGTCAGGGCGTTGGTGAACTGTATCGGGGTCACAAACTCCAAGAGGTACGGCCACAGCACCTGCAGGGGGGGAGCACGGCACTGCTGGTGCGGGGCACCCACGGAGAGCCCGGGGTCTGGAGGGAGAGGAACTGGGGACACCGGGGCCAAGCCCCTTGTGCTGGGGGGCAAAACCTGCAGCCCTTTGGGCACTGCTCTCCTCCAGGCAGGGAGAGAGGCGAGTGCTCAGCTCTGGCAGCACCAGGGCGCCAGTACCAGCACTGCTGCCTTGCTCCAGCCCTAGAGGAGCCCGTGGGGCACCCCTCCAAGCACAGCTTTCCGGGGGCAGCCTCCCTGCCCAAATCTCTGCCCTGCATCCAGCAGGGAGGGGACGGTGGCAGCAGCTCCTGCAGCGTTACGGGGCTGTGACAGCCCACCCTGGCAGGCAGAGGGGGCATCCCGTGTGTCATACGGGCTGTGCAGGACACGCAGGGCTCTCCACCGACCGCCCCAGTGGTGGAGACACCCACGCAGACTCACGTTGTTCATCCTGTCCACGGTCGTGCTGAGCAGGAAGAGGGTGTTGACGCTGATGCTCTGCACGCTGTCGCTTGTCAAGTCGTCAGCATCCAGCGGCTGCTTTTTGGGCTGCTGGGAGAGATTGAAAGCACAGGTCAGCACGGACACCGCTCAGAGCCACTCTGCAAGCACATCTCTCAGCCCCACAAGATGCTGTGCCAGGCAAACCCAGAAGCCTGCAGGCTCCAGCCTGCCCAGCGCCCCGCGGGACCCTTACCGCCTCCGAGGGCAGCGCGCACTGGCGGACCAGGTACTCCATCATCGCCTCGCCGCCAGGCTGCTCCAGGTAGCCGTGGTGAGCCATGGCACTGATCACCTGCACCACGGCACGCTTCACCTGCACGGGTACGGGAGGAGAGAGGCTGCAGTGGGGGCTCTGCCTGCTGCAGGGTGCCCATCACAGCCACCCCGCGCTTTCCTCCCCCTGGCAGCAGGGAACGTGGCACCACAGCGGGGTTGGAGCCTGCAGCTCGCCACGGGGACAGGAGCCCACAGCCTCATGCCACGCTGTGAGTGGTCCCAAAGCAAAGTTTGGGCTTGGAGCACCCCGTGGCCACAGGGGCTGCGTCACCAGCAGCTGGGCGCTGGGTTTGGTTCCCCCGGGTGCTCCAGGCAGGGCCATGCTCACAGCAGCGCTGTCCCCACCAGGAAGGGAGCCCCGTGGCTCAGATGTGCTCTCGGCACGGGGCAGACAGAAAGCCAGTTGTGACATGCTCCCCGTTTACTGGGAGGGCACGCACTGGGCACGCTGTCAGACCTGCTGAAAACCCGGCCCAGGGGATGGGTGAGCAAGAGGAGGCAGCTGGGGACGGCCGGGCTGGCAGAGGCAGGGCCCTGGGAACACCTCAGCCCCGAGGCACATGCAGAGGAGCAGACTGCTCACCTTGTCATTGCTGTCCTGCAGGGGGAGTTTCATAGACGAAAGAATAAAGGGCTTTTTAATCTCCATTTGGGAGGCTGCAAAAAGAAGAGAAGAGTCTCTGAGGCTGGTGCTGCCGAGAACTCAGCCCCTGGTGCCCAGCATCCATCCCCCTGCCCCTTCCCAGCCGGCTGGGCCACCAGGATGGCATCATCCTCATCCTCCTCCTCCTCCTCTTCCTCCTCCCCACCCCTGCAGCCAGGACCAGGCTTGTTTGCCCCCTGCTCATCAGTTTGCAGCCAGGGAACATGGCAGTGGGCAGGAGGAAGGGCCCGGCTCCGCACCCCTCTGCCCCCGCAGCACTCACGGGCGCTGTTGATGATCTGCCTCATGATGAGCAGCGTCCCCACGCGCGTCCTCTCGTTGCTGCTCTCCAGCTTCGGGAGGAGGAAGGCCAGCACGCGGTCAGGGAAGGAGCAGGCTGCAGGACAGAGCGGCTGTCACAGGCGTGCTGCACCCCAGGGTGGCACAGCCGGGGGATTTGGGGTGCAGCACCACACCCTGAGGAGCGCCCTGCCCTGCACCCCGATGTGCCATGGGGGCTGCATGCCTGCTGCACCAAGCCCTGTGCTGTTCAGAAAGCACCAGTGCTGCTATCCCAGCTGGTTAGGGTCTTGGGGAAGTGGCCGTGCCACCCCATGGGCCCTATAAACAGCTCAGCCTGCTCTTCACCCCCAGCCTTTATGCTCTCGGGTGCCTCCGGCACCGTGCCTGAGCTCTCCGGCATGCTGAAGGAGTTTAATTTATGCTTCCAACAAGTGCTGCCCCGCCTGTCAAAACATTTTGATCGTTAAAAATAAAACCAGCCTGCAGCTGCCGGAATTGGAGCAACGCTCGTGGGCTTTGGAGCAGTGTGGCTGGGGAAGGAAGGGCTCGGGGACAGGGCAAGCTGCGGATCTTAGCCGTGAAGATCCTGCTACCCGGCTCCGTGCCCGAGCCCTGCAGGAGGACGTCACCCAGGTGGGACCCAGCAGCAGCCTGCCACACTGCTGCACTTCTTCTGGTGGTCGCACGCCTGCCTGTGCCACCGTCACCCTGCCCGGGGACGTTTTGGCGAGCTGGGGGCAGCTCCAGCCACGGAGCTCCGTGCCCAGGAGGAAACAAACTGTGTTGTGTTGTGTTGTGTGTGATGCTGCTGTCACGAAGGGCAGCACTGAGGAGGACAGAGAAGCATCAGACTGCCTCTACTGCCCCTCGGCTCCGACCCACGGGCATGGCACACTGCTGAAGGGGCCCTGACAGAGCTCGAGAGGTTCTAAAGGAAGGGCTGAAACTGAACCAGGCTCTTTGCAAAGGTCCCTGCAAGGGGCTGGGGCAGCAGCGAGCTCCAGAAGGAGCTGAGCTGGCCCCGTGTGCCTCCTCAAAGAGCTCCAGCGAGCCGTGCGCTCTGGACACACGCAGCTTCTGTCCCCTGCAAGCCCGATGCCAGGGGCTGCAGTCAGGACAGGAACCACCACCCCTCTGCCTTCCATCTCCCTGCGTGGCCACGCAGCATCCAGCAACACCCCCAGGCCCTGCCGAGACCAGGGGGAACACAGCCCTCCGTGCACCACACCAAAACCCTTGGAGAGGAGCACGGAACGGGCACACCGCATCAGCCCTTACCGAGGACAGTGAAGCAGCGGAGAACCTCAGTGTGGTTTTTAACAGTCAGGGGCACGAACGGGTCGGCAGGAGCACAGATCTGTGGGAGAAACAGCCGTGTCAGGGACGTCACGGGGAGCGAGGGCGGCCTGCAGACCCGTGCTGGGCGCTGGGATGAGCAGAGGTGGCCGTGAGAACACCCCACGGCACAGGAGCGCAGCGCGGAGCTTTCCACGTGCTGAGCACCAGCTCGGGTGTGCTCAGAGTGGGCCAAGCCCCCCCGGAGGTGCTTGGGAACTCGATGTCCTCTGCTATTTAAAGGTGTCCCTCTGCCCAGCTGGCTGCCGCCTCTGCAGCTTCTCCAGAAGGAGCTGACCTGCCTGGGGGCTATTAAAGTACCGCAGGCACCCGGTGCCATGAGGCCAGCACACGTCTGCTTGCTCCGGTCTGCCAAAAGGACGCTTCAGGCTGCAGCTGAGCCAGAGCTGCTTTGCTAAGGCCAGGCACGTCCAAAAACCCAGAGCCCCTCTGCAGCCACTGAGGAGCAGCTCCTGCAAACGGCACCGGTACCGCAGGGGCACCACCCTGCATCACCTCCAACATGCACATTGGAGGGACAGCCTCTGCCTGCTGGACACTTCCACGGTTCAAAGTCAGTTAAACATTAAAAACGAGCGCTCTGCTTTGTTTCAAGCCCTGGAAGTGATCCTAAGAGCCCGGTGATAGGCTCAGCAGCCCGAGAGGATGTCCCCGCGTGCTGCCCCACGGCCAGCCAGCGCCCGGTTTGTTCACCCAGAGCGAGCTGTTTAAAAGGTCAGCCAGCCCCGAGAGATTTGTTTTCCCTCTTCTGCGTGACCGCACAGCCAGAGCTGAACCTCAGAGGGAACCCGGCTGTCCATGTCACACCAGCACGGCCAGCACCCGAGCTCACAGGCTGCCAGCAACGCCGGCTGCTGCTCGGAGAGGCAGAGGCAGGAGGGAGCAGCACCAGGGCTGGTTGAGCTCCACGCCTTGCACCCCATCACCGAGCACAGCACCAGCACAACCCCGCTCCAGGGGCTTCCCGTCCCACCCCACAGCCCCAGGGAACCCCTACCTGGGGGTGCAGGGTGCCCAGCAGCGCGTCCAGCTGCACGTCCAGGCTGCGGCTGCCGATGTTGACGGATGCTTCCAGGATCTGGCAGAGGCTCTGCACAGCGAGAGACCAGGCTGCACTCAGCGTTGGGGAAGGGGGAGGACAGCGGTGTGGGAGCACGGTGTGGGAGCCCCCCAGGAGCTGCCCCTGCCCTGGTGCTGTTGCAGGGGACCAGGGAGATGCTCACCAGCCCACCGAGAGCCGGCCACGCTGCCCACCAGCACTGTGTGCTGCCAGCACCACGAGAATATGAGAATAGGGTCAGGGACGGGGCCTCGGCAGCAGCACCGTGCCCCATCTCCTCACCTTGGATATGTAGAAGGCCTCCGCGTGCTTCTTGTAGAGGGCGAGGATGCCCGGGATGAGCTTCGGGAGCTGCTCCTCCAGCTTCTCGCTGGGCATCAGGTAGCTCATGGGTCCCATGGCCTCCACCACCGCCAGTCTCAGCTGCGGGGGGACACCAAGCATTAATTAGCATGGCCTGAATCCCGAATTTCCAGGCTGCCAAGGCACGGCCCCACCGCTCTGGGGGACAGCAGAGGAGCAAAGCAGGGTCCTGCTGTGCCCTCCCCGCCCCACGGCTGTACCTTGGCCTCCCGGTGCTGCAGCCAGCTGTTGAAGAGCACCTCGTAGGCGCTGAAGATCTCGTTCGAGAAGGTGTCCTTCCTCACCGTGGGGTCCGGGGCCTTGTCCAAGTTCGCCAAGTACTCCTGGATGCTTTCACTGAAGTGCTGCAGGGCTACAAGGCAGCTCGTGTTTAGGATTCCCACGCACGCAGGGTGGTGTTTGGCTTAGCCCCCGCAGGAGGCAGATGGCTGAGCAGCCTCTCAAGGGACAGCACCGGGACCCCGGACAGCCTGCGGGCTTTCCGAGAGGCATCCTGGCTACCAGGGAAGCTGGCTAAGAGCCACGGGCTGCTTTCTGCTCCCTGGCCAGGACTGATGCAGCTCCCTCCAACCATAGGGGCCTGGACGTGCCGTGCGGGCTGCTCCTGCGTGCCAGTTACTGAGCAGCCCAAGGCAGGCCAACACGCCTTGCCCAACTCGTCCCTCCAGCCCCAGGAACACGTCAGCACAGGTTTTTCCTCCTTGCTGATCCAGCAGCAGTCACAGCGTGTCCGTGCAAAGCCTCCTGCCTCCAGCCAGGCTCTCCGTACAGAGCCCGCTGACTGAAGGGGACGCCCGCCTTCCACCTCCCCCCGGGGGAAGCTGTTGGAGTCCCCCCCAGCTTTACAGGGCTCCCCAGCACCCAGGGGATCCCCGGGAGCTGGAAACACCCCGAGTGAGTTTCACTCTGGGAATTATCCCGCAAAGCTGGGTGCTTTGGAGAAGGACCAGGCCCAGGCTGGAGGCACCTCGGGGGCTCCTCTGCTCCAGCCCTGCCCAGCAGGGCCCCCACGGCCACATCCCGGAGCTCCTCGTCCCCTCTCCTGCTGGAGGACGGATCCTGCAGGGGGTCCCAAACTCTGCACCGGGGCAGCTCTTGCCCCACGGGACACCCACGGGACCGAGCCTCCCCCAGCCACGGCCTCACCTCCTGCATCTGCTGGCCCCACACCAGCTGGGCGAGGAAGCAGCCTCGTGACTCGCGGCCTCGAGGTCTCCTGTGGCGAGATTGCGACAGGGCAGAGGGCTGAAGGGAGCAGGCAGGCGGCCACGAGCCCCGGCGGGACCGGGCCGAGGGGAGCAGGGCCCTAAAGCACAGGAACGGCCGCTCCCAGCCCGACCCAAGCCCCCACGGGTGCAGGGGCCCGGTGCTCAGCCGAGCCTCGTGCCCGTGGGATGGCAGCGGCCACACCAGGACACAGAGGACAGCACAGCCCCCGGGGGGGGCAAATGACTCGTGGGCACATCACACCCATCACACGCTCGGCGTGCCCACGCCAGCGCTCCCCGAGGATCCCACGGGAGGAAGAGGAGATGAGGAAGCTCCCGAGAGCAGAGCCGGGCCCCTGCCCACACCATGACCGAGCTCCATGCTCACGGGGCAGGGGGGCACACGCAGCACCCCCCCGGCAGCCCCCGGCCCCCTCCTTGTCGATGTTTTTTCAGCCGGAGGCGCTGAGTCACGCCGTGACCTCGTATCGTGGCCACAACGCTTCCGCCCGCGGCCTTCACACCCTCCCTGCGGCTTGGCCACCCGAGGAACAAACACTGCGGGCAGCAAACCGGCCTGCTGCGAGGGGCCGGCACCTCTCCGGCCTTAACGGGGGCCAGAAGCCCCCCGCAGCCTCCCCAAGAGCCAGGAGGATGAGGAGGGCCGGGGGACACCCCCGCGGTGCAGGGCCCGGCGGCAGCAGGGTGTGAGGCTGCTGCAGGACTCGGGGTTTGGGCTGCTCCTCGGGCAGAGGCCCCGAATTCGCACCCATCCTCACCTGGGAAGGGACCGGGAACATCCCTGGGTCACCCCCATCACCTTTCTGGAGCAGGGAAAGGAATTTAGCCCCACTTCTAGACCCCACTTACACTCGGTCTTATTGCATGTGTCAAAACATCCTCATTTCGGTTAATCTCTCCTAAAGCATCTACAAGATGTTTGTCAGGACAAAACCACGTGTTTCTACCCAAAACCATCACCTCCCCAGCCCCAGCTGATTCCTGCCACGTGGCACTGGGAGGATCACGTCCCTGCACCCACTTCTCCACCCCTGCTATCGGCCCAAATCAGGCTCCAGACCCATCCTTCCGCCTGTGCACCCCTGGCCCCATCCCTCTGTGGTGTTTTGGAGAATTTGGGTGTTTTGGGAGAGCAGCTGAGGGGTTTTAGCACTTCCCAGGGGCAGACAAAGCCAGCAGGCCGGGGGGGCAGCGATGAGGCTGCTGCAGGAGGACCCCCACACGTCTCTGAGGTACCCCAAAAGGACGGGGACCCCAGAACCCCCGGGCAGCCCGTCCTGGGACTCGGCCACACAAAAGAAATTCCTCCTGGGTCCGACCCAACCCTTCATTGGCACAACTCGAGGCCGTTGCCTCGCCTCCTATCACTTATCACCCGCGATAAGAGCCCGGCACCCTCCTCGCTGCAGCCTCCTTTTGGGCGGCTGTGGGGAGCGATGAGACCAAAGAGCCGTACTGAGGGTGCACCCAACCCCTCAGCAGTATCACTCGTAAAGATATTGAACAAAACTGGCCCAACCCTCCCAGCGGTATCGCTGATATTGAACAAAACTGGCCCATTGCAGAGCCCTGGGGAACGCCACGGTGATGGGCTGCTGAGCAGACTGAGCTCCATCCACCTCAGCCCTTTGGTCGCCACCCAGCCAGGTAAACCAGCAAAGGGGACGTCTGTCCGAGCCATGAGCAGCCCTTTTCCCCAGGGAAAACTACCAAAAGCCTTGCTGAATCCCAGAACACAGCACACACCCCTGCCCGCAGCACCCCCGGCCTCGCTGGCTGCACACACGGCATGATATCCACAGGGCTGGGCACCCCAACCCTAAACCCCCTGAACCACTCGGGTACACCTGGAGCAGTCACAGAGATGGCCCGGCCTCAATTCAGGCTTCCTGAGCACGCAGGAACAGTTTGGGAGTCGCATTTTCTTGCCTGGATCTAAACAAAGCCGAAGGAGAGCTCTGAAGGTCGAAGTGCTCCGACCTTCGGGTATCCTATAACTCAGGTAACCGGCCCAGACAGAGCTCACCGTGCTCTGAGCACGGCCGTGCGTCCCTCCCCGCAGCTCCCAGCACTGCCCAGGACGCTCCCAGCCCCGCATTTATCCCACAACACCCAGAAGCACATCGGCATTCCCGGGCTGGGGCACGAGCTATCAGCGAGATAAGCGCCCGCGCTCCTGCGTCTCCCACAGCAGCCGTGGGAGCAGCACTCCTCCGGGCCGCCTTTCATTGCTGCCTGGCCATGGAAAGAAACCTGCAAGTCCCCAGAACCATCCCCTGTTGCTGTTATAAGGTTATAAGGTTGAGATTTCATTAATTTCATGCCCAGATTCCTGCAGCCAAGCTGCCGGGGGGCCACGTACCGCCCTGCCCTGGGGACGGCTCAGGCACAAGCCACTCAACCAGGAGGCCCCAGCAGCTCCAGACAGAGATAGACCAGCTCTGCAAGGACCAAGGGACAGCCAAAGGGGCTGTTTATCGGCCGTGGATGTCCTGGTGCCTCTGGGTCACGTCCTGCCACACGAGCAGCGGCATTCAACAAGCCCAGGGCTGGAGGAGGGCTCCAGGAGAGGAGCCCACGACCTCCCCGTAGCCCACCAGAAAGCATCCCTGTCCTCAAGCTGCTTTGGAGAATTACAGGAGTGACTTCAGCAGGAGCTGGCCGGGCACATTGGGGCCTCCTCAGATGTCCTGCTGGGGCTAACACACACTGCTGCGGGTGGCTCTAACACAGGAGCAGCCCGGTCTGTAACCAGGTCTCCAGCAGCACACCCGTCCTTCCTTCCCATCCCATCCCACGGGCTGCCCCGCTCTGCGCTGGGCTCTGGAGCACCCACGGGCTCTTTGCTAGAGGAGGCAGCAAAGGGCACCTCTGCTCACGGGGTGAAGTGGGAACCATGGGGAGCAGCAAGGAGTGCAGGAGAAGTTCTGCTGGGCACCAGTGACCTGGAGCTGATGGCTCCCATCGCTCCCAGAGCCCTGCTCCCCCTCCAGGAACACCCCACCCTGCCCAGCTCCCCAGCCCCAGCCACAGCCCCTCCTTTTCCAGCCAAGGTAAAAAGTCTCCCCTGACACACCTGAAATCACCGCAGTCTCAAACACTTAGGGGAAGCTTACCGTAGCAGAAGACCGACTTCATGTGGTCCTGTTTTGCCATCCCCAGCATCGGCAGCATCGTCCCGAGGATGGAGTTGAGGAAGGGCACCATCCCGAACACTGCGGGAAGGAGGAAGGAGCCTTGCAGCAGCCACGGCACCTTGCAGGTAGCAGGACTGCAGGGCACGGCCAGCCCCTCGCCGCCAGCCACAGGTCCCCTCTGGGACGGGACTTCTGTGAGGAGCAGGGACGTAGCCCCAAGTCCCCCCCGCTTTCATGCAGCTGGAATTTTAAGGAGATTGGGCTGAGCTGCGAAACCAGGCTGTGCTGGGCTTCCACGTGCACTGTGCTCCTGCCAGGGCTGGGCTCCTCCGCTCCGGGCACTGCCAGGAACGTGCCGGGCACCCCGCTGCCAGCTCGGCACTGGAGGTCCCACCAGGAAAAACAGCCACGGCAGTGCAGGGCTTCCCAGATCGTCCCCCAACAGCAGCTCCTTAAGGCACTGTGTGTCCTCTTACACCCCACATCTTCAGAAGAGGAATAAAGGACACAGCAAGCAACCCACGTGCACCAACACCACTCCTTTCCACACCGATACTCACTGGTTTTTCATTGCATTTCATCACAAAGCTACTTTACAAAGCAGACAAAGTGATGCTGATGAACAAGTGAGAAGTTTGCCTCGCTTCCAGGCACGTTGGCTTGCTCAGCACCACATTCGGAACCCCGTTTGGGACCCATTTGGGACCCGGTGTGGGTTACAAAGCCCAAAGCCCCCAACGCCGCCTGCTGCGCCTCCCGGCACCGACCCCCGGCTGCAGGCGGGCGCTCAGCTCACCGTTGGACACCGAGAGGTTGGCAAAGGTCTGCACGATGAAGTAGTGCGGCAGGATGCCCGGCTGGAACTTGGTGAGCACCTCCTCCATCACCTTGTTGATGAAGCGCTGCCCGACCGCGACCAGCACGCTGCTGGCCGCCTGCTGCCAGTCCCGGATCACCTCCTGCGGGCAGACACAGCATCAGGCACCACAGCATCCCCTAAACGGGGCTTCTGCCTCACTGAAACCACGCTTCGTGCCCACCCCAAGCGCTGCGGGGAGCCCCAGGGGAGGGTCAGGGCTCAGATGTGCTCTTTCCCCACACCAACCTGCAGCCCCCGAGGCGCTGCCTCCTTTCTGCTCCAACCCCTGCCTGCCATCAGGGGATTCTCAGCACCCAACCTTTATCTGGCTGTTGTGTGCATAGTGCTAGGAACAAACCTGCCAGCCCAAGCATCCCAGCTCTCCCCAAATAGAGGAACGTAGACCATCCCTACACCCTGCAGACCATCCCTACACCCTGCAGACCATTCCCTACTCGCCCTGGGGAGAAGGAGCCCGGCCAAGCGCGCTGCCAGGAGGAGCCACAGCCCTCGCACCGTACCTTGGACTTGGTCATTTCATTAGACGCCAGGAAGATGACCACCTTGGCCGTGCTTTTGTCCAAGCTGGCGATGTTGTTCCTCACCACGGTCTCCATCGCCTTCAGGATGATGACGCGGTGCGGATAGGCCAGCTGCAGGGCACCAAGCGGCCGGTCAGCCCCGCACGGGCACCTCCTGCTTCTTCTTTTCCCACCCCGGCACCTCTACCAGAGGCTGCGGCCACGCAGCCCACCACCACCCGAGCCCAGATCCCCCCAGGTATCCCCCCCTGCACGGGCAGAGCCAGCACCCCCAGCCCTGGACTCACCTTGTCGTGCTGCCGCAGGTACTCGTCACAGGAGTGCAGGATCTCCTCCGGCTCCGACTCCCCCAGGTAGCACAAGGCGTTGTAGATCTGCTCCTGCACCAGCGGGTCCTTGTCTGTCGTGGCGTCCATCAGCGTCGTGGCGAGCCCTGAGCGAGACAGGCAAGCTGCAAAGTTTTGGCGTTCACCGAACGTCTCCTGGACATCGGGAGCTGCAAAAGAAGAGCTGCAGCCCCGGGTGTTTTCTTCCATCCTCCTGTTAGCCTCCCATTTATCCTCCCACAGCTAAACTGAGCTTCACCAGACCTTTCACTTCTCACCCCATGAGCAAAACCCTCCCTCGTGGGCTCTCCACCCGACACAACCCACCCGTAGCTGGCAGCTTCCCCACTCGACCTTCCCCTACACCCCGAGGGCTCCTGCACTCGTCTCCCAGGCCAGGCACCAAACAAGAGCCAAGTTCACTCGGCAGCGAGGACCCTCGCTGGAGCGGGGAGGGGAAGGGATTGATCACCCCGGAGGTTTCAGGACACGGCTGCACGCTCCAGGCGCTGTGCTCCACGAGCCTAATTGTTATTGTGGAGCAGGGCACTTCTCATTAGAGCCACTGGCAGAATAAGGCTAATTAGGAGAGGTGCACAGAGCCCGGGTCCCGCTGCCTGACGGCTCCCTCGTGCCTGGGGCAGACGGGGGAGCTCCCACGGGGCTGCCACCACACGTGGCACCGGGAGGTCACCGCTGTCCCCAACACCTCGTGCTGTCACACAACCCCTGCGCTCACACCCAGCCGTGCCCTAATTCAGGGGGAAAGCCCAAATCCCCCCCCCGTTTTGGGGCTGCCGAGGTTGCCCCCAGCCTCACGGGCACGTTCGAGCCGACGTGACCCAGCGCTGCTGCTTTGGGTAATCCCGTTCCCAGCCCTCCCCCGTGGGCTAATTAAGCCGGGAAGCTCGTTATTGCATCGCTAAAAGCGGGATTCAGCTCAGAGCCAGCCGGGATTCATTTCGGAAGCCCCCGGGTTTTACACCGAAAACAGCTCCGGCTTCTGCCACTCCCAGCCCGCAGCAGTTCCTAGGGCAGGGGAGCGGCTCCGTCCCGGTACCCCCGGGGGGGGCAGCACCGGGTGCAGGGGGGGGGACGGGACACCAGGAGGGGCTCAGCCCCCCGGGGATGCTCCCGGAGGGTCCGGGGCTGGGGGGGAGCAGCCCCCGGGGCCGTACTCACGCCTGATGCGGGACTCCATCATGCTGCGCGTCCTCAGCCCGGCCGGTGGCGGCGGGGGGCGGCTCCCGGTGGGCTCCGTGCCCGCGGCCCCTGCGGCTCCCGGCAGCCGCCGGCCCCGGCCCGGGGGGAGCGGGGGGCCCCCGGCCCGGCCTCTGCTTCCCAAACGCGGGCGGGCGGCGCGGCCCCCACGGCCATGGATGGGCCCCCAGGGAGGCCGGGGCTCGGCTCCTCCGCGCCCTGCCAACGGGAGAGGGGCGGGCGTCACGAGGGCGGGGCGGGGATCGCGACATGGGGATGGGTATCGCGACACGGGGACGCCGAGGTACCGGGATGGGAACCGCGGTAGGGGGTCGGGTATCGCGGCACGGGGAGGGGCGTGGGGATGGGCACCCCGCGACACCGGGATGGGTATCGCGACATGGGGACGGGCGCCGGGATGGGCATCGCGACACGGGGACCCCGCGATACCGGGATGGGCATCGCGGCAGTGGGTCGGGTATCGCGACGGGCACCGGGACACCGGGTCGGGCACCGCGACACCGGGACAGGAATCGCGACACAACGTCGGGCACCCCGCGATACCGGGACGGGCATCGCGACAGTGGGTTGGGTATCGCGACACCGCACCGGGCACCCCGCGAGCCCCCGGGACTGCCCCCCCCGCACCCAGCCACGGCACCGGGCCCCGCTGTGAGGTCCCGGGGGCTCGAGGGGCACCGGGGCAGGACCGGGACCGGGCCCCCCCTCACCGCCCACCCCCACCGGGTACCGGGTACCGGGCGCTGCCCCCCCCGACCCCCACCCGCCGAGGGAGACCCCCCCGAGGCTGCCCGGTCCCGGTCCCGGTCCCGGTCCCGGTCCCGGTCCCGGTCCCGGTCCCGGTCCCCCCCCTCCCGGTTCCCCCCCCCCCCCCTCACCGCCGCACCGGGCCCGGGTCGGGACCTGCCCGGGCCGCTCGGCCACCGGCGCCGCTTCCGGGTGCTTGGCCCCGCCCCTCCCTTTTAGGCCCCGCCCCCTCCCGCCCCGCACGTGACGGCCGCGGTCGCGTGGGAGCGGGGCGGGGCCGCGCACCTATCGGGGAGGGCGAAGCGCCCGGCCCCGCCCCTGAGGCGGTCACGTGGGAGGGAGGCGGGGACACGTGCGGGCGGGGCACGTGGCGCGGGGACGGAGGGGATGAGGATCGGGCCCGGTACCGAGAGAAGGGGGGGGGGCACGGCGGGATGGGGCCGGACACCGATTTATTGACCTTTTTCTTATACAGGGGGGCTGTGCCCAGCCCACAGCGCCCCAACGCCCCCTCCCCAGCAGCACGGGGCTGGGGGCTGCGCTCCTGGGGTGCCCCGGGGGGCTGCAGTCCTGGGGGGTCCTGTCCGCACGGGGGGCTGAGCACAGCGGCCCCGTCACCGCCACGGCTCCCGGTGCTGTTCCTGAGCCTCGTCCTGTTCCTGTGCCTTGTCCTGCTCCTGCTCCTTGCGCCGCTCCTCCCGCTCCCGCTGCCACCGCTCCTCCTCCTCCCGGTCCAGGCGCTGCAGCCGCTGCTCCACCTCCTCGGGGACGCTCACCTCCAGCAGGTTCTCCATCCCCGGGCCGGGCTCGTCCCCGATCAGCACCTTTTCCAAAAAAAGTCACGGAGGTGCCGCAGCCTGCGGGACCCCCACTGCCCTCCCCACGGCACCCCAGGACTGCCCGGCACCCCCTTCACCCAGGTGTGCTGCAGGTCCCCGTCCCCACCTGAATGAGCTTCTCGCAGGCGGCCAGCACCTCGGGCTCCCGCTCCCAGCCGTGCAGCTCCCGCAGCACCAGGTAGGTGCCCTTCTCCCTGACGGTGTGCCGGCCCGCCTTCGTGGCTGTGAGCTGCCGAGGGAACGAGGCCGAGGTGTGGGCAGGGAGCAGGCAGCGTGCAGGAGCTCGATGCCTCCACTCCACCGTCCTCAGCCCCACCGCGACGGGCACCCACCAGCATGATGGCTTCCAGCAGCATCTTGCGGATGTCGGGCTCTTCCTCCCGCTGCTTGTCCGGCGGCAGGTACTGCAGGTCCACGGGCAGCCCTGGGGGAGAAGCAGCCTCAGGGGGGTGCGGGGACGGCAGCCCCCCCACCCCCAAGCCCACCTCCCGCTCCGAGCCCCGCTCACTTTCCATCTCATCCTCGGGGAACTCCTCAGGGCCGGCGAGAGGCAGGAGCAGGAAGGGCAGGATGTCCACCTCGTCGCCCAGCAGCCACTCGTGGTGCTCTAGGAACAGGCAGGGGTTACGGGGCCAGCAGCCAGCGCAGGGAACCCAGCCCGGCCCCAGCAGCTCAGCCCCCAGCGGGACAGGGGTAGAATCAGAGGGGGAAAAGAACTTGAGGGCCAAGATACAGCTCAACAGAGAAAGGAAAGTATGAAAACGAAGCAGTGAAGGCACCCCGCAGCTCACTGATGCCCACCTGTCCCCAAGGGACAGCTCCCAGCCCATGGGGCTGCCCAAAGCCCAACTCAGCACTGCCAGGGCTGGGGCCCCTCAGCTCCTCTGGGCAGCCTGGGCCAGGGCCTCACTGCCCTACGTGTAAGATTTCCTCCTGATGTCTACTCTAACCGCGACTCTTTTAGTTTAAAGTCACCCACCCTGGCCTGTCACAGAGTGGCTTGGGTTAGAAGGGACCCTAAAGACCATTTGATTCCACCCCCGTTGTGGGCAGGGTGCCACCCCCTAGTCCACCCACAGCCCCACAAAGGGCTCCCCGGCTCTCCTGCAGCCCCCTTGGGCATGGACAGCCCACCAGGAGGTCCCCCAGACCCTTCTCCAGCCCATGCCCAGCACCCCCAGCCCTCAGCCAGCCCCACGGTGGAGCTGCTCCAGCCCTGGGACCCCTGTGTCCCCCTCCAGACCCCTCTGAGGGCTCCGTGTGCTGAAGCTGTGCTTTGTGGCTGCTCCTGAGGCCACCTCACTCCCTGCCACCCCCAGCAGCCGGGAGCTGCAGGCAGTGGCGGCACCAGACCGGTGGCAGCACCATGCTTGTGGCAGCACCGTGCCCGTGGCACCCTCACCGTGCTCGAAGCAGCAGTTGCGGAGCGCACCCACGATGCCGCGCCGGTGTCCGACCGAGTCCCGGTACTGCGTGAAGGGCAGCAGCCGCTGCACCGAGCACCTGCGGGGACACGGGGTCAGTAACCAGGCCCCACCGGGCCCCACCGGCCCTCACCGGGCCCCCGCTATCCCCCGCCGCACCGGGAGCGGTCCAGGAGCGCCGCACGCCCCTCGGGCACCTGGCTGAGGTTGCAGAGCAGCGGCCCCAGCTCCGGGGGCGGCCGGGGCTCGCCCAGCGCCCCGAGCAGCGGCTCCAGCCCTCGGCCGCTCTCCTCCAGGCCTCGCAGCACCCGGCGAGCCCCGAGTGGGTCCCGGCACAGGTTGGCGAGCGCCCCGCAGGCCGAGCCGGCCGGCAGCAGCCCCAGCAGCAACGGCAGCGCCGCCAGCAGCGGGCCCCGGGCCTGGGGCTCGGCCGCCACGTTGAGGAGGCAGCGCCCCGCCGCCGGGCACGGCCGGGGCCCCGCCGCCAGCTCCAGCAGCGCCGTCAGCACCGCGGGGTGAGCCGCCAGCAGCCGCCGGCCCTCGGCGGAGCCCGACAGCGACAGCGCCGCCTCCGCAGCCCCCGCCCGCGCCGCCGCCGCCCCCGGGCCCGGGCCCGCCTCAGGGCCCAGCAGCGCCGCCAGCTCCGCCAGCGCCTCCGCCATCCCCGCGCAAAATGGCGGCCGGGCGGAGCGGGGAGACGGGCGGGCCGCGCGGCCAATGAGGGAGCGGGGAGCGGGAGCGGCGCGGAGGGAGAGCCAATGGGAGGCGGAGGAGGAGGGGAGGGGGCGGGGAGGGAGGAGAGAGGGCTGCTGGGAGATGTAGTTCGGGGCACTGTGAGGGCACCGGGGGGGGCAGGGGATCGGGTCCCGGTGTGTCGGGATCCCGGCGCCCCCCGGCCGCGATCGTGGCCCCCGCGGGCCGGGAGACCCCACGGGGCCCGTCCCTGGCTGCTCCTGCGGGCACAAGGCCACCACGGCTCCTCCAGCCAACAGCACCCCGGGGTGCCCCAGCTGCCCCCGGCACCCCCCTGCCCACACCGTGCCCCGGGGGCTGCTCCCACCGCCCCCCCAATTCCTTCTGGTCCCAGTTCTCCCAGTGCCACTTTACTGGGAGGGGGGCTGCCCGCTGGGCACGGCTGAGGGCTGTGTAAGTGACCAGAAGGAAACCTCGCTTGGAGCCACTGACCACCCCCCGGTCACATTTTTGCTCTCCAGCTTCCAATTTCCCAAAAAAAAAAAAAAAAAAAAAAACCACAAAAGAGAGGAGACAAAAACCCTGGGCTGCCAGCCTGCTCCCCTCCTGCTCTGTCTCTGTCCCAATTCCCCAATTTTTTTCCCCACTATTACCCACCCGATTCGCTCCCCATCCCACGGAGGGGCAGAGCGCGCAGCTACACGCACTGGGCACCACAAGAGCTGATTCTCAACAACCCCTGGACTGTTCGGCCCTGTTCAGGTGCTGCGGGAGATAAGAACTGTGATAAGGTTACAGGAGGGCAGGGAGGGCAACGTGGGAAACTCAGCACAGCCCGACAGAGCCCAGCCAGCCCCCTGAGCACGGCCATGGGAAAGCGAAGATGTGCTCAGAGGGGGTGGCACAGCAGGGACCCACCAGGGCCATATGGGGACGGGGTGTCTGTGATGCTACGAGGGGACATGTGGCACTTTGGGGACAGCCACCAGCAGGGACCGCAGCGCCAGGCAGCTCACGGGGCTCGTCCCAGGGTCCCTGCAGGGCAAAGAGGCTCCGGCGGCCCCAAGGAGCAGCAGCAGCAGGGACCCAGAGCCCCAGCAGCCCCCCATAGGACCGCAGCCCCCCACGTCTCCGTCCCCCGTGAGGCCACCCCCACAGCAGGATATCCTCCCCCCCCCAGCGTGGAGACCCTGCAGAAAAGCTGGTGAAACACAGAAAACCTTTATTGGTGTGGTGATACATTGCTATGCTGTAAGGTCAGATCTCCCTGATGGGGCGAGGCTGGGAAGGCAGCGGCAACAGCGGGCGCAGAGGGGCCAACGATGGAAGAAGGGGGGGGGACGGGGGCCAAGTCCTGCGCCCCCACAGCAGGGGCCGTGCTGGGAGTCCGTGGGCGTGCAGGGAGGGGGTCCTGAGGCCGCCCCACAGGCAGCTCCCCCTCCTCTCCTCCTGCCCGTTTTCCATCCTGAGCTGTGGTGGGAAGGGTGGGCGGCGTGCCCGGCCGCGGATGAAGGCAAACCCACCCCGGGGCTGAGTGCTGGAGGAAGGACCGGGCTCTGGCTCAAAAACCAGCACCCAAAATCCCAGCGAGGCCCCGCTCAGCACCAGGACGGTGGGACCGTGCTGCCTCCCCGCTCCCAGCACCCAGCCAGCCCCTTGTTGTGCTCAGCCCCTGGGGCAGGGCGAGGCGGCTTCCCCCTGCCAGACACCACCGGGGGTGGGCTGCGAGGCCCCCAAAACGCTGGGAGCCCCCGCAGGGCTGAGGGGCTGGAAGAAAAGGGGGGCTGCAGAAGTGCGAGCAGGAGGCGGCGGCGTGCTGCTCCCATCGCGTGCCCCACGTACAAAAATAAACTCTGGCAGCACGGGGCTCTGGCCCTGCTCCAGCTCCGCCGCCACTAAAAGCCATCTGTGGTGCCAAACACAGAGAGCCAAAGCCACCAGAGGTGTGGGGTGAGGTGGCCCAGTCCAGCTTTCGCTCGTGGGAGCCGGCTGCAGGCCGCAGTCGCTCAGGACCGGGGTGCAGGAAGCTGGAACCTCCCAGCAAGGATTAAAAAAACAAAAAAACAAAAAACAAAAAAAAACAGAAAAACACTACGTGAGGGCAAGAGCAAAGCAAACCTCTTTGAAACAAACGGACGCTTCCTTGGGGAGGGAGCTGAGGACAGTTCACCGAGCTCTGCGGGAGGAGGCTCTGCCCGCTCTGCCGGTGCTGGGGACGGACGGCGCTCGCTGCAGCACAAACCAGTGAAGAAAAAGTGCTCGAGGAAAAGTCCAGCCCGGCTTCAGAGCCACGAGGAGTTTGCAGGTCAGTGCAGCCAATGAGATCAGCGATAAAGTGCAGCAAAGCTTCTCGGAGCCCCCTCCACGGCTGTCCAGAGGCCCCGAGGGGACGTGGGCCGGCGGCACCCGGAGCCAGGAGGCGCCTTGGGCTCAGTTCCTCGTGCTCCGAGGGCACTCCAGTGTACGGCGGGCAGGGCAAGGCGGGGAGCTGGGCGCGGGTGGGATGAGGCAGGGCCAGAGGCACCTGGGAGCAGCTCCGGGCTCTCACATGCAGATCACTTGCAACCTGTGGGCGAGCACACGGCTGTCACCGGCCCGCGGGCCAGCAGGGCGCAGGGCAGGGTGCCGGGAGCAGCGCACGCACCTGTCCTCCTCGATGCTGCCGCTCTCGGCGTCGTGGCCGTCCCTGCTCCCCTCCGTGTCCTCCTCCTCCTCCTCCTCCTCCTCCCCGAGGTCCATATCCAGCTCGTTTCCAGCCTCCGGGCGTGTGTACGCGTACCCGCTGGAGAGAGAAGGGCGGCGTGGTGTGAGCGCCCAGCCGGGGTGTCCGCGGGAGGGGTCCCTGCTCCAGTCTGCAGCGGGCTCGGGGCCCTGCATCCAGCCCCGGCCCCCAGAGGGCACAGGGGGGCTGCCCCCGGGGTGTTGCTGCCCCTGAGCTCGCCCCTCCACAAGCAGCAGCCTGCCAGCAGCTGAGGGGCTGCCCCTTCCTGGGGACCACGGCTCCTGATCGGTGTCTCCAGCGGGTTTAAGTGGTGGCGTGGCTCTTGGGAGGCCAAGGAGGGGGCTGTGCTCGGCTGCACCACCCGCTCGGTGTGCCAGGGTGGGCAGGGGGCAGCTCCCGAGCATTTATCTGCTGCATTCGGCTCGGGGGCCAGCGGGGGCCAAAGTTTCCTCCCCAGCAGGGACGCGGCGTGCAAACGGGCAAAGCGACTCGGTTAGGGTGACTTGGCGGATGTCAGGGGGCCTGACCTGATGGAACGGCAGGTAAAAAAGACAATCCTCTTCAGCCTCTTGTTGTAAAAGAAGTAGTTGAAGGACCAGAGGCTCCCGTCTTCTCCAAAGGGGTCTGAATCCAGGTCGGGGTTGTAGCTGCAACGACAAGCAGAGGGTGTGAGAAACGCTGCACCGGACCCTGCCCCCAGAGCCAACCCCGTCCCAGCCCCTGGTGAGCGTCTGGGGGGTGGAAACTGGGAAGGGGCAAGCCCAGAGCAGCCCCCAGGAGGGGCAGTGGGCAGGGAGTGGGGCGAGTTGGTGTCAGGAGGTCCAGGCTGTGCACACAGAACAGGGGCTGCCTCTGGGCAGTTTTTGGAAGGAGGCTGGGGGGAGGCTGGGGGGAGGCTGGGGGGAGGCTGGGCCCATTCCCAGGGCGCAGGACAGGGACGGCAGCAGCAGCTCCCACAGAGCAGGGAGCCAGAGAACAACAGTGGGCCCCGCTCCGGTCCTCACCCACGGGTGGGCACACCCAAACGTCACCTTTTATTGAGAAAAACCCACTTCTCTACGGGCCACAGTGAGCAGGGAGGGGCCAGGAGCCGCGCCGCAGGGTGAGGGCCCGTCCCGTTACCTGTAGATGTCACACTCGGAAAGGCAAATCTCCTCATCCACAGCATCCCACAGGTGCGGCTTCAGCGCGTTGAAATCCTCACGGACTGCAGAGAAGAGGCTGCAGTTGACAGCGTTCACCACCTGGCACAGAGCGGGGGCCGTCAGAGCAGCAGCAGGGAGCCGCAGCCCCCCCGGCCCCACGCCGCCCCCGCCGCAGCCCCCCACGCACCCAGTTGAGGCTGGGCTCCCGGCTGAACTCGTGGCTCTTGGCAGCGCTGAAGTCGTAGTCGGGGCGGAAGGACTCGTTGAGCGTGGCGATCAGGTAGAAGAGGGTCTTGCGGCTGCACTTGTCGCTCAGGGGCCCCTCCTCGTCCCCGCTCTGACTTTTGCTGAGCCTGGGGGACGCAGCAGCGGGGGCAGGAGAGTCAGAAGCCCGAGCCCTGCCCGCAGGCAGAGCCCCCCCCCTCTCCCCACGGTCCCCCCGTACCTGCTGGGGCTGATCCCCGTGGTCTGCGGGGGCGACAGCGCCTCCAGCACGTGGGGCTGCCCCTCCTGGCAGAACTGCTTGAACATGTGCTTGTCGTCCCCGGCCATCTTGCAGGAGTAGCTCTCGATCCTGCGGGGACACCACGCCAGGCGTGAGGGGAACCCCACCAGGCACCCCCCCGGCACCGGGACCGGTGGCAGCAGCAGCTACGGCCCCACAAAAGGCTTGAGGTGAGCGTGCCCGTGGCTGCGGTGCCTGCCCAAAGCACAGCACCACGAAAAGGGGAGCTGGGGGCAGCCTGAGGAGGGGCCTCGCAGCCAGGACCCCGCAGCCAGGACCAGAAATGCCCCCAGGCTGGCTGAGATCTGGCTCTGTGGCAGCCTGCCCCGCAGAAGGAGCTCTCGGTGCCCCCAGCCCTGATGCTACCGAGTGGCTGGGGAGCAGAGAAGCCCCAAGGAGCCCTCGAGTGAAGCCAAAAAGTGCTGGTGGGTCCCAGCGCCCAGCTTCAGCCCGAGGACTGAAAAGCTCAGGGTCCCCGGCACCCAGCCCACGGCACCCCAGCGAGGCCGGGGGACGGCCAGATGTCATTATCAGTGTGAAATGAGAGCTTCAAATGAACTTCTTCCAGATTTTCAAGCCCCCCAGGCTGCCGGGTGACCCCTCCAGAAGCTCCCCACAGCCCTGCACCAGGGGCTGAGCGGAGCCGTGCGGGGTCCCCTCGGGGAAAGGGGCAGAAACCTCGGTGTGCGGGCACGATCCGAGGGCCCTGCTGCTGCTGGGGGGCTCTTCTCTACAAAAACACCCAAACGCTCCTCATTCCGTACTAACTGGCCTCGCAACGACTGCTGGAGAGCCAGACTTTGAGCTCCAGCACCCAGCCCTCGCCCCGCCGCACCCAGGCCTGGCGGGGCGCACGCAGCCGGTGTCCCCGGTGTCCCCGGTGTCCCCAAGGGCTGCAGGGCGCCGGGGCGAGGAGCACGGGGCCCTCAGGGCTCCAGGAGGGCACCCACCTGCCGATGATGTGGGCGTCTCCGGTCTCCACCGTCAGCTGGGAGTTTATTGCTTCAAAACTTGAGTTCTCCAGCAGCTTCATTGTCCCCGCGTCCGGCTCGGCAGCGATTCCCTGTGCAGCAGCGGCGGCGACGTGTGCGTATCCTGCGGGGGACAGAGACGGCCTCACGTCCTGCCCAAGCCCAGGATGAGCAGTGTGGCCATGCTGTGGCTGCTCGGTGTGCACCAGCAGCAGGCAGGGCACAGTCTGGAAGCCAAACAGCTTTTGGGAGCAGGAGGAGCGGGCTGTGGCAGCCCTGACAGGCCCCGCTCTGCCCCTGCGTGCTGCTATCGCCGCCCTGCGCCCCGTGTGAGCAGAATTTGTGAGATTTCCCCCCGCTTCCCCTTCAGCTGAGTGCCCACAGCGGTGGCTTTGCGAGCTGCCAGGCTCCCCTCGCTCCCCTTGTCCCACGTGAAGGTCACCAGCCCGTTCTGGCCGGCCTGCTTCGCCCTCAAAGCAGAGCAGGGACGTGGCAGACGGGCACGGTGCTGGCGGTGGCGCTGAGCAGGAGAGGCTCCTGGTGCTGCGGGTGCCAGCACCCCGTGGGGACGGCGCAGCCCGGCTCCCCCAGCACGGGCCCCTCGCGGCGCCGGGCTGTAAGAGGAGAACTCGTAAACAGCCCAGGGGGGGCGGCCGCCAGCCTCGGGGACCTCCCCCAACCCGTGCCCCCCGCTGCCCATGGGGTGACCCCACCTGAGGCCACAAGCTCGTGGCACGACGGCACCGAGTGGCGCTGGCAAAGCTCCCCCAGCACTGGGAAACCAGCACAGGGCCCCCCCAGGGCACGGCAGGCGGCAGAGAGAGCCCCAGAGACCCCCCAGCACCCAGCACTGGCTGCTGTAGAGCTCCACGGGACGTGAACAGGGCCAGGCGTGAGGCAGGCAGCAGCTGGGGTTCTGCGGGATGGGATCTGGAGGGGACCCACGCCGAGCTCCTGCCAGCGTTTTTGGAGGAGTTTTTGGGCACGGAGCTCGGCAGCAGGGAATCTTAGAGGCAGCACCACGGGAGGGGCTCTCAAGAGCTCGGCTCAAAGGTTTCGGTTTCGTTCATCTGGGAAGGAAGCCGAGCGGTTTGCATGGGGGCTGTGCCCCAGCCCTGAGGACAGCGGTGAGGAACTGAGCAAAACCTCCCCAAAACTGGCGGTGAGGAGCACAGACAGCAGCAGCTCCTGCTGGGGGGGAAGCCGAGCTCTGAGCCTGGAGCTGCCGGTGCCGAATGACCAGGGCAGAAATCAGCCCCTGTCCCGGGGGCCCCAACACCACCAGCACCCTACAGCACCGGCTGCTGCAAAGAGCCCGTTCTTTTGAGGCAAAGTGTGGTAAATCTGCCTGCGTGGGCAGGTAGGAACCGGAGAGAAGGGTCAGACCCAGAGCTTTGTGTGTGCCTGATGCCCTCCGAGCACAGAGAGCGCTGCGAGGAGCGGGCACTGCGTGGGGACGGGGCCCTGGGACCCCTCAGCAACTGCCCCGAACCCAAAAAGCACCAGGACGGGACCGACACCAAAGCCCTGGCACAGCGGCAGCGCTGCCCAGGGGGTGCCCAGCAGCAGGAGGGGGCGGTCGGGAGCTCGGCCACGGCTCGAGGGGAGCAGGAGCTGAGGGCAGGGGGGTGCCAGGGGCCGGTCCCAGCCCCATAGGGGGGGAGGAGGCGGGGGACGGCCCCCCCAGCAGCTGGGCAGAGCTGATTTTAAACGGGACCGTGATGGAAAGCAGAGCCCCGGCTACAGGGGTCACGGGGCTCACGGCGCGTCCCGAGACGTGCCCCAAAATAGGGCTCCAAAAACCAGTATCCCCCAAACCAGTATCCCCCAAACCAGTGCCCCCAAAAACCAGTGCTGGGAAGTGGGATACGATGTGGGGGGGGGCACCCCAAGCACCGTGCCTGGGAATAACGGAACCACCGGGGCTGGGAGGCCCCCAACAGCCCCCCCACACCCCCCAGTTCCCCCCCACAGCCCCCAGTTTTCCCCCTACCCCCTCCCCCCCCCCGCCGGTGGCCGCCCCGCGCCCCCCCGCCCCGGGGCCTGCCCGCAGCCGCCCCGGCCTGCCCCGCGCGGACTACAACTCCCATGATGCCCCGCGCCCCCCGCGTCGCGTCCGGCCGCTGCACGGCGCCGCAAGGCGCGCCGGGAGATGTAGTCCCGGGGGGGGGCCGCTGGGAGCGGACTTACCGGCGCCTCCCGGTCTCGGCGGCGGCGGGGCCTTCTCCGGGCGGCGGCTCCTTCAGGCTCGGGGTGCCCGTAAGGGGAGGCGTCTCCGGGGAAAGCTCGAGGAGGGCCCGCGGGCCTCGGCCGCCGTCCGCCGTCTCGCGCCGGCCCGCCGGGCCCCCGCCCACCTCGACATGTCCCCGAGCGGCTCGGGACGCAGCGAGCGGCTGAGCGACACCTCCCGCGACCCCCGGGCGGCCCAAACGAGCGAGCGAGCGCGCAGCGACCGGCCGACCGCCCGCCTCCCCCGGCACCGGACGACAACAAGCGGCCGGGCCCCGCCCGCCGCCGCCCGCCCCGAGCGCCTCTCCGCTCCCCATTGGACGACGGCCCTGTTCGTCACCGCGCGGCGCCCCTTCCATTGGCCGAAACCGACGTCACTCAGCACCGCGCTCCCGCCCTCCGAGCGGACAGCGCCGGGCCCCTCCCGCAGCGGGGCGCTCCGAGCCCTGATTGGCTGATGGGGACAAAGACGGGGGGAGCAGCCAATCAGCGGCGGGGCGGGGCGGGGCGCGCGGCACCGCCCGGGAGGGGAGGGGGGGGGGGAGCACCGGGAGCGGCGGGGGGGGGGGGGGGTGCACCGGGAGGGGAGGGGGGGGGGCACCGGGAGCGGGGAGGGGGCACCGAGAGGGATGAGGGGGGGAGGGCACCGGGCTGGGGGGGGGCTGCGGGGCCACATGGAGCCCGTGGGGGCCTCTCCGGTGCCTCCCGGTGCCTCCCGGTGCCCAACCGGGGAGCCCCGAGGCTCCCCGGGACCCCCCCTCCGGTGCCTCCTCCCCCCTCCCCGCCCCGCCCCGCCCCGCCCCGTGCCGGAACCGCGCTCCCCGTAGCGGCGGAAGTGGCGGCGGTGGCGGCGGCGGCGACGATGGCTCTGCCCGGTGCCCCCGCCCCCACCCCGGCCCCGGCCGCGGCCCCGGCGCTGCCGCCGCCGCCGCCGCCGCCCACGGTGCTGATGTCGGTGCGGGTGGCCCTGGAGCAGCCGCCCCGCCGCCCGCCGCCGCCCGCCGCCCTGCTCCGCCTGCAGCTCAGCCTCCAGCCGCAGCCGCAGCCCCGCGCACGGCGCCGCTTCCGCCTCGGGCTGCGCGCGGCGGAGGAGGCCGGGGGCGCGGTGAGAAACGGGGGGGGACGGGGGGGTAACGGGGGTAACGGGGAGGGGTGGTTGGGAGGGGGACGGGGGTGTCCTCGGTGCCCGGGGGGACCGGTTCCTGCAGTGCCCGGTGTCCCCGGTGCCTCGGTTCCCCGCTTCCCCCAGTGTCCGGTGCCCGGTTCCCTGATTCCCAATCCCCGGTTCCCCAGTGCCTGATCCCCGCTGCCCAGTTCCCGGTGCCCGGTACCCGATTCCCAGTGCCCGGTGTCCCCGGTGCCCGGTTCCCGGTGCCCGGTTCCCTGATTCCCAGTGCTCGGTGTCCCAGTTCCCCGGTGTCCCCAGCCCTGGTGCCCGGTTCCCGGTGCCCGGTGCCCAATTCCCGGTGCCCGGTCCCTGATTCCCAACCCCCGGTGCCCCAGTGCCCGGTTCCTGATGCCCAGTTCCTCAGTTCCCCGGTGCCCGGTTCCCAGTGCTCAGTGTCCCGGTTCCCCAGTGTCCCCGATTCCTGGTGCCCGGTTCCCGGTGTCCAGTTCCTGATACCCAGTGCCTGGTGTCCCCGGTGCCTGGTACCCGATTCCCAGTGCTCGGTGTCCCAGTTCCCCAGTGTCCCCAGTCCCTGGTTCCCGGTGCCCAATTCCCAGTGTCCGGTTCCCAATTCCTGTTCCCCCGGTGCCCAATTTCTGGTGCCCAGTGCCCGGTTCCCCAGTGCCCAATTCCCAGTGCCCGATTCCTGGTGCCCGGTTCCCCAGTTCCTCATCCCCAGTTCCCTGATGCCCAGTTCCCCGGTTCCCCCAGTGCTCAATTCCCGGTGTCCAGTGCCCGATTCCCAGTGCTCGCCGTCTCGGTGTCCCAGTTCCCCAGTGTCCCCGATCCCTGGTGCCCAATTCCCGGTGCCTGGTACCTGATTCCCAGTGCTCGGTGTCCCGGTTCCCCAGTGTCCCCAGTCCTGGTGCCCAATTCCCGGTGCCCGGTTCCTGATGCCCAGTTCCTCGGTTCCCCGGTGCCTGATCCCCAGTGCCCAATTCCCAGTGCTCAGTGTCCCAGTTCCCCAGTCCCCCAGTGTCCCCAATTCCTGGTGCCCGGTTCCCGGTGCCCGGTTCCTGATACCCAGTGCCCGGTGTCCCCGGTTCCCCAGTGCCTGATCCCTGGTGCCCGGTGCCCGGTGCCTGATTCCCAGTGCTCGGTGTCCCAGTACCCCAGTGTCCCCAATCCCTGGTGCCTGGTGCCAGGTTCCTCGTCCCCCGGTGCCCAATTCACGATTCCTGGTGCCTGATCCCCAGTGCCCAATTCCCAGTGCCTGGTACCCGATTCCCAGTGCTCGGTGTCCCAGTTCCCCAGTTCCCCAGTGTCCCCAGTCCCTGGTTCCCGGTGCCCAATTCCCAGTGTCCGGTTCCCAATTCCTGTTCCCCCGGTGCCCAATTTCTGGTGCCCAGTGCCCGGTTCCCCAGTGCCCAATTCCCAGTGCCCGATTCCTGGTGCCCGGTTCCCCAGTTCCTCATCCCCAGTTCCCTGATGCCCAGTTCCCCGGTTCCCCCAGTGCTCAATTCCCGGTGTCCAGTGCCCGATTCCCAGTGCTCGCCGTCTCGGTGTCCCAGTTCCCCAGTGTCCCCGATCCCTGGTGCCCAATTCCCGGTGCCCGGTACCTGATTCCCAGTGCTCGGTGTCCCGGTTCCCCAGTGTCCCCAGTCCTGGTGCCCAATTCCCGGTGCCCGGTTCCTGATGCCCAGTTCCTCGGTTCCCCGGTGCCTGATCCCCAGTGCCCAATTCCCAGTGCTCAGTGTCCCAGTTCCCCAGTCCCCCAGTGTCCCAAATTCCTGGTGCCCGGTTCCCGGTGCCCAGTTCCTGATACCCAGTGCCTGGTGTCCCCGGTTCCCCAGTGCCTGATCCCTGGTGCCCAATTCCCGGTGCCCGGTGCCTGATTCCCAGTGCTCGGTGTCCCAGTTCCCCAGTATCCCCAATCCCTGGTGCCCAGTGCCAGGTTCCTCGTCCCCCAGTGCCCAATTCCTGCTGCCCGGTGCCCGGTTCCTGATACCCGGTGCCCAGTTCCCGGTGCCCGGTTCCTTGGTTCCCCAGTGTCCCCAGTGCCTAGTTCCTGATTCCTGGCGCCTGATTCCCAGTTCCCGGTGCCTGCTTCCCTAGTTCCCAGTGCCCAGTTCCCAGTGCTCTGGGGCCTCATCCCCTGTGGCCCTTGCTGCCCGGTGCAGCACCGAGCACGGCCGTGGGCTCTCGGTGGAGCCTTGGGGCTGCCAAACCCCCCCGGTGACTCCCCCAATCCTCACGGGGAGCAGGGGCAGAGGGGAGGCGGCGGCAGAGCCCCCGGTCAACGTGTGCCGGTGCCGGTGCCGCTCTCCGAAGGGGTCTCGGGGAGCTGTGGGTGCCTCCAGCTCAGCCCCCGTGCCCCACCTGAGGACGACCGGGGGTGTTTGGCCTCGCACCGTCCATCCTTGGCCTCTTTGGGGTCGTTCCCACAGCACACGGGGCTGGGGCTGCTCCCCAGGGACCCCAGGGGCTGGCAGAGCCGTGACCCCCCCCCCCCGCCGCTCTGCTCCCCCCAGAGCATCGCCGAGTACGACCTGAAGGACATCTCCTACACCGTCAGGAGCCCCACGTGCCACGAGCTGGTGGTCTTCGGCGCCCTGGACGAGCCGATGGTCTTCAACTTCGAGGAGGAGCGGGAGGCGCAGAAGTGGTGGACGATCGTCAGCAGCTCCCTGCGGGAGGTGCAGAAAGGTCGGTGCCGGGTCCTGGGGGGGGGGGGGGGGACGAAAGCCCTGGGGGGGGGGTTGTGTGTGCCCAGTGCTCCGTTCCTGGCGCCTGGAGGGGCACAATTTTAACATTTATTGTTTTAATATGGTTCCAAATGATTTGGGTGTGCGCCCCACCAGCTGCTTTGGGGAGCGGCGCCGTGCTCCTGGGGGGGGCTGGAAGCCTCTGAGGGGCTCTGAGGGGCTCTGCAGGCTCCGGGCACAGAAGCACGCCGTGTTCAGAGCCCTTCCCATGGCCTGGAGCCTGAAGGAGCTCTGAGGGCTCGTTTGTGGTGTGGAGCACCCGGGGGGCAAGGTGGGCACACGAGGCAGGGCGCTGGGGTGGGAGGGGGGCTGCTGGCCGGGAGGCACAAGGGAGCAGCCCCGGTGGGGCTGGGGGGCGCAGAGCCTCCCCCCTGCATCAGGGCAGCCCCGTGCCCTAAGGAGAGCAGCGGCCGCTGCTGGCAGGGACAGGGGGCTGCCCTCGGGATGGGCTTGGGGTCAGCTCTGCCTTCGCCTCCGAGGGCTCCCCGTGGAGCTGCCTGGGGACGGCCGTGGGTGAGGGTCGCTGCCCCGCTGTGATGCACGGAGTGACTGAATCACCCGGGTGGGAAGAGCCCTCCGAGATCACCCAAACCCCAATCTAACACTACCCAGTCCTCCACTAACCCACATCACCGAGCTCTACATTTAAACATCTTTTAAAGCCCTCCAGGGATGGTGACTCCACCACCTCCCTGGGCAGCCCATCCCAGTGCCTCACAACCCTTTCGGTAAAGAAATTCTTCCTAACATCCAACCCAAACCTCCCCTGGTGCAACTTCAGCCCATTCCCCCTCGTCCTGTCACCAGGGATGTGGGAGAACAGACCAACCCCCCCTCGCTGCAGCCTCCTTTAAGGTACCAATGCCCCCCCTGCTCTTCCTCCAGCCTCAGACAGCAGCTTGCTGCCCCCCCAGGCCTCGTCCCTGCCCGCAGCGGCCGGGGGCAGCTCCGCAGAGGGGGATCCGGAGGAAGCTTTGTTCTCGGAGCTCTCCAGGAAAGGTATTTGAGGGGAGAGGTTTTGTGGCTCCTGACGCGTGCCAGGAGACCAGGGCTCCTCTCCAGGCCCAGCCGCTCCCCGCTCCGGGCCGACAGTTTTGGGTGCAAAGTCCGAATCCCGTGGGATGGAGCTTGCTGTGGGGCGGGGGCTGCGCATCCCGGCTCTCCGGGGGCTCCAGAAACCCCCCGTGGGGCTCCCACCCGTGGTTCTCCGGCCGTGCACACCACAGGGCTCTGCCCATGGGCTGCCCCGCGAGCATCACGCATCCGAGGAGCCTCTGCGGAGCTCCTGGTGCTGTTTGGGGCTGCGCCGTGGGGCTGTGCCGTGCGGTGCCGGCGGCTGCAGGGCTCTCCCTCCTGCCCCCGCAGAGGACCTGGCGCTGCAGCTGGCGCAGGCCATCGAGGACGGTGACGAGGAGGCGGCCGCGCAGTGCGCCGTGGCCCTGGCTCGCCAGCAGGCCACCCTCAGCATCCTGCTGAAGGAGTCCAACTACCCCCCCGACGACATCAGGTGAGCCCCGCTGGCCTGGGGCACGCGCCCCTCCGCGTCCCCTCCGGGGCCCTGCGGTGACGAGGCCAGGGGTGGCGGTTCTGGGATGAAAGAGGGCAGATTTGGGTTGGGTTTAAGGCAGAAAGTCATCGTGGTGAGGGGGGTGAGGACCTGGAGCAGGCTGCCCTGGGAAGTGGTGCCCCATCCTTATCCCGTATCTTAGGGATATGGCTTAGTGGGGACTGTTAGCGTTAGGTCAGAGGTTGGACTCGATGATCCTGAGGTCTCTTCCAGCCTCGAAATTCTGTGATTCTGTGATTCTGTGATCCCTGGAGGTGTTGGTGGGGGGGAGCTGCTCCAGCAGGGGCTGTGCCTGCCCGTGGCCAGGGTCAGGCTGGGTGAGCCGTAAGGTCCCAGACCTGGCTGTGGTCTGCCCCGGGGGGAGCTGTGCATGGGAATACAGAGGTTGTTAGGAAAAGGCGAGGGAACAAAGGGGAGACCCCTGCCCGTGTTGGATACGGGGCAGGGGGGTGATCAGGCACAGAACAGCCTTCTGAGGACGTTGGATGGAAAGTTTAGGGCTGTGGTGTGAGAGAGGCAGCGGGGAGGTGAGCCCTGCAGAGATAAGGAGTGTTTGTCCTCGTGTCCGGGAGCAGATAAGCTGAGAGGCCGAGGGCATTTAGGAAGCAGCAGGTTTCAGGCAGGTGGAAGGGAAGATTTTTTCACACCGTGTCTAAGCCCGTGGTGGAAACGGTTGGCACAGCTGCAAAAAGAGAGAGATTGACAGAGAGTGAACGAAATCGGGGGAAAACAAATCCCATGGGTCTGTCAAACACGAGGTGCAGCCGCCGGCGTGCACGTGGCAGGGTGCTCCGGGCTCGGAGCCCTCGGGTGTCCCAGCCCCGAGCCGGGCAGGCATCCTCTAACAGCACCTCATCTCTGCTCCAGCATGAACGTCGGCGTGGAGGACGCGACGTCGTCTGCCAGCATCGTCCTCAGGGTCCAGCCCCACACTACAATCGCGACGCTCAAGCAGCAGGTACGGAGCCGTACGGAGCCGCGCGGAGCCAGCAGGGCACGGGGCAGGGGCTCGGGGTGCCGAGCCCCAGGAAGGGCCCTGGAGAGCCCCCCTGTGCTGGGGACACGGTGGGTTTACCTCTGCGCTTCTCCCCCTGCCCAGGTGTTCCAGGATTACGGGTTCCACCCCCTGGTGCAGCGGTGGATCATCGGGCAGTGCCTGTGCGTGGACGAGCGGACGGTTTCCTCCTACGGCATCCGCAGGGACGGGGACACGGCCTTCCTCTACCTGCTGTCGGCGAAGAGGGCCGAGCTCACCCGGCAGCGCTACGAGGAGGACCAGGCACAGCTCCTGCTCAACTCCATCGCCTCGCTCGGCGACGGCGCCGCTGCCGGGGAGCAGCGCCAGTACAACACCCTGCCGGCCCCCAGGAAAGGTCCGGGTGCTGCGCCCGTCCCTTTGGCTGGTGGGCAGGAGGGGCAGCCCAGATCCTGCCCAGATCCTGCCCAAATCCTGCCCAAATCCTGCCCAAACCCTCCCTAAATCCCTGCCTTCACACAGAGTGTGGTCTGGTGGTGCCAGGCCATATGGGAGGGAGGGTTTGGGGTGCTGCTGTCACCTCTGCTCCCGTGTGGGTGAGGGCACGTGCGGCCCCAAATGGGGAATTTGGTGCTCTCCTGGCCCCGGGCCCTTGCTCAGACCTTGCCGTGCAGGTGCTGAGGGGCTGAGTGGCCCCTTTGGGGCTGAGCAGAGCCGGGCTGTGGGTGCTGATCCCTCGGCCTCAGGGGCACACCGCGTGTCCGTGCTCTCTGTGCCGAGCTCACCCGGGGGGCTCTGCCCCTCTCCGTGCCGCGGCCGTAACGCGCCGGTGTCCCCGTCTCTCCTGCAGCGTGGGGGAGCGACCCCAGCAGGAAGATGGACATCGGTGAGATCAGCCAGCACCTGGACACGATGCAGATCGGAGACCTTGTCAGCAACCCGTCGGCGTCCGCTGCCACCTCGCTGCCCTCGCCGGTGCAGGTGGGTGGCCCTGCGCCCCCCGAGCCCTGCGCCCCCCGAGCCCTGCGTCCCCTGCACGCTGTTCTGGGTGCTGCTGGCCCCAATTTCGTTCCCATTTCCCTTCCAACACGCTTTTCCCAGCTCCTCACCTCCCCCCTGTTCTCCGCAGGCGGGCTGGTCGTGCCCCAAGTGCACCTTCATCAACAAGCCCACGCGGCCGGGCTGCGAGATGTGCAGCACCGACCGCCCGGACGACTACGTGGTGCCCTGCAGCTACAAGCCCGACGAAACGGAGCTGTGGAGGATCCAGCAGGAGCAGGAGGGGATCCTGCAGTACCAACAGGTACCGGGGCCCACGGCCCAGCCCGGGGAGCGGCCGCTCTCCCTGTTCCCCTGCCAGGCAGGATTTGTCCCTGGCAGTGCTGGAAGGCGTTTCGTGGGCGAGCGGATCCTGCGCCGTGCTGGGAAGCGGGCACAAAACCGTGGGTGGCAGCAAAAAGGGGCTGCTGCAGCCCCTAAATCGTCCCCTGGTGGGGCAGGCAATGCCTGCTGCTGTGCGCAGGGCTCGGCGCCGTGCCGTGATGTGAGCGTGGCGTGCTCTGCTGTCTGCTAGGGGTGGTCACTGCTGGCCCCGCTGCTGTGCCGCCACCTCACGGGGCTCTGACCGGTGTCACCAGCGCTTGTGGCCACCCAAAAAATGGGTGGCAGCTTCGGGCAGGGCAGGGCAGGGTCCCAGGACGGTGGTGCTGCTTCCTCTTGCCTCCTCGCGCAGCAAGGAGCTGTCGGGCTGCGCTGTCTCTGCTGGGAGTTTATTTCCTGCAGGCGCCGTAGAATCGCGCGTGGGGCTCTGCTGGGAGCCCCCACCCCATCGTGGGGGCGCGCTGCGGGGCGTGGGGGGCACCCGGCTCAGCCACTGACCAAAACCTTCTCTTCTTTCTTTTTTCTCTGGTGCTGGGACCCCGCTAGGAAAAGGGAAGGAGAGAGGATGGCTCAGCTGCGCACTGCGTCTTGGGCTCGGGTTCCTTGGATGACTTCATCCACCTGTCCTCCGAATTCTGCTAGCCGCCCCGTGCCCGGCCGACCCGGATGCCCCCTCCCGCCCCCCTGGCCAGGGCCCAGTGCCCGCCGTGCCACCCAAGGGTCCGGGCTGCGGCCACGGCACCTCCCCACGGGTCCTGCCCCACGCAGGGGCTGGGCTCCCCTGGGAGCAGGGAGCACCAGGGGCTGGGGGCCTCGATTGCAGGGCTGAACGCTGCAGGGATGGGGCACAGCTGTGGGGGGAGCTCTGTGGGCTGTGAACCCGGCCCCCCCAGCCCCCTGGGGCTGTGCAGGACGAGGGGAGCCTCGGTGTGCCAAGGGGAGCTTTGGTGTGCCGAGGGACACCTTGGTGTGCCGTCGGGGCTCTGCTTTGCCCTTGGCCACCCAGTTCTCCCCCCAAACACAGCCCCCCCCCACCAGCAGCCCCCTTGGGGGGCTGAGCCCCCTCTGGAGTGGCGCTGGCTGGAGGTGAGCGTGGCCGTGCTGGTGCCACGATGCCTTTGTGAGGGCTCAGGGCAGAGGCAGCAGCACCGGGGGAAGCGCTCGGGGCCGCGGTGGCTCGGGGGAGCAGCGTGCCAGGGCCCCGAGGAACCGTGGTGGCCCTGGGGTGGGAGCTGGATGGGGTCAGGGCAGCAGGGCCAGCCCCCAGCCCTGCAGCACTCACTGTCCCATATTGCACAGGGAATTTGGTGTTTCCAGGTTGTTTTTTGCGTTCAGAAACCTCCCCAGGCCGCGCGGGTCGGGGCTCACCGCGGGGTCTGGGCTCTCAGGGAAGGACGAGCCCCCCAGCTCCGTGCGTGACCGCGCTGCGGGGGCGCAGAGGAACCCTCCCCCCATTAAAGCCTTACCCCCACCAGCGCCGCTGTGCCCTCTGCTTGCGCCGCCGTCACCAATGGGCTGCCCATTGGGGGTGGGGGGGGCTGCTGTTTTGGGGGGTTTCATGGAATTAAATGTTAGAGGAGGCGGTGGGGGCTTGCTTGGGGGGCTGCACAGGAGCAGGGGCAATGGGGCCATCCTGAGCTGCCTGCACCAGGGCACTTAGGGCAGGGCTGGGGCAGCCCCTGTGCGCACAGAAATGTTGAGTGAGGGGGTTTGGGGCTGCGGGGCCGGGCACAGTGCGGGGACACGGAGCTGCTGGGGCGGCTGTGGGGGTCCCATGGGGGTCCCGGGGCTGGAGCAGCTCCGCCGTGGGGCCGGCTGAGGGCTGGGGGTGCTGGGCATGGGCTGGAGAAGGCTCCGGGGGGGCTTCCCGGTGGGCTGTGTGTGCCCAAGGGGGCTGCAGGAGAGCTGGGGGGGCCCTTTGTGGGGCTGTGGGTGGGCTAGGGGGTGGCACCCTGCCCACAACAGGGGTGGCATTAAATGGTCTTTAGGGTCCCTTCTAACCCAAGCCATTCTGTGACTGGACGGGGGGGGGTGGTTTTAAGCCAAAAGAGGGGGGATTGGGGTAGACAGAGGGAAGAAATCCTTCATGCTGAGAAGGGCGAGGCCCCGTCCCAGCCCACCCAGGGGAGCTGGGGGGGGGGTCCCAGCCCCGGCAGTGTTAACGTCGGGCTGGACGGGGCTGGGGGCAGCTTGAGGGGGTGGGCGACGTCCCTGCCCGTGGCTGGGGCTGGACGGGGTGGGCTGTGAGGGCCCCTCGGCCCCAAACTGCTCGGTGGGTCTGCATCGTTTGGGGGGGGAGATGGGGGCCCCACGGCCTCCCCGTGAGCAGGGGCAAAGCAAACGTGGCCAGCCCTGCCCGGGGCACCCAGTGCTGGCAGAGGGGGACCTGGGGGGGGGTGCAGGGGGCTCGGTGGGGACCGGGGCCGGGTGGGGGCCGCTCTCACCCATCCCCTCCCTGCCCGCAGGCGCTGGAGGCCGAGCGGCTGAGGAACTTCCAGCAGCTGCTGCAGCTGGAGGACGAGGTGCTGGTGCCCAACCGCGAGGTGCTGGAGTGCCGCATCTGCTACCAGCACGTCCCCCCGGGCGAGGGGGTGCTGCTGCGCGAGTGCCTGCACAACTTCTGCAGGTAGCGTGGGGCCGAGCGGTGTGGGAAGGGGGGTCCGACCCCGGCAGCCCCCTGCCCCGGCGCTGACGGCTTGCCCGTCGTCCCCGCAGGGACTGCCTGCGCCAGGTCATCAACTACAGCGAGGAGCCCGAGGTGGCCTGCCCCTTCCGCGACGACTCCTACGCCTGCAGCAGCCACCTGCAGGAGCGCGAGATCCGGGCGGTGAGTGGGGCTCGGTGCCCCCACGGGCAGCACCGGGGTGCCCGGGGTCGGGGGGCCGCATCCTGACCCTGCCCCACTCTCAGCTGGTGTCGCCGGAGGAGTACCGGCGCTTCCTGGAGCGGGGCCTGGTGCTGGCGGAGCGGCGCACGCAGAACAGCTTCCACTGCAAGACCACCGACTGCCGCGGCTGGTGCATCTACGAGGACTCGGTGAACGAATTCCGCTGCCCCATCTGCCAGGCCCTCAACTGCCTGCTCTGCAAGGTGAGCGGGGGGGCGGCCCTGCCACCCCCCACCTTTTGGTGCCGTGCCCGGGGAAGGGGGCTTGAGCGCTGCCCCTCTGCTCCCATACCCCCCTCCCAGGCCATCCACGAGGGGAAGAACTGCCGGCAGTACCAGGACGACCTCCAGCTGCGGGCGCAGAACGACGCGGCCGCCCGGCAGACCAGCGACATGCTGCAGGTGGGAGCACCGCGGGGTGCCGGGGTGGATGGGGAGGGGGTGCGCGGGGCTCGTCCTCGCCTCCCTGACCGCTGCATCCTTCTCTCCCCCCCCCCCAGACCCTGGTGCAGCTCGGGGAGGCCATGCACTGCCCCACGTGCCACATCATCGTGCAGAAGAAGGACGGCTGCGACTGGATCCGCTGCACCGTCTGCCAGACCGAGATCTGCTGGGTCACCAAGGGGCCGCGCTGGGGGCCGGGGGTAAGCACCCCTCTTGGTGGAACCCCCCCTTCCCTGCACACCAGCCCCATCCCAGCTCACGGTCCCCGTCCCTGGTCACCGCGGGGCCTGGGGGCTCAGGGCTGGGTGCTCTGGGCCCCCCTGTGACGCCCTGTCCTCTCCTCTCCTCCCCACCAGGGTCCCGGGGACACCAGTGGCGGGTGCCGCTGCAACGTCAACGGGCAGAGGTGCCACCCCCGCTGCCAGAACTGCCACTGAGCGCCTGCCTGGCCCAGCCCCTGGGGATTGGGGGCTCCGAGCAGCCGGGCAGGAGCCGAGCTCCTCGCCCCAGGGACAGCCTGAGGAGCACCAGAGCTGGCGCATGGCCCCAGCAGGGCCCAGAGACGCTGGTGGTCGCAGGGATGGCCCCAGGGCCACGTCCCCCCGGGTGCTGGCGGCAGCCAGGGACGGACAGGAGGGATGTAGGGCTGGAGGGGAGTGGGCGGGGGCCAGGCCCCAGGCGGTGCCGCAGGGTCTCCACGCAGCCTCTGCGGGCAGCCGAGCTCCGCGGGTGCGAGCGGCGCGTCCTGGCGGTGCAGGGCATCCTAATAAAGCTGTGTGCGGTGTGACATCCTAACGAGGCTCTGTACGACACCCTAATAAAGCCCCGTGCCGTGGTGTCCCCTCCAGCCCGCTCACAGCACCGGGGACGGGCGCGATGCGCGCAGCCTCTCGCCCCGCCGCACGACGCACAGACCACGCGACACGTCCCAGCTGGAGATTTCATTTTATTTCCACGTCCCCCAGCCATAAACTCGCAGGCACCGTTCCCCCCACCCCACCCCAGCCAGCAGTGCCTGCGGGCGCAGAGCGCGCTGTTAAATAACCGAGCTGCCGTGCGCGTGGGGAGCACGCGGTGCCCGCGGCGCCCTCCTCCCCGTGCCCCCGAGGGGCTGCGGGGCGGAGGTGGGGGCACCCCTCTGCCCCCACTATTTGGGAGGCCGGTAGATCATTTTCCTGCTCTTCAGGACAGACCACTTGTGGCGCTTCAAGTAGTAGGTGAGGGATATCAGCAAGCTGGAGATCATCAGCATCTGGGGGAAGGAAGGCGTCGAGCGCTCTGCCCCATGGGGCCCCCCTCTGCCCTGCACGGCTTTGGGACCCCTTGGGGTGCCAGGGAGGGGGCTTCCCCCCCGCCCAGCCCCCAGGCACTGACCTTCAAGCCCATCCGTTTGCGGTGGTCGTGCTCCGGCTCCGCCGCCCACCGCAGGAAGGTGCAGACGTCCTTGGCGATCTGCGACATGGTGGCCGGGGTGCCTGGGGGGGGGGAGAAGGGAGCTGAGCACCCCCCGCGGGCCGGCTCCGCGCCCCACGGCCCCCCCCCCTTCTTACCGTCATCGAACTCCAGGATCTCGTTGTAGATGGGGGGGGCCATGCCGATGGCCTGTCCCGGGAAGTAGGGGTTGTAGTGGAGCCCCTCGCGCACCGAGACGCCGGCCGGGGGGTCGCAGTACCCGGTGAGGAGGGAGAACACGTAGTCCTCCCCCCCGTGCCTGCAACGCAAACCCCGGGATGTCACCATCAGGCTATAGGGACCCCGGGTGGGGGCGGCGGGGCCGGGGTCCCCCTTTGCCTCCATGGCTCCGTGTGGGTCCGGACCCCCGAGCCGAGTGCCCGCGGCCCCTTACCGGGCGTTGACGATGTAGCTGAGGTCGGGGGGCAGCGCCCCGTTGTTGGCGGCTCGCGCGGCCTCGGGGTTGGGGTAGGGCTTGGGGAAGTAGTCGGAGATCTTGCCGGGGCGCGTGAACATCTCCCCGTTCTCATCCGGGCCGTCCAGCACCTCCACCTGCGGGCGGGAGGGAGGGAGAGGGCGCTGAGCCGCGGGCGGGGGGTCCGGCACTGGGTGGGTGGGGGGCTGGGTGGGGGTCCGGGGGCTCGCTCACCTCCTCGGCCAGCGCCTTGGCCTCCTCCTCGGTGTGCGTGACGCCGATGAGGTTGCGGAAGGCCAGGTACTCCATGCTGTGGCAGGCCGAGCACACCTGCTTGTACACCTGGTAGCCGCGCCGCACGCTGCGGGGGAGAGCGCTCAGTGCCACGGCCAACCCGGGACCCCCCAGGACCCCTCTGGGAGCCCCCCCAGACCTCCCCAGGAGCCCCCAGACCCTTCCCAGTCCCCCCTGATCTCCCTGGGACCCCCTGGGTCCTCCCCTGGACCCCTCCAGGAGCCTCCCCAGACCCTTCCTGGTCCCCCCAGGTCCCCCTGGGACCCCCCCAGACCTCTCTGGGTCCCCCCCAGATCCCCCTGTGTCTTCCCCTGAACCCCCCTGGTCCCTCCCAGTCCCCCCCCACCAGGACCCCTCCAGGACTTCTCTGGTATCCCCCAGGGACCCCTCTTGGCCACCCCCATCACCCCTCCTGGACCCCTCCCGGGTCCCCCCCCAGCTCCCTGGGACCCCTCTGGGTCCCCTGGAGCCCTCCTGATGCCCCTGGGACCCCCTTGGGTCCTCCTCTAGACCCCCCTGGACCTCCCTGTGCCCCCCCCAGATCCTCCTGTGTCCTTCCCTGGACCCACACTGGTTCCTCCTGGCCCCCTCCAGCCCCCCCCCCACGGGACCCCTCTGGTCCGCCCCCCTCACCCCTCCCAGACCACTCTCGGGTCCCCCCTCCTCATCCCCCCAGTACCCCCCGTACCCCACTCAGTCCTTCTGGGACCCCCTCCTAGCCCCCCCCCACTCCCCTGCAACCCCTCCCGTGTCCCCCCAGCCCCCTCCCAGCCCCCCTGACCCCCCAGCTCCCCCTTCCCCGGTCCCCCCGTACCCCATCTGACCCCTCCTGACCCCCCCCCAGCCCCCTCCCCATCCCCCTGCAACCCCCCCAGCCCCCCCCCAAGACCTCCCCTCGGTCCCCCCCGGTTCTCCCCGGTGCCCCCCCGCACCTGCCGTGGTCCAGCGCTGCGAGCAGCCCCCCGTGGCTCCAGGGGAAGCTGGGGGGGTGCATCTCCAGCTCGCCGGCGCTCAGCGCCCCGTGCAGGGCCAGCGCCGCCGCCCCCCCGCCCGCCGCCAGCGCCCCCAGCGCCACCGCCACCGCCCTGCTGCGGGGCCGCCCCCACGAGGAAACGGAGCGAGCCTGGGGGGGGGGGGGGGAACCGTTACCGGGACGGCACCGGGACAGGACTGGGATGGGACCAGGCCGCCCTTGCCCCCACGGTGCCCCCAAACCCTCCCCGGTTCCCCTCCCGGTGTCCCCCCAGTGCCCCCCCGATGTCCCCCAACCCTCCCGGTGCCCCCCAACCCCCCCCGGTTCACCCCCCCGGTCCCCTCCCGGTGCCCCCCCAACCCTCCCGGATCCCCTCCCGGCCCCCGGTCCCCCTCCCGGTGCCCCCCCGGCGTCCCCCAACCCCCTCCTGGTTACCCCCCCCGGCCCCCGGTTCCCCTCCCAGTGCCCCCCCAATCCTCCCCGGTCCCCTCCCGGTGTCCCCCAACCCTCCCGGTTCCCCTCCCGGTGTCCCCCCGATGTCCCCCAACCCTCCCCAGTCCCCCTCCCAGTGCCCCCCCGGTGCCCCCCAACCCCCTCCCGGTTCCCCCCCCGACCCCCGGTGTCCCCACCCCGGTGTCCCCCCCCCCCCCGCCTCACCCCGACGGGCACCGCCCGTGGTCTCGGTGCCAGCAGCAGGCGCCCGCCGTGCCCGAGGGGGAGGCGCCGCAGCGCGGCCGCCCCCGCAGCCCCCAGCGCAGCCCCCGCCGCCGCCGCCGCCGCCATCTCGGCCCCGCTCCGCCCGCCCCGAGGTCGAGGGGACGCCGCGGGCCCGCCCCGGACACGACGCGGGCAGGAAGGGGAGGAACGGGGCGGGACGGGGGGGGGGCAGGGCCCGGGGGGGGGCCGCGTTTATTGGGAACGGGGGCGGGGACAAGAACGGGACCGGAGCGGGGGCACCGGGACAAAACCGGGGGGATCGGGACTGGGGGTGCTGAGACCGGACCGGGGGAACCGGGGGGGGGGTACTGGGGGGGTACCGGCACCGGACGGGGGGAACCGGCACCGGGGGGACCGAGACCAGAGCAGGGGGACACGGAGACAAGGCTGGGACAGGACCAGAGGGAACTGGAACCGGGGGGGCACTGGGACAGGACCACAGGGAACTGGTACGGGACTGGGGGAACTGGGATGGCACCAGGGGCACCAGCACCACGGGGCACCAGGATAAGACCAGGGGGTACTGGGATTGGACTGGGGAAACTGGCACAGGGCAGAACCGGCACCAGACTGGGGGCACTGGGGGGAACCGGCACCAAAGGGGACCGAGAGCAGACCGGGGGGACAGGGACAGGACTGGGGGGACCAGAGGGTACCGGCACCGGGGAGAACTGGGACAGGACTGGGGGCAGGGGGAGTACTGGCACTGGGGGGACCTGGGAGGAACTGGGACAGGACTGGGGATACTGGGCCTGTACAAAGTGGGCACCCCCCAGCACTTCCCAGGGGCTGAGCCCACTCCAAGACACCCCCACTCCCCCCCCTTGTCCGTGTGTCTGTGTCCATCTGTCCGTGTGTCCTCCATCTGTCCGTGTCTGTCTGTCTGTCCGTGCGTCCATCCGTCCGTGTGTCCACCCGTGCCCACGTGCCGGTATTTGTCCATCTGTTCGTGCCCACGTGTCCGTCCATCTGCGTGTCTGCGTCCGTCCGTCTGTCTGTCCACGTCCGTCCGTCCGTCCGTCCGTGTGCCCTCACTTCCAGCAGAGCACGTTCCAGAGCAGCAGCCAGCAGGGGTAGGTGAGCAGGGCGAGGAAGGGGAAGGGCAGGGCGCCGTACAGGTGGTGCTGCAGCAGCCCCTCGGCCAGCGCCTGCAGGAAGAGCTGCCAGCCCTCCGCCAGCCCCGCCGGCCGCTCCTCCAGCTCGCGGTGCAGGAAGATGCCCAGCAGCAGCGTCACGGCCGGCGTCGACAGCACCAGCAGCGCCGCCAGCACCGGCCTGCAACGGAGAGGAGAGCGCTCAGCGGGGGGCCCGGCACCGTCCCCCGTCCGACCCCGCGGGACCCCAACTCACCGGGGGCCGGTGGGACGCACGGCGGCGGCGGCCGGGACCATGGTGGCGGCCAGGAGGAAGCCCAGGGAGAAGTTGAGGAGGGCGGCGCAGCTCAGCTGGGCGGCCAGGTACAGCAGCGCCAGCAGCTTCAGCGTCATCCAGCCACGGTCGCTTCCCCCGCCCGGCAGCGCCCTGCGGGCAGCGAAAGGGGCTCAGCCCCATGGCACCCCACAACCACCCCACGGCCACCCCATAGTGCCCCATGACCACCCCATGGTGCCCCACGACCACCCCATTGTACCCCACGGCCACCCCACGGCGCCCCATGGCCACCCCACGGCCACCCCATGGCACCCCACAGCTGCCCCGTGGCCACCCCATTGCACCCCACGGCCAGCCCATGGCCGCCCCATGGCACCCCACAGGCACCCCATGGCCACCCCGTGGCACCCCACAGCCACCCCATGGCCACCCCATCACGCCATGGCACCCTATGGCCACCCCACGGCCACCCCATTGCACCCCACAGCCACCCCATGGCACCCCACGGCCACCCCGTGGCATCCCACAGCCACCCCACAGCGCCCCACGGCCACCCCATCACCCCATGGCACTCCACGGCCACCCCATGGCACCCCACAACCACCCCATGGCCACCCCACAACCACCCCACGGCCACCCTGTGGCACCCCACGGCCACCCCCTGACCTGTGGGCGCTATGGGGCAGCGCCATGCCGGCCACGTAGATGGCGATGAGGGTGAGCACCACGGCCTCGGCCTCGGAGACGGGGAAGTGCTGGGTGGCCACGCGCTGCCCCAGCACCGGCAGCAGGTAGAGGGCGAGCCCGGCGGCGTGGCACACCACCAGCGGCGGCACCAGCGCCAGCAGGCCCGGCCGCGGCTCCTGCGGGACAGGGCAGCCTCAGGGAACCCAGCCACAAAGGGGCTGCGGGTGGGGAAGGAAGGAAGGGGGAGAAAAATAAGGGAAAAGGGGGGAGAAGGCCCCTGACCTCCACCATGGCGTGGGCAGTGCCCTGGTCCCCGTCCCAGAGCCGCTCGGCCGAGGCCGCCTCACATTTGTTGAGCTGCATCCACAGGTCCAGGGCCTGAGCACGAAGTCAAGGAAACAAAGGGAGCCCCCCCAGCCCCCAGACCCCCTCCCACAGCCCCCCAGGGCCCATCCTGGATCCGCCCCCCCCCCCCAGCAAGGATATCTTGAGGACGAGGACGAGGATGAGGAAGCCGAAGGCCGGCATGTAGACGCCGATGGAGACGAAGCGGGACAGCGAGGGCAGCAGGTAGAAGAAATAGGACTGGTGCAGCCGCTCCAGCAGGTTGTTGAGCTTCCGGAACATTCCCTCCAGCGTCCTGCAGGGTCCGGCCTCAGCGTGGAGCCCCCCCAAACCCCGGGCACCCCCCCCCCAGCCCCCAGCCCCGCACTCACTTGCCCACGGTGGTCATGTCGTACTTGTACTGGCGGAAGCTGTTGATGCCGCGCACGGTGATGGCCTCGATGTGGTAGCGGAGGAAGAGGCCGTGGTCGCCCTGGGGCCGCCCCGAGCCCTGCTTCAGCACCATCAGCAGCAGCGTCTGCAGGCTGTGCGCGTAGGCGGGCAGCGTGTCCCAGTCGGAGCGCTGCAGCTGCGGGGGGCGGCCGTGTCGGAAAAGGGGCGCGGGGACCCCCCGGCACCGTGCCACCGCCACCACCGCCACCACCGCCACCACCTCACCTTGCCCTGGATGGTGCAGAGCAGCCCGTTCTTCTGGCAGAAGGCGTGGAAGAGGTTGACCAGGTCCAGGTTGGGCAGCTGCCCGTTCAGCCCCTCCACCGCCACGTCGAAGCTGGTGACCACGTCGCTGCTCAGCTCCAGCGCCACGGCCGCCTGGATGGCCCCGGCACGGCCCAGCGCCCCCGACGACTGCATCTCTGCGGGCACCGCGGCGCTCAGCGCACGGGGGGCTCCCGGGGACGCGGCCCCCAGCGCCCCCTCATCCTCCCCCGGCCTTACCGGTGACGTTGACGTCGTGGTAGGCCTCCAGCCAGGCCTCCATGCCCAGCAGGTCGTGCTCGTTGACCAGGAAGATGATGTCCTTCGCCCAGTAGATCTGGCCTGAGCGCAGGCGTCAGCCACGGGGCGGGCTCTGGGTGCAGGAGCCCCCAGGGGGGGCTTTGTGCGCCCCCAGACCCCACAGAGCACGAGGACGGCGCCGGGCTCACCTCGGAAGTAGGCGGCCAGGGCCAGCATCAGCCCCACGGCCTGGCTGTTGTGGGTGCCCTCGCTGCAGGGCACGCTCAGCACCAGCGACTCGGTGCTGGCCGCCCGCGGCGCCCGCAGGATCCCGTAGACGTTGGTGCCCTTCACCATCTGCGGGGGACGGGGCCGGGCTGAGCCGAGGGGACCCCGGCTCCAACCCCACAGCGACCCCCAAACACTTCAGCACCCCAGGCTCGGGGACGGGAACAAGTCCCTGGGGAGCCCGTCCCCGTGCCCGGCCACCTCTGGGTGCAGACCCTCTCCCTGACCGCCCCCCAATCCCATCCCCACAGCCCCACAAAGGGCTCCCCCAGCTCTCCTGCAGCCCCCTTGGGCACACACAGCCCACCGGGAAGCCCCCCCGGAGCCTTCTCCAGCCCATGCCCAGCACCCCCAGCCCCCAGCCGGCCCCATGGTGGAGCTGCTCCAGCCCCGGGACCCCCTCGCCCCCAGCCCCGCTGCTGCTGGTGGTGCTCAGGGTGCAGAGGGGGGGTTCTGGGCCCCCAGTGCATGGTGCTGATTGTGTCCAAACTCTGTCCACCAGCATCCCCAGGTCCCTCTCTGCGTTTCTTTCTACATCCAGACCCTCCTGGCCGCCCGCTGCACCCCAGCACCCCCCGTGCAGCCCCCACGGAGCCCCCGCAGCCCCCACCCCGTGGGCACGGCCCCCACGCACGTATCGCTCGCGGCTCTCGTCGGGGAAGGGCAGCGTGCGGGCGAAGGGCTGCTTGTACACCTCCAGCCCCAGGCCCCACATCGTCTTCTCCAGCCAGGCCACGGGGATGCCCCTGCGGAGAGCCGGGATGGAACCGTGGGGACAGAGCCCCCCGGGGACCCCAAACCCTGCCCCGAGCCGTAGCCAGGGGGGGGTGGGTGAGCAGAGTGGGGGTGCCCCCGTTCGTCCCCGTCCCCGTCCCTCACCCTGCCTTCTTCTTCTGCGCGGCGAAGTCGCGGCCGTAGGCGAGGGCGCGCTCCCCGTGCGGGAACTGCTCCTCCACCATGGTGGAGCCCATGGCGTTCTCCGACATGTAGGTGCGCGGCGCCAGCGGCGGCAGCGCCATGGCCAGGAACCAGCCCAGCCCCGCCACGTAGCTCAGCACGCTGCGGGAGGGGGCGGCCGTCAGGGCCACGGGACCCCCCCCCTAAAAGGGTTTGGGACCCCCCCCCAGGGGTTTGGGACACCCCCCCCCCAGGGGCCGGCACTCACCAGAGCGGGGTGTTGAGGCGCACGACGAGGCGGGACAGCGCCCGCCGGCAGTGGGGGTCCGACAGCAGCCCCATGGCTGGGGGGGGGGGAGCACCAAGGGGGTCCTCACAGGCCCGGGGCTGCCCCCAGAACCCCCCCCCCCGGTGACCCCTGGGCATCCCCAGAGGAATCACGGCCCCGTGCCCGAGCGTAGTGTTTGTGCCCCATGGATGCAGCCACCCCATAAGCGACCCCCAGCCCCCTGCTCACCCCACAGCCCCCAACCCTAACCCCCATGGGCCCCATATCTGCCCCCCATGCACCCCACAGCTCCCACACCTGCTCCCCACACACCCCAAGCCCCCAACCCTAACCCCCATGGGCCCCATACCTGCCCCACACGCACCCCACGGCTCCCACACCTACCCAAACACCCCCCAGCCCCAATACCTGCCCCCATGCACCCCCAGACCCCATACCTGCCCCCCACACCCCCCCAGTGCCCATACCTGCCCCACAAGCACCCCACTGCCCCCATACCTTTGCCCATGCACCCCCAGACCCCATACCTGACCCCCCCAGCCCCCATATCTGCCCCACACGCACCCCCCAGCCCCCATACCTGCCCCCCAAGCACCCCCCCACCCCATACCTGCCCCCCACGGCCCCCCCATCCCCCACACCCTCCCCCCAAGTCTCCCCCAGCCCCCCCCCAGCCCCTGTACCCCCCTCCAGCCCCCCCCAGCCCCTGTACCCCCCCCCAGCCCCCGAACCTGCCCTAAACCCACCCCCCCCGCCCCCGTTACCCCTCCCCCGTGTGCCCCCCAGCCCCTACACCCGGCCCCACGCCCCCCACGGCTCCCGTTCCTGCCCCCCCCATGGACCCCCCATATCCCCCCCATGTCCCCCCATGACCCCCCCCCGGTGCTGCCCCCCCCCGCCCCTCACCCACCTCTGGGTCCCGCCGCCCGGCGAGCTCCGTGCGCCCCGCCCCGCGCATGCGCCGCTGGGGGGGGGTGGAGCCCCGGGGGGCGGTGACGAGGGGCGGGGCTTGTGAGGGGGCGGGGCCTACAGGGGGAGGGGCCTACAGGGGGAGGGGCCGTGCGGGGTGGGGGAGGGGAAGGGCAGGGGTTGTGTAACGGGGGTGCGGGGGGGGCACGGGCAAAGGGGGTGTGCAGGGAGGGGGGGTTATAAATGGCTCAGGATTCAAATTAGGATTAAATAAAAAAAATAGGATTTATTGAAAGAACACAAAGGAACAGGGGTGAGCAAACAGCGCTGGGTGCGCCGGGAGGCTCCGCTGCACCAGGACGCACAGCGGGTACATCCAGCAGCTGATTTTTGTGCTCCTAGGCTGATTCATCTCCATTACTACTTCTAAAAAATAATAGATTATTAGAATTAGCTTCCGGGGTGCAGTGCCTCCTACTGGAGCATGCGCAGTCTCCTCTGGGGTCTCTTCTGGGGGTCTCTGGGGGTCTTCCATGCTGAAGGCTCGCAGTCTTCCTCTCCCCCTTTGTACTCACTGGGCACCATCCCAAGTTTATAGAACATCCTCTTCAAATCTTGTCTCCCAGCCGTCCTTCAGCTTCTTTCTCCTTCCTCTTAATCTCTCGGCCCCCCTAAGCAGATCCCAAAGATCCGCATAGTATCCCATAACAGTCACTAGTTGTTATCAGTTGTTCTGAGACTCCCAGACATCAAACACAAACAGCTTCACGAGTAATTAAAACATTCTTCCCCAGCCATTCACAGACTCATCCATAGCAGTGTTAGAAATAGAAGTCCGGAATAACAAAAGCAAACAGGTTCATAAATGTAAGGAGTGATAAATTGACTAGAGTGAGGGGGAGACTGGGACACCCTGCAGCCGTGGTTCAGGAATTGGATTGCCAGTGCAGGGCCCAGAGGCAGACAGGATTCAAACAGGATTGTTCTTTATGGACGCCAATTGTGAAAACCTTCCTCACAGTGTGCAAGGCAGGGGGGGCGTGCAACGGGTGTGCAAGGCAAGGGGTGTGCAAGGGGGGGCATGGGGCTGGGGGCGTGCAATGGGGCTGTGCTCTGGGGTGTGCAACGGGTGTGCAAGGCAGGGGGGTGTGCAATGGGGTTGTGCTATGGGGTGTGCAATGGGTGTGCAAGGTGGGGGGCAGTGTGTGTGTGAGCAAGGAGCCGAGCACCAGGGGTGTATGGGGGGGGGGTGTGCAAGGAGCTGTGTGCAAGGGGGGAGCAGGGGGGTGGGCGTGCAATGTGGCAGTGCAAGGCACCACGCACTGTGGGTGGCTGTGCAGGGTGTGTGGGGGGGCTCACCAAGGGCCTGGAGCCCTGGCACCGGGACGGGGGTCTGGGGGCTGCTCCAGGGGGGGTCCCCAAACCCCTAGGGTGCAGCTGGGGGGTGCCTGATGAGGAGGGGGGAACACAGAGGAGCCCCCAGCCTGGGGACACATCACTGGGGGAGGGGGACACATCACCGGGGGGTCACACCCCCTCCCCCCATCCATCCATTTTCACCCCTTCCCCACTTTTCAGCACCCAAATCCCGCAGCAGAACGGCTTGGCGGGGGTCACCCCAACAGCTCCAGGGGGACACGGGGGGGGGTCCCCATCTCCCACCCACATCCCCTCGGCACCCTGAGTTAGGCGACGCAACGTCGAGCTTGGGCACCACCTTTTATTTGCTGCCCCCGTCCCGCTGCCCCCGCTCAGTCCCCCAGCAGCGCGGTGACCTCCCGGACGTGCTCGCGCACCACGCGGTCCAGCACGGCGTGCACGGCCCTGCAGGCGCCGCCGGCCGCCTCCAGCACGGCCCCCAGGCGGTCCTGGTGCAGCCGCGAGTCCAGCTGCAGCAGGGCCATGTGGCCCGAGGTGGGCAGCAGCGCCAGGGCCGCCTGCGGGCCCCCCGCCGCCTCCTCCAGGTAGCTGAGGTCGGCCAGCGCCGTGTCCTCCACCAGCCCGGCCGAGCTGGCGCAGACGTAGTCCCGCAGCGGGATGCCGGCGTCGATCACGGCCAGCGTGGCGGCGTTCACGCAGGCGCAGTAGTTGCCCCCGTCCGCCTGCAGGATCTGGGGAGGGGACGTGATGAGAGGAGGGTGAGGGGGTCCCCGTGCCGGGCCCCGCAGCCCCCCAGGAGGAAGAGGGGATGGGCACAGCTCGAGGGGCTGCCCCCGTCCCTTCCCTTCCCTTCCCTTCCCTTCCCTTCCCTTCCCTTCCCTTCCCTTCCCTTCCCTTCCCTTCCCTTCCCTTCCCTTCCCTTCCCTTCCCTTCCCTTCCCTTCCCTTCCCTTCCCTTCCCTTCCCTTCCCTTCCCTTCCCTTCCCTTCATTTCCTCTTTCCTTTCCCTCCCCTTTCCCTTTCCTTTCCCTTCCCTTCCCCTTGTTTCTTTTCCTTTCCTTCCCTTTTTCCTTTCCTTTCCCTTCCCTTTCCCTCTCCTTTCCATTCCCGTCCCTTTTCTTCCTTTTCTTCCTTTTCCTTTCCTTTTCCTTTCCTTTTCCCTTCCCTTTTTCCTTTCCTTCCCTTTTTCCTTCCCACTTCCCCTTCCCTTCCTTTCCCTTTCTTTTTCCTTTTCCTTGTTTCTTTTCCTTGTTTTTTTTTTCCTTGTTTCTTCTCCTTTCCTTCCCATCTCTTCCCTTCCTTTTCCTTTCCTTCTTTTTCCCTTCTCTTTCCCCTTCCCTTCCCATTTCCTCTTTCCTTTCCCTCCCTTTTTCCTTCCCTTCCCTTTTTCCTTCCCTTTCCCCTTCCCTTTCCTTCCCCTTCCCTTTTTCCTTTTGTTTCTTTTCCTTGCCTTCCCTTTCCCCTCCCTTTTTTCTTTTCTTTCCCCTTTCCTTTCTCCTTTCCCTTCCCTTTTCCCTTTCATTTCCCTTCCCTTTCCTTTCTCCCTTCCCTTCTTTCCTTTTAATTTTCCTTTCCCTTTTCCCTTTCCCTTTTTCCATCCCTTTCTATCCCCTCCCCATCCCCATCTCCCATTGAGGAACTGTCCCCCCCCCCCACATCCCAGCTCCCCACAGTGCCCCCCCCTCCCCACCCCATGCAGAGGGACCGTCCCCGTCCCCAACCCTTCTGAAGGGAAAATCCCCATGGAGGGGCCATCCCTGGGCGTCCCTGTGCACAGGGGGGCATCCTGTCCCCAGCCCCATGTCCCCATCCCCATGTCCCCGTCCCCATGTCCCCGTCCCCATGTCCTCATGTCCCACACAGCAGGAATGCCCTGCCTGGTCCCTGTCCCCATCCCATCCCCATGTCCCCATCCCGTCCCTGTGTCACCATCCCCATGTCCCCATGTCCCAGTCCCCATGTCCCTGTCCTGTCCCCACCCCCATGTCCCCATCCCCATGTCCCCATGTCCCCATGTCCCACACAGCAGGAATGCCCTGCCTGGTCCCTGTCCCCATCCCATCCCCATGTCCCCGTCCCCATGTCCTTGTCCTGTCCCCATGTCCCCATCCCGTCCCCGTGTCCCCACCCCCATGTCCCCACCCCCATGTCCCCATCCCATCCCCATGTCCCCATCCCCATGTCCCCATCCTGTCCCTGTCCCCAAGTCCCCATCCTGTCCCCATCCCGTCCCCATGTCCCCATCCCCACGTCCCCATCCTGTCCCCATCCCCATGTCCCCAAGTCCCCATCCTGTCCCCATCCCCATGTCCCCATCCCCACGTCCCCATCCCCACGTCCCCATCCCCACGTCCCCATCCCATCCCTGTGTCCCCATCCCCATGTCCCCATCCCGTCCCCATGTCCCCATCCTGTCCCCATGTCCCCATCCCATCCCTGTGTCCCCATCCCCACGTCCCCATCCCCACGTCCCCATCCTGTCCCCATCCCGTCCCCGTGTCCCCGTCCCCACCTGCACGTAGATGTCGATCTGGGAGCGGGGGAAGAGCTGCGTGAGGATGGCGGCCTCGAAGGTCTGCTTGAGGTGCAGCGACATCTCGCTGGCCTTGCGGTCGCCGTGGGGCCGCCGCTTGCGCTCGCCCGTGCTGAAGGTGGCCATGCTGTACTGGCAGTTCACCAGCGCGCGGTCCGGCAGCGCCTTGCTGCGGGGGCCGCGCATCTGCGGGAGGGGAGAGGGTCAGGGTGGGGCGGGGGAGAGGGTCAGGGGGTGAGGGTCAGGGGAAGAGGGTTGGGGGTGGGATAGGGGGAGACGGTCAGGGGATGGGATGGGGGGGAGAGGGTTAGGGGTGAGATGGGGGATAGGGTCAGGGTGATAGGATGAGGGGGAGAGGGGCAGGGGTGGGGCAGGGGGAGAGGGATGGGGGGGAGAGGGTCAGGGGTGGGGTGGAGGAGGGGGTCAGGGGCTGGGACAGGGGGTGGGATGGGGGAGAGGGTCAGGGGAGAGGGTCAGGGGGATGGGATGGGGAGGAGAGGGTCAGGGGTGGGATGGGAGAGAGGGTTGGGGGAGAGGGATGGGGGGAGAGGGTCAGGGGGTGGGATGGGGGTGGGATGGGGGGAGAGGGATGGCGGGGACAGGGTTGGGGGTGTGATGGGGGGGAGAAGGTCAGGGGTGGGGGAGAGGGTCAGGGGAAAGGGTAAGGGGGAGAGGGTCAGGGAGTTGAATAAGGGGGTGAGGGATTGGGGGAGAGAGGGTCAGGGGGAGAGGGATGGGGGGCAGAGGGTCAAGGGGTGGGATGGGGAGGGATGGGGGGAGAGGGTCGGGAGAGAGGGTCAGGGGTGGGATGCGGGGAGAGGGTTGGGGGGGTGGGATGGGGAGGAGAGGGTCAGGGGGTGGGATGGGGGAGAAGGTCGGGGGAGAGGGTCAAGGGGGTGGACAGGGGAGAGGGTCAGGGAGGTAGGGTGGGGGGGAGAGGGTCAGGGGTGGGATGGGGGGAGAGTGATGGAGGAGAGAGGGATGGGGGGGTGGGACGGGGGAGAAGGAGATGGGGGGAGAGGGTCAGGGGGTGCCCCCCCCTTCCCTCCCCTGCCCCCCCCCCTCCCCCCCCGGCCCTCCCGCGGCCTCCCCCTCCCCCCCCCGGCCCCGCTCACCTCGTGGGGGCCGTAGACGACGGCGAGCGCCTTGGTGTTGCCCTGCTCGATGTAGGCCGAGCCGTCGGGCTGCGCGAACACCCCCATGCGGGCCCGCAGCTTGCGCAGCTCGGCGGGGCGGCGCCCGTCGGGCCGGAACCCCTCGGCCGACAGCAGCTCCAGCGCCGCCATCGCCCCGCGGCCCTCCCCGGGACTACAACTCCCGGCGTGCACCGCGCCGGGCCGCGGCTCCCGGCGTGCACCGCGGCGCCACCTCCCTCCCACCCAGCGGGACTACAAGTCCCGGCACGCCCCGCGGCCACGCCCCGAGGGCACCGCCCCGAGGGCACCGCCCCCCTCCGTGGACACGCCCCCCCCTGAGGGGCGGGGCGAGGCGCGGCCAGCACGGGACCGGCACCGGGAGCGGGGACAGGGGGCGGGGAGGGGGCGGGGCGGGGGCGGGGCCGAACGGGACCGGGACGGGACGGGACGGGACGGGACGGGACAGGGAGGACCGGGAGGGACCGGGCGGGACCGGGCAGCACCGGGCAGCACCGGACAGCACCGGGCGACACCGGACCGGACCGGACCACACCGGGCCGTACCGGACAGCACCGGACCGGACCAGGTAGTACCGGGCAGGACCGAACCGGGCCGTACCGGGCAGCACCGGACAGCACCGGACAGCACCGGACCGGACCAGGTAGTACCGGACTGCACCGGGCATTACCGGATAGCACCGGGCAGTACCGAACCGGGCCGTACCGGGCAGTACCGGGCAGTACCGGGCGATACCGGGCAGTACCGGACCGCACTTTACCGGGCCGTACCGGGCCGTACCGGGCAGGGCCGCCCCGCCATGGCGGCGCCGGTCCCCGCCGGGTTCCAGTTCGCCATCGACCGCGGCGGCACCTTCACCGACGTCTTCGCCCGCTGCCCCGGCGGCCGCGTCCGCGTCCTGAAGCTGCTCTCCGAGGACCCGAGCTACGGAGACGCCCCCACCGAGGGCATCCGCCGCGTCCTGCAGGAGGTGCGGCACCGGGACCCCCCCGGGACCCTCCCCGTGGGATCCCCCCGGGACCTGAGGACTCCCCCCGGGACCCCCCGGGGATCCCCCTTGGGCCCTACCCCCGGGAATCCCCCCAGGGACCCCCCCCGGGACCCTCCCAGCTCCCTCCCCGTGCCCCCCCAGCACCAGACCCCGCTCCTTGTACTGGTCCCGTGCCCCCCCCCAGTAAGGGGGGGCTGCTGGGGGGCGGTGGGGCGATGGGACCCCTGCTCCGTGCCCGGTGGGGTGGTGGGACCCCCGCCCCTTGTCCCCGTGGGGAGGGGTGCGGTGGGACCCCCACTCTGTGACCCCAGGGGTGGTGGGGTGGTGGGACCCCCTGGGGGCAGCGGGACCCCTGCCCTGTGTCCCTGGGGGCAATAGGGTGGTGGGACCCCCGCCCTGTGACCCCAGGAGTGGTGGGACCCCCTCTCCATGTCCCCAAGGGCAGGGGGGCGGTGGGACCCCCAGCTCTGCACCCCCAGGAGTGGTGGGACCCCCACTCCATGCCCCCAGGAGTGGTGGGGTGGTGGGACCCCTGCTCCGCACCCCATTCCATGCCTGGTGGGGTGGTGGGACCCCCACTACGAGTCCCTAGGGACCCCCACTCACACCCCCCCGGGGCCATGGGGCTGATTTGGGGCCGTGTCAGGAGATGGGGGTGGCGGTGCCGCGCGAGCGCCCGCTGGACACGTCGCGCATCGAGTGGATCCGCATGGGCACCACGGTGGCCACCAACGCGCTGCTGGAGCGCCGGGGCGAGCGCGTGGCCCTGCTGCTCACCCGCGGCTTCCGCGACCTCCTGCACATCGGCACCCAGGCGCGGCCGCGCATCTTCGACCTGGTGAGAGGCGGCGCCGCGTGGGACTGGGGTGGGGTGTCCCATATTTGCACTGGGATCGGGGTGGGGTGTCCCTGTCACCTGCACTGGGATCGGGGTGCCCCATAACCTGCACCAGGATTGGGGTGGCATGTCCCCATCTGCACTGGGATCGGGGTGTCATGTCCCCGTCACCTGCAGTGGGATCAGGGTGCCCCATAACCTGCACCGGGATCGGGGTGGTGTGTCCCTGTCACCTTCACTGGGATCGGGGTGCCGTGTCCCCATCACCTGCACTGGGATCGTGTGGTGTGTCCCCATCTGCAGTGGGATTGGGGTGGCGTGTCCCCATCATCTGCCCCATCACCTGCACTGGGATTGGGGTGCCATGTCCCCATTTGCACTGGGATTCGGGTGCCATGTCCCCATTTGCACTGGGATCGGGGTGCCATGTCCCCATCTCCTGCACTGATGTTGGGGTACCACCTGCCCCAGGATTGGGGTGCCGTGGCCCCATTTGCACCGGGTTTGGGGCAGTGTCCCCCTCTCACCTGTGCCAGGATCGGGGTGCTGTGTCCCCACAACCCACACTGGGATCGGGGTGCCGTGTCCCCCCCATAACCCACACCGGTGTCGGGGTTCCCCACCCCTTCTCCCCGCACCACCCATGCTCGGGGCAGCGTCCCGCAGCGCCCCACACCCTCGGTGCTCCCGGCACCCCGTCCCGGTGACCCTCAGCACCCAGTCTGTGTGGCACGGCCCCGTCACCCGCACCGCGTCCCCGTGCCCCTCGCTGCCCGCGCTGGCGGTGCCGTGTCCCGGTTCCCGTCCCCATCCCGGTTGCCGCTCGCGCTGCCTCCTCCCCGCACCGCGTCCTCTGCCCGGCGCAGACGTCCTTGAAGGCCCCGGCTGCGCGTGGCCGCGTCCCGCCAGCGCCGCTGGGCCCCAGCCCGGCCCCGTGCCAGCCTCGGCCCCGTGCCAGCACCCTCCCTCCCCCTTCCCCACGCCGCCGGCGCTCGCGGTCACGGTCACGGTCACGGGCGCTCCCCCCCAACGCCCCGGAGCCGTGCCGGTGTCGGGGACCCCCCGTGCCCTCCCCGTGCGCACCCGCAGCGCGGTGTCGCGGCGCAGGAGGCGGCGATGCCCGCGGCGCTGTACGAGGAGGTGATCGAGGTGGACGAGCGGCTCATCCCGCAGCAGCCCGGCTGCCGCCTGCCCGGCTCCGAGGCGCTGCCGCGGCTGGCAGGTGGGTGCGGGGCCGGGACCACCGGGCTGTGTGTGTATGTGTGTGTGTGGGGGGGGTGCCGTGCCGCCGAGCCCCCCACCCCGGACGCCCGCCTTGTCCCCAGGCTGCACCGGGGACACCCTCCTGCTGTGGCGGCCCCTGGACCTGACGGCGCTGCGGCGGGAGCTGGAGCGGGTGCTGGCCCGCGGCATCCGCAGCCTGGCCGTGCTGCTGCTGCACTCCTACGCGTGAGTTCCCCACGGGATGGGGGGCACGGGGGGGCTCCGTCCCACCCCATCCCACCCCGTCCCACCCTGTCACCCCTCTCGCCGGCAGCTGGCCGGGCCACGAGGAGCAGGTGGGGGCGTTGGCGCGGGAGCTGGGCTTCCAGCACGTGTCCCTGTCCTCGGCGGTGACGGCGATGGCGCGGGCGGTGCCGCGGGGGCACACGGCGTGCGCCGACGCCTACCTCACGCCCTGCATCCGCCGCTACCTCGACGGCTTCTGCGCCGGCTTCGCCGAGCGCCTGCGGGTGAGTCGGAGCCGGGTGCGGGGCTCGGGGCAAGGGGGGGGTGCCCGGCCCCATAAACTCACCGCACCGCCCGCCCGCCCCCCAGGGCGTCCCGGTGCTCTTCATGCGCTCGGACGGCGGCCTCACGCCCATGGAGCATTTCAGCGGTGCCCGCGCCGTGCTGTCGGGGCCGGCGGGCGGCGTGGTGGGCTACGCCGTCACCACGTACCGGCAGCAGGACGGGCAGCCCGTCATCGGCTTCGACATGGGGGGTGAGTGGGGCTGGGGGCTGGAGGTGGGGGGGGTGCGGGGGGCGCGGGGCCGGGGCTGAGCCGCGCTCCCCAGGCACCTCGACGGACGTGAGCCGCTACGCCGGGGAGTACGAGCACGTCTTCGAGGCCACCACGGCCGGCGTCAGCATCCAGGCACCGCAGCTCGACATCAACACGGTGGCGGCTGGGGGGGGCTCCATGCTGTTCTTCAGGTGGGGACGGGGTGGGGGGGGGATGGGGATGGGGTGGGATGGGGATGGGGATGGGATGGGGAGGAGATGGAGATGGGATGGGGATGGGATGGGATTGGGGTTGGGGATGTGGATGGGATGGGGATGGGATTGGCATGGGTGGGGGATGGAGGTGGGATGGCTTTGGGATGGGATGGGATGGAATGGGGATGGGATGGGGATGGGATTGGGACTGGGATAGGATTGCCATGGGTTGGGGATGCAGGTGGGATGGTTTTGGGATGGGGATGGGATGGGATGGGGATGGGATGAGGATGGGGACATGCCCTTCCCCACCCCGCTGTCTCCCCCTCCAGGTCCGGGCTCTTTGTGGTCGGCCCCGAGTCAGCCGGAGCGCACCCCGGCCCCGCCTGCTACCGGAAGGGTGAGCGGGGGGCACGGGGCAGTGGGGGCTGTGCCATGGGGCCCCCCTCACCTCCCCCATCCCATCCCCATCCCGACCCCATCCCCACACACAGGGGGGCCGCCGACCGTCACCGACGCCAACCTGTGCCTGGGCCGCCTGCTGCCCGAGTTCTTCCCCCGCATTTTCGGGCCGGGCGAGGACCAGCCGCTGTGCCGCGACGCCGCCCTGCGCGCGCTGCGGGGCCTGGCCGAGCGGGTGGGCGCGGGGGCCCCCGGCCAGCCCCCGATGTCGGTGGAGGAGGTGGCCATGGGCTTCATCCGCGTGGCCAACGAGGCCATGTGCCGGCCCATCTGCGCCCTGACGCAGGTGGGCGCAGTGCCGCGGGGGTCCCCCCACCCCCCCCATCGTCTCCGTTCCTGCCGGCGCCGATTCACCGTTTTCTCCCCCAAAACAGGCGCGAGGCCATGACACCTCCCGCCACGTGCTGGCCTGCTTTGGGGGCGCGGGGGGACAGCACGCCTGCGCCATCGCCCGCGCCCTGGGCATGAAGAAGGTTTTCATCCACAAGTACGCGGGGGGCCAGGACGGGGTCCCCCAGCCCGGTCCGGGGGCGCGGGGCGGGCGCTGAGGCCGCCGCCGGCGCTGGGTGCCCGCAGGTACAGCGGGGTGCTGTCGGCGTACGGGATGGCGCTGGCAGACGTGGTGCACGAGGCGCAGGTGCCCTGCGCCCTCCGCTACGAGCCGGCCGCCTTCGCCCAGCTGGACGAGCGCATCGCCGCGCTGGAGCAGGAGTGCCGGCAGGCGCTGGCGGCCCAGGGCTTCTCCAGGTGAGGGGTGGTCCCGAAGCGCCCCCACCGCGTTGTGTGTCCCCCCCTTCCCAGCCCCCTGACCCCTTTCTGGCCCCGCAGCGACCAGATCCACACCGAGGCGTTCCTGCACCTGCGCTACGAGCGCACCGACTGCGCCCTGATGTGCTCGGCCAAGGGGCACCCCCCGACCCCCAGCTCCTGCCGTGCCGGGGACTTCGCCGCCGCCTTCGCCAGCCGGTGCGTCCCTACCGGCACCCCTGGCTTAGGGGGGGGGCCTCCCCCACCCGGCCACGCTCACCCCCTCCCCGTGCCACAGGTACAGGACGGAGTTTGGCTTCACCATCCCCGACCGCGCCGTGGTGGTGGATGACGTGCGGGTGCGCGGCACCGGCAGCACCGGCATCAGCTGCGAGAGCCCGCTGGCACCCAGTGGGGAGCCGCCGCGCGTGGAGACGGTGAGGGGGGCGCGGGGTCCGGCCCTGACCCCCCCACACGGGGCTCTGGGTGAGGGAGGGGCCTCGCGGGACTGGAGCTGCGCCGGCCCCGCAGGTGACGCGGTGCTACTTCGAGGAGGGGTACCTGGAGACGCCGGTGTTCCTGCTGGAGCAGCTCTCCTGCGACCACTCCATCCCCGGCCCCGCCATCATCATCGACAAGAACAGGCAGGAGATGGGGGCTGGGGGGTCCCAGGGGGGCTGGTGGGGACCCCGGGGGGCTGGCGGGGACCCTGGGGAGGTGGCAGGGACCCTGGAGAGCTGGGGGGGACCTGAGGGGGCTGGGAGGACATCAGGATGCTGGCAGGGACCTTGGAGAGCTGGTGGGGCCCCTGGAGAACTGGTAGGGACCCCAGGGTGCTGGAGGAGGGTCCCCAGAGGGTTTGGAGGGTTGGGGGGTCTGGGGAGCTGGTGGGACCCCAGGGTGCTGGTGGGACCCCAGGGTGGGGTTCCGCATGGACCATGGGGACCCGGGCACCGGGGTTCCCTCCCTGTGGGGCCAAGGAGTGGGAGCGAGCCAGCCCCGTCCCTATTTTGGGCACGGCTCCGTGCCGCCCCTTGGCGCCAGGGCCGCCCCCCCACGCCACGTCCCCCCCCCGACCCCAGCACCATCCTGGTGGAGCCGGGCTGCACCGCCAGCCTGACGGAGCTCGGCGACGTCTGCATCGCCGTGGGCTCGGGGCGGCCGAGCGCCGTGGGCACGCAGCTCGACCCCGTGCAGCTCTCCATCTTCTCCCACCGCTTCATGAGCATCGCAGGTGGGCACAGCCACCGGGCCGGGGGGGGGGGGTTCGTCTGGAGTTGTGGGGGGGGTCCCGGGTGAAATCCGTGGGGCTGGGGGCTTGTGTCCCCCCCCCTCAGGGCCCGCCCGGCCCCTCGGTGCCCCCGCAGAGCAGATGGGCCGGATCCTGCAGCGCACGGCCATCTCCACCAACATCAAGGAGCGCCTCGACTTCTCCTGCGCCCTTTTCGGGCCGGACGGGGGGCTGGTGTCCAACGCCCCCCACATCCCCGTGCACCTGGGCGCCATGCAGGAGACCGTCCAGTTCCAGGTGAGGGGGTGCCTCGTAGCCCACCCCCCCCCGAGCCCCCTCCACGACCCCTGTGGGGCTGAGCCCCCCCCAAAACCCGCTGCCATCGCAGATCCGCAGGCTGGGGGACGACCTGCGGGAGGGGGACGTGCTCCTCAGCAACCACCCCTGCGCCGGGGGCAGCCACCTGCCCGACCTCACCGTCATCACCCCCGTGAGTGCGGCACCCGGGGACACGCGGGGTGGGGGTACTCGGGGGCTGCACAGGGACACCCCACAGACACCCTGGAGGTGGCCCCATGGGCGCCCCGTGGACAGACCATGGGCACCCTGGGGACACCACCAGGACACCCTGGGGACACTGCGCGGGCACCCTGGGGTCACTCTGGGGACACCCCGGACACCGCAGGGACACCCTGGGGACACCTTGGAGACACCCTGGGACACCTTGAGGACACACTGGGGACACCGCAGGGACCCCCTGGGGATACCCCCTGGGGACACACCGGGGACACCCTGGGGACACCACAGGGACATTTTGGGGACACCCTGGAGACTCCCTGGAGACCCCTTGGGGACCCCCTGGGGACACACCGGGGACACTGCAGGGACTCCCTTGGGACACCCTGGGGGCACTGTGGGGACACTTTGGAGACCCCCTGGGGATACCCTGGAGACCCCAGGGGACACCATGGGGACCCCCTGGAGACACCTTGGGGACACCCTGGGGACACCCCGGGGACCTCACACCAGCCCCTCCGCAGGTCTTCTGGCCCGGCGTCCCCAAGCCCGTCTTCTTCGTGGCCAGCCGCGGGCACCACGCGGACATCGGGGGCATCACGCCCGGCTCCATGCCCCCCCACTCCAAGGCGCTGCACGAGGAGGGGGCCGTCTTCGTCTCCTTCAAGCTGGTGAAGGACGGCGTCTTCCAGGAGGAGGGTGGGTGTGCGGCGGGGACGGGGACAAGGGACAAGGGACAAGGGACGGGGACGGGCGCCACCGCCACCTTCCCCACGCCGCTCACCCGTCCCCGCAGCGGTGACCGAGGCCCTGATGGCGCCGGGCCGCCTGGCGGGCTGCAGCGGGACCCGCAACCTGCAGGACAACCTCTCGGACCTGCGGGCGCAGGTGGCTGCCAACCAGAAGGGCATCCAGCTGGTGGCCGAGCTCATCGGCCTCTACGGGCTCGGCGTGGTGCAGGCCTACATGGGACACATCCAGGTAGTGCCCGCGCCCCCCTCCCCGTGATGCCGCCACCCCCGTCCTACCGGCCCCTGATGCCGTCCCCGTCCCCAGGCCAACGCGGAGCTGGCCGTGCGCGAGATGCTGAGGGGCTTCGCCGCCCGCTGGGGCGCAGCCGTGGAGGCTGAGGACCGCATGGACGACGGCTCCCCCATCCGCCTGCGGGTGCAGGTGGACCCCCAGGAGGTGGGCACGGGGTGGCGGGGCCTGGGGGCAGCGTCCCCCTGCACCCCACTGCGCCCTGCCACGTCTCCGTGTCCCCCGCCCCGTGTCCCCGCAGGGCAGCGCCGTGTTCGATTTCTCGGGCTCCGGGCACGAGGTGTACGGGAACTGCAACGCCCCCCGCGCCATCACGCTCTCGGCCCTCATCTACTGCCTGCGCTGCATGGTGGGGCAGGACATCCCGCTCAACCAGGTGGGCACCGGGACCCCCGGCCATGAAGGGACCCCCGAGCACCAGGACCCCTAGCATGGGGGCACCCAGTTACATAGGGACCCCCGAGCACCGGGACCCCTGGCGTGGGGGCACCCGGTTACATAGGGACCCCCGAGCACTGGGACCCCCAGTGTGGGGGCACCTGGTCACATAGGGACCCCTGAGCACCGGGACCCCTGGGCTGTCCACAGGAGCGGGTCAGAGCCCTGGGGGATGAGGGACATTGGGGTAGGGGGTCCTGGGACCTTGTTTCTTGGGGCAGGAGCTTTTTGGGGTTCTGCTCCGTGGGTCTGGGTGCTCACCCCCAGCTGTGTCCCTGCCCCCCCAGGGCTGCCTGGCCCCCGTGCGCGTCATCATCCCCAAGGGCTCCATCCTGGACCCCTCGCCCGAGGCCGCGGTGGTGGGGGGCAACGTGCTGACCTCGCAGCGGGTGGTGGACGTCATCTTCAAGGCTTTCGGGGTCTGCGCTGCCTCCCAGGTAGGGCGGGGGCTGGGGAGGGGGACACACGGGATGTGGGGCCGGACCCTTCCCCCGGCACCTCTCCCCAGGGCTGCATGAACAACGTCACCTTCGGGAACGAGCGCGTGGGCTACTACGAGACGGTGGCGGGGGGCGCGGGGGCCGGTCCCCGCTGGCACGGCCGCAGCGGGGTGCACACGCACATGACCAACACGCGCATCACCGACCCCGAGGTCCTGGAGCAGCGGTGGGTGCAGGGCCGGGGGGGGGGCCGCGCCGGGTCCCGCGCCGCCTGACCGCACGACCCCCCAGGTACCCCGTGGTCCTGCAGCGCTTCGAGCTGCGCCGCGGCTCGGGGGGCGCCGGGCGCTACCGGGGGGGCGACGGCGTGTGCCGGGAGCTGCTCTTCCGCCAGGACATGGTGCTGTCGGTGCTGAGCGAGCGCCGCGCCATCCAGCCCTACGGCCTGCGAGGTGAGCCCTGCGCCCTGCCCCACGGCACACCCCACGGCACACCCCACGGCACACCCCACGGCACACCCCACGGCGTGCCCCACGGCGCCCCACTCACCCCCGTGTCCCCGCAGGAGGCAGCCCCGGCGCCCTGGGGCTCAACCTGCTGCTGCGCCGCGACGGGCCAACCATCAACCTGGGCGCCAAGACATCGGTGCCGGTGCAGCCGGGGGTGAGATGCGTGTGCCCCCCCCCCCCGGCCCTGTGCCCTTCGTCCATCCCCTCCCCATGACCGCCTCCCTCCTCGCCCCTCCGCAGGACGTCTTCTGCCTGCAGACCCCCGGCGGGGGCGGCTTCGGGCCCCCCGGGGATGCCGGGGACGCCGAGGATGGTGCGGAGCCAGCGGCGCCCCGGAGCTTTGCGGAGCGCGGGAGCCTCTTCGAGTACCGGCGGGCGCAGGAGGCCGTGTGAGGGCCCCGGGCCCCGAGCTGGGGGCTATGGGGCAGCCCCCAGCCCAGCTACGCACGCCCCACGGGGCAGCCCCCACCCTAGGTAGGCAGACCCCGTGGGGCAGCCCCCAGCCCCACACACGCACACCCCAGGGGGCAGCCCCCCAGGACCAGGTACGCACAGCCCCAGGGCGGCCCCGTGTCCCCCCGTACGCACAGCCCGGGGGGCAGCCCCCCACCCCATATGCACACTCCCTGGGGCAGCCCCCCCAGACCCAGCTCCGCACACTCCCGGGGGCCTCCCCTGGCCTCTGCCCCCCACTCCAAGGCAGGGGGGGCCGGAGGGTCCCCCCGCTGCGGGGCAGGGCTCAGGGTCCCTCCGTGGGGCACCCTCTCCCCCCGTGTCCCTCCCCACCGCCCCCGTGCCCCCACGCTTGTGCCTCACCACCCCCGGCCCCCACGCAGCCCCAGGACCCCTGCCCGCGCCCCCCGGGGCTCAGCCCCACAGCACCAGCTCCTCCCCGCTCCCCACCAGCTCAGTGCCTTCCAATAAACCAGCCTTCGGGCCACCCCGGCGTGGCAGCGTGTGGTGGGGGTCCCCGCGGAGCCGTCCCCGTGGAGCAGACCCCCAGGAACCGAGGGTCCCCCCACCCGGTGAGCCCCAAGGGGTCGTGGCCTTGGGGCTGGGGACAACGCAGTGGGGGGGGTGCACAATGGGGTGGTTGGGCAGTGGTGGGGGGCACAATGTGCGCGTGTCCCCCGGGGGGCCCTGCCCGGCCCCGCAGCCCCTCTGCGCCCCCTCCCCAACCATCCGCATCCCCTCCGCGCACGGCCCTGCTGCCCACATCGCTTTTATTTCTCTGCAAATAATAAAAAAAATACATGGTGTGAGGGCCGGGGGGGCTGCCCCCCCCCCCCCGGCCCAGGCTCACACACGTGGGGCTGCGCTGCCCCCCGGCAGCCCCCAGCCCCACGGATGTGTCCCTGGAGCCCTGTCGGTGCCGGCACCCCCCTTGTGCGTGGCGAGCCCCCTGGCCGCACTCCGGCTGTGGGGAGGGGGGCACGGCTCCGGCCGGCCCCCCAGGGGCTGTGTGCCCCCCCTGGGGCTGTGTGCCCCCCCTGGGGCTGCGTGCCCCCTCCCCAGTGCTCAGGGGGCCGTGGGGCTCACGGCGAGGCGCAGCGCCACGGGTAGGTGGTCGGAGCGCGAGGCCAGCTGGGTGATGAAGGAGAAGCCCTCCACCTCCTGCAGGGAGAGGAGCAGATGTTGGGGGAGGGTCTGGCGGGACCCCCCAGCCGTGCCCCCCCGGCACTCACCTCACGCAGCGGCTGGTTGTCGCGGCGTGGCCGGTACAGGACGTAGTCCACGCGCCGCCCCTGCCAGGCGTCACCGGCCTCGGGGTCGAGCTGCCCGCTGGACAGGATGGGGCCCGCCAGGAACTGCCGCCGGCCCCCGGGCTGAGAGAGCGTCCTGGGGGGGCACGGGGGTCAGGGGAGACCCCAGGGTCCCGCACCGGGGGGGGTGGGTGGGACCAGGGGGTGGGCACAGGGGGTCACGGGGGGCCTGGGGTCCTGCACTGGGGCGGGGGGCACAGACACACACTGGGGGGGACGGGCACCACAGCACCACCAGAGCCTGCAGCCTGTCCAGCAAGACATGGGGACACGGTGGCACCGGGACATGGTGGCACTGGGACGTGGTGACACTGGGACGCAGTGGCACCAGGACGCGGTGATGCGGGGACGCCCTCACACAAGGATGTGGTGGCGCAGGGACGCGGTCACACGAGGATGTGGCCGCACGGGGACTCAGTGACAGGGACACGGTGGCATGGGGATGTGGTGACGGGGGACATGGGGGTGCAGGGGCGCAGGGGGGAGCCCTGTGGCTGGGATCGAGCCCCCTCCCCTGGCCAGGGCAGTTTGGGCAGGGGCGTCCCTCTTCCCTCTTCCTCCACCCCATTGCCCCACCTGGGGACACCGGTGGCTTTCTGGGGACCCACAGTACCCGGGGCCATCCCCCCTCCCTCTCCCCGTGTCCCCAGCTGTCACCTCTTCATGTTCTCGGGGGTGGACACGGGCTCCTCGTAGATCTTCAGGTAGTCGAGCAGGGTGCCTGTGGGATGGGGACGGGGATGAGCAAGGGCCATCAGCGGGGGCTGCGCTGCCCCGTGCCACGTCCCCGGCCAGCCTGGGGCTCAGCAGAGCAGGATGGGGAGCGGGGACACGTCCCCATGGCCCTGCCCGAGGCACCAGCGCTGGCGCACGGGGACAAAGCCGGCGGCTGGGTGGCAGTCGGGTCCTACCCATGGCCCACGGCTCGTCCTGCTTGGGCCCCACGCGGCAGGGGTCCCGGTACAGCCTGAAGATCTCGTGGCTCTGGTTGGGTTCGTCACCTGCGGGGAGCAGGGGACACGTCACCGCCACCCCACTGGCCCCGACAGCCCCCAGCACCCGCAGGTGGCGTCCCGCAGCCCCCCCCCCCCAGCCCGTGCCCCCCGTCCCCACCTCGGGAGCAGTTGTCGAAGTTGAGGTCCCCGCAGAAGACGTCGAAGGCCACGATGTCCCCGCGCTGCTGGTGGGCGTCCTGGAAGAGCTGCACCCAGTGCAGCCCCAGCGTCAGCTGCTCGCTGCGGATGGCGGCGTCGGCTGCGCGAGGACACGGCGTCACCGGCTGTCCCAGCCCCCCACGCCCCCTCCCTGAGCCCCCCCAAAAGTCCCCCACTCACGTGCGGGTGCCTGCAGGTGGGTGCAGCTGAGGTACCCCACGACGCGCTGCCCCTGCGCGCAGCTCAGCAGCACCTGGGGGGATGCGGAGCCGTCAGGGGACGCGGCGCCCACCCCTGCTCCCCTCCTGGCAGCGGGGGGAGAACCGAGGGGGGGTGCTGGGGCCGTGGGCTGCGGTCACCTGGACGGAGAGCAGCCCCTTGGCGGACAGGGCGTCCTCGCGGGCGCCGTTGGGGTAGCAGTGGTACTGCACGGCCAGCAGCGGGTAGCGGCTGGCCAGGAAGAGCCCGCTGCCGAACAGCTTCAGCCCGCAGCCCCGCAGCCCGCGGGCCCCCACGTCGTAGACGATGTAGGGGAAGGATTTGGCCAGCTGCTGGCGCAGGCGGGCGGCGGCGCCCGCATCGTACACCTCCTGCAGGCAGAGGAAATCCGCGTCCGCCGGGAAGCGCTCGGAGAGCTCCGCCGGGAAGTGCCGGGACGCGTCCGCCGGGAGGAGCTTGGCCACGGTGCGCTCCGCCGCGGCCCCTTCCACCTCCACCGCCACGCTGCCGTAGTGCCAAGGGCCGGCCTCGCCGCGGGGCCGCGGGATGAGGCTGTGGTGGGCGCTGGGGGGCTCGGGCACGAGCTGCTGGGCGACGTAGGCGGCGCGCTCAAGCGTCCGGCCCAGGTTGCTGAACTTGGCCAACCCGCTGGGCAGCAGGCACAGGTTGGCGCTCACGAAGGTGAAGCCGCGGCGCTGCCGCAGGTCCCAGGACGGCGGTGCCGCGGCCGTCGTGGCGTGGTGGTGGTAGGCGAAGGGCCGGCGAGCCGCCTGCACGGGCAGCCACAGCAGCAGCCCCAGCGCCGTCAGGGGCAGCGAGAGCAGCAGCAGCGCCGCGCACGCCAGCCCCGCCAGCGCCCGCACGGTGCAGCCGCAGCAGCCGCGGCCTCGTGCCCGCTCCGCCGTGGTCGGCTGCAGGTCCAGGAGCCGGTTGAGGGCCCAGAAGCCGGGGCACAGCAGCCCCTGAGCCACCGCGTCCAGGGCCGCCAGCGGCCGGCTGGGGAAGGGGGACTCCCGCAGCACCATGGCGGGGGGCACCAGGGGGGTCTCGGGGCAGGCGGCTGCGTCCTGCTGCTCTGTCGGGGGGGGGCCGGGTCCGGCACCGCCAGCAGGGCCTGGGGGGGGGAGAGAGAGGGGTCAGGGCTGTGGGGGTCAGCGGGGAAGCGGCGGCACCGAGCAGCCAGGACCGGGACCCCCCCAGGACCGGGACCCCCCCAGGACCGGGAACCCCCAGTACCGGGAACCCCCAGGACTGGGACCCCCAGGACCGGGACCCCCCCACCCTCCGATGCCCTGGGCACCCACCGAGCCCCCCCCCCACGACGCACCGTTATGGAACAAGACCCCCCCCCACACCGGTGCAACCCCCCCGCCGTAACAGGTACGTACCAGGACCCCCCCCCAGTGCACGGGGCACGGACCAGGACCCCCCCCCTACCCCCCCCGCACCGGGTACGGACCAGGACCCCTCTCCGGCTGCACCGGGCACGGCCGGGTCCGGGACCCCCCCGCACCGCCCCGGTCCCGGCCCCGGCCCCGCCGCCACCGTGGGAACTTCCCGGGGGCGGCCCCGCCCCGCCCCGCCCCCCCCCGCCCCCAGCCCGCCCCCCCCGCTCCCGGCCCGCCCCGGCCCGGCCCGCGGGACCCCCCCACGCGTCCCCGCGTGCCCCCGGCCCGACCCCGGCCCCACGCGGGACGCGGAGCCCGGCCCCACGCGGGGCTGCCCCAGCTCCGGGGGGGGCGCGTGGGGGGCTTGGCCGGGGGCGCCTGCAGGGGAACGGGGGGATGGGGGCGCACGGGGCGGCACACGGGGACGGTGGCACAGGGGGTGGCACGCGTGGGGTGGCACGGGGGGTGGCACAGGGGGTGGCACGGGGGGTGACACGCGTGGGGTGGCACAGGGGACAGTGGCACGCAGGGTGGCTTCGGGGCTGGTGGCACACGGGACGGCACGCAGGGCAGCACGCACATGGCACATGTGGCCCCCCCTGCATGGCCAGGGGACCCCAGCCCCAAGCCCCCCGCCCTCGCAGCCCCCCGCTGGGCTCCCCCCAGCCGTGGCGTGGTGTCCCCTGTCCCCTGCAGTGCCGGCAGTTCTGTGCCCACCGTGTCACGGCGCAGCTCCTGGATCTGTCCCACCCGGCCGCGGTGTCCCCGGACCCCCAGACAGAGCGAGCCTGGGCACTGCCCGCACCCCTCGAGGCTGCTCCGTGCCCCTCCTGCCCCTCACCTGCCCACCAGCCCCTCGCCGACCCCGTGCTGCCAACCCCGGGCACCCAGAGCTGAGTGGGGTGGTGGGAACGAGGCCAGGACCGGGACTGGGACTGGGACTGGGACTGGGACCAGGACCGGCCGGCCTGGCCCGACCAGTTCCCCGGCACCGCCGTGCCCCGTGGCTGCGCTCCCGGACGGGAAGCGGCCCCAGTCCCGTGCCCGCATCCTCCTGCCCGCCTCGCCCGGGGCCGGTGACTCCTGCCTGACTCCACAGCCCCACGCTGTGAGACAGCCCCTCCGTCCGTCCGTCCGTCCGTCTGTCCATCCGTCTGTCCTGCCCTCTACCCTGGGAGTGCACGGGGCACTCGGGGACACTGCTCCATCCCCGTCCCATCCCACAGGCAGGGCACACGGAGCCACCAGGACCACGCCGGGCAGCAGCGTCCCCAGCCCGGGGACACCTCAGTGCCTCAACCTGCTCCTCACCAAAACCCCCATGGGGCACGCGGCCACGCTGCCTCCCATCACCCTGCCCCACCGTGTGGGGCTGGAGCGGCCCCGTCCCGTCCCGTGCCCTGCGGTGTGGGGGGTGCTGCGGCGTGACCCCTGCCCCACCGGCTCTGCCTGGTGCCGTGGGCGTGAGGACAGGCAGAGGCACGGGCAGGGGCTGACTCAGCCCAGGTCCTGCCTGTCCTGGCGCTTCCCGGACACGGCGCTCGCTCGGGGCAGCCCTGACTCCCACAGGGAAGTTAATTTGCGGTAATGAACACGTGAGTGTGAGCAGGACACGGCCCCTGCCCTGCTGTGCAGGAGGCGGTGTTGCCCCCCCCTGCTGAGCACCGGGACCACGGTGGGGTCCCTGGGCCACGGACACGGCCGGGCCACCCAGCCCCATGAGCAGTGACCCCTGCGCCACCTCCATCCCCGGCCACGGGTCACATCCCTCGGGCACACCGTGGCTCAGCCACGCTCGGCTGCCCATGGCCAGGGCCTGCCCGGCTCTCCCTGCCCGCGGCGGGCTCGGGGCCAGCAGCGCTGCAGGCACGGCCCCATGGTGCCGGCAGCTCTGCCCCATCCACCCCCGTTTGCCCCCAGGACCCCCTCGCGGCGCTGCCTCTGCCCCTGCGCCCGGGTCACTCCAGGCGGTGTCGGTGTCGGCGGTGCCGTGCCATGGTGCCTGCGGCACGGCTCGGTCCCGAGCTGCCTCCCTGGCTCCCTGCCCGCACTCCCCCCGGGGCCACGCCACCGCCCGCGTCCCCGCGCTCACCTCCGCGCCCTGCGGGGCCGGGGGCCATCGCCATCGCCGCCGCCACCTGCCCGCGTGTGCCGCGGCGCGCCGGGAGCTCAAGAGCTCGCAAACATCCGCTCGGCGCCGGCCGCCCCGCCGATTAATGACCCGCGGCCTCGGCCGTGACCCGCTGCCGCCCGCCCCGGCCGGACGGGCGCATTCCTGCCGGGATGCGTGGCCCGGGACGCCCGGCACCGCGGCCCCTGCCCGGCACCGTGGCTCCTGCCTCCGTGCGCCGGGGCTGGCGAGGCCGAGGTGGCGGCGGTGCGGCCCCAGCTCTGCACCTTGCCCAGTGCCAACGCCCGTGGTGGTAACCCCTTGAGTCCTGGGCTGGCGGCACCGCCGGGAGCGATGGCGCCCGGCGCTGATAAGAAGGAGAGATAAGGCTGGGGGAGGGCGGGGGGGCCGTTTCCGTCTTGGGGACCTTGAGCGGTTCTGTCCCCATGGGCAGGGGGAGCTCCCCCCACCCCCAGTTTGTCCCCTGGGGGCAGACACAAGGTGCAGAGCAGGGCCCTGAGACCCCCCAAATCCCCCCCACCCCCCCAGCAGGCAGCATTGCCTGTCCCTCTGCATGGGGAGGGAGCAGCCCCCACCAATTTTTGCCCCCCCCCCCATATCCTGGCTGCCCATCGCCCTCCTGCTGCCCCCGGGACTGGGGGGGCCACAGGTGTCCCCCCACCCCCAGCAGCCACGGAGCCACCACACAAGGGGGGGGGCAGAGGGACGCAGGGCCGGGTCCCACCAATGTAGGGGAACGGCCGATTGCTGGGGGGCAGCGCTGCCCCCATGGGTGGGAAACCCCCACCATGACCCCCCCACCCTGCCCCCACATCCCTGTCCCTGTCCCGGGCCCCCCATCATGGCCGATGGGGTGGGCACCGGGGGTGAGCACCCACTGGGGCTGCGGCGCCTTTTGGCACGGTGCCGGGGCTCCAGCCTGAACCTTTGGGTTGGGGACCCCGTGGCCTTGCCCTTCATCCCCATCCCGTCCCTGTCCCCGTCCCCATCCCCGTCCCTGTCCCTGTCCCCGTCCCCATCCCAGTCCCAATTCTGCCTTCACCCCATCCCCATCCCAATTCCCATCCCAATTCCCGTCCCCTCCCCGTCCCCTCGCGGCGTCCCCCACCTCTCCGCAGGCCGTTCAGCCCCCAGCCCCCCTTCAGGTGCCGCGTTTCGGGCGGTTTGCCCCAAGCTGCTGCTGCTGCTTCCTGCGCTGCTTCCCCTTCCCGCTGTGGTCAGCGGCTCCCACGGCGACGGCGGCGCCCCCGGCCGGGCTGGGGGCACGGCGAGGGCGGGGGTCGTGGGGAGGGCCGGGGGGCACGGCAAGGGTGGGGGGCACGGCGCGTGCTGCCCCCAGCCCCCAGGTCACCGCCAGCCGCGGCTCCGTGTGCAGCCCCTGTCCCCTGGCATGGCTGGGGGGGGCTGGGGGGCTCTGGGGGGGGCTGGGGGGACTCCTGGGGGGCTACGCACTCGCTGTGCACCCCCACATGTGCACAGGGCCCCTGGTGCCCCGGCACTGCTTTGCACGCCCAATGTCAACGTCACCGTCACCGGTGCCCCAGGGGACCTGCGGGGCTGGGGCGAGGCCGCAGGCGAGGCCGTGGGGACAGGAAACATTTTGGGGCGGGGGGGGGGCACCTTGTCCCCTCTCCCCCCAGTGCCACCGTGCCACAGGTGTCCCAGGCGCCCGTTCCCACGGGTGGCAGTGGCTGTCCCGGCTCTCACATCCCTGCCGGGGGCACCGCGCCGTGCAGAAGTGAAAGCGAAAGGACAGCGGCCTCCGGGAACGGGCTGCTCCCCCCCCCTGGCACGGCCACAGCCCCGCTGCCTTCACCCTGCCTGCACCTCACCAGCACCCCCAATTGTGCCCCCCAGCCCCCAGCCGACTGCCTGTGACGTGGCACCACCGCAGGAGCCGTCCAGCCCCCCCCCCGAGTCACGCACATCACGGGGGGGCACCCACGTCCCCAGAGCCGGCTGCTCCGTGCGCCAGCAGTGCCCGGACACGCGTGTGCCCAGGGCCACGCACGCGGCCTCGCACACCTTGCACACCCCCTGCTGCGTGTGCACAAGGCTGGGGGGTGTTACACGGCGGTGCCCCCCCGGGGGTGTCCGGGAGCTGAGTGCCCCCAGGCTGTGGTGGCCCCCACCAGTGGCACCAGCGGAGGGTGAGCGCACCGGCGCGGCGTTACCAGTATATAATATATCACTGCCACAGCGGTGCCCAGCGTTTTGGGGGGGGGTCTTTACTGGCTGCGGGGGGGCTCAGCTGAGGAAGAGCGGCTTCCCGTCCTCGCGCGCCAGCTCCTGCAGGCACTCCAGCAGCACCAGCGCGTCCGCCCGCAGCGCCGGCGACACCGTCTCGGACACCGCGCGCCGCAGCTGGCCGGGGCTGGGGGCGGCGCGGGCGGCGGAGCCGTCGCCCTCGGGCAGCTCCCGCAGGATGCCGAAGGTGTTGACCAGGGACTCGGCCAGCGCCGGGTGCACCTCGGGGTTGTAGCCCAGCGCCCGCAGGCGCGTCATGAGGGTGAAGTAACGGCGCGCCATGGCCGCACAGTGCTGCTCGTCGAAGGCACCCGGCGTGCCGCTGAAGATGGACTGCGGGGGGAGAGGTGGGGAGGGGTCAGCACGTGTGGGGCTGGGACACCGAGCGCCCAGGGTCTGCATGGAGATCATCCCATCCCGTCCTATCCCGTCCCATCCCATCCCATCCCCATCCCATCCCCATCCCCAATCCCCAGTCCCCAAACCCCAATCCCCAATCCCCAATCCCCATCCCATCCCATCCTCATCCCCATCCCAATCCCATCCCAATGCCATCCCATCCCCATCTCTTCCCCATCCCATACAATCCCAATCCCATCCCCATCCCCATCCCCATCCCATCCTCATCCGCATCCCAATCCCATCCCATCCCATCCCATCCCCATCTCTTCCCCATCCCGTCCCATCCCATCCCATCCCATCCCATCCCATCCCATCCCACCCTTTCCACCCCATCCCACCCCCACCCCCCCACCCCCACCCCATCCTCCCCACCCCCATGATCTTCTCGGGGATGTTGGTGACGGTGAAGCCGTAGAGCCGGGGCCGGTCGGGGAAGATGTTGGCGAGGATGCGGCGATCCAGCTGGAAGGCGATCTCCCCCACCAGGCGCTCCGAGTGCCGGGCATCTGCGGGGGGGGGGTGCTCAGCGCCGCCCCCGGCTGTCCTGCCCCCACAGCCCCTCACCCCAGGACCCCCCAGGACCCCCTTCCCTGCTCCTGGGGGCTTGGGGCTGCCCACAGATGGGATTTCCCCATGGAGAGGGGAACGAGGGGACTTGTAGGGTGTGATACGTTGTGTAGGAGGGGAGCCCCCACCCGCTGATCCCACCCAGAGGTGATCCCACCCGCACAGCTGGGCCAGCTCGGTACTGGGAGCACTGGGACGGGCAGGAGCCAGGGCAGTGGGGATCCCGGGGGGGGTGCAGCGTGCTCTGACCCCCGTCCCCTGTCTGTACCTCGGTGGCTGGCGCCCTGCGGGGTCTGTGGGGTGGCGGGTGGGCGCTCGGCAGCTCTGGGCATCTTCCTCGAGGGGTCCTTGCGCCGCACGTCGGGGAGCCGCAGGTCCAGCGGCTGCTGCTGCTGCTCCGGGGGCAGCGGCTCCGGTGGCACCGGGGCCACCGGGGTCACCGGGATTGGGGTCACCGGGATTGGGGTCGCCGGGATCGGGGTCGCCAGGATCGGGGTCGCCGGGATCGGGGTCACCGGGACCGGGGTCGCTGGGATTGGGGTCACTGGGACTGGGGTCACCGGCATCGGGGTCATCGGCATCGGCGGCATCGGCATCGGGGTCACCGGGGGGCCGGGGCTCTGCAGGTTCTGCGCACTGGGGCTCCTCTGCTCTGGCGTCCCTGGGTCTGGGGGCTGCTCGGGGGGCTGCTGGCGCTCCGGGGGCAGGGCGAGGCTGCCCTGCAATTCGACGGGGCAGGAGTACTGCAGGAAGTTGTCCCCAATGAAAGGGTTGGCGTACATGTTCACTGGCACGGCTGCGGAGACAGACGCGGTGCTCTCGGTCCCTGCAGCCGCCAGCCCTGTGCCCCGTGCCCCCAGCACCTCCCGTCCCCATCCTCCAAGCGGGGGCACACCTTGAGGGGTGAGGGGACAGGGATGGGGACCCCGGGAGCTGCTGCCTCCACCCAGGGGCTGCGGGGCTGCGGGTGCTGCGGGATAACCCCACGGGTGGGCACAGCTCGGGGGCTGCGGGGCGGGGGTGGCGCAGGGAGCCCAGTCTGGGGGTGCCCACGGGGAAGGGTCCGGCCGCGGGTCCCGCACGCGCCCCAGGCCCTGTGGTTACTCTTGTTCCTGGTGGCGACTGGGAAGAAGGCGGTGCCGATCTCCGTGCCGCCGAGGGACGGCTCAGGCATGATGCCCTGCGGCTGCAGGTTGAACCAGATGGGCGACAGCGGGACGCTTTGGTTCTGCGCCGATTCCCTGTCCCGCGCCACGCTCGCTGCGGGAGGGGGCAGGCGTTAAGCCCCGGTCCCCCCGCCAGCAGCCGGCTCGCCGCGGTGCCGGCCGCCCCTGACCTGCGGTGCCGCCGGTGAGGTCTCCGGGGCCGTCGCGGGGCGTGGAGGTGAGCAGGGGCTGAATGCTGGGGTGGCCGCGCAGGATGTGCCGCAGCTGCTGGTGCTCCTTGATGAGGTTGACCACGCGAGCCAGCTCCTCGTTCTCCGCCAGCAGCGCCTGGATCTCGTGCCGCAGCTGGTCGTAGCAGGCGAAGACGGAGAGCCCGGCACGCGAGGGGCGGATGGCGAGCAGCGGCTGCATGGCCCCCTGCCCCGGCCCCCCGCTGGCTGCGGGGGCCGGGGGGCTGCTCCCGCCGGGCATGGGAAGCCCCCGGAGGTGGTGGTCAGGCGCGGGATGATGGTGCCAGCCGCTGCCGGGGCGTCTCCATCCCGGGGCACGCGTGGTTCCGAGGGGGATGTCACAGAGGGCCCACCCCGGTGCGCGCCCACCCCCCCCAGCACCATGGTGCTCGGTCCCGGCAGGCGCCCCAACAGCCCCTGCGAGGAGGGTACGGGCAGCGCCCGCGGGGCACGGGGGTGGTGGGGGCTGGCGGGGGAGTGTGGGGAGGGTCGTGGCTGTGGTTTTATGGCTGTGGTGGTGGCTGTGGTTATGGCTGTGGCTATGGCTATAGTTGTGGCTGTGGCTGTGGTTAGGGTTGTGGTTGTGGTTACGGCTCTAGCTACGGTTGTGGTTGTTATGGTTATGGTTTTTTTGGCTATGGTTCTGGTTGTTGTCATGTTTATGGTTTTATGGCTATGGTTATGGCTATGGCTGTGGTTACGGTTATGGCTATGGCTATGGTTGTGGCTATGGCTGTGGTTATGGCTGTGGTTATGGCTGTGGTTATGGCTATGGCTGGGAGGAGCTACACCCGCCGCCCCGCAGCCCCCTTGTGCCGCATGGGGTGGGCAGTGTGTGGCACGCTGCGGTGGCCGGGGGTGCCGCATCGCAGCCGCGCTCGAGGCCGGTGCAGAGAGGCCGACCCCTCTCCATCTCCTTCCCCCCACCCCGCAGGAGGACCCCCCTGTTGCCAGCCCGCCATGAAGTGCTGCAGCCACTGCCCGGACCCAGACGCGTGGCCGCCCGCCTCCTGTGCCAGCCCCTCCTGCTGCCTCGACCCCCGGGGGGGCTGCACCGGCAGCCCCCTGCCCTGCCCCGGCCCCGCCAAGCACCCCGGCAGCCCCAGCGCATCCGCACGCTCTGCCGAGAGCCTGGGGGGCTCCGCGGGCTCTGCCGACACCGCCTCGTCCGCCGGCAGCGCCAGCCTGAAGCCGGGCGTGGAGGAGGCGCTGGGCACCATGCTGACCGCCTCCTGCAAGCTCAGCCCGAGGCCGGCCTCGGCGCTGGGCCCCGCCATCGACCGCTCCTTCATCACCACCAGCCTGGCCGCGCAGATGCTGGAGGAGTTCCTGACGAAGCAGGTGCCGGCGGCGGCCACCGAGGTCCCCCCGGTGCGCGAGGACGTCCCCGAGGAGAGCAACCGGCAGGGCCCCGTGGCTCCCACCGCCTCCCTGGAGAAGCTGCGCCGGCACAACCGCCGCTTCCAGCGGGCCAAGGCGCGCTTCCAGGGCCACGGCGAGCTCCCGGTGCAGGCGCTGCTGCCCGGGCTGGATGGGGGCGGCGGGACAGCCCCCCGCCACGGCACCCGGCCCGAGCCGCGCCACGGCCCGCCCTGGGACAGCCACGGGTGCAGCGGGCAGGGCGGCGAGGTGCTGTGCCGCGGCCCCGCCTGGCACGCCTTGCACGGCTGCTGCGGCACCGTGGAGGTGCTGAGCGGCGCCTGCCCCTGGGAGCGCGACGGCGGAGCCGCGGCGTGCCGGGAGTGCGGGTGCAGCTGGGGGCTGCCCGGGCACCCGGTGCCGCCCGGCCCCGTGCCGTGGTTGTGCAGGCAGGGCGAGCTGCCCGGCGCCCCGGAGCGGTGCTACGGCGGTGCCGGGAGGCAGCGGGACGTGCACGGCTGGACCACGCGCACCGCCGCCGCCTGCACCGTGCTGGGCCCGGAGTCGCGGAGCTGCCACGGAGCTGCCACCGCCGTGCTCAGGGCGGGCAGGGTCCCGCACTGCGAGCCCCCCGCGGACAACCAGGTAGGCGTCGCGGCGCAGGGTGGGCTGCGGCCGGGCAGGATGCTCGGCGCGCGGCAGCACCAGCAGCTCTGTGCCTCCCGGCTGCAGGGCCCCCCCGGGATGCCGTGCTGCAGCCACGCAGAGCCGGGCACCAGCGCCCTGCGTGGCTGCAGCTGCCCCCCCCGCTGCAGCTGGGGCAGGAGCGTGGAGGAGCCGCGCCGGGAGCCGGACGGGGAGCGGAGCCGCCTGCGGCGCCGGGAGCCAGCGGGGACCCTGGCGCGGGGCAGGGACCCCGGGGGGGAGCCGGAGGGCCCGGTGGCCTGGGCCCCCCCGCAGCAGCGCCCGGGTGCCATGAACACGGTGCAGCTCATCGCCAAGACCTTCGAGCTGCGGGCGCAGCGCGACGCCGCGCAAGCCGAGCGCGACCGGCAGCCCCCGTTCTGTCGCAGGGGGGGGATGCTGGAAAACTGCCCCCCGGAGCCCCGCGGGCCCTGCTCCCCGGGGTGCTGCAGGGGGCTCCCCCGGGCCAGGGGCTCGCTGCCCCCCGAGTGCGGCCGGGCGCGGGGGGCGGCGCAGCCCTGCTGCGGCTGCAAGGCCCGGGGGGGGCCGGAGGGCGCCGGCTGCATCGAGGGCGAGCGGAGCGGACGGAGCCAGCGCTGAATAAAGGGGCCGAGGAGGCTGAGCCCGATGAATGTGTGCTGTGGGGGACGTGGTGTGGGCGAGGGGGGGGCACTGGTACCCTGCCCGCCAGGTGGGGACACCCCGAGACCCCTGCCCCAAACATGGCTGCGCCCACCCTCGCCCCCAGGATGGGGGATAAGGGTGAGGAGGGGGCTCCTCCGCCCACCTCGGGGGGGCTCGGCCTCACCCTCTGGCTCCAGGGGTCTCCACCATGGTGACAACTGGACCCCACGCGGGGCTGGGGGCCTGGAGACCCCCCCAGGGCTGGGAGAGCCCCCAGCACTCGTGGGGAGGGGGCAGCAGTGTGGGGAGGGGGCAGCGGTGTGGGGAGGGAGGAGCTGGGGGCCGGGGCTGCGCCCTAGGGTGCAGGTGGGGCTGGGGGGGTCAGGAAAGGACCATGAAAAGCGGAGAGGTGAACTAAACAGTTTTATTAACGGCAGAACCGGAGCCACAGAACGGGGTGAGGACGGAGCCTCTGGCCGCGCGGGGAAGGGGCTGGGGGTGCCGGGGGGGTGGGGGCCCCGCGGGGACGCTCCGGCCGCGAGCGGCGCCTGCCTGGCCCGGCGGGACCCTGCTCGCAGCCCTGCCTGAGCCGGGGGTGCAGGAGCCCCCCCCCGGGACCTGCGCGGCCGTGGGGAGGGGCGGGGGGCGAGGGCAGAGCACGCGTGCGGGGAGGGAGGACGGAGGGGGCGAGCTCCACCGCGGGCTGGGGGAGAAAGTGCTTCCAATTTCCATTCAACGCGAGGGGGGGGCGCCTTATTCACAGCTGGGGGGGGGGAAGCTGGGGCTGAACGGGGGGCGGCGAGCCCGGCACGGGGCCCAGGCTGCCACCCATGGGTGCCGGGCACCCTGCGCCCCCCAGGCAGCTCCCAGGCGCGGGCAGGGAGAGGTGGGGAGGGGGCAGAGAAAATCTAAGGGGAGAAGGGCCGGGGCAGGGGGGGGGGTGATGAGGACACCGAACGGAACGTGCTGGGTTTCGGGGGGCGCCGCGGGGCACGGCTACTTGCGGCAGGGTGGGGGGGGGCCGCTACTCCTTGGCCCTGCCGATGATGGCCAGGATGTAGAGGAAGATGTTGATGATGTCCGTGTAGAGGTTGAGGGCGGCGAAGACGTACTCCTCGGGGCTGAGCGCCAGCTGCTTGTTGCCCAGGATCATCTGCGTGTCCACCGCCAGGAACTGCGCGAGACGGGGGAGGCGCTGGGGGTGGAGGCAGCGCCCCACAGGGGGGTCACCCCCTCGCTGACCCCCCCCCTGCCCCGGCCCCGGCCCCCGGCACTTACGCAGGTGAAGAGCAGGGCCCCCAGGGAGGCGTAGATGATGTCCATGATGCGGTTCCGGATGAAGATGCAGAGGATGGAGAAGAGGATGAGCACCACCAGGCAGATGATGAGCACGCCCCGGCAGGAGGTGAAGTCGTACTTGGTCTGCGGGGCAGCGCGGGGTCAGCACAGGGGGACAGGAGGGCAGGGGGACCCCCGAATCTCCCCTGCCCTGAGCCCCCCACCCCCGGTACAGCCCCAGCCCCGCCGCCACCCCCAGCGCTCACCTGCAGGGAGAAGATGACGACCGTGAAGCAGACGACGACCGTGATGCCCACGGCCATGATGACGGCGTCAGTGTTGTAGAAGCTGGCGATCATCCCCACCATGTAGGACAGGCTGACGGTCAGGATGGACTGGGGGGGGGGCACAGACAACGCGTCAGCCGGGCCCTGCCAGCCCCCCAGCCCCTCACCCCCCTGGGAGGTGCTGCCTGCGCTGGGCTCTGCTGTTTCGGGACAGACCCCGCACTGCCCAGACCATGCTGGATGAGCCCCACTCCAGGTCGGTCCCGTCCCGCAGCGGGCAGGCTGCAGGGCCCCGCAACTTCCCAGGGTGTTGGGGAAACCTCGAGGCACCAGCGAGCAGCTCCCTGCCCCACAAGCTGCTCCGGGCCCCATGGGCTGCTCCCTGCCCCATGGGCTCCTCTCTCTGAGCCCCATGGGCTCCTCTCAGCACCATGGGATGCTCTCTCTCTACCCCATAAGCTGCTCCCTGCCCCATGAGCTCCTCTCTCTGAGCCCCACAGGCTCCTCACAGCCCCATGAGCTGCTCTCTCTCAGCCCCATAAGCTGCTCCCTGCCCCATGGGCTGCTCTCAGCCCCATAAGCTGCTCTCTCAGCCCCACAGGCTGCTCTCTCAGCCCCATAAGCTGCTCTCTCAGCCCCATAAGATGCTCTCAGCCCTATAAGTTGTTCTCTCAGCCCCATGAGCTGCTCTTGCAGCCCCACAAGCTGCTCTCACTGCCCCTTAAGATGCTCTCAGCCCCATGAGCTGCTCTCTCAGCCCCATAAGGTGCTCTCAGCCCCATAAGTTGTTCTCTCAGCCCCATGAGCTGCTCTTGCAGCCCCACAGGCTGCTCTCTTAGCCCCATAAGTTGCTCTCTCGGCCCCATGAGCTGCTCTCTCAGCCCCATAAGTTGCTCTCTCGGCCCCATGAGCTGCTCTCTCAGCCCCATAAGTTGCTCTCCCGGCCCCATAAGATGCTCTCAGCCCCATAAGACGCTCTCGCAGCCCCACAAGCTGCTCTCAGCCCCCCACTTCCCGAGCCGTGGGGCCGGGCAGGCTCTCACCAGTGCCACCAGGTTCCAGGGGTGCTTGCGGCGGAAATCCCCGCAGCAGCTGAGCACGATGAGCGAGATGAAGAAGACGGCGTAGGAGATGTAGTAGGTCCAGACATTGCGCTGCACGAAGCCCTTCACGCCCTTGACGAAGGTGAACACGGCCACGAAGGCGAAGGTGACGCTGAGCTGCAGGCTGAGCACCAGGAACACCTGCGGGGACGGCACGGCTCACCACGGGGCGCCCCGGCCCCAAACCCCGGCCCCCCGCGCCCCCCGCGCCCCCCACCTTGCGGATGAAGGCCTGCCGGATGCTCTTGTCGTCCCAGTGCGCCGAGGGGAAGTCCTGGTTGTCGTAGTAGGAGGGGGGCCCGTCCTCGTGGTAGGTGCTGTGCAGAGGGGCTGCGGGGAGGGGGTGGGCGCTGAGCCGGGGGGGGGGGGGGGCGCGGGGCACGCGGTGCCGCCAGCCCCCGGGGCGGCCGCTCACCCACTCGGACGCCCGGTGCCCACGGTCCCCACGGTCCCCACGGTCCCCACGGTGCCCACGGTCCCCACGGGGCGCGGTGCGGCCACGCCGTGCCTGGCAGCGGTGGGGGAGAGCAGAGAGGTGGGGGGCCGGGGGGGGCTGAGCTCTGCTCCCACCATGGCTAGGTAAAGGGGGGTCCCTCCTCTCCTTGGGGTGCCCCCCAAACTGCTCTGCCCCCCTCCCATGGCTGGGGGGGCCAATCTCTGCTCCCCCCACGTCCAACCGAAGCGGGGTCCCTCCTCTGCTTGGGGTGCCGGGGGTCCCAGCCCTGCCGCACCCCCTCCCACAGCCCGGGTGCCACCACCCCGTGCCCACCCTGTCCCCGGGGGTCTCTCCGTGCCCCCCACTCACAGTCCTGGTCCCCGGGCACCATGGGCTGCGGCTGGGCGTACGGCGGCTGCGCGTAGGGGCCCTGCGGGTAGGGCCCGGCGGGGGGATAGGGCCCGGCGGGGTACGGGGCGGGGGGATAGGGCCCGGCGGGGGGGTACGGCCCCGAGGGGGGGTACGGCCCCGGCCCCGGCGCGAAGCCGGGCTGCCCGTAGGGCGCGGGGGCGAAGGGGGGCGGCGGGTAGGGCCCGGTGGGGTACGGGGGCTGCCCGTAGGGTGTGGGGGCCGGGGGCTGCGGGCCCGGGAAGCCGTCGGCCGTCACCAGGAAGCTCTTCTCGTGCGACATCTTCGCCCGGGGGGGGCTCGGGGCCGCCGTGCTGCTGGGGGGGACAAGGAGGAAAAGAGGGGGGGGCACGGCCCCGCTCAGCAACGGGCCCGCCGCACAAGATGGCGGCCCGGTGGCGGGGACGTTGCCATGGCGACGAGGCCCCCCCACACACACACACCGGTCACGGGCCCGGTCCCGGTGAGGCCGCGGCCGCCGCTGGGCCCCCCCCCGGCACGGCCCAGCCTGGGCCTGGCTCCCACCCGCGCCTGCGCCACCCCCGCAGGGCCTGGGATGGCCGCGGCTGCGGCCTGCGGCAGGGTCTGCACGGCCCCATAGCGCCCAGCACGGCCCCATAGAGACCAGCACGGCCCCATAGAGCCCCACACACAACCCCATAGTGCCACAAAGCCCCATACACAGCCCCCCACACGGCCCCATAGTGACCCACACAGCCTCACACGGCCCCATAGTGACCCACACAGGCCCACACGGCCCCATAGAGCCCCACACGGCCCCATAGTGACCCACACAGCCCCACACAGCCCCATAGTGCCCCACACAGCCCCATAGCACCTAACACAGCCCTATAGAGCCCCACACGGCCCCATAGTGCCCAGCATGGCCCCACAGAGCCCCACACAGTCCCACAGCACTCCACAGCCCCACACACAGTCCCCCACACGGCCCCATAGCACCCAACACAGCCCCATAGTGCCCAGCACGGCCCCATAGAGCCCCACACAGTCCCATAGCACTCCACAGCCCCCCTACAGCCCCATAGTGCCCAACATGGCCCCATAGAGCCCAACACGGCCCCGTAGTGCCCCACACACAGCCCCCCACACGGCACCATAGTGGCCCCCCACGGCCCCATTAATGCCCCACAGCTCCCCACACGGCCCCATAGCACCCAACGCGGCCCCACACAGCCCCACACAGCCCCACAGCCATGCCCCATCAGCACCCCACATCGCACCCTACAGAGCCCCACAGCACAGCCCCACAGCAATGCCCCGCACCACCCCGTATGGAGGCCATAATAGCACCCAACATCACACCCCACACAGCCCCAGGGCACAGCTCTGCCCCACAGGGCAAAGACCGAGCCCCACAGCAGGGCTGGGATGGGGAAAACCCCACTGGGCACCGGGCAGGGGACGTGTCCCCGCTGTCCCCCCCCTATGGGGCCAGATCTCCGCACCCGGGCAGGCTGCCCACAGGGGACGCGTCCCCACTGTCCCCAGTGCCCCCCCCGTGGGGCTGCGTCCCCGCACCCTGGCTGGCTGCCCACGCTGCTGGGGACAGCGCTGCTGCGGGGACGAGGAACAGAAAGTGCAAGGGGGGGGGGGGGACGGGGACGGTGCGGGGGTGTCACGTCACGGGGGTGGCGTGTCACGGGGGGTGGCACGTTATGGGGTGCCGTGTCATGGAGGGGGGGACATGTCACGGGGGGGTGGCATGTTATGGGGGTGGCATGTTACAGGGGGGGACATGTTATGGGGGGGGGAATGTTATGGGGCGGTAACATGTCCCGGGGGGGGTGGCATGTCACGGGGCGGACATGTCACGGGGCGGACATGTCCCCGGGGCGGGTGGCATGTCCCGGGGGGGGCCACATGTCCCGGGGGGGGCCATGTCACGGGGGTGTCACGCAGCCCGGCCCCCGGCCATAAGCCGCTTTGCCCTAACGCCCGTAATTCCCCGCCGCGGCCTATTTACGGCCCGGCCGCCGCTAATCCCGGGGGCTGCGGCCGGGACCCTTGGGACCGGGGGGGGGTCCCCTTGGTGCCGGGGGGGGGGGGGGGGCCGGGGCTCTCCGGTGCCGCAGCGCCGGGGGGGGGCCGCGCCGCCGCAGCGCCGCCGCAGCGGGGCCGTGCGGGGCCGGGCCGGGCTCCGCGCCCCCCTCCCGGGGCCGCGGACACGCGTGGGGGCACCCCTCGAGCCCCCCGCCCGCAGCCCCGGGCTGCGCGCCCCCGCTTTTCCCGCGCGCGCCCCCGCCTTCCCGCGCGCGCCCCCGCTCACCGCGCCGTGCAGGCAGCGCCGCTCCGCTCCGCGCCGCGCCGGGAGGGGCGGGGCCTCGGCAGGGGGGGCGTGGCCTGGAGGAGGGGGCGGGGAGATGGGCGGGGCGATTGGGCGCTGCCCCGCCCACCCGCCCGCCCCCCCCGTCCGGTTTCGGTTTCGGTTCCGCGCCCGGAGCGGTGCGGGGGGGACGGGCAGCGGGGGGGGCGTGGGGGGCACAGGGGGGCGCAGGGGGTCCCGGGAGGTCCCGGGGGGTCCCAGGGGGTGCCAGGGGGCTGCGGGGGGGTCCCTGGGTTGGGGTCCCTCGGGGCTGTGCTGCCGTGGGTCGGGGGGCGCACGGGGTGGGGGTGTTGGGGTCCCCGATCTGAGCGCCCCCCCCCAGAGGGGGTCGTGCGGGATGGCCGAGGGGGTGCTGGAGGTGGGGGGCGCCCCCCCCGACGCCGACGAGGATCTCCTCGTCCTCTACTTCGAGAGCCGGCGGCGCTCGGGGGGGGGCCCCGTGCGGAGCTGCCAGCGCCTGGGGCCGCTCTTCATCCTCAGCTTCGAGAGCCCCCAAGGTGAGAGGGGAGCGGCCGGGCTGCTGCTGGGGGCGCTGGTGCAAACTGGGAGCGCTGGGGTGCGGTGTGAAGGGGCCCCGGTGCAAACTGGGAGCACTGGTCTGAGACACGAGGAAGTCCTGGTCCAAACTGGGAGCGCTCGGGTGGGGTGTGAAGGGGCCCCAGTGCAAACTGGGAGCACTGGGCTGGGCACTAGGGGACCTGGTTCAAACTGGGAGCATTGGTCTGAGACACGAGGAAGTCCTGGTCCAAACTGGGAGCACCAGGTCGGGGTGTGAAGGGGTCCTGGTGCAAACTGGGAGCACTGGGGGCAGAGCGCAGTGGGCGGCTGGTCCAAACTGGGAGCACTGGGCTGGGCACTGAGGGCCTTGTTCCAAACTGGGAGCACTGGGGGCAGAGTGGGGTGGGGGGCTGGTCCAAACTGGGAGCATTGGTTTGGGGTGCAGAGGGCCTTGGTCCAAACTGGGAGCGCTGGGCTGGGCACTGAAGGCCCTGTTCCAAACTGGGAGCACTGGTGAGCCGCACCAGCAGCCCGCGGTCGGGGCTGTGCAGGGTGTGGGGTGTGGGCGCTGCCCCCAGCCCCCAGCCCCAGCCCCCAGTGTCTCTCTCCCTCCCCAGACGCCCAGAGTGTCCTGGCCCGGGCCCCCCACCGGCTGCAGGGCGCGGAGCTGCGGGTGCGCCCGGCCCCCCCCTGGGACCCGGCGGGGCTCCTGCTGGGGGGCGTCAGCCCCCAGACCCCCCCCGAGCTGCTGGAGCTCTACGTGGAGCACGTGCTGGAGCGGCCCCCCGGCGCCTACAGCCTGTGCCGTGCCGGGGACTGGGCGCTGCTGCGGCTGCACGAACCGCTTGACGACACTGGTGAGTGCACTGGGACGGCACCGCAGTGCTGGGTGTGCTGGGGGTGCCGGGGGTGCCGTGGCCTCTGCTCCCAGCGGAGGGGGACTGGGAGCACTGGTGGGCGCTGGGAGGGCTGGGCGGAGAGGTGCCGGGTGCCCCCGCGGCCCCGGCGTCACCGCCGCCTCCCTGGCAGCGCTGGCGGCGGTGGAGGAGCGGGTGCGGTGCCGCAAGCTGGAGGGGGCCACGGTGGCCGTGCAGCGGCTGCCGCAGACCGACAGCGTGTGGGTGAGGGCGCCGGGGCTGCACCGGGACCTGCTGGAGCTCTACTTCGAGAACCGCCGCAGCGGGGGCGGCCGCGTGCGCGCCGTGCGGGTGCTGCCGGGGGGCCGAGCGGCCATCGTCTCCTTCCAGGAGCACGCAGGTGAGCGGCCGCGTGCTGGCATGGCCCGGGGGGGCCCCGCTTTTTGTTTTGCCCCCTCCCGCAGCTCATCCTGGGGGTCCCGGCCCTGTCCCCGCAGTGGGGGCGCGCACGGCCCTGGCTGCACCACGTCTCTCTCCTGGCAGTGGCGGCGCGGGTGCTGCAGCAGCCGCACCAGCTGCAGGACAGCGAGCTGGCCGTCTCGCCCTACTACGAGTTCCTGGAGCCGGCGGAGGAGCCGGACCCTGGGGATGCTGAGCCAGCTGCTCCCGGCCACCAGGAGAGCAGCACGGAGCCGGCGGAGCTGCCGCGGGAGCCGAGCCCGGCACCGTCAGCAGCAGAGCCCGAGCCACGGCTGCAGACGGTGACGGAGGCGATGGCACAGGAGCGCCTGGCGCTGCCGGCCCCGACGCTGCTCTTCCTGCGCCGCGAGGACGTCCGCGCACACCTGGGGCAGCTCCTGGCCGGCTGTGCCACGCCAGCCACCTACGCTGTGGCGGAGGACGAGGTGGTGGTGACGGCGCAGAGCCCCGCGGCCGCCCGCACCGCCGCCCGCCTGCTGCAGGACGCCCTCAGCCCCTTCACCGTGGAGCTGTCGGCGCGCGAGGCGCTGGCGCTGTGCTCGCCGCGCTGGCACCAGCTGCGGGAGCGGCTGCGGTGCTGCGAGATGCAGCTGGCCCCCGGCAGCGGGCGGCTGCAGGTCCTGGCGCTGCGCGGCACGGAGCAGGAGAACCGGCGGCAGCTGCGCGATTTCCTGCGGGACGCGGCGCCCGACGAGACGCTGGTGGCGATGGAGCGGGGCGCGCTGCGCTACCTGCAGCGGCACTACCAGGACCTGCTGGCCAGCATCCCCGAGGTCTCCATGCTGCCGATGGAAGGCGACGATGTCGCCGGCTTCAGGGTGAGCGCGGGGCCGGCGGGGGGCCGGGGGGGGCCGGGAGGAGGGTGCTGACCCCGCGGTGCTGTGCCGCAGGTGAGCGGGGAGGCCGGGCGGTGCCAGGCGGCCGCCGAATTCCTGCAGAGCCTCCTGGGCACCGTCAGCTCGCAGACGGTGACGCTGAGCTACCCCGGCGTCGCCCGCTTCCTGCTGGATGAGGGCGGGCAGAGCATCCTGCGCCAGCTGGAGAGCCGCTTCCAGTGCGTCCTCGAGCTGGACAACGTCCAGTGGAGCCCCCCGGACCCCCAGGTACGGCCGGCGCTGGCTCTGCTGCTGCCCGGGGAGGCCGGGAGGAGGGTGCCAGCGGCACCGGCTCTGTGCTGCCTGCGTGTGCAGCGCCTCCCGTCCGTCCCCACAGCTGGAGCTGGCGGAGCTGCTCCCCCTGAGCTGCCGCCAGCAGCCGCAGCCCACCACGCTCGGCTCCAAGCACCCGGAGCTGCCCGATGGTGCTGCAGGAGACAGCCTGCCCCCTGACATCGGTGAGTGGGGTGCAGGGGGGTGCTGGGGGCGCGGCGACCCCCGGGTCAGGTCTGGCTGACGCCGGCTTCTCCTCGCAGAGGAGATCAAGGCGCTGCTGACGGCACTGCGCACCGACGGCACCCGTGAGGATGAGGAGGGCAGAGGCTCCCCCCTGCCCGCCCTGCACGAGGCAGCTCTGGAGCAGCTCGAGGGCAGCTTCGGCAAAGAGTGGGACCCCGACGGTGTGCTCGAGCCCCTTGGTGCGGATCAGGAGCCCTGGGAGGCGTCTGAGAGCTACGGCACCAGGGACGTGCTCCTGGACGAGCTGGAGGGCGGGGAGGAGGACGAGGAGGCGCAGATGCTGCTGGCCATCCAGCGGTCCATGGACAGCACGCAGCACGAGGACGAGGAGCTGAAGCGCGCCACCGCGCTGTCCCTGCACTCCTACCGGGAGGAGCAGCGGGCTGGCCCCCACCCCGCCTCGGACGAGGAGGATGCTGGCCTCCTGGCCGCGCTGGAGGCCTCGCTGGAGGAGGCGCTGCCGGCAGCCGACACGGCGCGGGTGACGCTGTACGCCTCCTTCGAGCGGGACGTGAGCGCGCTGCCCCGGCAGCTGGAGCAGGCTCTGGAGGCTCGGCTGCGCACGGAGCAGGTGGAGAGCGCGGGGCTGTGGGCGCTGCCGGCCGGCTGCCGCTGCTGCCTGGCCCTGCTGCAGCGCCGGCACGCCGTGCGCCTCTCCCTGCGCGACTCCACGGCCACCCTGCACGGCTTCGCCGGGTACACCGCCGCCGCCGCCCGCGACCTCGCCGTCCTGCTGCAGCGGCTGAGGCCGGCGGAGCGCGGTCCCCCCGGGGCGGCCACGGCGGCGGCGCGCTGGGTGCGCTGGGACCCCACGGGCACGGCCGTGCCCTACGAGCCCGCCACCGCCGCGCTGCTGGAGGCGGCGTGGCAGCGTGGGGAGAGGCAGCTGGACGTGCTGCTGGACGGGCGGCCCGTCATCGTCGACCTGGAGCAGATGGAGGAGTACGACATCAGCACCGCCTCCGCCCTGCCCATCTCGCGCAGCGAGCCCCCCAGCGAGAGCGCCTGGCACCTGCTCGGTGCGTGCCGCGGGGGGCCGGGGGTCCCGCAGCGCCACGGGCTGCACCCCCCCCCTCACCGGTGTCCCCTCCCGATCTCTTCTGCAGGGCCGGAGGCGTCGGGGCTGGACGAGGAGGTGAGGCTGATGCCGCTGGCCGAGGACTCGGAGGAGTTCGGGGACACCGTGCAGCTCTTCTACGCCACCCTGGAGGAGCTCTACAACAAGATCCAGATTGTGAAGGTGACACGGGGCCGGGGTCCTGGTGGGGGGGTCCCGGGGGGGCTGGAGCCACAGGGCCTGACCGCTGCGCGCTGCCGGCAGGTGGAGAAGCTGATCCACCCGCTGCTCTACAAGCAGTACCAGCTGAAGAAGGCCAGCATGGAGAAGGCGTGCCACAGCCGGGCCGTGGAGCGCGTCCTGTTCCACGGCACCACGGAGCAGTCCAGCCGCGAGATCTGCCTGCACGGCTTCAACCGCAGCTTCTGCGGCAAGAACGGTGAGCGCGGGCTGGGGGCGAGCACCGCGGGCGGCATCGCCGTGCGCCGGTGTGGGGTGCCAGCCCCGTGCCCCTTGCGGTGCCGGCCCCGTGCCCACCGCGGTGCCGGCTGACCCCCTCTGCCCCAGCTGCTCTCTACGGGCTCGGCGTCTACTTCGCGGCCAAGGCGGCCGTGTCGGCGCAGGAGCAGTACTCGCCCTGCGGCACGGACGGCAACAAGTACATCTTCGTGGCCAAGGCGCTGACGGGGGACTACACGCTGGGCAGCCGGGACATGCGGGCACCTCCGCTGCGGGAGGCGGCGGGGGCCCCGCGGCGCTATGACAGCGTGGTGGACAACCTGTCCGAGCCCAGCATCTTCGTCATCTTCAACGACACGCAGGCCTACCCCCAGTACCTCCTCACCTGCCGCCGCTCCAAGCTGCTGCATTGAGCCCGGTGACCCCCCGGGGTTGGGGTCCCGGGGGGGGGGGGGGTTTGGGGATGTGGGGACGGCCCCGGTGTGGCCTCAGGGGGGCAGAGATGGGTGCAGGGTGCAGGGGATGCGGGTGCAACGTGTACAGGATTTGGAATAAAGGCTGGGTGGCTCCTTGTGCGCTGGAGGAGAGTTGGGGGGCTGAGGGGGTTTGGGGGGCTCACCCGGCCCCTCGGGGCTGGCAGGATCCTGGGGGGGCCCTGCTGGGGCGGGGGGTGGCCAGGGGGTCCCCCACTCATCCGTCTGCGTCTGTGGGTTGGTGGGGGGGGTGGGAGGTGGCCCCAAAGGGTGGGCTCCGTTGGGGAGGGTCGGGGGGGTCCTGAGCCCGTGGGGATGGAGCGGGGAAGCCCAGGGCGCTGGTGCCACCCGTGGTGCCGGTGTCACCCGTGGTCCTGGTGCCACCCGTGGTGCCGGTGTCACGCGTGGCCGCACGGTGGCAGCAGCCGCGAGGGGACGGCCAAGGGGCCGGGGTCGGGGGGGGGGGCCGGGCACTGGGGCCCCCGGGGGGGCCGTGTCCGGGCGGTGCCGCTCGGCGTTTCGCAACCCCGGGGGTTTTGGGCAGCGCTTTCCGGAGCTTGGCACCCGCAGCCCCGGGGCATCCGGGCTGGGCTGGCCCCGGCCCCGCTCCCCCCGCGCGTGGGGCCCGTGGGGGCCGCGGGCGGATCCGGAGCGGCGGCGGCGGCGGCGCCCCGGGGCTGAGCGGGCAGCGCGGGGGGGGGAACCCTGCCTGCACCCTGCCTGCGCCCTGAATTCCCTGCCTGCACCCTGCCTGCACCCTGCCTGCACCCTGCCTGCATCCTGCCTGTGCCCTGCCTGTGTCCTGTCTGTGTCCTGCCTGCGCCCTGCCTGCGTCCTGAGCACCCTGCCTGCACCCTGCCTGCACCCTGCCTGCACCCTCAGCACCCTGCCTGTACCCTGCCTGTGTCCTGAGCACCCTGCCTGCACCCTGAATACCCTGCCTGTGTCCTGCCTGTGTCCTGCCTGTGTCCTGCCTACGCCCTGCCTGCGTCCTGAGCACCCTGCCCAAACCCCCAGCACCCTGCCTGTGTCCTGCCTGCACCCTGCCTGCACCCTCAGCACCCTGCCTGCACCCTGCCTGTGTCTTGAGCACCCTGCCTGTGTCCTGCCTGCGCCCTGCCTGTGTCCTGCCTGCATCCTGAGCACCCTGCCTGCGCCCTGCCTGCATCCTGAGCACCCTGCCTGCGCCCTGCCTGCGTCCTGAGCACCCTGCCTGTGTCCTGCCTGCGTCCTGAGCACCCTGCCTGCACCCCGCCTGCACCCCGCCTGCGCTCTGCCTGTGTCCTGAGCACCCTGCCCACACTCCCAGCACCCTGCCTGTGCCCTGCCTGCACCCTGAGTGCCCTGCCTGTGTCCTGAGCACCCTGCCCACACTCCCAGCACCCTGCCTGTGTCCTGCCTGCACCCTGAGCGCCCTGCCTGTGTCCTGAGCACCCTGCCTGCACCCTCAGCACCCTGCCTGTGTCCTGCCTGCACCCTCAGCACCCTCAGCACCCTGCCTGTGCTGCAGCTGCCTGTGCTTGCCCCTCTCCCCGGCAGAGCCTCGCTGCACCCCGTGGGCACCCCGGGGGGCTCCGGGGGTCTCTGCTGCCCTCCCCCAGCCCATCAGCACAGTGCCAGCAGCGGGCACAGCCCCAGGGCACTGGGCAGCACCGGTGTCTGCTGGCCTGCAGTGGGGACCCTTGGGGACTGGGGGTCCCTGTGGCCATGGGGCAGGGCCAGCGTGCCCAGGGGGTGGCACCGAAGGGCCACCAGTCCCCAGAGCCTGGCACCAGGAGGTCCTGGCTGGGGCCATGGGTGATGCTGGAGCTGGCAGCGGCCGGGCTACGGGCATGGAGCCACTGCCTGGGGATGTGTTCGTGTCGGGGGCACCCCACAGCAGTGCCAGGGGTGGGGGCATGGGGGTGCAGGGGGTGTAGGGGGTGCAGGGGACATGGGGGGGTGTAGGGGACATGGGGGATAAAGGGGGTGCAGGGGATAAAGGGGGTTCAGGGGACGGGTGTGGGGGGGCTCCTTGCAAGATGTGAGAGATTTTGGGACGTGAGCAACGCTGGGGGGCCAGGACCATGAAGGATGCAGGGGACGGGGCTGAGCATTGGAGCTGCCTGCAGACAGTGGGTGCAGGGGTGGGGGTGGGAGGGGGTGTAGGGGACACGGGCAATGTAGGGACACAGGGACACACAGGGGGCCTGGGGGCCTGGGGGATGTTGGGGGGTGGGTACACAGGGGGAGCATGGCGTGGGGCAGGCGGCACAGCCGGGGGGTGGCCGCACCGCACCCTCCCGGTGCCAGGATCCGGCCCCATGCAGCCGTGCCGCAAGCAGGGTCCCCATCCCGGGGGGCGTTCGGAGCTGGGGGGGCGCAGAGGCTGGGGGGGTCCCTGCAGCCGGGGGATCCCCGCCACGGCCCCCGCGAGGGTTAAGGCTCCGCGGCAGAGCCGGAGGCGTCCCCGCCGGCCGCAGTGAGTCAGCGGGGAGAGGCCGCACATCTGGATCCCTCCTGCAGCAGCCGGACGGGGCCGCGAGTTCCCGGGGCTCCCGCATGGCCCCTCCGAACCCGGGGACGCCGGGGGACCCCGCGTGGCTGCGGGTGCTCTGGGTGCTGGCCTCGGCGCTCGGCCCCCTCTGCCTCTGGGCGCTCTTCGTGCTGCGGTGCCCGCGCCCCCCGGGTAGGACGCGTGGGGACGCGGTGACACGTGGCGGGAGGCGGCACGGGCACGATGGCCCCGCGGGGCCGCCCCCAGCCGCCCCCTGGCAGCGCGGGGCCGTGGGACTTTTCCTCCCCGCTCCCTGGGGCCGGATTCCAGCCAGGGAGCAGCAGCGGGGGCGAGGGGCACGGTGGCGCCAGGGCGAGCCCAATTCCCATCACGCCGATCCTGCAGCGGCCCCTTCCCGTAGGAGCCCCCGGCTTTTGGCCCGCCCTGTTCCTGCAGGGTGAGCGGCACCGGGGGGCTGCCGGACCCCCTGCACCCCATGGGACCCCGCGGTGTGGGCAGGGGGAGGGTGGCTCCCATGCGGGGGCTCCTCTGGGGTGTGCCGGGGTGAACCCACGGGGCTGTGCCCACAGCACGTGCCAGGGACGGGCGGCGGGGCCGTGTGCTCGGGCACGGCACCGCGGGCACAACCGGCAGCGTGAACAGGAGCGTGCCCGCGCCGCCAGCACCGGTCCCTGGCACCAGCTCCTCCTGGGCACGGCCCAGGGCAGGCGTCGCATCCGCACGTGGAAGCGCTGCCAGCGCCCAGCTCCGGCCGGGCAGGGCGGGTGCCGGGATCCGGGGCGGGGAGCGGTTTGGGGCACTCCTCACGTGCCAGCACCGAGCCGCTCGCTCCCGCTTTGCTCCTGCAGGGAAGCGGTCGGAAAGCGCGACGCCGCCGGCAGCCTCGCAGGTAGGAGCCCGGCCCCGGGGTGCCAAAATGCAGCTGGGCTGGGGGCTCCGCACCCCGTCCCATGCGGGGCTGGGAGCCCCCTTCCAGCCCCGCTGTGCCCCATGGGGCCCCGCCAGCCGCGGGCCTTGAGCGGGGGGAGCCTGGCGCTGCCGGTGCCAAGCGTGCGGGACCTTTGTCCCGAGGGGCCCGCGGGGCTGAGCGCGGCGCTGAATGGGGCCCTTTGTCCGCGCTCTCAGCAAGGGAATCGCCCCCTTCTCCCCCGCCGGGTGCCACACAGAATCGTGGCTGGGGCACCCGTGCCCTGCCCGGCGCAGGGGGAGGCCATGGGCGGGCAGCGGGATGGGTGGGTGCCGTGCCGCGCGGTGCCGTGGGGCAGTGTCGCTGTCGGCAGCGGGGACGCACGAGCCAAGAGCTTTGCCTTGCAGCGGGGCCACGGGAGGGGCCCGAAGCAGCGCCCGGCGCCTGCTGGGGGACAGCGGCCGGCGGGGACCAGGACGAGGACGGGGACGAGGACGGGCAGCAGCCGCCGGGCACACACAGCGGTAGGGAGCTGGGGGGGGGCGGGCACGGGGGTGGCCCTGGGGTCCCCTAACCCTGCAGCACCGTGGGGCTGGGTGGGGGCTGTGCCACCACTGGGCAGGTGGATGGGGCTGGGGGGTACTGGGGGCACTGGGAAGGGCTGGGAGGGGCAGGGGAGGTGCCTGGGAGCTGGGGAGAGGGCGTCTCAGGGGGGGCTGTGTGTGCACAAGCACATGGGTGTGCCTTGCACACCTGGTAAGCGCATGTGTGTGTGCGTGTGTGCGTGTGCGTGTGCACGCCTGCATCTGTGTAAGCCTGCTTGCTGCATCCAGTGAGGCCCAGTGTGTGCGTTTGTGCGTGTGTGCACGTGTGTGTGCATGCGTGTGCATACACGGGTATGTGTTTGCATACGTGTGTGCACGCATGCATGCATGTGCATGGATGTGCGTGCACATGTGGGTGTGCATGCGTGTGTGTGCACGCGTGTACCCAGTCACTGCGTGCACGTGGGCGTGCCTGGCGCAGACGGATGTGCCGGCAGTGTCTGCGTGGACGCTCTCTGCCTGTTGCTGCTGGTGCCCGCGGAGCTCCGGTGCGCTGCAGGCTCCTGGGCCCCGCGGCCCCGCTCTGGGTGCCTGCAGCACCGCCCGCACCCGGCGCCACCCCGGTCCCGGCGCGGTGCCAGCACCGGGGCCTCGCCGGCTGCCAGCGCCTCGCCCCTGCCCGCTGCCTCCCGTAGCGGTGCCGAGCTCCATCCCTGCCGCGGGGCCGCGGGCGGAGGGGAGGCAGCGGAGCCGAAACCGGGCTCCTCTCCCTCTGCAGCATGCCAGGGCCTGTGTCGGGGCTCCTGGTGTTGCCCCCCTGCCGCCACCCGGCTCACACGGTGCCGGGACGTGGCGGCACCGCCTGCCCGTGCTCCCGCTGCGGCCTCCTGCAAGGCCGCGCAGCCGTGGCACCTCGCCGTGCCCTGCAGCTGTGGCTGGGCACGGAGCCCGGGGCTGGTGCAGGGACAGGGCCCACACCCCCACCACGCTGCGCCCCCACCGCCTGCGGTCCCCCCGGCGGTGCCACGGTGCCCCTGGGGCCTTCCTGCGGAGGCCGGGTGTGCCGGGGCGCGCAGCTCCGGTGCCACCGCAGCGCAAACAGGCCCGGAGCCAACAGAGGCTGCGCCAGGCAGGAGAGGAACTGGGTCATGTGAAGGCTGAAGCCACCAGCGCGGGGATGGTGGCACCGGTGGCACGGGTGGCAGGGCGCGCTGCTCGGCCCCGCCGCGGCGGCTCCCGGTAATGGGGTGCGGGAGGCAGCGGGGCGCGGGGCGGTGGGTGCGGGGACGGTGCCCGGGGCTGCTGCGGGTGGTGGGACCCCGGCCCTGCACCCCCAGCTCTCGGGGCTGCGGGTGGCACAGCCACGGTGCCCCCGTCCCCTGCGCCACGGTGCCCCCGTCCTTGGCACCCGGGGATCTTGTCCCTGGCACCCGGTGCCCCCGTCCCAGCCGCGTCGTGGCCGTGGGCTGGGGTCAGGGACGAGCCCCGGGAGCCCCGGGACAGCGCTGCGGGGCGGCACGGAAGGGGTTAAAGGGAACGGGGTGTGGGGGGGGGGTCGTGGTTAACCCCTTCCACGCCGTGCGCTCAGGGGGCGGGGGTCGCGCTAACCCCTCACCCCTCCTTACCCCCCCGGTCGCCGCTCGCCGCCCGCTGTGCGCGGCCCCGCGGGTGCGGGTGCGGGTGCGAGATACGGGCGGCCCCGCCCGCCCCCCCCTCCCCGGCCCCGCCCGCCGCCCGCCCCCGGAGCCGGGCCCCGCCGGAGCGCAGCGCAGCGCTGCCGGTGCCGGTGCCGGTGCCGGTGCCCGAGCCCCCCGGTTGGAGATGCCCCCGCGGCGGGCGCGCACCGGGGGTCCCCGCGGCGCACGGTGAGTGCGGCCGGGCCGGGCCCCCGGCGGGGCTGGGAGCTCCCCGCGTGGGTCCCGCGTGGGTGCGGGCGGCCCCCGGCTTGGGGGGGGGGCTGCGGGGGGGCTGCGGGGCTGCTGCGGTAAATGGGGGGGCGGCGGGGGGAGCAGCGGGCGCGGGGCTGCTGCAGGGACCGGGTGTGGGGATGGGGCTGCGGGGAGCGGGGGGGTTGATGTGGGGGGGGGGGTGATGTGGGGGGGGGGCTGCGCCGCAGGGGCTGCGGGGGCTGGGCTGGGGGAGGTGCAGGGGGTGCGGGGTGGGGGGGCTGGGGGATGGGATGGGATGGATGTGGGGCAGGGGCTGTGCTGCGGGGGTGTCCCGGGCTGCCCCCCCCCCGTGCCGAGTCCCTGCCGGTGCCGTGGGGGGGGGGGGCTGCAGCCCCCGCGGGGCTGGGGGCGCGCTGCCGGGCGCAGGAGGGGCCGTGGGCTGCGGCGGAGGCGCAGGGGATGGAGGCTGCGAATCAGCCGTGACGGGGGTCCCGGGGGGGCCCCTCTGCAGCGGTGGGTGGGGAGAGGCCCCCGAGGGCCCTGTTGCAGGGGGCAGGAGCAGGGGGTTCCCGTGGGGCCGGCAGCGGCACGGCCATGCAGCTGGGGGGCTGCGGGCACGGGTGCCCCCCGGGGCTGGGAGCTGGGGCTGGGCTCTGTGCTTGCAGGGAGCAGCTTCGCCCCCGGCAGCCCCAAGGTGCTGAGGCCCGGGGATGCTCCCGGTGCTGCTGTGCTCAGGATCCGGTCCTGAGCTGGCCCCAGCCCCTGGGAACGGTGCAGCAGCAGCAGCACGGAGCGGTGGGGAGGGCAGGGGGTCCCCGTCCCCATGCCACCAGGGTGCCACCATCCCCGCGGTGCCGGGCACCGTATGGGCAGCAGGGCCGCTCCTCCTGGCCTTGCTGGCGCTGCCCGGCCCCGGCACGGGGCGATGCGGGCTCCGGTGGAAAAACATTGCCCGAGATCACGTAACCGGTGCTGGCTTCTCGCGGCGCTGCGTTGAGGGGGTGGAACTGCAGAGGCGGCCTCGCTGCCGGCAGCCCTGACGTGCGGCCTCGCCTGGCAACCTGCGCCGCGCTCCCCAGGTGCCACGAGGCTGCAGAGCCCCGGCAGCAGCTCCCGGTGGCCCCAGCTGCTCCCTGCGGTAGCCCCGGTGCGGCCTCCGCCTTGGTGGCAGCCCCGGTCCCCTCCCGGCCTCGGGGCGCATCGTGCGTGGGGCTGCGTTTGCTGGGGTGAGGCCGTGGCCGCGTCCTGCCCGTGCCTCTCACCAACAGCTCGGTGCTTCGCCCGCAGCGCTCCCTGCGCCCCTAAGTCCCCGTTCCCAGCCCCTTTCCCCATGTGGCAACCCCACGGCGCTGCCCGTGGTTGTTGGGGGGCACCTGAAGCAGCCTCTCCCCGTGCCCCCACCTGGGGGCTGCCCCCTCCCGGCTGCGCCTCCCTCCCGTTTGGCACGGGGCCGGCTGTGGGTTTTGCGGGCGCTGCCGGTGGCAGGTGCGAGCCGGGGCGGTTGGGGCGTGCCCAGGAGCCGAGGAGCTGGGAGCGGCGGTGCCAGGGGCCGGCGGCGCTTGGAGATCCCCCTGCCCTGACCCCAAACCCTCTGCCGCAGGAGCTGAGGCCGGCGGGGTGCCGGCAGCCGGCCGAGATGGCGGAGGAGAGCTCGAGCGGCAGCAGCAGCTCCCCGAGCCCCGGGGACACCCTGCCCTGGAACCTGGCCAAGCACCAGCGCACCAAACGCACCAAGGCGACCGCGGGCAACGGGACGGTGCTGGACCCCGCCGAGCGGGCGGTGATCAGGATCGCAGGTAGGGCCGGCGGCACGGGCGGCGCCGTCTCGGGGTAACGCTCGTGGGGCTCCAGGGAGGGCTCGGCCCCGTCGGGGACCCGGTGGTGTCGTGGCGGGGTCCGGTCGCGCTGTCCGATGCACCCGGCTGCCCGCTGGTGGCTGTGGCCGTGCCAGGCTGCGCCGTTGGACACGCACGTGGTGGTTGTGCCCTGCACGGGGCAAGGCCCTGTGGTTGGGGCAGGAGGCCGGGCTGTGCCGCAGCGTGTGGTGGTGCCGTGGGGTGCCTTGGGGGTGATGCCGTGGGGTGCCGTGGGGCGATGCCGCGGGAGGTCCCAGCAGCGCCCTGAGGATGGTTTGGGGAGCGGGGCATCCCCCTCAGAGGGGAGGCTGGGGGAGCGGAGACCGAGGGGTGACCCCATGAATGTTTATAAATACGGAAAGGGGCAGCATCAGGAGGATGGAGCCAGGCTCTTCTTGGTGACACCGAAGGGGCAGTGGGTGCACACTGGAACGTTTGAGGTTCTGCTTTAATGTGAAATTAAACTTTTTTATGGTGAGGGTGACAGAGCACGGAACAGGCTGCCCGGGGGGGCTGTGGGGTCTCCTCTGGAGGCACCCAAACCCCGCCCGGACGCGTTCCTGTGTGACCTGCTCCGGGTGTTCCTGCAGGGGGATGGGACCGGCTGAGCTTCCAGGGTCCCTTCCAGTCCCTGATGTTTGGTGATTCGGCGTGGTGCCGCCGTGACCGGCAGTGCTGGGCCGGGGAGCAGGGGGCGATGCCGTGGCCTGGGGACGCGCTGTGCTGCGCCGTGCCGTACCGCGGGCACTGGGACCCCTGCGCCCTGTCGGGGTGGCCAAGCTGTGCCATGTCCCCTGTGCCATGGCAGGGTGCTGTGGTGGCCGTCCCATGCCCCCTGTGCCATGTTGCAGTGTCACGGTGGCCGTCCGGTGCTGTTGCTGTGGCCATGCCTGTCACGGTGACCGTGCTGTGCCCCCTGTGCCATGTCACAGTGTCACTGTGGCCATGCTGTGCCCCTTGTGCCATACTGTTGTGGCCATGCCATGCCCCCTGTGCCATGTCACAGTGACCATGTCATGTTGTGCTGGTTGTGCCGTGCCCCCCGTGCTGTGTCACAGTGACCACACCGTGCCCCCCATGCCGTGCTGTTGTTGTGGCTGTGCCGTGCCCCCTGTGCCATGTCACAGTGTCACCATGTCCATGCTGTGCCCCATGTGCCATACTGTTGTTGTGGCCGTGCTGTGCCCCCTGTGCCATGTCACAGTGACCATGTTATGTTGTGCTGGTTGTGCCGTGCCCCCCGTGCTGTGTCACGGTGACCGTGCTGTGCCCCCTGTGCCACGTCACAGTGTCACCATGGCCATGCTGTGCCCCCTGTGCCATGCTGTTGCCTTTGCTGTGCCGTGCCCCCCGCACCGTGCTGTCGTGGTGACCATGTCATGTGCTGGTTGTGCCATGCCACCCGTGCTGTGTCACAGTGACCACGCCGTGCCCCCCACGCCGTGCTGTCCCTGTGGCCATGCTGTGCCCCCAGTGCCATGTCACAGCGTCGTGGTGGCCATGCCATGCCCCTGGCAGTGCACACCGTGTCCGTGGTGTCCCCGGGCAGGACGTGGCTGCTACTGCTCTGGGGCTGCGTGTGCTGGGACACCATGGGGACAGCGCTGGGGACACCGGGGGGGGGCGCGTGTGTCCGGGCCGTGCTGTCCCCATCCCCTGGGGACACCGAGTCCCCTCTGGTGGCCGCGTCCCGGCCTCGCCTCGGGGCGCAGTCCCCGGGCCCTGCAGTGTCCCCGGCCGCCGTCAGAGGGCCCCCGGGGCCGGGCTGCGGGGGGGGCCGGGAGGGGACCGGGCACCGAGACCCTCTGCGGGGGGGGGGGGGGGCGCAGACCCAGGCGGCGCCTCCGTGTCCCGGCCCCGCGGCTGCTGGGGACACCCCGGGGACACCCGGGGGACACGCAAGGGACACCCCGGGGACCTCTCTCCGTGGTGCCCCCCCCGAGGGGGGGCTGTCCCGGTGCCCTCGCTGCTGGCACCGCAGCTCCGCGCCCCCACGGCCACGGGGAAACGAGCCCCGAGCCCCCCCCCTCCTTATGCCGGGGGGGCTGCCCCCGGTGGGCGCCGCGTCCCTGCGGCTGGGGGGGGCGCACACGCGGCCGGGGGGGGTTCGTGCCCCCCCCGCACCCCCCGCCGGGGGCCCCGCGCCCTGGCAGCTATGGGCCCGCATTGTTTCCGCCGCCCGTCCTCCTCCCCGATTTAGCAGCCGCCCCCCCGCTGCCCCCCCCCCCCCGACCCCCCCCGGCCTTGGCCCCACGGCCTCGGGGCTGAGCCCGGCACCGCCACCGCTATGGGGTCCCCGCTGCTGATGGGGTCCCGGTGTGTGTGTGGGGGGGAACAATCCTCGGGGGGGGGGGGGGTCGTGGTGTCCTGGTCCCCCAGGTGCCCCCCATTTTGGGGCTGTGGGGGTCAGCGTTGGGGGTCTGAGGGTCCTGCTGGGGGGGCAGAGCAGGACCCCAGGGTCTGGGTGCGGGGGGGCCGTGGGGTGCTGTGGGGTGCCATGGGGGGCTGTGGGGCGCCATGGGGGGCCATGGGGGGCCATGGGGGGCTGTCTGGTGTCGTGGGGTGCCATGGGGTGCCGTGGGGTGCCGGGGACGCGGTGGCAGCGGCGGTGACGCTGCGGTGCTGAGTCACGGGGTGGGGCGGCCGCGGGGGGGCCGGGCTGGGCCATCCGGCACCGGGCGTGCGTGGGGCTGGTGGGGGCCGGGGGGGGTGCGTGGGCACGAGTGGGGTGGGTGAGCACGAGCAGCGCCCGGGGGAGGGCCATGAGCACGCCGTGCGAGGGCAGCGGTGCCCCCCCCCCCCAAGCCCTGCTCCTCCCCCCACGGGGAGGCACCCCCATGTGCTCCGTGGGGAACCTGTCAGTGCCTGGGCCCCCCCCATTAGTGCTCAGTGCCCCCTATCAGCCCCCCCATTAATTCCCATTGCCCCCCATCAGCCCCCCCATTAGTTCCCAGTACCCCCCATCACCCCTCTATCAGTACCCAGTGCCCCCCATCACCCCCCCATCAGTGCCCAGTGTCCCCCATCAGTTCCCAGTGCTCCCCAGTGGTGCCCAGTGCCCCCCAGCAGCACCAAGCCCCCCCCACTCTCAGTGCCCCCATTGCTGCCCCCTCCCCACTGTTCCCGGCCCTGTGCCCCCCCCCCTTGGTCTCTACCTTCAGGGCCGGTGCTGCTCATGGGGGGGGTCCCGGTGCCGGCCAGGGCCCGATCCTGCACCCGCCGGTGGCTCCTGTCACCCCCTGTCACCGGCATCCCCAGCCCCCTCCTGTCCCTTGTCCCCTGCCCCCCCAGCCCCATCCTGTCCCCATGTCCTGTCCCTTGTCACCCACACCCCCAGACCCCCGCCATCCCTTCCCAGCTGTGCCCACCTTGTCCCTTCCCACCCGTGTCCTCTGTCCCATCCTTTGCCACCTGCACCCTGGGTCCTGTGCACCCCTCGTCACCCCCCCAGCCCCATCCTGTCCCTTGTCACCCCCCAGCCCCATCCTGTCCCTCCTCACCGTGTCCCAGCCTTGGTCACCTGCACCCCCTGCCCCACACCATCTCCTGTCCCATGTCCCCCCCGTCCTGTCCCTTGTCCCCCCACCCTGTCCCTTGTCCCCCTGTCCCTCCCGCGTCCCCCATCCCGTCCCTCTCACCTGCGCTGTCCCCTGCCCCCCCAGCCCCATCCTGTCCCCGTGTCCTGCCCCTTGTCACCTGCCCCCCCAGCCCCACACCATCCCTCATCCCGTGTCCCCCCCCAGTCCCTTATCCCCCCGCCCCACCCCGTGTCCCCCCGTCCTGTCCCCCCCCAGTCCCGTGTCCCCCCGTCCCTCCCCTCTCACCTGCGCTGTCCCCATCCCCACCCTGCCCCGTCCCGTCCCCTGCCCCCCCCCTCACCCCCCCTCGCCCCCCGCCCCTCCCGCCCCCTGCCCCCGCCCCGCGCCCCGCCCCCCGCCGCCGCTCCACCGCCCCCCGCCCCCCCCCCCCCCCCCGTGTCCGCTTCCCTTAAGGCCGGGCCGGGCCGGGCCGCGCGGGGCTCCCGCGGCTCCCACGGCTCCCACGCGGCGCGGCCACGCGGCTGCGCCCCCCCCCCCGCCGCCCCCGGCCCGGCCATGGCCACGTACGAGCTGGGCAGCCTCCCCCCCAACCCCGAGGAGCAGGACTTCATCCAGGCCTACGAGGACGTACGGGAGCGCTACAAAGGTAGCGCCGGGCCCCACGCGTGTTCCGCGTGGGGGGGGGGGTAGGGGGTCGGGGCGCGCCGGGCGGGGGTCGCCGTGGGGCTGGGCGCCGGGGCAGAGCTCGGGGAGGGGGGGCAGAGGGGAAGGGGGGCTGTGCCCCCGCGTGGAGCCCCACTCGGTGGGCACGGTGCGTGTCCCACGGCCGCGTGGGAGGGGTGGGCACGCGTGGGGGGCGCGTGGGGGGCTGCGTGGGGCACGTGGGGAGTGCGCAGGGGGTCAGTGTCAGCACCCTAGAGGTGCCCAAACCCCCCTGCCCACCCCGGCCGTGGGCTGCGTGGGGTCGGGGGGTGGCCGTGGGGTGGGGACGGGGGCGCAGGGTGCGGGGCGCGGGCTCGGGGCCGCCGTGGGCCCCCCAGCGCGGTGGCGGTGCGGCGGCGGCGGGCTCGGAGCAGCCATGCCCTTACAAGGGGCGCGAGCGCGGCCGGCGCTGCCTGACCCCGGCACGTCACCGCGCCCGTGGGGCCGGGGAGCCCCGCGGGGGGCCGGGGAGCCGGGGGGGCCCACGCACGGCCAAGCCCCGGCTGCGCTGCCGCCCTCGCCGGGGGTCTGTCCCCGCGTTGTCCGTCTGTCCCCGCGCCCCAGGGGCTTCTTTCCCCTGTGCGTGCGGCAGCAGCGGGGTGGGACCCCGGCCAACATCCTGGCGGACGCATCGGGTGTCCTTTCGGGGGGGCACGGAGGGGCCCCTGCCTGTGCGTGACTCCACGTGCCTGGGGCTGGCGGTTCAGGGCTCGTCCCAGCCCCGGGGTCCCCCCGACACTGCTCAGCTCAGAGACCCCGGGGTGCCCCGGCGGCCGGTCCCGCTGTTGGTGCTGGTGGGGGGGGTCTGGGTGCCGACCCCTCCCCTGGCGCTGGGCCGGGTCCCTTCCCCGCAGCCAGCGGGGTCATCGCACGCGCCGCTGTCCCAGAGCTGCTGGCAAAGCCGGGAAGCGTCAGCCGAGCCTCGGGGCTCTGCAAAAAGTGTTGACACCGCGAGCGAGGAGCAGACGGCTTGGCCCCGCGCCCGCCGGCGCCGCCTGTACCTGCCAGCGCCGCCCGGGCTGGTGGCACTGGCGCACGCCAGCCCCGGGCAGAGGCAGCACCGGCTGCATCCCCACGGGCACCGCAGCGAGCGGCCGCGGGCACAACCCCGCACCAACCCCAACCCCAACCCTGTGGCCGGGGGGCTCGGCGTCCCCGTGCTCGGCGTCCCTGCGTGGGCACCGTGGCCACCGGCGGGGGTCTGGGGGCAGCCGCCTGCGTCCCGCGCTCGTGGGGCTGCCTCTGGGCTCGTGCCCCCCCCGGCGAAGCGCAGCAGACCGGCGCAGGCGGCCGTGTAAGGATAAAAGCTGGAGCACGCCGGCGGCAGGACGGAGCTGCCGTTGGCCGTGCGCCGCGGCCGCGCTGCCTGGGGAGGCCTGGCCGTGCCGCAGGGGGGGTGTGCGGCGCATTCCTCCCGCTGCTGACACCCCCATGTCCCGAGCTGTCCCCAACAGAGCACAAACAGGGCAGCAGGTCTGGCACCAGCAGCCCCCCGCGGGTCGCAGGGTGCCCACCACGAGCCCTCGGGACGCGGCGGTGGTGGTGCCACGGGCATCGATGCTGTGGGTGCCACGGGTGCCGCATGGCGCCGTCCCTCCCCGCGGACACGTGCCCGGGTGCCAGTGGCTGCTGGGTGCTGCCGTTATCACTGCCCAGCCAGGAGCACCGGGGGGGGCACCGGGGGGGCACCTGGGAGGCATCTCCTGCCGCCCCCCTGGGCACGGGCAGCAGCAGCCACAGCAATTTGGGGCTGGGGGGAGCTCCATGGGGGCTGCAGCTCGGCCCTGCCCATGGCAGGAGCTGCGTAGGTGCCCCCCATTCCCCCCCCACCCGTGTCGGTGCCCCTGGCAGCGTGTGTTGGGGGGGGCTGCAGCCTCTGTGCTGCTGCCCAGACCCGGTGCCGGGGGGGGGCCCTGCGGGGAGGGGGCTGCGCCGGGATGGAGGGGGGGGGGCGAGGCGTTAATGGGGCGGGGCGGGGGGCTGCGCTGCGGTGGATGGGGATGGGGGGGCTGTGGCGCAGCAGGTGCCGATCCGAGCCGTGCCGATCCGTGCTGATCCGATCCGATCCGTGCTGATCTGAGCCGATCCGAGCCGTGCCGGGGGCGGGGCTGCCGCAGGAGCTGCCCGTTCCCGGTGCCCCGGACGGGGCGGACCGGCCCTGATTGGCCGCGGCCGCCCCATAAATGCAGGGGGGGGGGCGCGGGGCGCAGCGCCGGGCCGAGCCGAGCCGGGCCATGGCCATGGACACGTCCCGCTCCATCCACCACGAGATCATCTCGCTCAAAGGTACCGGCGGGGTCACCTTGCCGGGGGGCTCGGCACCCGCCCGGGATGCTCCGCAGTGGGGCTGGGGGCTTGGGGGGGCTCAGCGCCCGCCCTGGATGCTCTGCAGTGGGGATGGGGACATGGGGGGGTGTCTTGGAAGCCACCCTGGAGGCTCTGCATTGGGGCTGGGGGTGTGTGGGGGGCTTGGCACCCATCCTGGATGCTCCGCAGTGGGGCTGGGGTGTATGGGGAGCTTGTCACGCAGTGGGGCTGGGGGCAGGCAAAGTGCTCGGTGCCCACCCTGGGTGCTCCACGGTGGGGTTGGGGATGTGTGGGGTGCTGGGCACCGGTCCTGAGTGCTCTGCAGCAGGGCTGGGGGCAGGCGTGGAGCTCGGTGCCCACCCCGGGTGCTCTGCAGTGGTGTGGGGGCATCCGTGGTGCTCAGCATCTGCCCTGGGTGCTCTGCAGTGGGGCTGGGGTGTAGGGGAGCTGAGCACGCAGTGGGGCTGGGGGCACGCAGGGTGCTCAGCGCCCACCCTGGATGCTCTGCAGTGGGGCAGGGGACGTGTGGGGTGCTGGGCACCTGCCCCATCTGTGTGGTTCAGCGGTCCCCAGCACTGCCACTGCCCTGTGGCCAGCCTGGGGCAGGGTTGTCCCCTGGGGGGGCACGGTCACTGTCAGGGGACAGCCCCCGGCTTGCAGGGGGCCTGAGCCTGTGGGTGGGGGGCTCGGGGCCGCTGCTGCACCAGCGCTTGCTTGGCTGCACGGGCACACTGCCTGCGGCACGGGAGAGGGGCTCGGGGAGCTGCCGGGGGGGCAGGGGCTGGGGGGGGCTGTGCCGTGCCGTGCCGCAGAGCCGGTGCGCTGGGGCGTGAGTAACGGGCCCTGTGGATGCTCGTCACGGGGCTGCTGCACCGCGTGCTCCTGTCCCCTCTAAGCCGCCGCAGCGGGCATGCGGCCACTGCACGGCCAATTACGCTAACGAGCCGCGGCGCTGGGGCTGGGGCTGGGGCCGCGCTGGCTCGGACCCCGGCCAGGGTCAGGAAGAGGTTGGGCTCTGTTCCCCCCGTCCCTTCCCCCCCTTGCAGCTCCCGGGCTGCCAGCGGGGAGATTTATGGTGAGAACGGGCATGGCCGCAGGACCCCCGCCGGCCCCATCCTCATTAATCCCCCCGGGGCTCCTGGGCCGCTTGGCTCGGCCGCAGCGCCCTGCGAACAGCGGCGCCTTTGTTCCTGCCTCGGCACCGGAGCCCTGCGGCAACGCCAGCCCCCAGGGGCACCGGCACCGGGCTGGGGGCCAGGGGCTGCCGGCCGGGGCCCCCGCTGCCCACCCGCCTGCCCCACAGCGCCGTGGGGCTGCAGCCTGCCCGGACCCCCGGCCACGGGTTGGGGGGAGGTGGGGAGGGGTCCGGCACCGTGCCCGGTGTCCCCGGCAGGAGGGAGCAGCCGGAGCTGGCTGTGCTGTCACAGCGCAGCGGGTCGCTGCGGCGGGCGCTGACTCGGCACTTCCCGGCATGCTGCAGTCACTGGGCAGGGGGCCGGGGGGGCTGGGGGGATGCTCCGGCCAAGGGATGCGAGCACGTCCCCGAGCTGTCCCTGTGCCACCAACGTGGGGACGTGGTGCTGCTCGGGGGGGCCGTGGGCTGGTTCTGGTGGCTGCGTGGGACAGGAGGCGGCTGCATGGGGAGGCTGAGGGGGCTGCGCACGGGGAGGCCGCTGCTGGTGGCTGCAGTGTGGGTGCTGTGCTCCTGGCACCGTGCGCATTGTCCCGTGCTGTCCCCGCAGGTCCGTGCTGTCCCCTCTGCTGTGCCCGGCACGGGCAGGGCTGGGGGCACCCCGGGCTGGCAGCCACCACGGGGGGGGTGTCCCCAGCTCCGTGCCCCCTCCGTGGCGCCGCAGAGGGAGCAGCGCTGCGGGGATTTGCATGCAGGGGGCCGGCTGCCTGCTGCGCTGCCGCGTCCCTGCCTCTCCCTGCCCTGCTGGGGGAGCCTGGGGGCTGCCGGGTGGGGACCCTGCCCTGGGGTCTGGCGCAGCTGCGGAGGTGACGCGGTGCTGGCGGTGGCGTGACGGCTGCTGTCGCCGTCCCTGCCCCGGGGGGGGAAGCCGGGTGGAGCGGGGTGCGCGGTGCCCCGGCTCCGGGCCCCGTCACTCCTGGGCCAGACGGAGGGGTCTGCGGTGGGGGAGCGTGGCTGGGGGTGATCCACGTGGCTGCGCGTGAGGGGTCCGGGTCCTCCCCAAATGCTGCCCACTCAGGAGCTCCCGAGCCTGCCAGGGGTGCTGGTGGGTGCCCAAAGCTGCAGCGGGTGGGGCTGTGCCGTGCACCCCAGTCCTGCTGCCCATGGGTGAGGGGATTCAGGAGCCCCTGCAGTGATTTATGCCACGGCTGCTATGGTGTGCCAGGTGCTGACCATGCCCAGGGCTGCGCTCACCTCCTTGCTCACTGCTGCGTGGGGCCAGGCACAGCTGGGTACAGACCCCTGGCCCCCCACCCATGCCCATCCCTGCTCCCCACCGCTGCTGGCCCCCATCGCTGCTCTGCTCCCCAGGGCACAGCTCACAGGATGCGGGGCACCAGCCTTGGTGCCACTTCTCCTGCTGGTGCTATCCCCAGCGCCACAGTGTCCCCAAGGCCCCCGGCCCTGTGCCACCACCAGGGGTTCCTCGTTCCTCCGGCTGCATCCTGTGCCAGCCTGGCCTGGCCCCAGAGCTGTGCCGGGCTCTGTCCTCACGTCCCTGTCCCGCTTGGGGCTGGCAGGATGCCCATCCTTGAGTCGCTTTGCTGCGGGACCCCTTCAGCCCGGGGGGGCTCCCCACAGGGTGGTGCGGGCACCGGGTGTCCTGTTGGGACAGGGTGCGTGATGCCAGGTGGGGAAATGATGGGGCACGTGGCGTGGGGGCTCTGCACTGCACCCACTTCCACAGCCCCAGGGGCTGTGCCTGTCACCGGGCCTGGGGGGTGCTTCTGGGGTCCCTCCCCGCAAAGCCCCCAGCCCTGGGGACGGGCAGTGCGGACACCGGGGGGGATCCCGGCACGGGACACGGGGACTCCGTTTCGCCCGGCCCGACCCGGGGGAGCCCCCCCGCGCCCCGGGAACCTCCCCCCGCGGCGGGCCCGGCCCTGCTCAAACAGCAGCAGAGCAAACAGTGGCGCTGGCAGGATGCGGCCCCGGTGCGCGGCCCCGGTGCGCGGCGATGCGCCCCGGGGCGGCCCCCGCCTGTTTCTTCCTCCTCGCCATGGCGACGGGGGCGGGGGGGAGGGGGGGGCGCGGGGGCCACGTCCCCGGGCAGGTGGCGGCCCGGCGGCCCCGGGACCCCCCCCTTCCCCCGCCGCCCTTCCCCCGGGGCCGCGTCCCGCGGGGGGTTCCCACGGCGCGGGGAACCGGCCCGGTGCGTCGGGGCGCGCCGGGGGAGCCGCGGGGCCGGCCCGGGGGGGGGCTGCGCGGGGCCGGGGAGGGGCCGCTGAGTCAGGGCCGCCGCCGAGCCGAGAGTGCCCCGGCCCCCCCCGCGCCCAGCCCGGGAGGTGGAGCCGCCGCCAGTCTGCCCCGCCGCGCGCTGCGAGCAACCGCGCCGAGCCGAGCCGAGCCGGGCCGGGCCGTGCCAAAGCGCGCCGGGCCCTGCAGAACCGGGCCGAGCCGTGCGGGACTGTGCCGTGCCGTGCCGAGCCGTGCCAAGCCGTGCCGAGCCGAGCCGTGCCCAGCCATGGTGGCCGGGATGCTGATGCCGCTGGAGCGGCTCCGCGCCATCCTGGAGCTGCTGTTCCGCGAGGGCGTGCTGGTGGCCGAGAAGGAGCGGCGGCCGCGGCGCTGCCACCCGCAGCTGCCCGGGGTGCCCACGGTGCAGGTGATCCGCGCCATGGGCTCGCTGCGCTCCCGCGGGCTGGTGCGGGAGACCTTCGCCTGGCGGCACTACTACTGGTACCTGACGGACGAGGGCATCGCCTACCTGCGCCAGTTCCTGCGCCTGCCGCCCGACATCGTCCCGCTGTCCCTGCAGCGCGCCCGCCGCCCCGCCGCGCCCCCCGCGCCCGCCCGCCGCCCCGCCGCGCCCCCCGGCCCCGGCAGGACGCGCGAGGAGCCCCCCGGCTCCCGGCTGTACCGGAGGAAGGAGGAGGGCGAGCAGCACGTGGAGCCCGCCGCCGCCGCCGCGGGGGTGTCCCGGGAGGGCCCCCGGCCCGGCCCGGCCCCAGGTAGATCCCGGCAGCCGCGTGGGGAGGGGGGACCCGCGTGGGACCTCGCGCCGAGCCGGGAGGGGGGCGCCGGGCTGCTGCCCACGGGGGGGGGCTCTGCAGCGCGGGTGCCGGTGCCGGTGCCGGCCGTGCCCCTCTTCCCATCCCGGAGAGGGGGTGGCTCCTCCCACCCCCCCGCCCGACCAAAGGGCACCCACGGGGATGCGGACGTGCGTGGGGACGGGGGGTGCGGGGGTGGGGACACGGGGACCCCGGGGCGCAGCGTGGCTCCTGGGGGTCGGGGGGGGCTCCGGGCCCTGCAGGGGGGGAATCCTCCGGGCACGGAGGGGCTGCACCGGGGCGCGGGGGGGGGGCAGGCGCCGCGTCCTGCAGCGGGAGATGCTCGGAGCTGCAGCGGGGCCGAGCCCGGGGACGGACGGCGGCAGCTGGGGCAGACGGGGCGGCTGGTGGGGAGGGGGCTGCCGCGCCCCCCCCGCCCCGCGGACACGCGATGCCGACACCCGATCCGCGGCCGGGGGGCGCGGCGGCAGCTGGATCCGGCGGGGGCCGCGGGGCATCCGCGGCGGGGGGGCCGGGGGCAGCTGCGCCCCGAGGCCGCGGTGCCGGCCGCTCGCCCTCCCCGTGCCGCCGCCCGTGACTCAGCCCCGCGGCCGCGGCCGCTCCAAGTTTCCAGCAGGAAGGGGCCGAGCCCGCGCCCCGGCCAGGCCGTGAGTCAGCGCGGGGGGGTCGGGGGGAGCTGCCTGCACGCGTGGGCAACGTGGGCAACGGGGACTGGGTGCGTGTGCCCGCGGCGTGTCCCCGCGCAGGGCAGTGTCAGGGCGGGGGCAGCTCCCCCGGCTGCAGCCGGTGCCGCCCGTGCCCGTGCCCGTGTCCGTGTCCGTGTCCGTGTCCGTGCCCGTGCCCAACACCCGGTGGGAACCGGGACCGGGCCGGTGCTGCTCTCCCCCCGGTTTTTCCACCCGCTCGGGGCCGTCGGTGCAAGAAAACCCGGCCTGGAGCCGGTGTCAGGGGCACGGAGCCGCGCCGTCGGGGGGCAGCGGGGGACACAGCGGGGCACACCGGGGGGAAACGGGGACGAGCCGCGGCCCCGCGTCCAGCCCCGGCCCCGCATCCCCCGGTGGCGGCGGCCGCCCCGTCGGGCCGGTGCAGGGGGCTCGGCCGTGCGGGCCGGTACCCCCCGGCGGCTCGCCCCTCGCCGGGGGCCGGGGGCCGGGGCCGTCCCGCCCCCGTCCGTGTCATGTTCTAACTCGGGCACCGTGACGGGCCCCCGGTTATTTATATCGGCGCCCGCCCGCTGCCTCCCTCCCTGCGTCCCTCCCCCGCGGGCTGACCGGCGGAGCCGCTGCGCCTCGCTCCGCGCTGCCCATGAAGGTCGTGCCGGGTAGGCGACAGCCGCGCCGGGCCGAGCCGGGCCGGGCCGCGCCGGGCCGGGGGGGGGCAGCGCCGCCCGCCGTATAAAAAGCCGGCACCGGGCTGTGTGTGTGTGTGGGGGGGGGCAGGGGCTGGCGCCGGGCCCGGGGCCGCCCCCGCGGGGCTCGCTCCTGCCGGTGCGGCGGGGGGAAGGCGGCTCCGCGCCGCGCACCGGGAGGGGTTAAGGCGGAGCGGGAGCGGCCCCGGGGGGGCGGGCGCTGGCGCCTCCCAGCCCCGCCGGGCCCGGCAGCCCCGTCGAGCCGAGCCGAGCCGAGCCGAGCCGTGCCGCGGGGCGGGCGGTGCCGCGGAGCCGCGCCGGGATGGACGGCCCCGGGTCGCTGTTCCCGTCGCTGGTGGCGGCGGGGCACGTCGTGTCCCTCGCCCTGGTGTGGTACTGGCGGCGCCGCGCAGAGCCGCTCGCCGCAGGTGAGTCCGGCCCGGCCCGGGGCTGCCGAGCCGCGGGGCTCCGGGGCTCCCCCGCCCGCCGCCGCCGCCGCCCCTCGCCCCGCCCCCGGGCACCGGCCCAGCCCCGGCGGGGGAGGGCCCGGCCGCGCCGTCGGGGCGGGAGGCGGCGCTGGGGGGGTTCGGGGGCCGCGGGGCCGCTGCAGGGGGCTTTGGGGCGCGAGCGCTGCGCGGGGCGGGGGGGCGCGATGCTGAGGTCCCCCCCCCCTTCCCATCTCCGTGTCCCCCCGTGTCCCCAGCGCGGCCCCTCCCCGGCCGTTCCCGGCAGCCCGGTGCAGGCGGCAGGTGCTGCCCCGGGGCGCCGAGGTGCCAAATGCCTTCGGGGACAGGGCTCTGGTGACAGGGGGGCGCTGGGGAGCGGCAGCTCCACGCCTGCGCGGCTCCGGGCTGCACGGGGGGGGTCCTCGGTGCGTCTGCCCCCACCCAACACGGGGCCGTCTGGAGAGCTGCAGGGTCCCGGTTGTGCCCAGTGCTGCTGGAAGAGATGGGGAGGGGGGCAGCTCCTGCACAGGTTGTGTGGTGGCTTCATGAAGCCCCCCTCCCCATTGCCGCCCCATGAAAGACGGGCACAGCCCCCCCCGCCCCGCTGCAGGACGCTGGCACCGTGCCCGGTGCAGGCAGCGTCTGAAGGGCGCAGCCGCCCGGCGGGGGGGTCCTGGCGCGGCTGCCCGCGGTGCGGCACGCTTGTGCTGCAGAAGGGCTGGGCCGGCTGCGGTGAGGCCGGGCAGCCGCTGCGGTCAGGGGCTCAGCACCGCTGCCGGGGCTCTCCTCGCGCGTCCCCTTGCGCCCATGGCACCGTCTCCCCCGGAGAATTGCTGGGGGGCAGGTGCTGTGAGACCCCCGTGCCTGTGGCTGGGGCAGCCTCCTCCAGCTCCTCCTGCCCCAATCCTGCAGGGCTGACGGATGCGGGGGGGATGCAGGCTGTGGTCTCAGCCCCCCCCGCTGCTCTTTCCAGGGCGTTGGCTGTGGTTTCCGTCGATCTGTGCACGGCATTCGGAGCTGTCACGCTACCAGCAGCAGGGCCAGGCATCGACCCACATTGCCATGGCAGCCAGACCGCGGTGCCCCGGTGCTGGCGCTCGCGAAACCGCAGTCCTGCAGCTGGTGCCGCGGGCTGCCCGTGCGGGGAGATGCCGCGGCCCCCTCTTCTCCCTGCCGGCAGCGCGAGCAGGGCACCTTGGCGCAGCGCGGCCCCCCCGCGGGGCTGCTGTCCCTGGCACCCGCCCAGTGCTGTCCAAAGGGCACCCCCAAGGTCGCAGCTGCTGGGCTCCATCATCCCACCCGGCCCTGCCTGCGCCCCCGTGCCGGGTGTCCCCGCTCCCTCCCCGTGGCGCCGTCCCTGCGCGCCCTCGTCCCCGTCCCAGTGCCCCGGCGTGGCTGGGGTCTCTGTCCCATGGTCCCCGCGCCACCGTGGTGCCACTTGGCGGGGACACCCTGCGGGGAGCCGGGGTTATTTTTGAGCATGGTTCCTGGAATAGCGCGGGGTGGGGACTCTGCAGGGGCATCCATGGGGCTCTGCCCCACTGCGCTCCTGCCTGCTCTCCCTTGTGCCATCGGCACGGTGTTGGGGCGTTTACCCAGGATTCTGCACCCCTGCTCTGCTCGTGCCTCGTTTTCCTCCGTCCCCGTGCCAGGACTGAGCCACCCCCGTCCTGCACCGCTGTGGAGACGTGAGGACCCCTCTGGGCCCTCTCTCGGAGCTGGGTGCAGGATCCCCGGGGCAGAGAGGGGCGGCAGCAGCCCCCAGCACATCGAGTGGGGCCGGAGCTGTGGCCCTGGGGGGCTACAGGGCCCCTCGCCTGGGGCAGGGGCTTGGGGGCGATGAGGCAGCACCGGGAAAGGCGGCAGGCTTGGGAGGGGGCCCTGGGGGCCGCGGCACAGCAGCTGCAGGAGCGCGTGCGGGTTGTGGTGGCAGCGGAGCAGCCGGACGGCGCGCAGGTTTCGGTAGCAGGATGCCGGCTGTTTGTTTGGGCCTGGCTCCTGTTACCAAGGCTGCCAGAGGCTGCTCGTGGCCTCCGCCGCAGCGGCGGCTGTGGGTGGAGGAGGCCCCCAGAGAGGCTTGGGAACCCCCATCCTCCCGCCCGGCCTCTCCACTCAGCTTTTCCACAGCCCTCGCGGCTGCGGCTGTGCCAGGCCGGGGGCCAAAGGGGGGGTCGGGCGCTGCCGCTGGCTTTGGCCTCGCTGATGAGTCACCGGCCTCGCAGGAAATGGCGAAGGCTGCGGCTTGGGGCCGCGCTGGCAGCTGCTGCCTGCGCTCGGCAGCAGCCCAGGCTCCCTGGCACGGTGGCACTGGGCTGTGGCACGAGGGGGGGCAGGACGTGGGGGATCTCCCCCTTGGCGTGCGGATGCTCAGCCCTGGTTTCTGGCCCCGGCCCCAGCCCCAGCGCTGCAGTTTGGAGCCTGTCGGGGTCCCATCGGCTGGGACTGGGGTCCCGAGTGGGGTGAGCGCAGGGGGAGCAGCGCAGGCACCCCAAAGAAAGCGCTCTGCCTGCGTCCCAGCCGTGTTTCCTGCTCCGTCTCGCCTGGTGCTAATCGCCCCGGCCCTGCCCGTCCCGCGTGCAATCGGCCCCCTCCTGCCCCTTATCTCGGCAGCACAGATGGGATGCGAGCGGCACGTGGGGCTGATCCGTGGGGCAGAGCCGTGGGGCTGGCCCAGGCCGTGCCCAGCCCTACCCCACGAGCTGCTCTTGCACTGCAGCCCCACGGTGCAGTGCTCCCCCTGTGCAGGCTGGCAGGGCCGTGCCGGGCTGCGGCCCCCTCCTGGTATGGATTGGGGGGGACAGCAGCGGCCCCCGGCCCCCCGGCTCCCCTCACTGTGCCGTGCCGTGCCGTGCCGTGCCGTGCCTGCCAGGCCAGGCGCTTTGGTCCCGCTGCGAGCTCTTGGCACGCAGCGGCTCCGGGATGTAGGGGACCCCCGGGTGAGCCCCAGGGTGGGCTCGTCCGCGGCGGCAGCGGCCGGCCGGGGGCAGGAAGAGCCGGGTCTGGCAGCGGCCCTGGGCTGTGTGAGTCACCGCGTCCCACAGCTCCCCTCCAGATGCGGGAGCGCGCGGAGCAGAGCGCAGCACGGCGGTCTCCGGCGAGGCAGGGCCCGACGATGCTGCGCCGCCTCTGCTGCTGCTGCTGCTGCTGCTGCGAGCGGCAAGGCAGGTGCCAGGGGTCCGGTGGCATCCCCCCAGCCAGGGGCTGCCATCCCTGTGGGGTCGCCCCCGGCGCAGCTCCGCTCGCCCCCGCGTGCCTGGGGGGCACAGAGGGGCATCTGTGCTGCGCTGGGGGACACTCGGATGCGGCGTGGGGCGGCCACTGGGGTGCGAGAGGGGCAGGGGAGCCGTGCGCCTGCTGCTGGAGGGGCTGGCGTGGGTCCTGCATGGCCTCGCCGGGACCGGGGCATGTGCAGGGCACGAGGCCGGGACCGAGCCCGCCCCGGGAGCCAGCCGGGGGGGGCGTGGGGACCCCCGGGTGTGCACCTGGGACGTGGCTGGTGGAGAGACCGGGGGGTGCCGGGGGCCCGGGCACGCGGGGATGGCTCGTGGGGCCCCCACCCGTGCCCGGGGCGGCGGGGAGGGGGGAGGCGGCGCGGGGCGAGGCGGGCGCGGGGGTCCCGGGGCGCGGGGGGGGCCAGAGCGGGCCCGTCGGGAGGCGCGGCGCGGCGGGGCGAGGCGGGGCGGCGCGGGGCGGGACCCACGCGCGGCCCCGGGGCCGGGGCCGGGACCGGAGCCGGCGGCAGCAGCGCGGCGATGGCGGGCTCCGAGTGGCTGCGGGGGGGCTCCGAGCCCGAGAGGAAGCGGTACCTGAGCGCACAGCTCTGCTGCGCCGGTGCGACGGCGGGGACGGGACGGGACGGGGCCGGGGAGCGCGGCGGGGACGGGACGGGAGGGACAGGACGGGACGGGAGGGGACGGGAGGGGACGGGAAGGACGGGAACGGGGCCGCGGCGCGCCCGGACAGCGCCGTGGGTGCCGAGCCGAGCCGTGCCGGGTGCGCTGCTGCTGGGAACTGCGCCGTGCCCGGGGGTGCCCAGCGCCGGGGGCTGCTGCGGGGCTGCGCCATGCCCGGGGCCGTGCCGGGGGGGCCGAGCCGAGCCGAGCCGTGCCGGGGAGCGCCGGGACGCGCTGCCGTGGGACGGGGGGGACGGGGAGGGTGGCGCAGGGCCTGCGCCGGGCAGGGAAGGGTTAACGGGGCGTGGCTTGCCCGTTAAGCCCCGCCCCCTCCCGAGTCCCGCCCCCTCCCACCAGGTTTGGCGGGGGCGGGTCCGGGGAACACCCGCGCGTGTCCGTGTCCGCGCGTGCCCGCGTGTTTGTGCTCCACGGGCGTGGCCGCGCGCACCTGCACGGCCCGGGAGCGCGTGCCCGACCCCACGGCACCGCCGGGACCCCCGGTCAGACCCACGCGGACCCCCCGACCCTCCCCCGGCCCCCTGCAGGCCCCCCACGCGTGTCACCGTGGGGTCCGTGGCGCTCCGCGGGGCAGCCCCTGGGGGCACGGGGCAGGGGGAGCCACGCGTGGAGCCCCCCCCCGGCTGGCACCAGCCCCGGTGCTGCGGGAGGGGCGCGGGCATGGGTAGGGGCCGGGGCCTGGGTGCCCCCGGTGCCGCAGGGGGTGGCGGGTCCCGACGGGCCGGCCCGGCCGGTGCAGCACCCACGGGGACCCCACGGCCCCCGGCGCAGGCGGGGAGCAGCTCAGCACCCGGTGAGGCCGGGCTGGCAGCTCCCGGTGCCGGGAGCCCTCCCTGTCCCCGGGGCTGCTCCGGGACTCTTCAGATCTTCAAAGCGCCACCGTAGCCACGCCACCGCCGCCGCGCACCGTCCCACGCCGCCCTCCGGCCTGCCCACGGGCTGGGAGCTGCCTCTTGCGCCACCCTGCCCGACGCTGTGCTCACCCCCGGGGCACGGGGCTCCGGGGTTGTCACCAGCTGGGGACGCTCCGCGGTGGCACCAGGGCGCTGGTGGCCGCTGCGTGACCGAGCGAGGGGTTTGGGAGTGCCCGGTGCCTCACCGTGGGAAGCGCAGGAGCTGGCGCTGCCTCCTGGCCCCGGGGCTGTTGTGGCAGCCTGGATCCAGCCCTTGCCAGCAGCCTGTGCCGTGCGTCTCGCGCTGCCACTGCACGGTGCCCAGGCTCTGGTGCTGTGTTGGAGTGTGGCCAGGGCTGGGATCGGTGCCGGGGCACCCATCTGTGCCGCAGCCCGGGCACTCACTACTCCGATGGGGAGAGCTCTCGGCTGCACCGCGGTGGCCGAATCCTTCGGCAGTTTGTGGGCGCTGCCTGTGCCCTCTCACCGTGCTGGGTGTGGGTACAGGTGGAACAAAACACGCCGACACGGAGCCACCCGTGTGGCCCCACCCGGAGGCACAGGCGCCCCTTGCCCCCCTGCCCCAGGTGCCCCACGTCAGCCCCTGCTGAGGCACCGTTGCCCCCTGTGCCCGTCCCATTTGTGGCAGCCAGCGCCGCGGTGCCGCGTGCGGATGAGTTGTGGCTCAGGTATGTCCCTGCCCTCTGACGCGCGTTGGCGTCAGCCGCGCTCCCGCAGCTGTAGCTCGCCGCCCCAGATGTGTTGTTGGCGGAAAATCTGTGCCTTTGGAGCCTGCTGCCGCCCGCATTCCTCAGCGCCTGGCCCTGGCCCCAGCCCAGCAGGCGGTGCTGGGCCGGGAGAGCGGCCGGCGCTGGGAGCGGGGAGCGGGGAGCGGGGCGGCTCCTTCCCGGCAGCAGGCAGCCAGAGCCGCAGCCTCTGCCGGAGCCGTCGGTGCTGGTGGGCACTGCCTGCGGTGTGCCACGAGCAGGGCACGGGGTGATGTGTGCCAGCCTCTGTGTCCCTCGGACTCCACGGAGGGGTCGGGCCGTGTCCTGGCACCAGCGGCGGGGCCGGGCTGGTCGGCGCCGGTGCTGGCACTGTGTGGGTGCCAGCCGCTGCGTGGGGCTGCGCCGCGCCACTGCTGCCCTTTCTCTTGCTGCCCTCGTTCCTGCCAGCAGCCCACGTGCTGGGCGCCTGGGCAGGGTCACAGCAGCTGGGGGTCCCCTGGGGGACACGCATGGCCAGCCAAGTTACCAGGTCCCACGTGAGCAGGGATGCTCCCTGGTGCCAGGGACGGGATTCCTCCGGGTGCCCCCTGGCAGCACCACCCGCACCCCCCAACCCTTGTGAGCGCCCCACGGGTGCCCCTGGGGCAGGGGGCGGTGGGGTGAGGCCCCAGGGGCTGAGCAGAGCCGGGTGCTGTGCTGGCAGGAGCCGTGGGGCCGGCGGCTGCCCGCCCTGGCTGTGCCAGACGCGGCGCAGGAGCGCCTGGAATGCGTTGCCGGGAGCACTGGCTCCAGCCCCACGCTGGCTCCAGCCCCACGCGCTGCCTGGGGTGGAGGAGCCCAGCTCCTGCGCCCGCGTGGGCATGGGGATGGAGCTCTCAGTCCCCGGGCAGGGGGGTCCCGAGCCCCCTGAGTGTGGGGAGAGTGGGTCCTGCAGCTGTGGGGCACAGGGCTGGCGGTCCCGAGCCTCCCGGTCTCATGAACCTCAGGGTCCTGTAGCCACAGGATATGGGTCTCATGAGTCCTGTAGCTCTGGGGGTCCTGAGGACCCTGGGCATAGGGATTTGGTGGTCCTGAGCCTTGCAAACCTGGCAGTCCTGCTGTCCCTGGTTGTGGGTGTGCAGGATCCCAAATCCCCTGGCCTAGGGAACCAAGTGGTGCCGAGCTCCGTGGGGACAGGGCCTGGGGGAGGCTCGGGGGAGGCTCGGGGTCTCTGTGGCTCCTGGGCTGGTGAGCCTGGGGGTCCTGAGCCTCCTGGGCTTGCACACTTGGGGTCTTGTAGTCCCTGGATAGGGGTCCCATGGGTCCTGCAGCTGTGGGGTGTGGGGCTGGGAGGCCCCAAGCCTCCTCAGCTTGTGAACCTGGGGGCTCCAAGTGCTTTGTGCTTGCAGGGTCCCATAGGTGCTGCAGCTCCAGGGTGCAGGGCCGGGGTCCTGAGGACCCTGGGCTTGCAGACCCCGGGGGTCCTGAGCCCCCAAAGAGCGGCTCCCACGGGTCCCACAGCTCCGGGGCGGGGGGCTGGGGGTCCCGACCCACTGGATTCGCAGACCCGGGGGTGCCGAGGCGCGGGGGTCCCGGGGCTCTGCTCCCCTGCCCCGCGCCCGCAGCCCCCGGGCCGCGCCCCGAGCGCATGGCGTGGGGAGGAAAAGGCGAGGAGGGGCCGGCGGCTTCCTGGGGTGGGGGGGGGGAGCCCCAGTCCCCGCCCCACAGCTCCGCACCTCGGCCGGGAGGGGCCGGGCCGGGGAGGGGTTTGCAGCCGGGGTAGCGCCGAGCCGAGCCGAGCCGAGCGGGGAGAGCGCAGCGAGCGCAGCGCCCAGCCCGAGCCACCATGTCCCGGCAGCGCGCCTGGGGCCGCGAGGATGAGGAGGGTCTCGCCGCGGGCCAGAGGAGCACCTCGGAGGACAACCTCTACCTGGCCGTGCTGCGCGCCTCCGAGGGCAAGAAAGGTACTGGGGGGGCGCGGGGGCTGCTCCCGCTCCGACGGCACGGCCAGCGGCACGGGGAGCCTTGGTGCAGCCCCGCCAGGGAAGAGCCTGCGCTGGGGGGGTGTCCCCTGGTTGGGCTGTGGGGAGACCCCACGCTGGGGCGGTGTCCCTTCGTTAGGGTATGGGACAGACCCCGTGCTGGGGCGGTGTCCCGTGGTTGGGCTATGGGACAGACCCCGTAGTGAGGAGGTGCCACTTGGTTAGGGTATGGGGCAGACCCCATACAGGGGCAGTGTCCTCTGTTTGGGCTATGGGACGGACCCCATACTGGGGCGGTGTCCCTTGGTTAGGCTATGGGACAGACCCCGTACTGAACTGCTGTCCCTTGGTTAGGATGTGGGACAGACCCCGTGCTGGGGCGGTGTCTCTTGGTTAGGCTGTGGGGCACATCCCACGCTGGGGCGGTGTCCCCTGGTGTGGGGCTGTGGGACAGAGCTCCACGCTGGCCCATTGTCCTGCGGGGCAACGCCGTGGGGCCAGAGCTAGCCCGCAGGACCGGGCCCTGCAGTGCCCTGCAGCCGGGGCGCCGGCCCCAGTCCCACGCCGGCGCCAGTCCCCATCCCTGCTGTGTCAGCGCGGGGCGCAGGCGCTGCCCGCGGCGGCAGCGAGCGCTTCCTCCCACGCCCTGCCCGTCCTGCCCGCGGCCGCCCCGCCCCGGCTGCCTGTGCGCGGTGGCTGTCCCCATCCCGTGGCACAGCGGGCTGCGGGGCACTTTGGGTGCTGGGCGCAGGAGCGCTCCCCGTGGTGCGCACGTACCCGCCTGGGCGCGGGTGCCCGCCACACTTCCTTCCTCCCTTTGCGCTTGTGCCACTCCCTGCGCTCGCTCGCTCCCCTTCACGTCCCGTCCCCGTGCAGCGCCCTGGCCTCGTGCTGCGTGCCCAGGCCCCGAGGACGAGCTGCCCGTGGGGTTCGCTCCACCAGGGTGCTGTGGGGTTGGGGTGTCCCCGGTGCGGAGGGCTGGGTGCTGCGCTGGCAGCGGGGCGCTGCGTGGGCAGATCCCGGCACGCTGCGGCGGGGCGAGATGTGGCATGCGCCACCCTGATCCCGATGGATCGCTGCGGTGTGGGCAGGAGGGGGCCAGCAGCATTGCCCCATATGTGCCATTGAACCCTCCTTGTCCCCGTGCTGGGACCAGGACCAGCCCCCCTGGGCTATGCCGTGATGCTGGGAACGGCTGGGGCGAGGCGGGTGAAGCGTCCATAACGGGGACGCGTGGGGTGGGTGCTCATTAGCGGAGATAAGTGGCCTGGGCACTCGTTAGCAGGGGTAACAATGCAGGCCCTCGTCAGCAGGGGCAGGAAGGGCACCGGGTGGGGCCCGCGGGGCTGCCTGGCTCCGGGCAGCGTCGGCTCGTGGTGCCCGGCCGGCTGCGTCAGCCCCGTCCCCGTAATTACAGGGCAGAGGGGCAGGGAGTGCCCGGTGACTCAGAGCCCCGCGGGCAGGGACACCCCTCGCGGCTGGGAGCAAGGGCAGCCCCCGGCTGCCTCCGCCCTGGGGTGTCCGGGCTCCGTGGGGCAGGCCCCGGGGGGGCTCCCGCTCCTGGAACCTGTCCCCGTGCGCACCCCACGGGGACCACCAGCCCCGGGCTGCCCCTCGCCACGCAGCACCACTCCCCACGCGCCTGCACCCCGGGCTGTGCCGGCGGTGCTGGGGCTGTGGGGTGCCCCGTGGGCTCGTCCCCACGCAGTACGTGCAGCACCTGGGGCCGTGTCGGTGCAGGCTGTCAGCGGGCTCATCCCCGCCCCGCTTGCCGTCTCTCTCAGGGCGCACGGGAGGTGCTCGGGGCCGTGCCCCGCGGTCCCGTCTGCCGCCAGCACCCGCGGGGCCGCGGGCAGGGCGGGCGCAGCCTCTCCCCGCGGTGCTGCGGTGCTGCTCGAGGTGCAGGGGCTGATTCACGTTAACTGTCTCCTTCCCGTTGTGTGCCGGCTGACTCACCGTGGTTCCCCATCGCGGTTGGCTCATCGCTTCCTGCTGCCAATGCATCCCGCGGGGCGGTGGGGGCCCTGCCAGCCCCCCCGGGGGCTTCCCCTGCTCCTTCCGCTGCATGCTCACCTCTGCCTCCTCTTCTCTTGCAGATGAGCGAGACCGGGTCCAGAAGAAAACCTTCACGAAATGGGTCAACAAGCACCTCATCAAGGTACGGGCGCGCGCCTCTTCCTGCAGACGTCTCAGCCCCGGGCGGGCTCCGCCAGCCGTGGTGCCCAGCCCCGGGCGCAGGAGCGTGGGCTCGGGGAATTGCAGAGTGGTTTGGTTGGAAGGGCCCTTCCTGAGCTCCCGGCTCCAGCCCCCTGACGTGGGCAGGGACCCCTCCCACCGGGCCAGGTCGCTCAAAGCCCCATCCAGCCTGGCCTGCAGCCCCGCTGCGGGATGTGCGTGGCGGGACGTGGGCAGCGCCACAGCAGCACCTGGTGCTTGGCCCCTTCTGGCACAGCACCGAGCTCCTTGGGGTGCCGCCAGCGCTGCCTCTCCCCTTCCCTGGCCCCATCACGGTTGTGCCACCCTTCCCACACGGGGCTGGGGACCGTGCCCTGGCCTGGGGTGAGCAGGGACCTTCCATGGGGGTTGATGCAGCAGGTTTGGGGGCTCTGCTGGGCTCGGGGGCTTTGGGGGCGGTGTGGGCTGGTGCCCTCTGCTGCCTGCCAACCTCTAGAACTGGCTCCAGGCTGCCAATCCCGGCACCATGTCCCCACAGGGGTTGGCTCCATCCCAGAGGGGCTTGATGTCCCTGGGCACTGCCGCCTGCCGCGGTCCCGTCCCGTCCTCCCGTCCCCCACACTTTCCCTCTCCCCCGTGCCGCCCGCACCGCGTTCCTGCCAAACCCAGCCAGGGCCCTGCGAGCGTGCCGGCACCCGTCCCTGCTGCGCCGCGGGCAGAGCCCGCGTCAGCGCCTGGCACACGCCAAGACGTCTCCCCCGGCCCCCGCGTGCCGACGTGTCCCCGCGTGCCGGCGGCCCGGCCCTGCGGCGCCGAGTGCCGTGCCGTGGGCTGGGCACCTCGGGGTGACCCCGCGCCCCCGGTCTCCAGCCTGTCTCCTCTCCGCCTGCCTCTCCTAACCTCTCTCTTTTCTCTCTGGCTCTCCTCCTTGCGGCAGCACTGGCGAGCAGAGGTAGGTGCGCTCCCTCTCCGGGCACGGGCTGCCCCTCTCCACGCTCCTTTCTTTTCTCACTGCTTCCCTTCACCCGCACCGGGGCCGATGGCCCCGCGGCCACGAGCACGGTGGGCGGTGGGGCCACGTGCATGAAGGAGCCTGCACCCAACCCGCCTGGCCTCGGGTCCCTGGGGTGCAGGGAGGGAGCTGCCCTCTGCGTGCGCTTGGGGGTGTGTGTAGGGGGATGCGGGGCCGGGGTCCGGTCCTGCTGTTGGGCACCAGGCAGGACGTGTGCGAGCACCTTGTGGCGGAGGGGTGCGGGTTTCCCACTGCTGCTCCCGTGCCAGTGCCCGTCGGAGCGGGGCTGGAGCGGCGAGTGGCAGCTGGTGCCATGCGTGGCATCGTGGTAACGCTGCCTCCCATCCCTGCAGGCGCAGCGCCACGTCAACGACCTCTACGAGGACCTGCGGGATGGACACAACCTCATCTCGCTGCTGGAGGTGCTCTCGGGGGACACACTGGTAGGTGCCGCGCCACCGGGCCGGGCGCTGGCGTGCCGGGACCCCCGGCTGCCCCGTCCCCGCTTCCTGCACCCACCTCCCGCCCTGCTTGGCCTCTCCCTGCTTTGGTCCCGGCGCGGGAGCTGCCCGGCACCGGAGAGGGGTCGACCTGGGGCTGGCACCGGCCTCTCCGCCCCGAGGCCCCGTCCCCGCTGCCCCTCTGCCGCGCCGCGACCTCTCTAACACATTAACGTTTCTTTGCTTTGGTGAACTCTGCTCCTCTGTACTGGTCTCCTGTTTGCTGATCTGACCCTGACCTTCTCCCCTCTGGCCTTTGCCTCCTTTCTTTGCACTGCTCTTGCTGGGTAGCCGAGGGAGCGCGACGTGATCAGGAACTTGCGGTTGGTGAGTGGTTCTGCCGTTTGCTCTCCGCATGGCCCAGCGCGGCGTGCGCCCGGGAGCCGCCCCGGCACAGCCACCCCGTCCTGCCCCATCCTGGGGTCACCGGAGGCGAGGCAGCTCCACGTGCTCCATGCTGTGCGCTCAGTGCTCGGCCGTTGTGGCCGAGGAGGAGAGGAGAGGAGAGGAGAGCCGGGCAGTGCAGGACAGGGCGAGCTGCGCGGGGCCCTCCCGGCCCTCGTGGCTGCGGAGGCACCAGGGCACCCGCAGCAGGGCAGAGATGGCAGCTCCCTGCTGGTGCCCTATAGCCCGCAGGCCCTGGGGGCAGAAAAACCTCTTGGTTCATCGCTGAGCTGCAGCGTGGTGGGTCCGGGGTCTCCTGGCACCTTCTGCAGCCGGGGTCAGGGAAAACCACCGCCTGTAGGGCAAAGAGGGCCTGGGGTCTCCGGCCAGGCACGAGGTGTGCCAGGGGAGCTGCCTGCAGGATCCTGAGTGGGGATCCCCACAGAGCTGGGGAAATCCCATCGGGGGAAAGTCCTAGCGTGGCAGCGCCTGGTCCCTGCCACAAGTGCACCAGTGAGCTCCCCAGTGCCACCGGCACAGCCGTGCCGTGCGGGGCCGTGCCGTGCCACAGGGCCACGGTGCTGCACGGCGAGGAAGCGCAGGCACAGCCGGAGGGACGCTGCCCGCGCCTGCCATTGTTGGGCCCAGCAGAGCTTCCTCCCGGCGGGACGGGGGGAGGATTTCCGCGCTCGCTCCTTCCTGCGCAGGTGCTGCCTGCTGGCAGCGCGGGGGTGGTGGTGCTGGTGGTGGTGGTGCTGGTGATGCTCTGCACCACGCGGAGCGCACGGCTGCGGCTCCAGGGGTCAGCTCCCTGCAGCCACGGGGTGCACGGAGCCTGTGCTCCCCCCTGCACCTACCCTGCACTGGTGCCTCCTATATTTTGGGCAGGAGCCCGAGGTGGGGATGTGGGGATGGGGATAGGGCTGGGCCCCCGTGCGGTGTGTGCCATGGGGAGCAGGGTTGCTGTGCAGTGCTCATCCCTAGCCGGTCTTGGGCTCCCCTTGCACCGCAGCCCACGGCCCTGGGGGCTGCTCGTGCTCGGGCTGGGCTGGTCCCCGGGCTGGGGGCAGCTCCCTGCCCGCCGAGTGGGGGCTGGCTCCTCGCAGCACAGCGCGGGGACAAAGTGCGGAGGGTGTGTGGCATTGGCATGCGCAGCTCCGGGAGGCGCCGGGTGTCTGGGGGGGCTGCGGGGCTGCACCCCGGGGGGGCCACAGCTCAGATGCCTGCTCTCTCTCCCTGCAGCCCCGGGAGAAGGGCCGGATGCGCTTCCACAAGCTGCAGAACGTGCAGATCGCCCTCAACTACCTGAAGCATCGCCAGGTGAGGGGGGAACTGGGCACGTGAGGGGTGGAGGGGCCCTTGCTGGGACCCCCGCTGCGGGGCTGCGGCGCGGCCCCTGCCCCCTGCAACTCGCACGCCTCGCTGTCGGCAGGTGAAGCTGGTCAACATCCGCAACGATGACATTGCCGACGGCAACCCCAAGCTGACGCTGGGCCTCATCTGGACCATCATCCTGCACTTCCAGGTGGGGCAGGCGGTGCCGGGGCTCTGCGGCACCCCCAGGTCGGGGGGCAGTGCGCGGCGCGGCGCAGGATGGGGGCCGTGGCTCGCCCGGCGTAACGGCCGCGTCCCTGCAGATCTCAGACATCCAGGTGACGGGGCAGTCAGAGGACATGACGGCCAAGGAGAAGCTGCTGCTCTGGTCGCAGCGCATGGTGGAGGACTACCAGGGCTTGCGCTGCGACAACTTCACCACCAGCTGGCGGGACGGGCGCCTCTTCAACGCCATCATCCACCGGCACAAGTAGGTCTCCTGGAGCGGGGCAGGGACCCGGGCAGCACACGGGGGTATCGGGGCGGCCTGATGCCATACCACCAGCTGTGGGGCTCCCCATTCCCGTGGCACAGAGCTTCTCTGGTCACACAGCCGTACCCTGCCTTTGCTCCTGTTCGGTGCGGAGCCGTGCAGAGACCCTGGGTCCCTGCCATGGGGAGCAGCAGCCTCTGGGGCGCTGTATCTCAGGCAGGATTTGGCCGCTTGCACCGGCCCGCAGGGCTGAGCCATGCGCAGGGCAGGCACGTGCTCGCTGGCACCGCCGCTCCAGGGCAACGTCGGCACGAGCTCCCGACAAGCCCCGACCCATCAGCCTGCACCGGCAGCGCCGTGGCGCGGGGAGCCGCGCAGCCTCGCCACCTTCCCACGCTCCCAGCAGCCGCGTGGGCAGGCGGCGCTGAGCCCCCGGCCGCGGCACCGTGCCTGCGCAGCGTGCCGGGGCGCGGGGCGGGCAGGCCCCCGCCGGCCCTGCCAGGGCTGCGAGCCTTTGGGGCACGCAAGTACGTGCCGGCGCGCCGCGCCCGCGCGGGGTGGGGAGGAGGCGCCTGCACCGAGCTGAGCCGTGCCGAGCTGTGCCGTGCCACACTCCGTGCCGAGCCGCTGCCACGGCCGGAGCTCAGCGGGGCTCGGTGCCGGCATGGAGCGCAGCGCGCGGCATCGCACCAGGAAGCAGCCGCGGCGCCGTGGTGCAGGGAGCTCGGCGCGGGCGCTGCCGGGGGCCGAGGACGGGGTGGTGTTGGTCTGCGAAGATGTTCCTGCCGCCGCCGAGCGCCTGGAGGCCGCCAGCCTCAGCGGCTCCATCTACTCCGTGCACTCCACCCTGCGCCTCAAGGAGCTGTAGGATGGGGGCTGGGGGCGGGGGGGTGCTGACAGCCCATCGGGATGCTGGGCGGGGGGAGCTGTTCCCCTCCCCACACCCTGGGCATGGCGGGGGCTCATGGTCCTACTGTGGGGCTGGGGAAGCTGGGGGTTGGGGCCAGAGACCTGCACTACTGCTGTGGCCCCTGGCTGGGGAGGGAGAGGAGAGTAGGAGGGGTGGATGCAGCTGGCGGGGTGCTGTGTCTTGGGGTCCGTGCACGGGGACGTGGGGCACTGCCTGCCCCTTGGGGTGCCTGCACGGGGCTGCTGCTGGCTCCCTGTGCCTGTGGGTCCAGGAGAGGGGGCATCACAGGCCCCCCATGCCCGTGGGTTGTTTGAGGGGCTGTTTGTTACTCGGGTCTGCGCAGGGGCCTCGCTGGCTCTGCACACCCACAGTCCCTGCAGCAGGGTTGTCCCGGGCTCCCCAGGCTCCTGGTGTGGGTCTGGGGGTGTCCCCAGCTCCCTGTGCCCCCGTGTGGGACCTCTGGCTCCCCAAGCTGTGGAGCACAGCACACACATGCTGAGGCTCGGCAGAGGTGCAGGCAGCACCCGAGGAGGGTGGGACCGCTGTGCCCAGGGTTCCCCCGAGCTCTCAGGCTGCCAAAAACGCGTGCCGTGGGGCAGGGAGGGCCGCGGGTGCTGCTGCCCGTGGCCCCGGCTGCCCTGCAGGGAGAGCGGCTGCCGGTGCGGAGCCTGCCCCCCACCCGCCGGGGGGTCCTCGGCCGGGGGGCAGCGTCTCAGTGCTCCCTTCCCTCTGCCCGCAGGCCCATGCTCATCGACATGAACAAGGTGTACCGCCAGAGCAACCTGGAGAACCTGGACCAGGCCTTCACCGTGGCTGAGCGGGACCTGGGGGTGACGCGCCTGCTGGACCCCGAAGGTAGGGGCACGCCACCCGTCCCCCCACGTCCCCACACTGCGGCAAGGGGACGGTGTCCTTGGGGTGGCAGCAGCCTCCGAGGGCACACGGAGCCACTTGGGGTCCCCGCTGGGCTGACCGCCCCCTGTGCCCCCAGACGTGGACGTGCCGCAGCCAGACGAGAAGTCCATCATCACCTACGTCTCCTCGCTCTACGACGCCATGCCCCGCGTGCCCGACGTGCAGGACGGCGTCAAGGCCAACGTGAGTGCTGGGGCCGGGCTGCGCCCGCGTGCCGCCGGCGGACACCCGGCCCCACGGCTCGCCTCTGTGCCGCAGGAGCTGCAGCTGCGCTGGCAGGAGTACTACGAGCTGGTGACGCTGCTGCTGCAGTGGATCCGCCACCACACCGTGCTCTTCGAGGAGCGCAGGTTCCCCGCCAGCTACGAGGAGATCGAGGTGAGGGAGCTGGGGCAGGGCGGCCTCCGAGCTCCACTCACCACAGGGTCTCGGTGGCCGGGGCCAGGGCTGGGTGTGCGTGGGGACCCCGTGCAGGGGGACGAGGGACGCCAGCGCTCCCGGTCGTGGTGCCTGCGCCTTGGCACCGAAATCTCGGCTCTCCCCTCCGGTGCCGCGCGCCGGCCCCGTTCCCACGCGCGGCTCGCAGCTGCGTACCAGTGCCGTGCCGCTGGCGGGGGATGAAAGGCCCCAGCACAGAGGGGAGCGGTGCTGGTGCCCGGGGAGCCTCCTGGCGCTGGCCCAGCTGGCCGGTGGCCCAGCTGTGGGCTGGCTTCTGCTGCGGCACCCCGGGCAGCACGCACCCAGCCCTGCTGCTCCGTGGGGGCTGCGCGGCGCTGCGGGGGCACCATCCCCGGCCGGGTGCTGCCTGGCGCTGGTCCCTCTCGGTTCCTGCAGCCTGGCCCTTTTTAGGGGGGGGCTGCGGGGCAGGAATGGGCTCGGGGCCAGGGCTGGGGTTGTGCTGGCACTGATTGTGGTGGTCGAGTGGTGGAGCCGGGATGCCGCGGGCAGGGAGGGTCCCTCTGACTCAGCTTTTCCAGGCAGGCTCCTCGTGAGTCACCCTCTGCAAACACGAGCCTCCCCACCCGGCCCCTTCCTTCCTGCGGGCTCTGCGTGCCATGGAAAGTGGGGGGGGGATTGCCTGAGCTGCCCCCCAGCCTGGCGCTGGTCTGCAGGCAGCCATGGCTCGTGGTCAGGCTGGGCTGGCAGCCAGCGGGCAGGGGGCTGGATGGGGAGCAGGGCCCTGGCTTGTGCCCTGCAGCGGGGCGCATGGGGCCAGGGGTCTGCGCTGCCCCCCTGCAGCTGCCCCCCGTGGCTGCCCCCCTGTAGCTGCCCCCTTTTTGGCAGATTCTCTGGCGCCAGTTCCTGAAGTTCAAGGAGACAGAGCTCCCAGCCAAGGAGGCCGACAAGAACCGCTCCAAAGCCATCTTCCAGTCCCTGGAGGTGAGCAGAACCCCGGGGGGGCCGTGACGGGGGCTCTGGGGGTCCCAGTGTGCTGGGGGGGGGGTCCTGGAGGATCCCGGGGCAATCCTCTCGCCCTGTCTGTTTGGTGCTGGGGGCGGAGGCCGTCCTGTGCCTCTCCCATTTCTGTTTCCGTGAGGCTTTGCCTCCGGCATCAGCAGCTGAGACGTGGCACCCGCGGCCAGGGCTGCCCCCCGCCCACCGGTCCCGATTCCCCCCCCCCAGCCGCTGCGCTGCCCCCCGGGGCCCCGGCTGGCGGGTCTGACGAGCCCCGCGGTGCGCAGGGCGCCGTGCTGTCGGGGCAGCTGAAGGTGCCCCTCGGGTACCACCCGCTGGACGTGGAGAAGGAATGGGGCAAGCTGCACGTGGCCATCCTGGAGCGCGAGAAGCTGCTGCGGGCTGAGTTCGAGAGGTGAGTGCCCCGCGGTGGCACCGGGCACGGGGACGGGGCACGGCGCGGGGGCTCCTGGAGCTGCTGCGGCCTCGCGGCCCCTTCGCGTGCGGCTGAGCTCCGCCTGGGCTGGGCTGGGCCGGGCCGGGGTGTCCCTGCGGCCCCCCCGTCCGAGGATGGAACCGCAGGGTGCATGAGTCACTGCCCGCCCTCGGGAAGCCAGCGCACCGCCAGCCCCGAGCACGGCACTGCCGCTGGGCTCTGCTGTGCGCCGGGTGGGTGCGCTGGGTGCCGGGGGGGCTCTGCCGTGTGCCAGGGGGGCTGCGCCGGTGCAGGGGAGCGCGGGTGCGTCGGGGCTGGCGGCACGGGCAGGAATGGGGCCGGGGCTCCGCGGCGGGCGGCCAGGGCTGGGTCGAGGCTGGATCCCAGCCCGGGGGCGGGCGCTGCTGCGCTGGGTGGGGACGGGCGAGGAGCCCGCGGGATGGGATCCGCGCCTGCAGGGGTGGGATCTGGGCTGTGCTGGCGCAAAGTCCGGGCTGAGTGTGCAGGGATCTGAGGCGCGCCGGGGCGGGATCCGAGCAGTGCAGGGACGGGCGCTGTGCCACGCACAGGCAGGATCCGTGCCTTGCAGGGACAGGATTTGGGCTGTGCGGGTCAGATCCGAGCCGTGCCCGGACGGGATGTGTGCTGTGCAGCAACCTGCACGGTGCATGCACGGGGCCCTCACCATGCAAAGATGGGCTCCGCGTCCTTTGCTGTGCCTGGATGGAGCCCGTGCTGTGTGTGGACAGGATCCGTGTTCCTGGGCAGGGGCTGTGCCGAGCACGGGCAGCATCCGTGCCTGTGCACTGTCCCCAACCCTGCCCTCTCCCCGCGCAGGCTGGAGAGGCTGCAGCGCATCGTCAGCAAGCTGCAGATGGAGTCGGGGCTCTGCGAGGAGCAGCTCAACCAGGCGGACACCCTGCTGCAGTCGGTGAGGGGCGGCCGCGGTGCGGTGCGGTGCGTGGGGGCGCGGTGCGGGGCGGTGCAGCAGCGCCCTGACCGTGTCCCGTCCCCAGGACATCCGGCTGCTGAACGCAGGGAAGGCGCCGCAGAAGGCGGCTGAGATCGATCGGGACCTGGACAAGGCGGACGCCATGATCCGCGTGCTCTTCAACGACGTGCAGACGCTGAAGGACGGCCGGCACCCGCAGGGGGAGCAGATGTACCGCAGGGTGTACCGCCTGCACGAGCGCCTGGTGGCCATCCGCACCGAGTACAACCTGCGCCTCAAGTCGGGGGTGCCGGTGGTCGCCCAAGCCCCCCCGGCGCTGGGGCAGCGGCCGCGGCAGGAGCTGGACGACGCCACGCTGCGCTACCTGCAGGACCTGCTGGCGTGGGTGGAGGAGAACCAGCGGCGGCTGGGGGCGGCCGAGTGGGGCGTGGACCTGCCCACCGTGGAGTCCCACCTGGGCAGCCACCGCGGCCTCCACCAGTCCATCGAGGAGTTCCGCGCCAAGATCGAGCGGGCGCGTGCCGACGAGGTGAGCCGGCAGCCTGCTGCCAACGCTGTGTCCCACCTGCATCCCAGTTCCCTGGTGCTGGTGTCCTCGCCCGGAGCTTCCCTTTAGGGTGCTCCTGTCCCCTGGGGGTGCGGGGTGTCCCTGTGGTGGCTGCCAGCAGGGCTGCCACCCTGTGCTCACGGCTCGCTCTCCCCTAGGCGCAGCTCTCGCCAGGTCCCCGCAACGCTTACCGGGAGTGCCTGGGGAAGCTGGACCTGCAGTACGCCAAGCTGCTGGTGAGGCGCCGGGCTGGGGGCTGGGGGGACGTGGGGAGGAGGTGCAGGGCGTGGGGGGACGTGGGGAGGAGGCGCAGGGTGTGGGGGGGTGTGGGGAGGGCGTGTGGGACGTGGAGAAATGGGGAGGAGGATGGAGGGGGGATGTGGGGAGGAAAATGCCGAGCGGGGGAAGGAGGAGATGGGTGTGGGGGGTGCAGACCCATCCCATCCCCATCCCATCCCATCCCATCCCATCCCATCCCATCCCATCCCCATCCCATCCCATCCCATCCCATCCCATCCCATCCCATCCCATCCCATCCCATCCCTGTGCCCCCCCAGAACTCCTCCAAGTCCCGGCTGCGCCACCTGGAGAGCCTCCACGCCTTCGTCAGCGCCGCCACCAAGGAGCTGATGTGGCTGAACGAGAAGGAGGAGGAGGAGGTGAACTTCGACTGGAGCGACCGCAACCCCAACATGACGGCCAAGAAGGAGAACTACTCGGTACGCAGTGCCCGCGCTGCCACCTTGTGCCCTCCCCACCCCTCCTGTCCCTGTCCCGCGCTGTCCCCGGCTGCGCACCCGGCTGTCCTCGGGGGTCCCCAGCCCCCCCGGCCCCGTGCGTGGCTCCCCATGGTCCCAGTCCCTCCGGTGACGTTTCTGCGTGATGCCTCGTGCAGCCAGGGGCGGGGGGGGCTCTCTGTGGCCCTCCGCCTCCCCATCTCATCTCAGCTCACGTGCTCTGCTGCGCCGCTTGCTCCCGCCCCGCTCTGTAGCTCTTTATCTCCTCATCGTGCCAGCGCTGCTCTTTATCTCTTTTGTTGTCTCATCTGGGCATCAGCCTGCTCTTCCCCTCCCGCTATCTGGTCGCCTGGATGAAACCACATCTGCGTGCTGCAGCGCCGAGTGCACGCCAGCCCCGTCACCCCCAGCTGCAGCACGTGCAGCGCCGGGGGGGCTGCGGGCCTCAGCACCCAGCCCGTGCCCCCGTCCCCCTGCACCCCCAGCCCTGTGCCCCCCAGCTCCCCATTCCTGCCGTGGCTGGGGGCCCAACACACCCCGCGCATCCCCCTGGCGTGTCCCCGAGCTGCAGAGCTGCGCCCCGGCGTGCACAGAGCGCACGCAGGGCTGTGTGTGTGCACACCCACGCACACCCATGGGGGGGTGCCGGCCCTGCACGGGGGGGCCCTGGAGCTCACCACCGCTCCCGATGCCCACGCCAGGGACTGATGCGGGAGCTGGAGCTGCGGGAGCGCAAAATCAAAGAGATCCAGAGCACGGGGGACCGGCTGCTGCGGGAGGAGCACCCGGGCAGGCAGACGGTGGAGGTGAGCGGGGAGCACAGGGAGGGGAGCACCAGGGGGCACAGTGCGGGGGGCACTGCTGGGGGGCTCTGTCCTGACGTGCCCCCTCCGTTCCCGTTGTCCCAGGCCTTCCAGGCAGCCCTGCAGACGCAGTGGAGCTGGATGCTCCAGCTGTGCTGCTGCATCGAGGCGCACCTGAAGGAGAACAGCGCCTACTTCCAGGTAGGGGCGGGGGTGCCCACGGGGCCCCCACCGGCCGTGGCCCCCCCCCCCGGGGCTGGTCTGTGCGGCCCCGCTCACCCCGCTCTGCCCCCCCCAGTTCTTTGCTGACGTGAAAGAGGCTGAGGAGTTCCTGAGGAAGATGCAGGAGAACATGAAGAAGAAATATTCCTGTGACCGCAGCATCACGGTCACACGCCTGGAGGACCTGCTGCAGGACTGCGTTGTGAGTGCCCCCCTCCCCAACTCGCCTTGCTGCAGCCCCCCAGGGTGACCCCCACCACGTGCACCCCACTGCAGCACCCCAACGTTGATCCCCCAGGTGTGCACCAAAACATTAACCCCCGTGTGTGCACCCCAACACTGCCCCCCACATGTGCACCCCACGGCAGCACCCCAGGTCTCTGCCCCCCACTGCAGGGCCCACTGCCCCCCCCCAGCCTGCAGACAGACCCCACGGCAGGCACGACCCCCTCACCCCTTCCCATAGTCCCCCCCCTGCCCCGCAGCATCCTGTGGGGCTGCGGGGCCGCTCACGCCGCGCTGTGCCGCAGGACACCAAGGACCAGCTCACCGAGTACCAGGGGCAGCTGGCGGGGCTGGCGCGGCGCGCCAAGGCCATCGTGCAGCTGAAGCCCCGCAGCCCGGGTGCCCCGCTCAAGGGCCGCCTGCCCATCCAGGCCGTCTGCGACTACAAGCAAATGGAGGTGAGAGGGGCGTGAGGGGGCCGGGGGGGTGGTGGCGGTGGCGGCGAGGGGACGGCGCTGCGCCCGCGCTGGGCTGACGCCTGCCCGCCCCGCAGATCACGGTGCACAAGAACGACGAGTGCGCCCTGCTGAGCAACGCCCAGCCCTACAAGTGGAAGGTGCTGAGCGCCGCCGGCAGCGAGTCCATCGTGCCCTCCGTCTGCTTCCTCGTGCCGCCCCCCAACAAGGAGGCGCTGGAGGCCGTGCACAGGTGGGTGAGCGCCTGACGGTGCCCCCCAGCCGCCAGCGGGGGTCCCCGCTTGCTCTGTCCGTCGCCCCCCCGTCTGACGCTGCCTCTCCGCAGGCTGGAGGCTGCCCACCAGCAGCTCCTGGTGCTGTGGCACCAGCTGCACCTGGACATGAGGAGCCTGCTCTCCTGGCAGTACCTGATCCGCGACATCCAGCAGATCCAGTCCTGGTCCCACCTGACGGTGAGTCCCTGACGGGGGGCTGGCGAGGGGCAGCTCCGTGGGGCCCCGGGAGCCGCCGCGGGGGCTGACGGTGCTGCGTGCCCCCAGTTCCGCACCATGCAGGTGGAGGAGTGCAGGCAGGTCCTGCGCAGCCTGGAGACACACTACCAGGACTTCATGAGGGACAGCCAGGACTCGCAGAGCTTCCAGCCCGACGACCGGCTGCAGGTGGAGCGCGAGTACAACGCCTGCACCCAGAAGTACGAGCTGCTGCTGCGCAGCCAGGAGAAAGGTGAGCCCCAGCCGGGCATCCCCTCCCTGCCAGAGGCGCAGGCAGGGCGAGCGCAGCAGCCACTGACCCGGCCCCGATGTCCCCGCAGGAGAGCAGGATGAGTCCCTCTGCAAGAACTACATCTCGCAGCTGAAGGACATCCGCCTGCAGCTGGAGGGCTGTGAGAGCCGCACCATCCACAAGATCCGCCTGCCCCTCGACAAGGACCCGGTCAAGGAGTGCGCCCAGCGCATCACCGAGCAGCAGGTGTGTGCTTCTGCAGGCGTGCAGCACGTGGGGACCCCTGCAGACCGCTGGGCTGCAGACCCCTGCCCTTCCTCTGCTCCTTCCACGCCCGGGGAGCCTCTTGCTGTCAGGATGTCGCGTTTGGCACAACGTGGGTGTAGGCACCAGGCTGCCTGTGAGCTAACACGCGCTGCTCTCCCTGCAGCAAATCCACCTGGAGCTGGAGGGCATCAAGAAGAGCCTGGACAAGGTCAGCGAGAAGACGGAGAAGGTGCTGGCCCAGCCAGAGCAGGCCAGCTCGGCCCCTGTCCTGCGCTCAGAGCTGGAGATCACGCTGCAGAAGATGGACCAGGTGTACAGCCTCTCCAGCATCTACCTGGAGAAGTGAGTGCTCAGCCACGGGTGGCTCCACGCTGTGGTTCTTCATCCTCCGTGCTGGGAACAAACACCAGGGCATTGGCAGGGGTGGAGGAGGCGGGGAGGAGGAGGAGGAGGAGAAGGAGGAGGAGGAGGCAGCTGGCTGTGCCCTGGCGGTGTTCCTGTCTCCTCGCTGCATGCTTCTTGCTCACGCTGCTGCCTGCTCGGCTCTTGGCACCCACGGAAGCTGTCCCCTCTCTCTGCAGGCTGAAGACCATCAACCTGGTGATCCGCAGCACGCAGGGGGCAGAGGAGCTGGTCAAGAAGTACGAGGACCAGCTGAAGAACGTGCAGACCGTGCCAGCTGACCTCAAGGAGCTGGAGGCCAGCAAGGCCGAGCTGAAGGTACCGGGGCTGCGCCGCGCTGGGGGCGGACTGGGGCCGGCAGGGACCGGGGCTGAGCTCTGCTCCGTGCCTTGCAGCGGCTGCGTGCGCAGGTGGAGGGGCACCAGCCCTTCTTCAGCACGCTGGAGACTGACCTGAGCAAGGCCAAGGACGTCAACGAGCGGATGGTGAGGGGCCACAGCGAGCGGGACGTGGACCTGGACCGCTACCGGGAGCGAGTGCAGCAGCTGCTGGAGCGCTGGCAAGCCGTCCTGACCCAGATCGACCTGCGCCAGCGCGAGCTGGACCAGCTGGGCCGCCAGCTGCGCTACTACCGCGAGAGCTGCGACGGGCTGCTCCAGTGGATCCAGGACGCCAAGCAGCGGCAGGAGAAAATCCAGGCGGTGCCCATCACCGACAGCAAGACCGTGCGGGAGCAGCTGCTGCAGGAGAAGGTAGCACCCGGGGCAGGGTGAGCGCGGGCGGCCTCCCAGTGCTCCCGGCGCCTGAGCTCACCCCCGTGCGTTTCCCCAGAAACTCCTGGAGGAGTGCGACCGCAACAAGGAGAAGGTGGAGGAGTGCCAGCGCTACGCCAAGCAGTACATCGATGCCATCAAGGTGCGCAGCTGGCCATGTGTGATGCTGCAGGCTGGCCTTGACAGAGGCACTGGGGCCAGCGTGGGGCTGGGGGGGCAGTGCAGGGCCAGGGCTTCCAGGGGCACAGGGGCTCCCCGGAGCGCTGCCCCCCCTGCTGACCTGGCTTCTCCCCGGCAGGACTACGAACTACAGCTCGTCACCTTCAAGGCGCAGGTGGAGCCCATGGCCTCTCCGGCCAAGAAGCCCAAAGTGCAGTCTGCGTCTGACAGCATCATCCAGGAGGTGAGGGGGGACACCTCGGGGTGGTCCCGGCACGTGGCTGAGCCTGGAGCTCCTTCAGCAGGAGCAGAGGGCTGCAGCACGGGGAGGGCGCGGGGGCTGGCCACAGCTCTGTGGGGCGGTGGGGCTGGGGTCACTGTGGTGTGCTCCCTTCCCGCTGACCCCACTGTCTGCTGCAGTACGTGGACCTGCGGACACGATACAGCGAGCTGACCACGCTGACCAGCCAGTACATCAAGTTCATCACCGAGACGCTGCGGCGGCTGGAGGAGGAGGAGGTAGGGGCACGGGGCGTGGGCGTGCGGGGCGGCATGACTCCGGCTGCATTTTCTCTTCTTCATGAGAATGGGGAACGTGGTTCATGATGAGTGCCAGCCCCATCACTAACACTGGCCCACGGCCTCTAACCCCGCTCTGATCTGGGCTTCTGGGACCGAAGCCGCTGGCTCTGGGTGCAGCAAATTTCCGAGCAGCGAGGGCCAGCCGGGGTGGTGCGCAGCCGGCTGTGGGCGCTGCCGGGCTCTGGTGTGACCGGTGGTAGGAGGCACTTCCCAGATACACGTAGTGCAGTCAGCACCTGCCATCAGCATGACGCTGTGCTCGGGCGCCGCGGGACCGGATGCCTCGGTTGTTCTGTCTTGGTAACCTTTCTAACTCTTGGTTTCTGCCCTTGGAAGTCGAGCCGCTTTGCCAGTGCTTTGTCTTGGGGGATGTTTGTGTTGGTGGGGATCTAATGGAGGGTAAAAAACCAGGATGACTCTGGCATCCCTGCACCAGGTACTCACTCTGCGCATGTCCCCCTCCTCACGGCACCCCCGCCTCACCCCGTGGCTGCCCGCAGCCTGCGCGCCCTGCTCCTGCTCACTGCTCCTGCCCTCCGGGGAGCCGCTTGCCCTCCCGCCTTCCTCCTCTCCTTCTGCCTGCGCTCCTGGGCACTCACTGCACCTCTCGGGATGGCACAAGGGGACCCGGCTCACCTGCACGTGTGCTGCCTATGCCCGTCCCCAGGGCTGTCCCCGAGCTCGCGGTGCATGCAGCACGAGCACTCCGCAGCACGGCCCCAAGCCACACACGAGCTATGTCGGCTCCTCGGTAGCCGGCTTGTCTGGAGCGGGCCGGCGGGGGACTCGAACTGGCAGGGGCGGTGCTGGTGCTTGCAGCGCTTTCCACATCCTCGAGGTTTTCCTGGCAGGGAAAGCGCAGCCGGCACCTTCCTCGCCCCAGCTCCCCTCTGTCCTGCTGCATCCGGCCGGGGCTCTCGTTCCCCTCGTGCACGGGGCTGGGAGAGGCTCTGCCCGGACGGCAGTGGGCACGGTGGTGGTGTGCAAGCTGCTTGCATCCGTCTCCATTGCCTTGGGCTTGGCTCGCGCTCCATTCCTTGTCCGTGGTACGTGGGTCATCCTGCTTCCTGCACTGCTGTCCGGGTCCTGTCGCCTGTCTGCCTGCGCCCTGCTAAGTCAGATCAGTAGTCATGTGTCCCCTGTCTGCCATACGTCTTCTGGAAGCTGGCGCCACCGCCTCCAGCTCGTGGGGAGGCCCAGGGAGCCGACGCCATTCCATGCGCATCCTCCACCCCTCTGCCCCGGACCGTCCCGTGTCTCGGTGGTGCGTGGTTGTGGCTGGCATTGACGCCGTGGCTTGGTCGCATCCGTTGTGATTTCTCTCTCTTCCCCCTTTCTGTTTTCTCTGCACCCTCTTTCTCCTCCAGAAAGCCGCCGAGAAGCTGAAGGAGGAGGAGAGGAAGCGGCTGGCGGAGGTGGAGGCCCAGCTGGAGAAGCAGCGGCAGCTGGCCGAGGCCCACGCCAAAGCCAAGGCGCAGGCGGAAGCGGAGGCGCGGGAGCTGCAGCTCCGCATGCAGGAGGAGGTCACCCGGCGGGAGGTGGTGGCCGTGGACGCTGAGCAGCAGAAGCAGAACATCCAGCAGGAGCTGATGCAGCTGCGGCAGAACTCCGACCACCAAATCAAGTCCAAGGTCAAGCTCATCGAGGAGGCTGAGTACAACCGCAAGAAGGTGGAGGAGGAGATCCGCCTCATCCGCCTCCAGCTGGAGACCACCGAGAAGCAGCGGGCCGGTGCCGAGACGGAGCTGCAGGAGCTGCGGGCACGTGCTGAGGAGGCCGAGCGGCAGAAGAGGCAGGCACAGGAGGAGGCTGAGCGCCTGCGCCGGCAGGTGAAGGAGGAGAGCCAGAAGAAGCGGGAGGCCGAGGAGGAGCTGAAGCGCAAGGTGCAGGCCGAGCGGGACGCAGCGCGGGAGAAGCAGAAGGCGCTGGCGGACCTGGAGAAGCTGCGGCTGCAGGCAGAGGAGGCTGAGCGGCGGATGCGGCAGGCGGAGGCCGAGAAGGAGAGGCAGATCCAGGTGGCCCAGGAAGTGGCCCAGCGGAGCGCCGAGGCCGAGCTGCAGAGCAAGCGGCTTTCCTTTGCCGAGAAGACGGCACAGCTGGAGCTGTCACTGCAGCAGGAGCACATCACAGTGGCCCACCTGCAGGAGGAGGCCGAGCGGCTGAAGAAGCAGCAGCTGGAGGCCGAGCAGTCGCGGGAGGAGGCCGAGAAGGAGCTGGAGCACTGGCGGCAGAAGGCCAACGAGGCGCTGCGGCTGCGGCTGCAGGCCGAGGAGGTGGCCCACAAGAAGACTCTGGCGCAGGAGGAGGCAGAGAAGCAAAAGGAGGATGCGGAGCGGGAGGCCCGCAAGCGTGCCAAGGCGGAGGAGTCGGCCCTGCGGCAGAAGGAGCTGGCGGAGGAGGAGCTGGAGAAGCAGCGGGAGCTCGCGGAGGGCACGGCCCAGCAGAAGCTGGCGGCGGAACAGGAGCTGATCCGGCTGAAGGCAGAGATGGAGAACAGGGAGCAGCAGCGCCTGCTCCTGGAGGAGGAGCTCTTCCGGCTGAAGAAGGAGGTGAGCGAGGCCATCCAGAAAAGGAAGGAGGTGGAGGAGGAGCTGGCCAAGCTGCGGGCCGAGATGGAAGTCCTGCTGGAGAGCAAGGCCAAGACAGAGGAGGAGTCGCGCTCCACCAGCGAGAAGTCCAAGCAGCGGCTGGAGGCTGAGGCCAGCAAGCTGCGGGAGCTGGCCGAGGAGGCTGCCCGGCTGCGGGCCCTCTCCGAGGAGGCCAAGAGACAGCGGCAGCTGGCTGAGGAGGAGGCTACCCGGCAGCGGGCTGAGGCCGAACGGATCCTGAAGGAGAAGCTGGCAGCCATCAACGAGGCCTCGCGGCTGAAGGCAGAGGCCGAGATCGCCCTGAAGGAGAAAGAGGCCGAGAACGAGCGGCTGCGGCGCCTGGCAGAGGATGAAGCCTACCAGCGCAAGCTGCTGGAGGAGCAGGCTGCCCAGCACAAGCAGGACATCGAGGAGAAGATCGCCTTGCTGAAGCGCTCCTCGGAGAGCGAGCTGGAGCGGCAGAAGGGGCTCGTGGAGGACACGCTGAGGCAGCGGCGCCAGGTCGAGGAGGAGATCCGCGCGCTGAAAGCCAGCTTCGAGAAGGCCTCGGCGGGCAAGGCCGACCTGGAGCGGGAGCTGAACCGCATCCGTGGCGAGGCGGAGGAGGTGCAGCGCAGCCGGGAGCAGGCTGAGCGCGAGGCCGAGAGGCAGCGAGCGCTGGCACTGGAGGAGGAGGGCCGGCGGCGGGAGGCCGAGGAGAAGGTGCAGGCCATCCTGGCAGCGGAGGAGGAGGCTGCGCGGCAGCGGCGGCTGGCCCTGGAGGAGGTGGAGCGGCTGAAGGCCACAGTGGAGGAGGCTCGGCGGCAGAAGGAGCTGGCGGAGAAGGAGTCGGAGCGGCAGATCCAGCTGGCACGGGAGGCGGCACAGAAGCGCATCGCGGCGGAGGAGAAGGCCCACCTGGCCGCCGTGCAGCAGAAGGAGCAGGAGCTGCTGCAGACGCGGCGGCAGGAGCAGAGCCTCCTTGACCGGCTGCGGGAGGAGGCCGAGAAGGCCAAGCGTTTGGCCGAGGAGGCTGAGTTTGCCCGCAGCAAGGCCGAGCAGGATGCCAGCCTCTCTCGGCAGCGGGTGGAAGAGGCCGAGCGGCAGAAGCAGCGGGCGGAGGAAGAGGCACAGGCCAAGGCGGAGGCCCAGGCAGACGCGGAGAAGCTGCGCAAGGAGGCTGAGCTGGAGGCGGCGAAGCGGGCGCAGGCGGAGCAGGCGGCCCTGAGGCAGAAGCAGCTGGCGGATGCCGAGATGGAGAAGCACAAGAAGTTCGCCGAGCAGACGCTGCGGCAGAAGGCGCAGGTGGAGCAGGAGCTGACCAAGGTGAAGCTGCAGCTGGACGAGACGGACCACCAGAAAAGCATCCTGGACGAGGAGCTGCAGCGGCTGAAGGAGGAGGTGACTGACGCTGTGCGGCAGAAAGCCCAGGTGGAAGAGGAGCTCTTCAAGGTCCGGGTGCAGATGGAGGAGCTGGCGAAACTGAAGAGTCGGATTGAGGAGGAGAACAAGGCGCTGATCCTCAAGGACAAGGACAACACACAAAAGTTTCTGGCGGAGGAGGCTGAGAAGATGAAGCAGGTGGCAGAGGAGGCCGCCCGGCTCAGTGTGGAGGCCCAGGAGGCTGCCCGCATGCGCAAGTTGGCTGAGGATGACCTGGCACAGCAGCGGGCGCTGGCAGAAAAGATGCTCAAGGAGAAGATGCAGGCAGTACAGGAGGCCACACGGCTGAAGGCCGAGGCAGAGATGCTGCAGAAGCAGAAGGACCTGGCTCAGGAGCACGCCAAGCGGCTGCAGGAGGACAAGGAGCAGATGCAGCAGCGCCTGGCCGAGGAGACCGAGGGCTTCCAGAAAACGCTGGAGGCTGAGCGCCGGCGGCAGCTGGAGATCACTGCCGAGGCTGAGCGCCTCAAGCTGCATGTGGCAGAAATGAGCATGGCCCAGGCCAAGGCTGAGGAGGAGGCCAAGCGATTCAAGAAGCAGGCGGAGGAGATCAGCGGGAGGCTGCACGAGACTGAGCTGGCCACACAGGAAAAGATGACGCTGGTGCACACCCTGGAGATCCAGCGGCAGCAGAGCGACCAGGATGCGGAGAAGCTGCGGAGGGCCATCGCCGACCTGGAGCAGGAGAAGGAGAAGCTGAAGCAGGAGGCGGCGTTGCTGCAGCAGAAGGCGGAGGAGGTACTGGGTTACGGGTCCCCTTGGTGGTGGTACGCGGGGCTACCTTCCTTCTCCCCAGCTGCCCCATGCCGTGTCCCAGGACAGTGGGTGCATGGGTGGCTGGACGGGCTCTGGGAGCTGGCCTCAGCCCTTGAGTTGGCTTCTGGCCTCTGCCCGGGGGCGTCCTGCCATGCTCCTCTCTGCAGACAGGAGCTGTCCCCAGCTCCGCGCCTCGGTAGCCGGGTGGCGAGTCCCTCATCCCACCAAAGAGCTCGTGTCTTTTCCCTGCTCGTTTCACCCATGTGTTGCCTGCTGTGGCTCCCTAACCCCAGTGCTGCTCCCTTAACCCTTCCCCTGCGTAGCGGAGCGGTTGGGTGACGCATCCCTAACTAGCACGCGTCCCCAGCCCAGCCCAGTAGCACCCTGCTGCCTGTCCTCCCACCCCCGCTGCCCTGCCGGTGCTGTCCTCCTGGGGGAACGTTGCCATCTGACTGTGCTGTCCTCTCTCCCGCTCCAGATGCAGGTAGCCCAGCAGGCACAGCTCCGCCAGGAGACGCAGCTCCTCCAGCAGACTTTCCTGACGGAGAAGGATGCCTTGCTGCAGAAGGAGAAGTTTATCGAGGAGGAGAAAGCTAAGCTGGAGAAGCTCTTTAAAGACGAGGTGGACAAAGCACAGAACCTGAAGGCAGAGCAGGAGCGGCAGCAGAAGGAGATGGAGCAGGAGAAGCAGCAACTGAAGGCCATGCTGGATGAAGCCAAGAAGCATCAGAAGGAAGCAGAGGAGAATGTTAGGCATAAACAGGAGGAGCTGCAGCAGCTGGAGAGACAACGGCAGCAGCAAGAAAAACTCCTTGAAGAGGAAAACAAGAAACTTAGGGAGAGGCTCGAGCAGATGCAGGAAGAGCACAAGGCTGCCCTTGCCCAGACACGAGAGATCATGATCCAGACAGATGACCTGCCTGAGGAGGTTTTAGTTACAATGACACAGCTGCCAGATATCAAAGCCGTGCCCAACGGCAGAGACGTGGTGGATGGCTTAGCACAAAACGGGGAGCCAGAGTTTGCCTTCGATGGCATCCGTCAGAAGGTATCTGCAGAGAAGCTGGCTGAGGCTGGCATATTGAGCAAGGAGAACTTAGACAAGTTGGTGAAGGGTGTTGTGAGTGTTAGTGAGCTCTCGCAGAGGGAAGACGTCAAGAAGTACCTGCAGGGCCAGAGCAGCATTGCTGGTTTGTTAATCAAACCCACCAATCAAAAGATGAGCATCTATGAAGCCATGAAGAAGAAGCTGCTCAGCCCAGGCACCGCGCTGGTCCTCCTGGAAGCGCAGGCTGCCTCTGGCTTCATAATTGACCCTGTGCGGAATGCGAGGCTCTCAGTGAACGAGGCGGTTAGAGAAGGAGTGATTGGGCCAGAGTTGCATAATAAAATGCTGTCTGCTGAACGAGCGGTAACTGGCTACAAAGATCCTTACACGGGAGACAAGATCTCCCTCTTCCAGGCCATGAAGAAGGAGCTCATCGTCAAGGAGCACGGCATCCGCCTGCTCGAGGCCCAGATCGCCACCGGCGGCATCATCGACCCCGTGCACAGCCACCGCCTCCCCGTCGAAGCTGCCTACAAGCGCGGCTACTTTGACCAGGAGATGAACCAGATCCTCTCCGACCCAACTGATGACACCAAGGGCTTCTTCGACCCCAACACACAGGAGAATCTCACCTACCTGCAGCTCATGGAGCGGTGTGTGACTGACCCAGATACGGGACTGTGCCTCCTGCCGCTCACTGACCAGGCGGCTGCAGGGAGAGAGCTGGTCTACACCGACCAAGAGGCCAAGGACGTCTTTAAGAAGGCCACAGTGACAGTACCATTTGGCAAGTTCCAAGGGAAGACGGTGACCATCTGGGAGATCATCAACTCTGAGTATTTCACTGAGGACCAAAGGCGGGATCTGATCCAGCAGTACAGGACTGGCAAGATCACAGTGGAGAAGATCATTAAGATCATCATCACGGTTGTGGAGGAAAGTGAGAGGAAGAGCCAGATGTGCTTTGAGGGGCTCCGGGCCCCTGTGCCTGCCGCCGAGTTGCTGGAAAGCAAAATCATCAACAAAGACCTCTACAACCAGCTGCACCAGGGCAAGAAGTCTGTGAAGGATGTGGCGGAGATGGAGTCTGTGAGGCAGTACCTGAAGGGCACCGATGCCATTGCTGGCATCCTAGTGGAGTCAACTGGCCAGAAGCTCACCTTCTATGACGCCCTGAAGAGAAACCTGCTGAAGCCAGAGATCGCCCTGTCCCTGCTGGAGGCGCAAGCTGCCACGGGCTACATCATCGACCCCGTGAGGAACAAGCTGTTCTCTGTTGACGAGGCAGTGAAGGCTGAGGCTGTAGGGCCAGAGTTTCATGAGAAGCTGCTGTCCGCAGAGAAGGCTGTGACCGGCTACAAGGATCCCTATACAGGCCAGACAGTTTCCCTTTTCCAAGCGCTGAAGAAGGGGCTGATCCCCGGTGACACCGGGATCCGTCTGCTGGATGTCCAGCTTGCAACTGGAGGCATCATCGACCCTGTGAATAGCCACCGGCTCCCGCTCGAGGTTGCCTACAAGCGGGGCTACTTTGACCCGGAGATGAACGAGGCTTTGTCCGCAGCCCATGATGAGATCAAAGCTTTCTATTGTCCCAACACCCAAGAACATGTCACCTACGCCCAGCTGCAGAAGAACTGCCACCGTGACAAGCAGACTGGCTTCTACCTGCTGCCCCTCTCAGACAGAGCCATCCAGTCACAGCAGGAGGAGATCTACACGGACAGCCAGGCAAAGGAGAGCTTCGATAAGGCGGTGGTGGAAGTCCCAGCAGGCAGCTTGAAGGGACAGACAATGACTGTCTGGGAGCTGATCCACTCCGAGTACTTCACAGAGGAGCACCGCCGGGAGCTCCTCCGACAGTACAAGACTGGCAAAGTGACCATTGAGAAGATCATCAAGATTGTGATCACCATCATCGAGGAGACAGAGACCAAAAAGCAGGAGAAGCTGACGTTCAGCGGTCTCCGGGCACCTGTACCTGCCAGTGAGCTGGTGGAGTCCCGCATCATCACCAAAGCCCAGTATGAGCAGCTGAAAGAAGGCAAGAAATCAGTGAAGGAGCTCGCCGAGACAGAGACAGTGAGGAGATTCCTGCATGGGAGTGACTGCATTGCCGGCGTCTACGTGGAGGCGACCAAAGAGAAGCTGAACATCTATGAGGCTATGAAGAGGAACCTGCTGAGGTCCAGCACTGCTGTGGTCCTCCTGGAGGCCCAGGCAGCAACTGGGTTCTTGATTGACCCTGTGAAGAACAGGAAACTGTACGTCAACGAGGCGGTGAAGGCTGGTGTTGTTGGGCCCGAGCTGCACGAGAAGCTGCTGTCTGCTGAGAAGGCTGTCACTGGGTACAAAGACCCCTACTCAGGGAACACCATCTCACTCTTTGAGGCCATGAAGAAAGGACTAATTGTCAAGGAGCACGGCATCCGCCTGCTCGAGGCCCAGATCGCCACCGGCGGCATCATCGACCCCGTGCACAGCCACCGCCTCCCCGTGGAAGTGGCCTACAAGCGCGGCTACTTCGATGAGGAGATGAACCAGATCCTCTCCGACCCAACTGACGACACCAAGGGCTTCTTCGACCCCAACACGCACGAGAACCTCACCTACATGCAGCTGAAGGAGAGGTGCATCGAGGATCCTGAGACAGGCCTGTACCTGCTGCCTCTGCGGGAGCCTGAGAAGCCGACGGTGGTGGAGACAACGCACGTGTACACGGAGGCAGAGACGCGAAAGGTGTTTGAGGAGACGCAGGTGGACATCCCCGTGGGCAGCAGGGCGGGCTCCTCTATGTCGCTGTGGGAGATCATGCACTCAGACCTGCTGCCCGAGGAGCAGAGGAAGCAGCTCATGGAGGAGTTCCAGTCAGGCCGTGTGTCCAAGGAGCGCATGATCATCATCATCATCGAGATCATCGAGAAGACTGAGATCATTCGGCAGCAGAATCTCATGTCCTATGACTATGTCCGGCGCCGCATCACAGCCGAGGACCTCTATGAGGCCAAGATCATCTCTCAGGACATCTACAACCTGCTGAAGCAGGGCTCCAAAACCTTCCGGGAGCTCCTGGACGTGGAGACTATCTGGAAGTATCTCTACGGGTCAGGCTGCGTTGCTGGCATCTACATCCCCTCTTCCAAGCAGAAGCTCAGTATCTACCAGGCTTTGAAGAAGGGGCTGATCAGCTCAGAAGTGGCCCGCTCCCTCCTGGAGGCCCAGGCAGCCACCGGTTTCATGATTGACCCCATAAAGAACGAGATGCTGACTGTGGATGAAGCCGTCAGGAAGGGCTTGGTGGGGCCTGAAATCCATGACCGGCTCCTGTCCGCAGAGAGGGCTGTGACAGGTTACAGAGACCCATACAGCGAACAGAAGATTTCCATCTTCCAGGCCATGAAGAAAGACCTCATTCCTAGCGAAGAGGCCCTTAAGCTCCTGGACGCCCAGATAGCCACTGGTGGCATCATCGACCCACACCTGGGCTTCCATCTGCCCCTGGAGGTGGCCTACCAGCGGGGCTTCATCAACAAGGACACGTATGACATGCTGTCTGAGCCCAGCGAGGTGCGAAGCTACGTGGATCCATCCACGGATGAGAAGCTCAGCTACACGCAGCTCCTGAAGCGGTGCCGCAAAGATGAGACCAGCGGGCTCCTCCTGCTCCCGCTCTGCGACACGAGGAAGCTCACCTTCCGCGGGCTGCGGAAGCAGATCACCGTGGAGGAGCTGGTCCGCTCGCAGGTGATGGACGAAGCCACAGCCCAGCGCCTCCAGGAGGGCCTCACTTCCATCGAGGAGGTCTCCAAGAACCTAAAGAAGTTCCTGGAGGGCACCAGCTGCATTGCCGGCGTCTTCGTGGATTCCACGAAGGAGCGGCTGTCCGTGTACCAGGCCATGAAGAAGGGCATCATCAGGCCAGGCACCGCGTTTGAGCTCCTGGAGGCGCAGGCAGCCACGGGGTACGTGATTGACCCCATCAAGGGCCTCAAGCTGACGGTGGAGGAGGCTGTGCGGATGGGCATCGTGGGCCCAGAGTTCAAGGACAAGCTGCTCTCCGCTGAGAGGGCGGTCACTGGCTACCGGGATCCCTACACCGGAAAGCTCATCTCCCTGTTCCAGGCCATGAAGAAGGGTCTGATCCTGAAGGACCATGGGATCCGCTTGCTCGAGGCCCAGATTGCCACAGGAGGCATAATTGATCCCGAGGAGAGCCATCGCCTCCCTGTGGAGATTGCCTACAAGAGGGGCCTTTTCGACGAGGAGATGAACGAGATCCTGCTGGATCCCAGTGATGACACCAAGGGCTTCTTCGACCCGAACACGGAGGAGAACCTCACCTACCTGCAGCTCATGGAGCGGTGCATCACCGACCCAGAGACCGGGCTCTGCCTCCTGCCCCTGAAGGAGAAGAAGCGTGAGAGGAAGACCTCCTCCAAGTCCTCTGTCCGCAAGCGCAGGGTGGTGATCGTCGACCCAGAGACAGGCAAGGAGATGTCCGTGTACGAAGCCTATCGCAAGGGCCTTATCGACCACCAGACCTACCTGGAGCTGTCAGAACAGGAGTGCGAGTGGGAGGAGATCACCACCTCCTCCTCCGATGGCGTGGTGAAGTCCATGATCATCGACAGGCGCTCGGGGCGCCAGTACGACATAGATGATGCCATCAGCAAGGGCCTGATTGATCAGTCGGCCCTGGACCAGTACCGCTCAGGCACCCTTTCCATCACCGAGTTTGCGGACATGCTGTCCGGCAACATGGGTGGCTTCCGATCGAGGTCGTCTTCCGTGGGCTCCTCTTCCTCCTATACCGTCAGCCCGGCCCCCTTGAGAACGCAGATGTGGAGTGACCCGACCGAGGAGACGGGGCCGGTGGCAGGCATCCTGGACACGGACACCCTGGAGAAGGTGTCCATCACGGAGGCAATGCACCGCAACCTCGTAGACAACATCACGGGGCAGAGACTGCTGGAGGCCCAGGCCTGCACCGGGGGCATCATTGACCCCAACACCGGGGACAAGTGCTCTGTCGCCGATGCGGTGAACAAGGGCCTGGTTGACAAAATCATGGTGGACCGCATCAACCTGGCACAGAAGGCCTTCTACGGCTTCGAGGACCCGCGGACCAAGACGAAGATGTCAGCGGCCCAGGCCCTGAAGAAGGGCTGGCTGTACTACGAGGCCGGGCAGCGCTTCCTGGAGGTGCAGTACCTGACGGGGGGCCTGATCGAGCCTGACGTCGAGGGCCGGGTCTCCTTGGATGAGGCACTGCAGAAGGGCACCATCGACACGCGCACGGCCCAGAAGCTGCGGGACGTCAACACCTACTCCAAGTATCTCACCTGCCCCAAAACCAAGCTGAAGATCTCCTACAAGGACGCGATGGACCGGAGCATGATCGAGGACGGGACCGGCTTGCGGCTGCTGGAGGCCTCCTCCCAGTCCAGCAAGGGCTACTACAGCCCCTACAACGTCAGCAGTGCCGGATCCACCTCGGGCTCGCGGTCGGGCTCCCGGACGGGATCCAGGTCGAGCTCCAGGCGAGGGAGCTTCGACGCCACCGGCTCTGGCTTCTCCATGACCTACTCTTCCTCCTCCTTCTCGTCCTCCAGCTTTGGGCGCAGATACACGGCAGGTCCCCAGAGTGCGGTGGATGCAGGAGACTCCTCCATCACCCCGTCCCTCCTGAGCGGGCGCTGCGGGCAGCAGGCGAGCGTGGCAGGGCTGTGGGGGCCTCCGCTCAGCGTGGCGTGAGGCTGCCTGCCCCGTCCAGCCTCCGAGGAGCCCGCCCGCCTCTCCCGCTCCGCATGTTGCAATGCTGCTGGCTAATCACTTTTTTTTTTTTTTTTTTTTTAATTTTTAAACTCCATTCTTCCAAAGCAGTGCCTAAAGTTTAACCAAAAAGACTAATATATTAATATATACGATTGTTCTGACAGTATTTGTATATTAAGAGATGTGAGAGAGAACACACTACCCTCCCAGATCCGCAGCCCCGGGAGCTTGCTGCCGTTCGTGCCCTCTGCAGAGCAGATCCTGCCCAGCCACTCGGACACAGCGAAGCAGAACCTGAAAACAGTTTTGTGTTTTTGATCTAACCACTTAGCGACTCTTTTGTAATTAAAACCTACCGGCTTCACCCCCGCACCTTGAAGGAGGAGACGGCGCTGTCCCTGCGGCGTGCCCGGCTGGGATGGAGGAGGACGCTGCCGCAGGCTCCCCCGCCGCTCAGCACCGGGCAGCCCGATCCCCCGCACCACCCTGGAGCCACCCGGACCCTTCCACCTGCCCTCAGCACGGCAAAGGGGCTCTGCACCCCTCCCAAGCTGCCCCAGCTCCTTTCCTTGGCCTCCCGGCACAGCCCTGCCGCCGCCGCGGACCCGGTGCCCGACCGTAAGTGCGCGCTGGCGCTGCCCGCTGCTTCCGCGCCGTGCGGAGGGAGCTGCCCCGCACCGCCGCTGCGCCCACCCAGGGGCTTCGCTGCGTGCCCACCACCTCCGCCAGCCCGCCCGCTCGCTTGGCTTGCCCCACGCGCAGCTGCGTGGCCGCCAGCTGGCGGCGGCACCTGCACCTCGCTGTCTCTATCTATCTGTCTGTCTCTCCGTGTATCTGGGAAGTGCTCCGCACAAGGTCTGTTCCTTAACGCTGACGTAGCCTAACAAGCTGGCAGCCGCTCGGCAGAGCCCATGCTGGAGCCCTGCTGACTCCTTGCTGCCACAGCCAGCCCAGGGCTGTGCGTGCCGCGCGTGGTTTCTGCACCCAGACCCCAGCCCGCTGCCCGGCTGCGCGCCTGCCCCTCGCCGAGGCTCCTCCAGCCGTGGGAGCCTCTGCGTGGGGTGGGCCTGGAGCGCGCTCTGGCTGGAGGGAAAGTGGATCTCTAAAACCAGACTCCTCTTCCTGATGGGAATTCCTTTCCTCTTGGCTTTCCTCTCCTTCCCGTCACCCGCAATAACGCGCTCTCTCTCTGGCAGATGTCTTTTTCCAGTCCCACCAAAGATGTCCCCTTGCCGCTGGGCGAGTTCCTCAGCTGGGTCTCCGACGTTAGCAGGTCGTGGATCGGCTCGAGGGGAGCCCTGGACGCGGCAGCGCCTCGGCTGAGCTCACCTGCACAGGTAATGCTGACCTTTCCCTACTCTCAGGGGGCTTCCTGGGGTCCTGCAGCTTGCGGGGCTGCTTCTGGGCTGCTGCTGGGGGGGGCACGTCCTCCAGACTGTGACCGTGAAACGGCCACGGGGCGTTGCTTTCCTCCAAGCACGTGCAGGGGAAGCGTGGCCGGCGGTGGAGGCTTTCCAGCCACGGCCGTGCCGGAGCAGTTCTGCTCCCCGCACGAGCTCCCGCTGTGCCCAGGCTCCATGGGGGCGAGCAGGCTGGTGTGGGGCGGGCGCGTGGCGCTGCCGGCTGGGCTCAGTGGCTTCATCTCATGGACCAGTCCTCCTGTCTCATCCCATCTTTTCTGTTCGCTTTGTTTTAGTGTTGCTGGATGTCCATCCCAACTCCCCTCACCGCTGCCACGGAGCCCGTCCCCCAGTGCTGGGGCAAGTGGGACCGCACTTGAGGACACTGGGAAATGCTCCCTCTCCCTTTGCACATTGCCAGATCCCCGCTCAGAGACCTGGGGCCACGCTGCCCGGGTGCAGGAGGTGCTCCATGGCACGGGAGCCCCTGACTCACCAGCCGCCCCTGCCCCCTGGCAGCGCCTGGCCCCAGCCCCACCACATCCTCCACCGGCGCCCCAGCAGGGGCTGAAGCAATAAGTGAGGTGGCAGCGGGGGCTGTGCCTGCCCGGCCCGGCCCCCCTGGCCCCAGAGGCACCCGCGCGGTTGCCTGGCCCCCCCCTCGCCCCGTGCCGTGCACCCCGTCCTCCCTCAGGATCAGCCTCCACGCACGGTGCCACGGCTCGCTCGCGGATCTCCACAGCACCTCTCCTCCTTCCCACCTTCTCTCATTTCGCCATGTGTAAATCGATCATGTTACTCCTCAGCATTTGTTATTATTCTCATTATCCAGTTTTGCTTTTGCATGACATACTAACGTGGGCGATTCTGTAACACACCCAGCCCGAGCCAGGGCTCCCGCTCCTCTGGGTCCCTGCGCTTCCCTGATTTCCCAATCATTTCTCATCAGGGCAGCAGGGGCTTATCAATAATCCAAAAGCATCTCTTTTTTTGGGGGCAAAACACTAAAACCTGACTTGTATATACCGTGAAGTGTTTGTAAAACATGCAGTATGGACCCATGGCTCTCCCCAGTGAGGTCAGTAAAAGAGATCCTATGAAACCAGCCGGCAGCTCCGCGTGGTCTGTTCACCCTCCCTGCTCCCTGGTCAGCGGCCGTGCCCCTGGGGTGGGCCGGGGGCTCTCGGCCACCTCCTGCGCTCTGGGGCTGTGCCACACTGGGTGCTTGCTGGCGGGGTGGAGGAGGAGGCTGGCTGTCCAGCAGGGGCATGGCTGGGGCATGGCGACTGTGACCTGGGGCCAGCAGGACCCTGCTGCCTGCAGGCACTGCCCATGCCTGGTGTGAGTGCAATTCTGGTGTGCTCAGTGCATGCTAAGCCATGCCCAGACAGCCCCCCCGGTGCCACCGTGCCCAGACCAGGGCTGCAGGATTGTCCCCGGGGACCCCGGGCACGCTGCTGGCTGCCCTGGGCTCCCAGCACCGGGTGTGCTCCGCAGAAAGGTGAGTGTGGGCGCAGCAGGGCCCTGGGATGGCCCTGGGAGGCTGCAGCCCCTTGCCAGTGGCTCCCTGGTTTTGGGGACGGGGGGAGCAGCAGCAGGGGGGCACTGCTGGTGGAGCGGAGGCTTCTGAGGGTGCCTCTTGTGCACGAGCACCGCTCTGTCCCTCTGCGTGGTGCCGAGCCCCCTGCACCCTGGGTGCTGCTGTGCTGGTGCCGATGCGTGCAGCGGCTGCGTGAGCGGGGCCTTGCTGGGGCTGTGCACAGCGGGCTGCCGGCCTCTGCTTGTCCCTGCGGTGTGACAGGAGCGTGGCTCACGCAGCCGGGTGGTGCACAAAGCAGCGGGGATGGGTCCCAGTGCTTGGGGACACCCCGCGTGGCTTCCAGGACGGAGCAGCCTGGGCAGGCAGGGGCGAGCTGGCCGGTGACCAAGCAGCAGGGTTTGTGGGGGCAAACCTGAGCGTGGAGGCACCTGCTCAGGAGGGTTTCCTGGCACTGGCTCTACCGGAACATGAAGTCTTTGCAGCCCTGGGCTGGGCCAGGTGCCAGGCACCACGCCAGGAACACCAGGGCTGGCACAGCAGGGACGAGCGTGGCACGAGCGGGCTGCCGGGTGGTGCAGGGGCAGCGCCTGCTCTGTGTGATCTTGGGGCCGGCAGGATCTGCCCAGCAGCAGCAGGACCGTGCTGGGGGCAGCTGAGCGCATCGGCCCCGTAGCAGCACCCAGGGAGGGCCTGGGCTGGCCCGGACAGATGGCAGTGGCTGGGGAGCGAGTTAATTGCCTTGTGCGTCAGCAATTAGCAGCAGCTCCCTCCCTGCAGCGTGGTGCGCTGGGACACGGCTGCTGGAGGTGGCAGGGGTGGGGGCACCGCGCGGGCACAGCCCTCGTGCCGGGGTGGCTGCAGGCTGCTGCGCCCATCCTGGTGGGCTCAGGATGGGTCCCAGCAGGGGGCAGCTCCCCAGGGTGGCACGGCCAGTGCGGAGCCTGCACCCTGTGCTCATCAGCACCCTGGGGCTGTGCACTGCCTCACTGCCACCAGAGAGAATTCCTGCTGCCTCACCTCCACCTTCCTGCCGCCCCTCGGGGCTGGACACCTCTCACAAACCTCATGAGCCCGCTGAGACCCTTCTGCCCCTGTCCCTACCCCTCTCCATGGACGAGATACCCTCACCCGCAGACTCTCCTGGGTGGGGTTGACCTCCCCTTCCTGGGGCTGAGAACTGACAGCAAACCCTGAGCTCTGCAAATCCTGCGGGCTCCTTCTGGGAAGCCTCGGCCCCTGGGAGCAGCACCCGATTGCTGGAGGGGACCCCCCTCATGCCCACAGCACCATGCCCGTGTTGGCCATGGCACGGGCGGCCCCCTGGTGTGGCAGTGGGGCCGGGCGGTGGGACCCTACTGTGGTGCCTGGCAAAGGGGCAGGCCCCTGGTGGGGTGTGCCGGGGGGGAGCACCCCCCACATCCACGCCTCTCTTGCTCTCAAACACTCACTCCAGTGCCTCGTTGCTCCCTGTGCATGGGGCAGCACCGGTGCCTCGGTGTCACGCAGCAGGACTCGGCATCAGCCAGGCCCCGTGCGGACAAGCGGCACCGCCAGGACCACGGGCACAGGGACAGCGGGAAGCTGGGGACCTGTGCCTGGGGCTGCTGCTTGTCAGCCTCCGGTACCAGCAGTGGCCAGCCAAATCCCACAGCGAGGCTTTCCCAGGGGTCAGGGGGCTCACCAGGGAGCCCCTCGCAGTGCCACTGTGCCAGGGCAGTGGGCGAGCAGCAGGGTCGGGGCAGAGCCGTGGCAGGGGCTGCCCGGTCCCACTGCTCCCCGCCGGAGCTGCTGCAGGTTTGCCCGGTGCCTGCAGCCCCGGTGGCCCTGGCGCAGCCGAGAGAGCACAAGCACCGCGCGAGGGAGCGCCGGGGCCGCAGCCGTGCCGGGGGAGCGGCGCTGAGCAGCGTCAGCTGCCACGGCACGGCACCGCGCGCTGGGAGCGGCCGAGCAAGCGTGTAATTGGGCCAGGCTAATTATGATGGATAACTCTATTATATTCCCGTTTTTAATGCGCTGCAGCTTAGCCTGCCCCGCTGACGCGCGGGGCAGAGTTCACCCCTTGCAGCCCCCGCGAGCTCAGCGGCCGCGCAGCGTTAAAGCCTCGGTGTGCGGGGCGCTGAATGCGGCGCCCATAATGGCTGTCACTCAGCCCTGCGCGCACAAACGTTTGCAAACAGCCGGTGACCAGCTCACACAAAGCACTCGCGGGGACCCCGCCGACGCTCGCCAGGGGGGCTCGGTGCTCCCAGGTGCGTGGCAGCCGAGCCGGGCACCAGCCCTGCCGCCGGCACGGATTGCCTTTGGCTGTGGGGTGCGCGTTCCCTTGGCTGCGGGGCCCCGTCCGGCCGCGGGGGACCTGTGGCTGCCGTCCCAAGCGGGGCCACGGCCGCCAGCTCGTCCCCGCTGGCACGCAGGGCCTGCCAGCTCCCTGTGCCCGCCGCCCCGGGCACTGCTGGCGCCGCGCTGCAGCCCGTGGCTCGCCGCACTGGGAACGCTGTGTACAGCTTAGCAGGCAGCCACAAAGCAGCACCGGCCTCTCCCACGCCCCCCCTTCACCAGGGTGCTGAACTTTTCTTTAGGGTGATAAGCTGCCCCGCTCTGCTTCCTCCGCACGTGTGGAGCCCAGCAGCTCCCCTGTGGCCTGCCGCAGCCCCGGGGCACGCAGCCCCCCAGCCCCCCATGGAAATCTCGGTGCTCATCAGCCGAGGACAGCGCTGCCCCGTGGGGTGTGCCCGTGTCCCGGTGCCGCTGCGTGGCACGGTGCGATCAGCACGGCGGGCTGCTGCTGGCAGTGTGCTCGGTGGTCCCGGCTGCTGAACCCACCCCTCTGCTGGCTGCAGGCCCCGGGAGGCAGGAGGGGGGCTGGTGGCACTGGATGTCTGGTACCCGCTGCAGGGCTGGGTGCCGCCAGGCTGCGGGGCCGGCCAGGGGCTGCGGCGAGGCCGAGTGGCCTCGGGGTGCTCTGAGCTCTGAAGCCGCTGACGGGGCTGTGGGACCTGGGGTGGTGCGGGGACCCTTGCCCCCCTCCTGAGGCGCCGCGTCACTGCTGTCAGGCGGCTCCAAATCCGTTCGTTCTGGTTGTCATGTCCCAGGACGGAGCTGTGCCTGGTGGCTGTCCCAGCTCTTCCCACTGCTGCGCTGAGCTGGGGGCAGAGGCGGGAGCACGGGCAGCGAGGAGCCCCACGGACTGCCTGAACTTGACTGTGAACACCAGGGACACTCCTCGTGCTTGTGAAAATATTCCACGTCCCTGCTTGTCGAGCCTGTGGTCCTCAGCCTCTGCCCCTCGCAGGCAGCGCCGGTGCACGGCGTCGCAAACGCACGGCCAGCAGATCGCTGTGGGGGCCACCCGCCCACCCTGGCTCTGCCTCGTGCTCCCGTTCCTTCTCATCCCCCTCCTCGCAGCATCCCACAGGAGGTTTGTACCTCACCTCCCGCAGCCTCTCGCAGCAGTTCTGCTCCCCCATCTCGGCAGCTCTCTGGCTGTGCCCCGGGTGAGCTCTGCGTGACCCTGAGCTCCTTTGAGCTCCTTTGGGCTCGGGGCTGCTCTGGCCACTGCTGGGGGGTGGTGAGGGTGAGGGACCACAAGGGTACGTGTGGGACCGCGGGCTGCAGGGACCAGGCATGCAGTATCTGGTCTGAGACACGCAGTCGATGTGCAGGAGGTGGAAATGGGGCGAGGTGATGCTGCCCCGGTGGGGACGGGGTCAGAAAGTCATCGCTGCTGGTGCCGTGCCCATCTCGAGACTGCTGGTGACGAGTCCTGCCAGCCCACTGGTCTGGACTGGGAGAGCACAGGGGTGGCACTGGAAGGAGAGGAGAACTCCCACAGGCAGCCAGCACACGAGATAATATGGGGGGGGTCCCTTGTGCCGTGCAGCTCAGCCTCCTCCGGGCAGTGCCCCCAGCCCAGAGCCAGCTGCTGCTCCTGGGGCTTTGGTGCTGGGGTTTGTGAAGCCTGCCCAGCCCTCGGCACATCCCGCACCCACCCGCGGGCCCTGCAGGGATGGGTGCCACGCGGCACAGGGCAGGAAGGGGCAGCATGGCTTGGTGACAGGGACAGGGACAGGGCAGTGCCTGAGTGTGCAGGGCTTGGGCAGGTGGGGAGCTCTGTGGGGCACTTAGGGGCTCTGTGGGGCACTGAGGGGCTCTCCCTGCCTGGGCTGCGCTCAGCCTGGCACTGAGCACAGGGTTTGGCACTGCTGGCCTCATGAGGAGCAGATTTATGGATGTGGGGGGCCCCAGACTGCGAGGGGCTGGCAGGTGTAGCTGGGGAAACAGAGGTCTGAGAGCAGTGCTGGGAAAACAGAGACAAGAGATTTGGGAGCGCTGCGGGAGCTGCTGCGGTGCTGGAGCTGGCAGGGAACACCAAGGGCTGGCGGTCCCGGGGGCTTTGTCCTGGGGGGTGAGGATGGGCCCTGTGGCTGCCCCATCTGTGGGGGGCACTCCCTGCTGGGGGGCACACGGCGGCACCCTGAGACCTCTGTGCCAGTGCGAGGCGAGCATGCGGGGCCTTGCGGGGATAACGGGGCAGCTGGGGCAGGGTGAGTTGGGCTTCCTGGGCACCTGGGCTGGGACAGGGTTGCACCCACGGGGTCCCTGCTGCCCTGCGGCACCATACGGCTCCTCCTGCCTGCAGGTATCGGCCCCACCATGCCAAAAAAACCCATCCCACCCCTTCCTTCTGCTCTCTCTGCAGACACGCTTCGCTGCGGATGGCACCGGGCTCTCCGGGACGAGCACGGAGGGGCTGTCACCAGAGGCGGAGGAGCTGGAGAGGTACGGGGTCTGCTGGGCACATCGAGACCTGGCCAGGGCCAGGGACTGCTCGTGGGCATCTTCGTGATGGCTGGGGCGAATCTGGCACCGTCCCGCCTGGGTCAGCCACCGGGAAAGGGACAAGGGTGTCGCGGGCAGCTTCATCGCTGTCCCACCCAAACCGAGGGGTCCCTGGAGGGGACCCTGCATGTCCTGGCTGTGCCCTGTGCCCCTGCAGCCCTGCGTGTCCCGCGCTCTCTCCGCAGGGCGCAGCAGCGGGGCGAGGGGACGGAGTGGCGGCTGGAAGTGCACGAGCAGCTGCTGGCCCTGCGGCACTGGCTGGACGCCGTGGAGAAGAGGCTGCCGGAGCCGGGCCCTGCGCTGCAGGTATCGGGCTGGCCCCGGGCAAACGGCGGCCGGCAGAGCCAGGCAGGACCCAGCCCACGGTTCACGGAGGCTGGTGAGGTCTCGGTCCCCAAACGGGACAGTGAGTGCCTGGCTGCGGCTGGTGGGAACGGTGTGGCACTGCCAACCTCCCCCTGGCACCGAGGGACCAGGCAGGGGGCTGTGTCCCCATGGCGCTCACCCCGTGGCACGGCCGTGTCTCCGTACCCCACCGCCACCTCCTTTGGCTGCGGAGGGCTTGGAGCCTCGAGCCCCCGCTGGCAGCCGGTCCCTGCCACCTCCTGCCCCTGGCGCAGCCCCGTCCTGCGTCCCCTGCATCCAGCCAGGGCCGTGCAGCTGCGCAGGGAGGGCTGCACACGCTGCCCAGCCGTGTCCCCGCCGTGCAGCCCTGCGTGCCCATCTGCTCGCAGGGCCCTGCCAGCAGGCTGCGAGGCGTCCCCCCGGCCGGCACGGCCTTGGTGCGGGGCAGCAGCGGGAGCACCCGGCCGGCGGGGGCTGCCCTGGCCAGCCCCTCCTCGCGGCCCTGTGAGCAGTCCCCTCGCTGGCTCCTTTTGTTCTGGGGCTGGCCAGCACACGGGCTCCCCGCGCACACATGACAGCACAAACTGAAAGGGCCATTCATCGCGGCCCTGGCGCAGACAAAGCCGAGGCCGAGGAGAAACCCACCCAGCTCCCGGGATCTGAGGCTGCGGATTCCAGCCGCCCGCTCCCGCCGCTGCCCCGCGCTGGGCTCGCTCTGCCCGGGGCACCCGCGCCACCCCCAGCCCGTACCTGAGGCCGGGGAGCGTGCCAGGAGAGCTCCTGGCAGGCACGGGTCAGGCACAGCGAGAGGCTCCGGGAGGGAGCCGGGGTTGCTGCCCCCACCTCGGGGGGCCCCGGCCGGGCGCTCGGGGGCACGGGAGCCTCAGCAGCGTGGTGGCTGTGCCGGGGGTGCCCAGGCTCCTGCACACCCTGCATAGGGCTGCGTGGTGGGGGGCGAGAGCCATGCTGCAGGAGCAGATGGAGCTGGGTTTGGGGGAGCAATAGAAGGGTGCAGACCCCCCAGCCAGCTTCTCTTTGGGGTGCTCAGTGGGGCAGCATCACCCCCGCCAAGCACAGAGCCAGCACCAGGGGCTCAGCACCCTTGGCCAGCCCCCGGCTGCCTCCCCGTTGTCGTGGCTCCCCAGGGGGGTCCCGGAGCACCCAGGGAGGCCCCCTCCTCCGCAGGGCGCCCACGCACACCCCCAGCAGCGGGTGCTGAGCCCCCCGCTCAGCGGGAAGGCGCCGCAGAGCCCCGGGCTATGCTAATTCCCTGCCGCGTCTCTGGCAGCCGAGCAGACAAAGCCCCCGGACGCCTCCGCCCGCTGCTTTCAGGATTGCCCAAGGGACCCCATCCATCAGCGCCGCGACGCTGCCGGGGCCCCCCGAGGGGCACCCGCTCCTTGCGCGGGGCAGGAGCCCCCCGGCCCCGGGGTCGTGCCCCCCACGGGGTGGGCTCGGGCAGGCTCCGGCGCTGGGGCTGGCGGCACGGGCACCGCGGGCAGCAGCCGAGCCCCGACCCCCCCGGGAGCCCCGATCCCCTCCCGCACCCAGGGCAGCGGCGAGTCCGGCCCGGAGACCCCCGGGGGGGCGGGGGGCTCTGTCCTGGCACCGCCGCCCCCCTGCCCGGCCGCCCCCCTCCCGGCCCCCTGCTCCCACCCGAGACCCCCCCACCCCGGCGTTGGGGTGCGCGGGGAGGGGGCCGCGCCCCGGCCACCCCCGGGGGGGCCGCGCTCGGGACCCGGGGTCGGGCAGCGGCGCCCCCCTCGCCCCCCCCTCCCCGTAGCCCCCGTCCAGCCCGGGGGGGGCCGCGCACGGGGCCGGGTCCCGGCCCCCCGGGGCTCTCCCAGCCCGGTCCGGGGCCGGGGGCAGGTGCCGGGGAGGGGGGCGGTGGGAACGGCGCCGCTCCCCTCCCCCGCCCGGGATGGCTGCGAGGCCCCGGGGGTTTCCCCGGTAACGGCCCCGCCGCGGCTCAGCACGCCAAGGGTTAACGCGAGCGGCCGTATTGTACGAGCGGGGCGTGCGGCGGGGTCAGCAGAGCCGTGCCGAGCCGCGCCGAGCCGCGCCGAGCCCCCCGGGCCATGTCCCCGCGCCGGTGACCCGGGGCCCGTCCCCGCTCCGCGCCCCCGGCGCCCGTCCCCGCCCCGCCGCCAGGGGCCGGCGGCGCCCCCGGGAGCGGGCGGCGGGAGCGGGGCGGCCCCGGCCCACGGACACCGCGGGGTGAGTGCGGGGCTGCGACCCCCGCCCCGCCTGGGGACCCGCGGGGGGCGAGGGGGCGCACGGGGGGGGCGCGCCGCGGGGCCGGGCGGGGCGGGGCGCGAGGTCCCCGCGGGGTACGGGGGGTTTGGGGGGGTCTCCACGGCCTCCCCCGGGGACCCCGCGGGCAGCCCCGACCTGCGGGGGGCCGGGGGGCGCGCCTGGGGGTCGGGGGGCGCTGAGTGCGGGGTCGGGAGCGGGGTCCCGGAGCCCCCCTGCAAGGTGCAACCATGGGAGAGTGGTCGCAGGTGCCGTGTGTGGGGTCTGCGCCGTGCCGGGGGGCTCAGAGTGCACCCACGGGGCTGACCCCTGCGGGGCGTGCACCCTGCGTGTGCGGCACGCTGACCCCGCATGTGCCCCCGTTGCACGTGCCCGCAGCTGGCGTGGGCATGTTTGGGGCTGCGTGGCACCGCTGCGGGGTGCGTGCGTGCAGCGTGGCGGCGGTGCGGGGTCTGCGCCTGTTGCATGGCGTGCGAGGGGCTGAGCAGCATGGGTGCAAGCGCACGTGGGGAGCGTGGCCATGCTACAGGTGCACGCAGCAGCAGGTGTGTGCAGTGCTCCTGCGTGGGGCTGGGTGCTGCCAGGGGCTGGGCTGCAGCCGGGGGGCTGTGGGCAGGGGGCTGCGCGTGCACGCAGAGCCCCAGCAGCCAGGGGTCCGTGCCGGCGATGCGGGTGGGTGCACGCGTGTGTGCGCCCCTGCAAGCCCCCTGGGCGTGCGTGCACACGCGTGTGTGTGTGTGTGTGTGTGTGTTCCTGCACGCGGGTGCATGCCCGGCACCAGGCCCCGGGCGCAGGCTGCGCTGCGGCAGCGCCGGGCTGGGTCTGGCGTGGGAGGGTCCTGGCGGGTGGCGCGGGGGATTTATGGCTGCGGCAGGCGGGCAGGGGCCGGCGAGGCGGGGAGCTGCCTGCCTGCCGGGTGGGTGCTCCCGATGGACGGCCCCGGCCCCGCTCCCCCCCGCAGGTCCCCGGTGCTGCCTTTGTCAGGGCGCCGCAGACAGATGGCTCTTTTCTCCCGGCTCCGCTCGCCTCGGAGTTAATCTAATGGCACAAAGCGATGCTGGTTGGGAGCATCTGCCTGTCTGCGGGCGCCCTGCGCTGCCTCCCGGTACCTTTCATTTACATTTCTCTTAACGAGACGCGCATCTGCCAGGCAGGGATGCGCGCTGCCCGCCGAGAGGTGGCAAAGCCACAAGTCCCTCGGCGTCCCCGCCCGGCGCCATCCCTCTCCCCGTGACAGCTAGGGCTAGGTGACCACCAGTGCCTCATCCCTCTGTCCCCAGGGCCCTGGCCCTGTTGTTCGGGGGCTTTTGGGTCCCCCGGGACTGTGCAGGAATTCGGGTGGCAGCAGCATCCTTTGGGGCAGAAGTGCAGCTGGGAGCCAGTGTCCTGGGGTGCAGGATGAGGCCCCAGGTGCTGCAGAGCGGGGCTCGGCCGCCGAGCAGCCCCGTGGTGGCTCCGATAACATGCGTCCTCCTGGCTCGTTTCAGGCCGGGATTTGAGGTGGGGGCCCGGCGCCCGCGCCATGGGGAACTCGGTGAGTCGGCCCAGCTGCCTGGGTGAGAAGAGCCGGCGCTCAGAGGAGCTCCTCCGGGAGCCGCAGCTCCGGGACCTGGGGCTGGACGTGGGGCAGCCGCCCGGCGGGAGCGTCGCGGAGGCCCAGATGGGGCCGCTGGAGAAGCCGCCGGCGCCGGTGGAGAACGGCTGGAGCCCGGCACCTGCGGCTGGCCGGAGCGGGGCAGGCAGCCCTGTGCTGAAGCGCAGCCTCTCGGAGGTGGCGGTGCAGAACGGGGGCGCAGCCTGCGTCCCGCTCAAGGGGCAGGGAGAGGCGCGGGGCGCAGCCTGGACGCCCCCCCGGGCCGGCGCCCCCCGGAGCGCCTGGTCCTGGAAGCCCGTCACCACGCGGGAGGTGACAGAAGTGACGGAGGTGACGGAGACCATCGTGACGGAGATTGTGGAGGTGACCGAGTACCCGGCCGGCGAGAAGGGCGAGCCCCTGGTCACCCGGACGGTCACGGTGCTGACGGAGCGCGCGGGGGAGCTCGCAGCCGGACACGCGGATGCCCCAGAGGTGACTGCCGGGCAGGAGCCTCTCACCAAGGACGACGCCGTGCCAACCCTAGGCATGGGCTGGGGGGGCCCAGCACCCCCAGCCAGGTGCCAGGAGGTCGGAGCAGCCCCCTCCCCTCTGCCACAGCGGGTGGGGGCTCGAGCCTGCCCCTGGCGCCGTGAGCCTGTAGGGTGCACACCGTGCTGGGTGCTTCAGGGTGTGCGCTAGGGCTTTCTAGAGCTCTGCAGGCAGTGCCTGATCTTTTGGCCCCGAGGACCGAGAGGTCTGTGCAGAGCCCTTCCCCAGCACGGCTGTGCCAATGGGACCGGCAGGTGACATGGGGCCAGGCCGGGGGTGCTGGGGAGGACTCGGGCTGGGCTGGGTGCCTCTGTCCCAGCGCCGCCTCCGGGACTGGGCATCGCAGGGACCGGAGCACCCCAGCCCCGCGGCCGTCCCGAGCCGGGGTGGCTCAGCCACCTCTCTCCCCAGGTGTCCCTGCGGGCTGTCCCCGTCCCGGAGGATGTGGCAGGTACGGAGCGAGCCCAGGACACTCTGGAGAGCCTGCTGGCCTGGGTGGCAGACATGGAGGAGCTGGTGAGCAACCAGAAGCCGCCCTCCTCGGAAGTGAAGGTGGCGAAGGCGCAGCTGGAGGAGCAGAAGGTCGGCAAATCCCGGGCAGGTGCAGCCCTCCCACGCTGCTCTCCCTCCAGCCGGGGATTACAGGGCTGGGGGCTGGGGGCCGGGCGGCCCCCCCGGCACAGCTCTGTGCCGTGCCCCCTTCAGCTCCTGAAGCGGCTGCTGGAGGAGCGGAGGCCCCGTGTGGAGCACGTCCTGCAGGAGCGAGCGGCGCTGCCGGGCACCACGGCAGCAGCAGCCGAGGGGAGCAGCAGCCTGTCCAGCCTCGGGGAGAAGTGGGGCAAGCTGATGCAGGAGGCTGAAGCCAGGTGGGTCAGGGCCGAGGCATTTCTCAGCCTCCAGCCCTGTGTGCGCAGGAGTGGCGAGTGGTGCCATGCAGCTCCCCCGCCGTGCCCTGCAGCGGCAGCAGCACGTGCTCTCGCCACATCTGTGCGGGGTCAGCGGCTCTGTGCTCGCCCTGCTGTGAGGAATGGAGATGGAACAGGGCTGGGGCTGGTGCAGCCGGGCAAGAGCTGCCTTGCCCTGTGTCCCTGTGTCCCCATGTCCCCGTGTCCCCATGTCCCTGCGTCCCCGCTCCCTGGACCCTGAGCCCAAGGCGCCCGCAGCGTGTCCCTGGGGTGGACGGGGGGATGCCGGCCTCACCTCTCGCGGTTAGGGGGGAAGCTCAGCCCAGCTCACCCACCTTCCCGGCGCAGGTACGGCCGCCTGGAGCGGATCCTGCCGGCAGCTCAGAGCTTCCAGGAAGCCGTGGACTCCTTCCAGGAGTGGCTCGGTGCCACAGAGCGGCAGCTGGCCCAGCTCTGGCGTGCCAACGGCTGCGTCAGCCGCGTGCAGGAAGCCCACCAGCAAACCCAGGTCAGGGCGGGCACGGACACAGCGGGACAGGGCGCGGAGGGAGCCGCGAATTTGGGCACGGGGAGGGCTGGGACGGGGAGAGCAGCCGCTGCCACAGGAGCCTCCCTCCCAGGCCCTCTGCGAGGAGATCCGCGCCCGGCTGGCGGAGCTGGAAGGAGTCCTGGAGAGCGGGCAGCGGGTCCTGCAGATGGTGACAGGTGAGATGGGGACAGCACCACGTGGGGGACCGCAGCCCCGGGGCTCGGGTAGCGGGGTCTGTGGGGTACCCGCTGCAGTCCCAGTGAGGGCAGAGCCTCGGGAAGGGGCTGGCCTGGAAAGGGGGGCGGTGGAGATGCCCCCAGATGAGCAGGGTGAGATGCGCCCATGTGGAGCTGGGTCCCTGTGGATGTGGAGGGCCACAGGGTGGGGACAGGGAGGTGGAAGGGAGAGGTGCAGAGCTCTGCCCTGGGCTGTCCGGCACCAAGGCATGTCCCAGGGAGGTGGCAGTGGGGGCACCCCATGGTGCGGGGTGTCCTTGGGGCTCCCCGCTGGGCTGCCACTGACTTTGGGAGCACGGCATCGTGCGATGCCCGCCCTGCCTCGTGGAGGGGCACACGCATCCCATCAGAGAGCGGCCGGGGGGAGCCCAGGGCAGGGCAGTGGCAGCAGCAGACAGGCACTTGGTGGGGATGGGGGCAGAGCCAGGCCCAGGAGAAGCAGAGGAGGGGAAGAGCAGGATGTGGAGACCATCGGGAGGGAGGGCGTGCTTGCTGCAGCAGGTCCCTGGCCCTGGGGATGGTGCTGCGGTGCTGAGGCTGCTCGTGGCACCGCCGCAGGGGAGGAGGCGCAGCTGGCGCAGGAGAAGATGGAGTCCCTGAGGATGCGGTACCTCATCGTGGGCCAGAGCAGCGCTGACACCGTGCACCGTCTGGGGCAGACCCTGGAGGCCTCCTCCCGCGTGGGCACTGCCCAGGAGGACCTGGCGCTCTGGCTGGGACGCGTGGAGAAGGAGCTGGCCTCCTGGGACAGCCAGCACGGCGGCCAGGAGCCTCCAGTCAGCACGAGCGACAGGGAGAAGGTGCGGGAAATTGGGGCCCTGGGGATGGACCCTGGGGACCGTCCCCCTCTGTCCCCATCACGCAGACAGGGAAGGGTCTGGAGGGGAGCAGGGATGAGCCGTGCCGGGCAGCGGGGAAGTCCTGCCCTGACCGAATGCGCCGGGGGCTCTGCCCTGGGAGCCCCCCCGGTGCACAGCCAACAGCTCCCCTCCCTGCTGCAGTTTGAGCAGATCTTGGGCTCTGAGCTCGCCCACCTGGAGGGGCTCGGCGAGCGGCTGGAGGCGGTCAGCCAGGTCCAGCTGGACGCGCAGGCGCTCCGCTCGCAGCTCTCGGACCAGAAGGTGGGTCGGAGAAGCTGCTCAGGGCCACCGTGCGCCCTGCTCGTGCCATCCCCGGGGCTGGGGGCTGGCCGCTGTCCCCCCAGAGAGGGTCATCAGTGCTGGGCAGGGGGACAGCCAGCCCCCGGGGGCCGTGTGCCTGGGTCTGGCACGTGCAGCCCCGCAGAGCTGCCATGCGGCACCCACCTGCCTGTGTCTTGCAGCTGCTCTCTGCTGAGATCCTGCACCACCGCGGGCTGGCGGAGCGGCTGCTGGGCATCGCGGACCCGCTGCTGCGGTCCTGCCCCGAGCCCCTGCAGCAGCGCCTGCAGGTGAGCGGCCGCAGCGGGGCCGTGCCGGGTGGTACGGGGGGGACGAGGCCGGCTGTGCCGTGTCCCCATGCTGGCAGCGGGCACCCGGCGAGCTGTGTGTCTCTGCAGCCCTCGGTGCAGGCGCTGCGGGAGCGTGCGGAGCAGCTCTTCGTGCGCAGCGGGGCCTGCGCCGTGCAGCTGGAGCACGCCCAGTCCCTGCTCGCGCAGTTCGCCGAGGCTCACGCCGAGCTCTTGCCATGGCTGGAGGAGACGCAGGCCGTCGGGGTGCAGCTCTCCCCAAATGCCATCAGCTACGAGGCCTTCAAGGAGCAGCAGGCACTGCTGCAGGTGAGGGATGGGGAAGGGCAAAGGCTGGGATGAGCTCTGGCACCCCGTGGGAGTGCGGTGGGGAGGGCACCGGGGCTCAGCCCAGGACGGGGCAGGCAGCAGGCGCTGGTGGCTGAGCACAGAGGGGACGTGGGAGAGGGCAGCGCATGGAGCAGGAGCTTGGCCCCGTGCTCCCCGTCCCGTGGCCCCTCACGCTCCCACGGCCTCTCCTCTGCCACCAGTGCCTGCGGGAGGCGATCGCGGAGCACCGGCCCCTGATGGGGAAGCTGCAGCGCGTCTCCGCGCAGCTGGTGGAGCTGAGCCCGGAGCAGGGCGCCCCGTTCCAGCAGCGCTGGCAGGAGGCAGAGGAGCAATACTGCCGTGTCCGTGAGCGTGTGCGCCAGGCGGCCGCTGTGCTGGAGGATGCGCTGCCGCGGTACAGCCAGGTACGGCCGGCACGGGGGCTGGGTCCCCCCGAGCTTCCCTCCGGTGACCGGGCCGGTCCCGCTGCACCTTCCCCAGCTGACCGAGCGCATGGACCTGCTGCTGGAGTGCCTGGAGCGGCTGCAGAGCCGCCTGCAAAGCCAGCCCTCTGTCCGCGGCGACACGGCCCACCTTCGGGAGCAGATCCGGGAGAACAGCCTGGCCCTGGGCGAGCTGGAGAAGCTGGGGGTGGCCCTGGAGACCGTGCAGGCACAGGGCGCTGAGCTGCTGGCCAGCATGCAGGCAGCCAACTCCGACGCTGCTGCCAGAGGTGCTGGCAGGGGGTGTGGGAGCAGTACGTCCCCGTGTGGGTGCAAGGCCCCGCGTGGCGCCCCAGGCCGAGCCCCGTCCCTCTTGCGCCCCGCAGGGATCCAGGAGCGGACGGCGCAGCTGCTGTCCCAGTGGGGCCGCCTGCGGGGCCGCTGCGAGGAGCAGGAGCGCTGGCTGCGGGAGCTGCTGGCGCTGGCCGACCGCTTCTGGCACGGCCTCTCGGAGCTGGCCCTGACACTGAGCGACACCCAGCAGCTGGTGCTGGGCCTGGAGGAGGCTGGCGGCGAGCCCGAGGCCATCCGCACGCGGCTCCGCACCATGCAGGTACAGGGCAGGGGTCCCCAAGGGCAGCCCCGCGGCACGGGCAGCTCCGAGCCCCCTCCCCACCCACAGGCACTGCGGGAAGAGATCGACTCGCTGCAGGGCGAGCTGGACACGCTGGGCATCCTGGGCGTGGAGCTGATGTCCTCCTGCGGGGACCCCGACAAGCCCGACGTCACCAAGAGCCTGGATGATGTGAGCGCCCTGGCTGGGGGGCTGGGGGGCTGTCTGTGGTGGGCATGGGTCCGTATGGGGGGCGTGGGAATGGGACATCCTCAGAGCCGAGCCGCAGCTGCACCTTGGAGAAGGGGCAGGCGCGTTCCCAAGCCCCGCGGGTGCCCCTGGGCTGTGCTGCAGGGAGGGTGGGTGTTCCTGGTGTCCTTGCACAGGGGACGGTGTCCCTGGCACCCTGTGGTGGTGCCGGCTGACTTGCGCCCTGTGCTGGTGCCCACCCCCCCGAGCTCCGCGCGGTGCCGCTGACCCTCGCGCCCTGCCGCAGCTCTACTCCTCCTGGCACAGCCTGAACAAGGTGTGGACGGAGCGCTACGCCCGCCTCGAGGAGCAGCTCCAGGCCTCCGTCAGCTACCAAGAGACCATGCAGGTGGGGTGCCGGGAGGGCTGGCGTGTCCCGTGTGCAGGGAGAGGGATGGGGACAGCGCCTAGGGCCCCCCGCCCTCCTCAATGCCTCGGTCCCTCCGTCCCCAGCGGCTGTTCGAGTGGCTGGACGCGGCTGAGCTGCGCATCGCGGAGGAGTTCCTCGTCGGTGGGGACCTGGACATGGTGCAGCAGCAGCTGGCGGAGCTGAAGGTGTGCCGTGCTGCAGGATGCCTCCCCGGCCTGGGGTCGGGCGTGGGGAGCAGGGGGCAGGCGGGCGCTCGGGGTATCTCCTGGCACGGTGTGTTGGACAGAGCCGGTGCCCCCTGTACCTGCTCGTGGTCTGCAGAGGGTGGCCAGGACCTGCCCGGGGTGCCCAAATCCCTCCTGCCCGAGGTGCCCCGAGCGGGCAGGGCTCCTGGCTCTCCACGAGGAGGAGCTCTGGGCCCAGGTGCCCGTGCCAAGCTGTGCCAGGCTGTGCCAGGCTGTGCCAGGCTGTGCCAGGCTGTGCCGCGCCATTCCAAACTGTGCTGTGCCATGGCATCCTGTACCATAGTGTGCCATACTCAGCTGTGCCGTGCCATGCTATGCCATACAAAGCCTTCCCATGCTGTAGCGTGCCACTTGGCTGTGCCAACCATGCCATGCCATGCTGTGCCATGCCATGCTGTGCCATGCCATGCCATGCCATGCCTGGTGGCACATGGCTCCATGTCAGAGGGCCAGGGACCGTGTGCCACCACCCATCTGATGGTTGGACTCGATAATCTTGAGGGTCTTTTTCAACCTAACTGGTGCTCAGATTCTATGATCTGCCCCGCAGGAGTTCAAGCGGGAGCTCTACCAGTGCAAGGTGGACGTGGAGAGCCTACGGCACCAGGCTGGCCCCGGGGGGCAGGGGCAGGGGGACCCCCCGGCCCCGCTCAGCGACTTCCGACAGCGCTGGGACCGCCTGGAGGAGGAGATCGTCAGCCGCCAGGTGAGGGGGGCTCGGGCAGTGCAGGGTGGTCCCAGGCATGGGACAGGGCTGGGGTGGCAGCTCTGGGAGGCGGTGGTGGCGTGTGAGCTGGTGACCAGATCTGCCAGGAGATGGGCACAAGGTGAGAGCCGCAGCAGAGTGGATGTGTGGTGCTGCGTGGTGCATGGTGCTACGCGGTGCTGGGTGCATGTGGGCAGGGCTGACCCCACCGATCGGGTGCCTGATCCTGCCCTTGCCTCCAACAGCACCAGCTGGAGGCAGCTCTGCTGGGCCTGGGGCAGTTCCAGCACCAGCTGGAGGAGCTGCTGCAGTGGCTGTCCCACACCTCGGAGCAGCTGCAGGGCCCCACGCTGCTGCGCCTCGACCTGCAGAGCTGCGAGATCGAGCTGGCCAAGCACAAGGTGAGGGCGGCCGTGGCACAGGGCTCCCTGCACGCCCCATCCCGGGCTGCCCCCAGGCTGCTGGCTGCGTGCCTCCAAGGGGACCGGGCATGGTCCTGCCGTGGGGTCCCATCGCACTGTGTGGTCCCTTTTGAGGTCTTTCTGCTGCGGGGCCGTGTTGTGCCTCAGGGCACTGCTCCCCCCAGCTCCTGGCACTGCCCAGCCCATCGCAAGGCGTCGAGCCCCGGGGTGATGGTGGCTTGGCCAGGCAGGTCTGTGGTTCGGGGCGGGCGGCGTGAGAACGCGTCCCCTCCCGCGGTGACAGCATGGAAGGAGTGAGCTGTCTCCTTCCCCTTGCCCGGGCACGCTCGTGCTGTGCCTGCCGTCAGCAGGGTGCTGCGAGGTGCATGTCAGCCGGGGGGGGCCATGCACGGCAGGGTGGCCCCAGCCTCATCCATCCCCCGTCCTAGCCATGAAGCAGCAAATTTGTTGCCTTGCACCTGCCCCGTGCCACTTGGAGGACAAAAGCCCCTGCTCTGGGTGTCCCTTGCCAGGGTGCTCCCCAGTCCCCGTGCCGTGATGGCAGCGTTGGAGCGGGTGGGGAGGTGGCCCGGGTGCCCGGCGGGGTGCGAGGTGCTGGCCGTGATGGCCCCGTGCTGTCCCCAGGTGCTGCGGAACGACGTGATGTCCCATGCCCGCACCGTGCAGTCCGTCAACGAGGCCGGGCAAGGCTTGCTGCTCTCCAGCCTGGGGGACAGTGTGGAGGGGCTGCAGCGCAGCCTGCAGCAGCTCAACCAGCGCTGGGACGTGGTGCAGAGCGAGACCGAGAGCCGCCAGCTGGAGCTGGAGAACAACCTCAGCCAGGTGCAGAGCACGGCGGCCGCCCCCGCTGCCACGTCCCCTGCTCACGGAGGCAGTGCTGAGCCCCCTGCGCCTCCCCCCAGGTGCAGGACATCACGCTGGAGATCACGGAGCTGCTGCAGTGGCTGGAGCACGTGGAGCTGCAGCTCTTCTTCTCCAAGCCGGCGTGGGGCCACCCAGACACCACCAAAGAGAAGCTCGCCGCTCACCTGGTGAGCTCCCTGCGCCCCCCAAGCTGCAGAACCATCCCTGGGGGGTGCCCCCCCTCTGTCCTCTCCGCGCTGGGGTGCTGGGACCCTTCTCTGCCTCCTCCCCTCCCCAGATGGGCAGAGCCCCTCTGCTCCTCTCCCTGCCTGTCCAGGCCTCCTGGTCACAGCTGGAGCATTCTGCTCCCTGTCCCACTTGGGGCAGGGACGCGGGGCTCTGACACCGGGCTCTCTCGGCAGGAGCTGTGCAAGGAGATGGAGTCCAAGCAGGAGACGTACGACGCCGTGCGGGACCGTCTGCAGCGGCTGCTGGGCTCCTGCCGCGCGGCACGGCCCTGCAGCACCGAGCACAGCCTGCGCATCCTGGAGCAGAAGTGGGAGAGCGTCCACGCCGAGGCACAGGAGAGGAAGGTGCGTGGGGCAGGGGCGTGCTGCCCACCCGGGGGTGTGGACCCTGCCCAGCTTGGGGGTCTGCGGGTGCCCATCCCGGTCAGCATCCCCGCTGTGCCTGCAGGAGCGCCTGGCCGAGGGGCTGACCGTCACCACCGAGTTCCACGGCACCATGCAGGAGCTGCTGCGCTGGGTGGCGCACGCAGAGGAGCTCCTCAGCTCCCCCGCACCCCCCAGCTTCATCCTGGACACTGTCACTGTGCAGATCCAGGAGCACAAGGCAAGTGTGGCCGGGCTGGCAGGGCTCTGTCCCACCCGCAGGGGGACACCCCGTGTCCGTGGGCTGGCTTCTGGGGGCTGGGGTCCTCCGGAGAGGTCCTGAGCAGCACCGGCACTGGCACCATCAGGGGAAATCCCCCTGGGCTGCCCCCAGGGCTCCCCCCATGTGGCAGTGGTGTGGGTCTGCCCTGTGGTTCAGGGGCTTGCCCACGCACCCCAGCCACGTCTGGCTGCCCTCAGGCCCTGGTGAAGGAGGCAAACGCCCACGGGGAAAAGCTGAGCAGCCTGGAGGCCGTGGCGTCGCGCCTGAAGGACTTCAGCAGGAAGCAGGACGGAGCCGTGATCCAGAACCTCGTGCTGACGGCCAAGGAGCGGCTGGGCAAGGTGCTGCAGCACACGGCGGAGCGCGGGGCGGCTCTGGAGGAGGCTCGCAAGCGCACCAAGCAGGTACCCGGCCGGGGTGGCGAGGGCACGGGCCCTGCAGGGAGCTGTGCCGCGCTGCCCGTGGCTCCTCGGCGCTGTGCCCCGGCGCTGTGCGCCCTGCACGAGTCCCCTCTCCCTGCTGCAGTTCAGCGAGTCCCGGCGGCTGCTCCTGGACTGGATGGACGAGGCGGAGCAGGCCCTGGAGGCGCCGCAGGACACGGCCACGAGCCAGGAGGAGATCAAGTGCCAGCTGGCTGAGCACAAGGTGAGGGGCGAGCTGCCCTGCGGGGGAGTCCCAAACTGCCTGGCCAAGGGCAGCGGGAGCAGAGCTGGGGGCTGTAGAGGGGCTCCCAAGCTCCCAGCCCACCCTGTGCCACGGCTGGGCACCGTTCCATGTCTGCCTCAGGGGGTGCAGAGAGCCCCTGGGTGAGGGGCATCAGCAGCCCCGGCCACCCCGCTGAGCCCCGGGGTCCGGGCTCACCCCCCCTTGTCCTCAGGCTTTCCAGAGGGAGCTGCGCTCGAAGCGGCCGGTGTACGAGGCCACGCTGCGCAGCGGGAGGGCCCTGCGGGAGAGAGCCCGGCTCCCCGAGGACCTGCAGCCGCTGGAGGAGCTGCTGGGGGAGCTGAAAGAGCGCTGGGACGCGCTGTGCAGCCGGGCTGCCGAGAGGTCAGGGCACCTGCCCCGTGCCGGAGGGTGGGGTGGGGTGGGATTGGGGTTGGGATGGGATTGGGGATGGGATGGGATGGGATGGGATGGGATGGGATGGGATTGGGGGTGGGATGGGGATGGGATGGGATGGGGTGGGGTGGGATGGGATGGGATGGGATGGGATGGGATGGGATGGGATGGGATGGGATGGGATGGGGATGGGATGGGGTTGGGGGTGGGATGGGATGGGGATGGGATGGGATGGGGTGGGGTGGGATGGGATGGGATGGGATGGGATGGTGTAATAAATGGCTCAGTCTTCAAAATAGGACTATAATCAAAGTTTACAATTTATTAAAGGAATAGAGGTAAGCAAACAGTGCTGGGTGCGCCGGTAGTCTCCGCTCCACCAGGACGCACACCAGTTACATCAAGCAGCTGATTTTTATGCTCCTAGGCTGATACATATTCATTACTACTTCTGAAAAAAAAACAGGGTCATTATAATTAGTTTCTGGAATCCAAACCCTCCTACTGGAGCATGCGTATCAGTCGCCGGTGGTCCCTCGGGGGGTCTCTCGTGCTGAAGGCTCATAGTCTTCCTCCCTCTTGCCCTTCTCCTTTGTCCAACTTGGCTGGATGTCAGAGACTTGTGCAACATCCCCTGCTAGCTTTGTCTTTTAGTTGTTCTTCAGCTCTCCCCGTCTCCTTAATCTCCTGGCCAGATAGCAGAGACTTGCATCGTGTCCCATGCAATAGTCATAATAGTTAGCAGTTATTCTGAAACCCCCCAGATATCAGAGACTTCAAGGAAAAACCTACAAAAACATTTCCCTTCAAGCTCTCTATTGACACGAATTGCTAAAACATTCCTTTGCAAGATACAAGAATTACGTACATTAACCACTCTGTTTTTCTTAGACTTGTGCTTATACAATCCCAGGCACTCAGGGCTGTGGTTGCTCCCTTGCAGGCAGCACAAGCTGGAGGAGGATCTGCTCTTCTCAGGCAAGTTCACCGACGCGCTGCAGGCTCTCATGGACTGGTTGTACCGCGCTGAGCCGCAGCTCAGTGAGGACGTGCCCGTCGGAGGGGACCGGGACCTGGTCAGTGACCTGATGGACAAGCATAAGGTGGGTGTCCTGGGCCGTGCAGGGGGCTGCCTGCTGCGTCCTGGCCCCGTGGGACCCCTGGGGAGGGACAGCCCCAGGGCAGCCCTGGGCTCAGCACCAGCCCTGCCCGCAGCCCTCCATCACGCCGAGCAGTGCTGGGGTGCCCCACGCACCCCACGTACCGTGCACCTGGGGCACTTGCACAGCCACTGGGACCCCCGTCAGCTCCCACTCCCTCCTGCTCTCTCCCCCTCAGGTCTTCCAGAAGGAGCTGGGCAAGCGAGCCAGCTGCATCAAGATGCTGAAGCGCTCGGTGCGGGACCTGACCCGCGGCAGCAGCAGCGTGGACTCCCAGTGGCTGCAGAAGCAGATGGAGGAGCTGAGCACGCGGTGGGACCTGGTCTGCAAGCTCTCCGTCTCCAAGCAGGCCCGGCTGGAGGCTGCGCTCCGGCAGGTGCGGGTGGTGACCGGGGGGCTGCAGGGTCTGGGGCTGCAGCTGGAGCCCCCCATGGGAAGGCTGCACACGTCTGTGCATTGCGGGGTGCTGCATGGGGTGCACAGCTGTGGGTGGCCGTGCATGCAGGGTGCTGTGTGGGGTGCTGGGCTGTGGGTGGCCGTGTCGCAAGGTGCTGCAGCAGGGTGCCAGGTTGGGTGCTGCAGGCACCTGCTGGAGGTGCACGTGTACGGAGGGCGCCTGTGCACGAGGCAGAGTGCTGCACGGGGTGTCCTCCTCAGAGGGGATGTACCGATGGGGTCAGGGAAAGTTGTGTCCCAAGGAATGTTTGGGGTGAAGATCATCCCTGCTGTCCTGCTGTGGGGTCTCAGCACAGAAGCGGCTGTGCCGGGTGCCTCGTGGGCAGCTGCAGGGCTGGGGGCTCGCCAGGAGCGGGGGGCTGCAGGGTGGGCACCGAGCAGGTCCCGGGCTGTCGTGGCAGGCAGAGGAGTTTCACACCCTGGTGCAGTCCTTCCTGGGGCGCCTCTCCGAGTCAGAGAAAACCCTCAAGTACGGCGTCTTCCCCGAGGAGGAGGCGGCTGTGCAGGAGTGCCAGAACCAGCTGCAGGTCAGTGCCAGCCCCCACCTCCAGGCACATCTCCGTTCTTGCTCCAGGATGTCCCATTGCTTGTCCCATTGGGGGTCTGGGGCCCCAAGCACCCCGAGGCATGGAGATTTGGGGCCCCAAGCACCCTACACCCTTTCCCTGCCTGGATGCCTGGCTGGGTGGGAGCTGGTCCCAGCATCTCTGGGGTCTGCAGCGGGATGCGGGGGGCTGGGACCCCGCGGTACCACACTCTGTGTGCCCTCCCAGGAGCTGATGAAGTCCCTGCAGTGCCAGCAGCTGGAGCTGGAGTGCATCACCTCGCTGGGGGAGGAGATCCTCTCCACCAGCCACCCAGACTCCATCATCACCATCAAATCCTGGGTCACCGTCGCCAAGAGCCGCTTCCAGGAGGTGAGCTGTGTGCCCCGGCTCCGTCCGTCCCACCAGGGAGCAGCCACACAGCCCCACACAGCCCCCTACAGCCCCACACAGCCCTCCACAGCCCCACACAGCCCCCCACCCCAGGGCCATGCAGGGGAGCACCCACGGTCTCTCCAACCCCACTGGGCCGGTGGCTCATTCCATGCACATGAGATGGCGTCCCCTGGTCCCTGGGGAGCAGAGGCTCGGGGATCCCCACCCAGACCCCGCTCCCCCAGAGGCTCCCTGCTCTGTGGATTTGCAGAGAAGAGCGTTCCCAGTGCTCCCCGTGTTCCCAGTGCTCCCCGTTGCCAGTGCTCCCCGCTCCCATTCCTCCCGGTTCCCATTCCTCCCTGAACGGGTCTGTCCGGTTTGGCCGATCCCCGCACAAAGCCCTCAGTGAGCAGGGATCCATGCATCTGATCTGAAGGTGCCCCAGGGTGTGGAGCAGCACGTCCCGTCCCGACACCTGCGGGGCTGCCCTCACCCGCAGCCCCGCTCACCCCAGATAGCGAGGATGCTGCGGGGGCAGTGAGCACGTCGGCAGCAGCACGGCCCTGGGTACAGGCACGTTTGGCCACCACCCGCAGGGATGTGCTGAGCTGTGGTGCTCAAAGCACTGGTGGCAGCCCCAGGAGCTGCAAGGTCCCTGGCACATGAGGGGCAGAGCTGTCAGCCCTGACCCAGCTGGCCAGCGGGCCCCTGAGCCTGCCCCACGGGCAGGGATAGGTCCCGGAGCATCCACATTCTTGCCCCATGCTCCCGCCCCGTGGCACATAGGGTCCTGGAGCACTCATGTCCCTGCCCAGTGCTCCTATCTGTGGTCACTGGGGCAGCTGGACAGGGTTTTGTGCTCCTGCCCCACGGCAGGGCTGGGCCGTGGCTCCCCAGATGCAGACTTCACCCCCCTGCAGCAGTGCGCAGCTGGGGCTGCCGGCACAGTGCCACCACCGCGTGTCCGGCACCGCGCCACCGCCAGCCCCTGTGGCTCAGCCCCTGCCCCTTGCTGTAGGTGCTGAGCTGGGCGCAGCAGCAGGGCGAGAGGCTGCAGGCCCAGCGGGCCAGCCTGGCGGCCGAGCGGGAGGAGATGGCCCAGCTCGTCGACTGGATCACGGCCGCCGAGGAGGCGCTGAGCCTGCGGGACCAGGAGCCGCTGCCGGAGGAGGCTGAGCAGCTGGAGGAGCTCCATGCCCAGCACGCGGTGAGGGCCCCGCAGACAGCTCCCTGCCATGCCGGGGGCTCATCGTCGTCCCTGTACCCTCCTGGCACCGGTGGGAGTGCTCAGCCCCACCGAGGACCTTTGGGTGCATTCGTGGCTGCAGCCGGCACATGCACAATGCTGCGGCGCTCTGGGTGCATGCCTGAGCTGCTGCTTCCACTGAGAAGGATGCTGATGCAGGACTGTCCTGGGGCTGGTTGGTGGGTGGCCGCACTCTGGCTTCAGCTCCATGCTCCAGCTGTGCTGGCGGGTGGGGGGCACGCCTGGGGGCCCCTCTGGCACAGCCGGTGGGCGCTCAGCGCCGGCCTCCTGTGGCAGGTGTTCATGGAAGAGCTGAACCGCAAGCAGCCTGACGTGGAGAAGGTCACCAAGAGCTGCAAGCAGAAGCTGGCCACTGAGCTGGGGCCACCAGCCGCCCGCAGACTGGCCACACGTAAGAGCCCCTTTGCCCCCACGCTGCGCCCCGGACCCCCGGCCGTGCCCTCACCCCTGCCTGTGCTGGCTGCAGGGCGCCGCAGCGTGGGGAAGGCGCAGGGCGCTCCAGCAGTGCCACTTGGGGGGCTGGAGCCCCAGACGCCCCTCATGGCCCAGCTTCTGCACCGCTGGCAGCAGCTCTGGCTCCTGGCTCTGGACAGGCAGTACCGGCTGGAGACGGCCCTGCAGCGCCTGCGGGAGGTAGGGGCAGTGCTGCAGCCCTGGCTCGTGCCAGCAGCTCCTTTCCTGTGCATGGGTGGGGATGGCCCTGGGGTCAGTGGAACAGCACAGGCAGAGCCAGGAGCCTTCCCTGACCCTGTCCCCACATGTCCCCATGGGCAGGGGGTGACCCCAAAGGACCAGAGCCGGCCTCACTGGAGCCTGCAGCTCCCCAGTGCAACCCCGAGCTGGGGGTCCTGGGTCCCCTGCGCCCATCTTTGATGGGTCAGGGCCGGGAGCAAGCTGGTGGCACAGCATCGGGGCTGAGCCCCAGCACAGGTGCTGAGGTGGGGGCTGAGCGGCTTTCCTGTGACCACGCTAATTCCTCTGTGCCTCTCTGAGCTGGAGGAGTTTGCTCACTTCGACTTCGGGGTCTGGAGGAAGCGTTACATGCAGTGGATCAGCCAGATGAAGTCCCGGGTCCTGGATGTTTTCCGTGGCATCGACAGGGACCAGGATGGGCGCATCAGCCAGCGGGAGTTCATCGAGAGTGTCCTCTCCTCCAGTGAGTGTGCCCAGGACCCGTGGTGGGCTGGGACTGGCTCATGGGGCCGTGCCCCCTGGGACGGGGCAGTTTGGGAGCGGCGGGGGCAGGAGCTGACAGCCAGGCCCCCCCGGGAGGAGGACCCAGGCTCAGTGCCAGCGCTGGCTGCGCTTGGTACCGGGCTGCGCGGGGCACAGCGGGGCTGAGGGTCCCCATCCCTCCCCAGAGTTCCCCACCAACGTCCTGGAGATGAACGCCGTGGCGAGCATCTTTGACATGAACGGGGACGGCTTCATCGACTACTACGAATTCGTCAGCACCCTGCACCCCAACCGGGACCCGCTGCGCCGGACCGCGGATGCCGACCAGATCCAGGACGAGGTACGGCCAGGGGGCTGCGGTGGCACGAGGCTGGTGCCCTGCCATGGGCCTGACCCACACGGGCTGTCTTCCAGGTGAACAGGCAGGTGGCCCAGTGCAACTGTGCCAAGCGCTTCCAGGTGGAGCAGATCAGTGCCAACAGGTACCGGGTAGGTGCCAAACCCCCCCGCTGCCCCTCGCTGCTGTCACCCCCCGGCTGGGGGTCCTGGGCTTGCTCTGACACCCACGCACAGCCTGCACCGTGCTGAGGTCCCCCAGCTCCACGGCCTCTGCTGTCAGAGCCTTTGCAGTGGCGCAGAGAGGGCACGGGAGAGCCCCCCATGTCCCATGGGATCCCTGTCCCCAGGGGGACGTGGGACACGGGTGGCTGCCCCCTTTCCCACGTGCCTATGGCAGCAGCACCCATTCTGCGCCCCAGCAAGGAGCTCCTTCCCCTGCCTGTCTGCGGGGAAAACCCAGCATCTGTGCTGATGGAGGGGGGACCTGGTGGGCTGGTGCCAGGCACCGCTGGGTGCTGGGTCCTGCCCTCGTGCCCAGCTCCCGGCCCAGCCAAAACCCTCCAGAGCTCACCGTGCCCTCACACGCCTCTCCCCACAGTTCGGGGAGTCACAGCAGCTGCGGATGGTGCGGATCCTGCGCAGCACCCTGATGGTGCGGGTTGGCGGGGGCTGGATTGCGCTGGATGAGTTCCTGGTGAAGAACGACCCCTGCAGAGGTGGGCACGGCCGTCCCCGCGCCCAGCCGGCGCCCCGCGAGTCTGGGCTGTGTGCTCTGGGGTCTCACGGCCTCTGCTGTCCCTCCCCAGTGAAGGGCAGGACCAACCTGAAGATCAACGAGAAGTACCTGTCCCCAGATGCCTTCGGGGCCACCGCGGCCAAGTGCGCGGGGAACCAGTCGGCCCCCTCCTCCAAAGTGCTGTCCCCCAGCCGCTCCAACTCCAGCCTCAGCCTCTACAGCAGCGCCTCAGCCCCCAGCAGCCCCCTGGCCAGGAAGGTAAGGGCTGGGGAGCCCCGAGCCCCCGTCCTAGCAGCACTGACCCCCCCACATTACTGCAGCCCCTGTGTCTCTTCCCTCCCCAGTCGGTGCTGCGGAGGACGCGCTCTGGGGACCGGTGCCCCCGCTCCCGGGGCTCCCTGCTGCCCGACGGGGCCGAGCTGCAGTTCACCGCGGCCGAGGAGAGCCCGGATGTGGCACCCCCAGGTGAGGGCTGTGCCAACGTGGGGTGGGGGGCTGTGGGGCTGCTGTGGGCTGGGCAGGCCTGGGGGAGCAGGGGGGTGAAGCGTGGGGAGCAGGAGCCGTCCGGGAGGTGGGGGTCAGGGTGGGGGTCTGTCCCCCAGCCCCAGGAGCGAGGCAGCCGCTCCAGCCCTGCCCCTTCCTTTCAGAGCCGCCCGAGGGGTCCCCCCCAGAGCGCTGCAGCCCCTGCCGCTGAGCCCCCCCAGCCACCCGCCCTGTGCCCAGCACCCTTGGCCGGCCCCACTCAGGACTCTTCTCCCCGGAGGCCGCCCGCCACGGGGCTGAGGACGGCGAAGCTGCAGCCGTGCGCCCCACGGGTCTCCGGGCCGAGGGTGGCCGCCCTGCGCGCTCCGGTACCGCGCTGCGGCCCTGCGAGAGGGTGCCCACCGGCAAGGGCTGAGCTGTCTGTCCATCACTGACCCCAGCATATATGCAAGCGTCCCCCGACACACACCAAACCACCCCCAGGCTCTGGCTGGCACATCCCCCAGCCCCACCACCCCACCCGGCAAGGCGGGTGCCACAGTTGGAGCACCCGGGGCAGCTGCGGGCGGCCTGGATCATCGCGGTGCTGGGCTCCCCCAGGGCCCCGGTGGCCCCTGTGCCCCGGGGATGGCCCCCGCCTGTCTCCCCCAGGCTCCTGTTCTCTTAAGGCAGCTGCTGAGGCCCCGGGCATTTGGCACCACCCGGCAGGGAGCCTGCCCTCGCTGCCTGCCCGTGCCTGGTGAGAGGTGGGAGGTGGCAGGGTGCCGCAGCCGGGCGCCGGGGCCCCTCACCGGGTGCAGAGCCCCATTTCTGGTGCTAACCCTCACCCCGTGGGCCTGTGGTGTGTGCGCACCAGGCCCTGGCCACAGCTGTCCCCCGCCCCGGCAGGGCTGGGGCTGCCACCGGCGGGGGTCCCCGTGCCCCCATCCCGCCCGCAGCACCCCTCGGGTGGCGGGTCCCTGCCCTGCTGACGCATGTTCACCGCCACCCCGCTAACCGGACAGCAGTAGAGCTGAATGTAACCCTGGCCGGGGCACGGCCCTGCCAGCCACAATAAAGAGTAGATTTCTTTTTCTATAAGCACCCGGGGCTTGCTGCAGTCTGTCTGTCCGCTCACCCTGCTGCCTGTCCCTGCGCAGCAGCGCGGGGGGCAGTGCTCCCAGCCCCGTGCCACCGGCGGAGACGCGCAGCGCTGGGGACGAGGCTGACAAGCCTGGGCTGCCACCGCGGGTGCCAGCAGGCGCCGTGCCACGTTACCTCCTTTCTGAGGAAAGCGTTGCTGGGGTTCCTGCTGTGCCCAGCACCTCTGCCCAGGGAGGGGGGCCAGGCCTGTGCTGCGCCCCACGCCCATGGCAGGCATCGCCGGGACATGCAGCATCGCCGTCCCCGTGTGCCCGCTGCCCTCCTCTGGCCCCACAGCCTCCAGACGCGAGGTCCCAGGCCAGCACGGCCCCACAGTGGTGTTACTGGTCCGGCAGTGCCAGGGGAAGCTGGGATGGGGATGTGTCCTGCTTTAAACCAGGTTAAACCACAACAGGATGCATGGCTGCAGGACAGCATGGGCCTGGGTCCTGAGGCACTGCTCATGGTGGAGATGTGGCTGTGACCCCGCAGGGACACCCTGTGTGGGGACTGTCCCCTGGTGTCACAGCAGCAGAGCCCTTCCCTGGCACCTCTCTGTGTTGGGAAATGAGTCCAAGACCCCCGTGACCCAAGGCAGCCACAGCCCTCTGCTGATCTTCCAGTGGGGTCTGGGATTTGCCTGGCTGCCTCCTCCCTTACCCTGGTCCTGTTGGCCCTCATGGGATTTAGTCCCACTGTCCCCTAAAACTGCCTCTGCACTCATTTTTCCTGAACAAAGTACTTCTGCGTTGGACACCGCCAAAGGGGGACAGGTCTGGAAATGCACCAGTGCCTGTTCCCCATCCAGCCCACACGAAAGAGCCCCTGCAGCCCCCTGCCCATCACCGAGCCCCCCTGCGCCCCGCAGAGCAGAGCATCCACCAACGCACCCACATTGCTCCGCGCAGTGCTGCCGGCGTGGGCTGGGGCGGCCGACACGGATTGCACTGCACATTCCTCTGCCTGTGGAAATGGCATCCACCCCTCCCAGGCGGGGAACACACCCCGCACCACCGGCACCACCAGCCTGTGTCAGCCGCATCCAGGGCCCCAGGCACCGACTCTGGCTGGGACGCAAAGACAACAGGCGTGGGGCAGCGGGGGGAGCGCGTGTGGCCCCGCATTGCTCGTAGGGCTGGGCAGGCACCGGCACCCACAGAGGCCTGAGGAGCACAGGGACCCCCTGCGGCTGTGCCATCCTCATGGCAGCATGGTGACAGGGAGCTGACTGTCTCCTGCTGCCTGTCCTGCTGTGGGGGGAGCGTCACAGGGCTGCAAGCACATTGCCTTGCTTTGCTGCACAAGTGGTTCGTGGGGGCAGCGAGCGAGCGGGCAGCTGCCAAGTGCAGGGACGCAGCGCTGGAGGCTCAGCCCCGGATGGGCAGCACGGCCGGGCACAGGCAGCTAAACCCCCGCATCCGAGCTGTCCCGGTGGAGCTGGGTTGTGTGGGGCCCTCCTCATGTGGCGGAGCAGCCCTACCACCAGCAGGTCCCCACAGAGGGCCATGGGGATGCTTCCCTGTTCCCCAACCACCCCGGCACCTGCCCTGGCTGTGGGAACCCCAGGAGCAGGGTCCAGCCCCGTGTGCTCGCCCTGCACACCCCACACAGCCCCAGATGGAGCCAGCTCACATCCCTGGGCCCCATCCTGATCCTGCAAAGCCAATGGCCAGGCACAGGGACAGAATGCCCCTGGGGCTGGAGGCAGTGGCATGCTGGGGACAGCAGCTGACAGGACTCGGCTCATCCAGGACACGAGTGCTGGTGGCTTTGGTAATGCCAGGGTCAGTGTCTGCATGCCAGCCCTGCTCCTGAGCTGGGGCCAGTGCATGTGCAAGCCCGCGTGTGCGCCACTTTCATGGGCACGTGTGTGTGATCCCCCCACTCTCACCTACCTGCACAAGGCAGTTTTTGTGTGTGTGAGTGCAGGTACCTGGCAGCAGAGCCGCAGCAGATACCTCCTGGTGCTGAGCTCAGCGTCTGGCCTGAGCCCCGCCGCGTCCCAGCTGGGCACGGGCCAGCTCCTGCACACCTCGCCCCATCCCAGCCCGTCCCAGCTGCACTGCCCGTGCTGGTGTGCCCTTGTGGGGCCACGCTCCCTGCAGCTGGCCAGCACAGCCTGGCTGCCTCAGGAGAGGTGGCCCCGTGGGGCACACAGCGTGGTGCTGGCTGAGCACCTCCAGCACTGCTCCCTTGCTGCAGCGCCCTCCCCGCAGTGCCCACCAGCCTGCCGTGGTGGTCTCCTTCAGCTATCCCCAGCAGCTGAGGGGGTCCTGGCCACCCTGGGATCATTCCTGCACCGCTGAGCATCCACATCCCCATGTGCACGCCTCTGGGCTGCCCATGAGCTTCCCGTTGCCCCCAGCAAGCCTCTCTCTGCAGCCCGTCTGGCTCAGCAGCCCGGGGAGCAGGGGATTCACTGCGGCTCCTGGGAGCGAACAGAATCCTCCAGACTGAGCCACAGCCGCCCATGGGCCGGGAGAGGTGCCCTGGCTGGTTTGAGCCCTTTTCTTTGTTAGCAGCTAAGATGTTTTGGTTAAGCCACAGACGGTTAGTTCAAATGCATACGCATGAATTGCAACCACACATTACTGCTAATTACCGTAACCAGATGCTTTCCCCTGTGTTTGGGCAGCGTGCCCAAAAAAGCAAAAGCAAAACATTGTCGGCAGGCGTAGCAGCAGAACAACCTAGCACAGCCCAGCACAGTTCCTCTTCAGGAAAGCAAGGGGATGATCCCTGTCAGCTGCCTGGCCCCTGGCAAGATGTGTCTTGCTGTCCTGGCCCCTGTGAACCGTTCCTGGCCCTGTTGCAGCCACGGGGCCATCCTTGCTCGCAGCTGAGGGCAGCACAGCCTTGGGGAGGCCGTGGATGGGTCCAGGACCCCACTAGAGGCCAGCGGGTCAGCCTCGCCTGCGGGAAGCTCTGCGGTGACGGCACCACTCCAACATGTTGGTGCTGATCCCCCTGCAGAGCCAAGCACTCATCACTGTTTGCCTTTGGATTAAGGCTCCCCGGCTCCTCCTGGGAGTGAAACCTCTGCAACAGTCACTGGCAATGCCCATGTGGCCATTGGAAACCCACACTGGTTTTCGGCACACAGCCTCCTCCCAGTGTACCACCGTAACAGGGGACAGCTACGGAGCTGGCTGCTGGCCCTGCCAGGGGGAAACTGCATCCACTGCTGGTGCTGCCCCATTTGGACATCACCCTCAGCTGTGGGGCATCGCCTGCCAATGGCACCTGGGCCAGCCCCTCTCTTGGTGCCACAGTTCTGCTGCCCGGGGTGGGCCCGAGGGTGTTTGCAGTCCCGGAGCACTGGGCTCTGCACTGCTCAGGCAGCGGGCACGGAGCAGGTCCCTGCGTGGGCACACGGCTACACCGAGCACGGGGCTGTCTCCGCGTGGGGTGCAGCGCTGCTGCCACGGGGACCCACAGCAGGAGCCATCTCCATGTGCCTGCTGGACCACGCTGTGCCAGGAGCTCGCCCATCCAGCCCCGCGCCTGGATACCGGCAGCTCTCCAGACAACACACTCCTACACACCATAAACACCTTGCCCAAGCAGCACGTATCCGTCCTCCCCGGCACGGCACAGGGCTGGCACCAGGACGGGGCTGCAGCATGACCCCGCAGCGCCCAGATCCCCAGAGGCCCACCTCCCCGTGCCTGGTGCCTGATTACTTTTGGGGCCCACCAAGCACCCGTGGCCCCGGTGATAGGAGCAGGGGTGCGCAGGGTGGAGATGGGGAGCAGGGTGTGGGGCTGGGAGTGGGGTCCGGGGAAAGGCGTGGGGCTGGTGACGGAGGCAGAGGAGGGGTGCGCAGGTGACTCAGGCAGCAGTAGGGTGGCTTGGGCATGTTTGGGGCAGTGCGGGCTCCACCTGCACATCCTTGTCGGAAAACAGGATGAGGGCAAAGTTGGGGAGGGCAGGAATGGGGGTCCCCCACTCCCTCCTCAGCTGCCTTGGTGCCAGCTGGAAGCTGGGGTCTGTCAGCCCTGCAGCTGCAGCCCAGGGTGTGGACGCACCGCAGTGGCCAACTGGGCAGGGGACGGACACACGGCAGGGGACGGACACACAGCATGCACGGGGTGATGGGGACAGCAGGGGCTGCCATAGGAGGGGAGCTGGGTGAGAGCTGCCACCCAGATGAGGTGCTGGGGCATTTTAGGATTCAGTGGGAGAGTTGCTGGGGTCAGGGGTGGTTATGGGGCTGCTGTGAGATGGAGAAAAGGAGGAGAGGCTGCTGGAGATGAGAGCAGTGCAGGCACAAAGGCCCTGTTGTCTCTCCCCATTTCTCCCTCCTCTTCCACAGAGGGCACTGCCCAAGCAGGTGGTTGCCTGTGGGACAGGACCACCGATGGGCATCGTGGCCAGCTGGGGACCCGCATGCCCCTTGCCCTGCTCAGAGCATGGCCCACTCCTGCCCAAAGGGCACAGGGCAGGCTGCGGTGATGGGGCACAGGGACGCAGCCCAGCGGGGCCATGTGCAGCCAGACCACGGCAAGGGGGGCGTTGGGCATAGATGAAGCCGTGGGGAGGGCTGATCCATGAGCTTATGGCACAGGGCTGGGCTGGTGTGTCATCCCCAGGGGCGGGGAAGGGAAAGGTTTTAAACGCGCTCCAGTCCCCGGCAGGAAGCAGCGGTGAAAGCAGCGGGACTGCGGGCACCTGCCGGGCGGACCCGTCCTGCGACCACCGTGGGCAGGTAGGAGAGGTCCGGAGCAGAGGGGCCCAGCGGGGCACCGTGGGGCTGTGCCAGGAGCCGCGGCAGCCGGAGGCACTCGCGCAGGTCTCAGGCATGCGAGGAATGCGGCACTGCCTGCACTTGCACTGGGCAGCGGCCAGGTGACAGTGGGCATAGGGCAACAGCCGCACGGCGCTACGGCACGGCACTGCCAGCCCCCGAGCACAGCGGGAGGATGCTGACCCCTGCCCCTGGCATGCCCAGGAGTGCGTTGGGGTCAGGAATCAGGAACCTCCTGGGAGGATGGCTCCTGGTTAAAGCTCCTGCTGCCCTGGGGCTCCAGCAGGCACGGCGAGGCTCGTAGGGGTGGCAGGTGCTGAGGATGGGGCAGGCGTTGGGGCGGTGCGTGGCAGGCATCGTGACACAGTGCCTGGTGAGGTGGGGGGTATGTGGGGCTGGGGCATTGCCCCACGTGGGCATGGTGTGACCCTGGGGGCTTGCTGCGGTGGAACCTGCTCCGGGCACCTGCACTAATGGTCACTGGCACCGCCAGGGACCACGTCCCCTGCGTCCCTCCCCAGATGGGCACTGCCCCAAAAGGGGTTCTGGGCTGCCCCCAGTCCTATTCAAAGCAAGGATCCCCCAAGCTCCCCTCCCTGTTCCTATCGCCCCTCTGTCGCTGCCCCAGCAAACTCCTCTGTTGCTCTCCCTCCCCCTGAAATGCCCCCAGTGTAAGCCCCTTCCACCCAGGGCCACCCCACAGCTCTCCCCACCGCCCTGCTGGGCTCCCACCCACAGCCCTGCTCCCTCCCCTCTGCTCTGGGGCCTCCCCCGGCAGGCACACCTCCTCCCCGAAACCAAGCCCCCCACCCTGCAAGTAAAACCAGTCCCTTCTCCCCATCTCTCCCTCTCCAGCTGGCGCCAGCCCTGTTTGTGCGGATGTGCAGGGGGCGTCCGTGGAGCACCCTGGCAGGCGTAGCTGGAATGCGCTGGGTGTGAGGCAAAGCCTCCCTGCCGTGACTCACGCTGGCGAGGGGGTTGTGCCGAGCGGCTCCAGGGGCACAAAGGGGATGCGCAGACCTGAGGTACCATCTAAGGCCATGGCTTGCGCCAGAGCCAGCGCGTTTCCTGACGCAGCCAGAAAGGTGCGGAGCGGCGAGTACCGCTGCCAGGGAGGCTGCCCACGCCAGGAGAGACTGTGGCCTCAGGGAGGGCTGTGGATGCCAGCGCCTGAAACGCAGCCAGGAATCGACCTGGCTTTGTAGGCAGAGCCAGTTACTAAAAGTTTCCATGGGGCTGACACTTTCTGATTACCGGGAGAAGCGTCCTGCCTCCACCTGCACACCCGCTGCCTCCTCCCCGTGCTGCTCTGGGGACAGCCCCGAGGAGCAGCAGCCCCAGCTCTGCCCCAGGGGGTTTCTGCCCCAGCCCCTGACCCTGCTGGGAGCTGCCCTGTGGTGGGTGGCAGTGCCCAAATCCCCTCTGCACCCCGGTGCCGGTGTCTGGCTCTGACCAGAGACCTGCAGGGATCAGCGTGGGGCTCTGCGGACGCCGCAGCCGCACCAGCACTGCCCACCCCTGAGTGTGCGTGGCTGAGCTGAGTGCCTCCCCGTCTCCTGGCATCGCTGCCAGGAAAGGGCTGTGGGCCTGGAGAAGCTCTCACAACCCTGCACGGTTCCAGGAGTGTGCAGGCAAAGCAGGTGGTGAGGTGCTGCCAGCCCCTTTGCATTTTGAGTGTGCCCCTGGCACAGGGCACCAGCACGTAGGAACCCAGGGGACAGAGCAGAGGGCCCAGAGTGCAGGACAGAGCGACTGCCCCTCTCCCGCCAAGCAGCAGCCCCCTCACCGTGCAGAGCCCCCCACGTCCCTGCTCCCCTGGCCCTGTCTGGCCCAGGACAGCCCTTCCCAGGGGCAGGAGCACCGACGGCCCGTCCCTCCTGCCGTCCCCACCTCTCGGCGCCACAGCTGGATGCAATCCCAAACCTGCAAACAGGCGGCACTGCCTGGGCAGATCCGAGCCCGTGCAGCAGTGCCTGCGATGACATCTCGGGCGGACGGAGCCTGCTGGGACCTTTCCTGTGGGGACGGAGCCTGGAGCACGGCCAGGAGCGAGGCAAAGGTGCTGGGGGAGCGGGAGGAGCTGGAGGGGGCACAGGGGCACAGAGCCGGGAGCGCAGAGCCTGTTGGAAGGGCACGGCACACTGCTCTGAGCTCTTGGTGTGTTTACTCTGGTGGATGTGGGTCTGTGAGCTGAGGGCAGGATCCACTCCCTGGTGCTGAGACGCAGCCGGTCCTCGCTGTCCCCGCTTGGTGCGACCGCTGCAGCGGGTGCACAGGGCACGGCTCCCCAGGGGCTGGCATGCCTTCCTCCCCACTGCTGCCTGCAAGGGTGCTGGGCCCCAGGGCACGGCTCCAGGAGCTGCCGTTCCCGTTCCCATTCCCTCTCCAGCTGTGTCCTCGCAGCCCAGAGCAGTGCAGCCCGCCAGCTCGGGCCAGAGGCTGTTGTCTGCCTGCTGCAGCGCTTTGTGCTCGGTCCCTCGTGCCTCGATCCTGTGGCAGAACCGGCTCCCAGCCATGGGACTGAAGCTGTGAGAGGCTGCAGACGTTGAGGCTCCTCTGTGTGGCCCTCAGGCCGTGCCTCACCACAGCTCCCAGACCCCTGCAAAACCCCAGCCTAGCAAGAAATGATAGAATCATAGAATCATAGCATGGTTCGGGTTGGAAGGGACTTTAAAGGTCCTCTAGTTCCACCCCCCTGCCATGGGCAGGGACACCTCCCACGGGACCAGGTTGCTCAAAGCCCCATCCAGCCTGGCCTTGAGCACTTCCAGGGACATCCACAGCTTCTCCGGGCAACCGGTTCCACTGCCTCACCACCCTCTGAGTAAACAATTTCCTCCTAATGTCTAATCTAAAGTTCCTCTCTTTCAGTTTAAAACTGTTCCCCCTCGTCCTGTCACTATCCGCCCATGTGAAAGGTCGCTCTCCACACGCCCTCCAGCCCTCTGTTTTGCACAGCCTCCCGCTCCCTGCTGGCACGTTATTTGACTGTGTAATGGCTATATTGTGGTCAATCCCAGCGTGCCCAGCAGCTTTTCAAGTGTGCACACAGGCTTGCAGGTTAATGTGCTCCCAGTGTGGCCTGCGGCACCCACCAGCTTCTCCTTGTGCTGCTTCCCTTCGCCCCGCTCCCTCCTGCCCCCTCTGCCCACACTGTCTGAGCGACACCAGGCAGGGCAGACAGCCCACCCCACAGCACCAAAGGACCTCTGGGGTTCTGCTGGGGCTGCTCCCGCCCCTGCTGACCAGGCTGACCACCGGCCCCTGGCAGAGGCTGCAGCCGTTCGTGCTGCCTCGGGGCTTGTTTGTCCCATTGCCGCGTCCAGCAGCACCCCGATGAGTGCAGGTCCTCCTTGGGGCTCTTGCCCTGGCCTGGTGCTTCACCCCACACCAGCTGCCCTCCTGGCCTTTGAAGTGCCACACGAAACAGCTGCAAGCCCTGCTCAGACTGGTGACCAAATGCACGTTACAGCTCGTGGGGGCTTTTCTCCTCTCAGGAGCTGGACCTGCCTCAGCCCAGTGCCCCACAGGCCCCACAGGTGGAGCCCCAGTCTCTCTTGCACATCAAGATGTCCCAGTGCATCCAGTATGGACCCGTGGTGTGCTTGTCTCTGGCAGGACTGGCTCTGCACGCCAGGGACAGGGACAAGCACGCTGCCTCAAATGTGCTCCACTTTTGGCTGTTACTTCCCACTGCCTGTGTGATATTTCTTTTCCCTTTTTCCCCAATTTAGCACACAAAGCATAAAGGAGTTGATTTTTTAGTGAGCTTTCCCATTCTCTCTCCCATCTCTGCAGAAAGCTGTGGAAGGAGTGCGCAGAGGAAGGATGGCGAGCAAGCCAGCAGTGAATGGCCACGCTGCCCCCATCTCTCACCAGGAAGATGTGCCAGGAACAAACCACTGCTGCCAGGGCACACTGCCTTGCAAACAGAAAGCAGCTGGCGGGGATGTGGCAGCAATGGATGCTGCTAGTGAGCCTTCAGAGGTACCTGGCAGCATTGCCGGAGTGTATGTAGAGGCTTTGAAGAAGATAATGAGCTTTTATGATGCCACCAGAGAGCATCTTCTGAGCTTGGATCCGGCGCTCTTTCTTCTGGAGGCCCAGGCAGCCATGGGCTTCATTGCTGACCCGGTGAAGAACAGGCATGTCTCCGTAGCAGAAGCTGTGCACCTGGGGTTGGTGGGGCTGGAGCTGAAGGAGAAGCTGCTCTCTGCAGAGAAAGCTGCCACTGGCTTTGTGGATCCCTACACAGAAGAGAAAATCTCCCTCTACCAGGCAATCCAGAAGGACCTGGTTGGGAGAGAGCAAGGAGCCCGGCTGCTAGAGGCCCAGATGGCAACCGGAGGCGTCATTGACCCAGCCACAGGCTGCCGGCTCCCAGCAGATGTTGCCTGTGAGAGGGGATATTTAGATGAAGAGATGAGGCAGCTCTTCTCTGACCCCAGCAATGAGGACAGCAAAGGGTTCCTCGACCCCAGTACTATGGAGAGGGTCACCTACATGGAGCTTATAAAGAGGTGTGTTGTTGATCCAGCCTCAGGCTTCCTCCTCTTGCCCCTACAAATCACATTCGCAGGGCTAGGAGGAAGGGTGAGCAGCAGGGATCTGCTGGAGGCTGGCATCATCAGCTCTGACACGTTCAGAGGTCTTGAGGAGGGAAGAGTTTCTGCCCAGGAGGTAGCAGAGAGTGACTCTGTCCAGCAGTTCCTGCGTGGGACAAGGAGCATCGCTGGTGTTGTCCTGCCTTCCAGTGAGCGGAAAAGCCTTTACCAGGCCCTGAGAGAGCATCTCCTCCTGCCTGGCACTGCTCTGACACTCCTGCAAGTCCAGGCCTCCACTGGCAGCCTGACAGACCCCATAAAGAACAAAACCTTCTCTGTTGATGAGGCTGTCAGGACTGGCCTCATCGGCCCAGAGCTTCATGAGAAACTGTCTTCAGCTGAGAGGACCATCACTGGGTACAGGGACCCCTACACTGGGGAAATGCTCTCCCTGTTCCAAGCCATCAGGAAGGCCTTCATCCCCAAGGACCACGGCATTTGCCTTCTGGAGGCTCAGATGGCTACAGGGGGCATCATTGCTCCGGGCCGGCACTTCCGTGTCCCCACAGAGACAGCTTGCAAGTGGGGATACTTGGATGAGACCACAAGACAGCTCCTCTCCAGTCCTGCTGATGAACTGAAAGGGTTCTTTGACCCCAACTCCAAGGAGAAGCTGACCTATGCAGACCTGCTAAAGCGATGTGTCACTGATCCCAACACAGGGCTCCTCCTGCTGCCACTTAGTGGAGACAGTGGAGAAGGACCCAAGGGAACCCCCGTCTTCTTTGACCACAAGACCCAAACGGCTCTGGAAAACACAAAGGTACCCATTACTTTAGGTAAATTCAAAGGAAAATCAGTGTCTCTCTGGAAACTCCTCTTCTCAGACTACATCCAGAGTGAGCAAAGAGCTGCTCTCACCCAGCAGTACCTTGCAGGGACGCTCTCTATGCAACAGTTGGCCAAGGCAGTCAGTGTCACCATTGAAGAAATGGCTTCCACTGCCAATGTCACCTTTGAAGGACTGAGGGGTCGCGTGACAGCTGACCAGCTCCTGAGCTCTGAAATCATCAACAAAGATTTGTTTAAGAAACTGAAGGAAGGAGAAACATCAGCCAAAGAAGTTGTCAGCATGGACACTGTCAAGAAGTACCTGCAAGGGACGGGTAGCATTGCTGGGTTGCTGCTTCCTGACTCCCAGGAGAAGATGAGCATCTACCAGGCAAAGAGGAAAGGATTTTTACGGCCAGGAACATCACTGATCCTCCTGGAGGCACAGGCTGCCACCGGATTTATCATTGACCCAGCTGCCAACAAAAGCTATTCTGTAGATGAGGCTTTACAAGCAAATGTCATTGGTCCAGATGTTTATGACAAGCTACTGACTGCAGAGAAATCAGTCACTGGCTACAGAGATCCTTACTCAGGGACCAAGATCTCCCTCTTCCAGGCCATGAAGAAGGAGCTCATCGTCAAGGAGCACGCTATCCGCCTGCTCGAGGCCCAGATTGCCACCGGAGGCATCATCGACCCTGTCAATAGCCACCGCATCCCCGTGGAGGTGGCCTACAAGCGGGGCTACTTCGACAAGAAGATGAATGTAATCCTTTCTGACCCCAGCGATGACACCAAGGGCTTCTTCGACCCCAACACGCACGAGAACCTCACCTACCTGCAGCTGAAAGAGAAGTGCATCACAGAGCCGTCCACCGGGCTCTGCCTCCTTCCTCTGAACAGCAGGAAACGCCAGTTCATTGATGACGCCACCAGGCAGCTGTTCAGGAACTCCTGGATGCCTGTCAGGTTTGGGCGCTTACGCGGGGAGAAGGTCTCAGTGTGGGACCTGCTAAACTCCGAGTACTTCAGCGAGGGGAGGCGCCGAGAGATCTTCAACCACTACCGGCTGAGGAAGCTCACCCTGGAGCAAATCCGGATCATGCTAGAGGAGGAAATCAAAAAATGGGCCCCCATCAAGTTCCCAGCCATGAGAGGCAGCATCAGCGCTTATCACCTGATGGAAACGGGCATCATTGACAGGGCCCTGTTTGAGAAGGTGTTGGAGGGATCCGTCACACCAGAGGAAGTCCTGCGCATGGACTCTGTCAGAAGATACCTCTATGGCTCTGGCAGCATCGGCGGGATTGTACTCCAGCCATCAAACCAGAGGATAAGCATTTATGAGGCCATGAAACAGAACATCATGGTACCTGGAGTAGCCCTACCACTCCTAGAGGCCCAGGCTGCCACAGGCTTTATCATTGACCCAGTGAACAACCAGAAACTCTGCGTGGATGACGCCGTCAAGGAAGGAGTCATTGGGCCAGAAGTCCATGAGAAGCTACAGCAAGCAGAAGGGGCTGTGTCAGGCTATAAGGATCCTTTCACAGGCAAGAAGATACCTCTCTTCCAGGCTATGAAGAAGGGCCTGATCACTGACAAACAGGCCATGCAGCTGATGGAGGTGCAGATGGCTACAGGAGGCATCATTGACCCAACATGTGGCCACCATCTCCCCATAGAAGCTGCCCAAAAGCGAGGGTGCCTGGATGAGGACACAAGCAAGGCCCTTTCTAAGCCCAGTGACAACAACAGAGCCTTCTGTGTCCCAGACAGCAAAGAGACCGTGACCTACGCTGAGCTCATTGAGCGCTGCCAGAAGGACGAGATCTCTGGCTTCCACTTGCTGCCTCTACCACAGACAGCAGTTCCTGTCTACACAGATGAACAAATCCAACAGCTTTTCAAGGAAACTATGGTGAAGGAAAAAGGGGTCTCCCTCTGGGAGCTAATCCACTCTGGGTATTTCACTGACGAGCAGAGGAGTGACTTTGTGGAGAGGTTCCGTGCTAAGGAACTGTCACTGCAGCAGTTGGTAGCTCTTGTGCTCAGACTGGTAAGGGAGATGGAGATGAAAGCCTGCACCCACATCACCTTCCAGGGCTTGCAGGGAAGTGTCCCCGCAGTCTGGTTGCTGGAGGCTGGCATCATTACTGAGAAGATGTTTGAAGAACTAGCTCAGGGCATAAGAACTCCCGAGGAAGTGGCTGAAATGGAGAGTGTGAAGAGGTACTTGCAGGGCACAGGCAGCATAGCCGGGGTAATCATACAGGCATCCAAAAAGAAGATGAGTTTTTACAATGCCATGAAAAACAATCTCCTCCTCCCTGGGGCTGCTCTGAAGCTGCTGGAAGCTCAGGCAGCCACAGGGTACCTAACTGACCCAGCAACAAACCAGAGACTCAGCGTGAGGGATGCTGTGAGAGCAGCTGTTGTTGGTGAGGAGCTCACTGAGAAGCTTCTCCTAGCTGAGAGGGCAGTGAGTGGCTACACAGACCCCTACACAGGGAGCTCCATCTCCCTGTGCCAGGCGGTCAGGAAAGAGCTCATTCCTCTGGGTGAAGCCATTCCTTTGCTAGAGGCCCAGCTGGCCACAGGAGGAGTCATCGATCCTATTCACCATCATCACCTTCCACTCCAGGCTGCATACAGGTATGGCTTCTATGATGAAGACTTAAACCAAAACCTCACTCAGCTGAATGACAGCACCAAAATCTTTTTTGATCCAAATACAAAGGAGAACATGACCTACCAGCAGCTGAAGGACAGGTGCATTTATGAGGCTGAGACAGGCCTCTGGTTCCTTCCCCTGTCGGAAAATGCAATGTTCTATGTGGATGAACAAACCATGGAGATGCTGAAATCTGTGACTGTCTGTGTCAACATAGGACGGTTCAAAGGACAGACAGTGTCAGTCTGGGACCTTCTCAACTCTGAATACATCTCAGACAGCAAAAGAAGAGAGCTGGTGCAAAAGTACAAAGATGAAAATACTGAAGTGCTGCATGAAATCATAATGATTGTCATGAAAATCATCAAAGAAACTGAGGTGCAGGGAAAGAAGTTTGCATTCAAAGGTCTGCGGAAAAGAGTGTCTGCCAGTGATCTCTTCCAATCTCAACTGATAGACAAAAAAACCCTTGATGAGCTCAACCAGGGGAAGAAAACAGTTAAAGAAGTCACTGAAATGGACTCTGTCCGCAGATACTTGGAGGGCAGCAATTTCATAGCAGGGGTCCTTATACAGCCAAGCAATGAGAAGATGAGCATCTACCAGGCCATGAGGAAGGGCATTCTGAGGCCGGGGACAGCACTGGTGTTGCTGGAGGCACAGGCTGCTACTGGCTACATCATTGACCCAGAGAAAAACAAGAAATTTTCAGTGGAGGAAGCATTTAAGGCAGGTCTAATTGGGTGTGAGATTTTTGAAAAGCTACTCTGTGCAGAAAGAGCTGTGACAGGCTACATTGACCCCTACACAAAAGCACCAATGTCCCTCTTTGAAGCCATGAACCAAGGACTAATAGTGAAGAGCCACGGCATCCGCCTGCTCGAGGCCCAGATCGCCACCGGCGGCATCATTGACCCCGTGCACAGCCACCGCCTCCCCGTGGAAGTGGCCTACAAGCGCGGCTACTTCGATGAGGAGATGAACCGGATCCTCTCCGACCCCAGCGATGACACCAAGGGCTTCTTCGACCCCAACACGCATGAGAACCTCACCTACATGCAGCTCCTGGAGAGATGTGTCCAAGATTCAGAGACTGGGTTGTACATGCTACAAGTTGTCCAAGAAGGGGGAAGGTACTTCTACATAGATGAATTGACAAAACAGGTTTTGCACTCAAAGCCCATTAAAGTGACAGTTGGAAAATTCAAGGACCAAACAGTTTCTGTCTGGGAAATTCTCTGTTCCCATTACATCTCTGAGCAGAAAAGGAAAGAACTAGTGAAGCAATATAAATGTAAAACACTAACTCTGGAAAACCTTATAGCTCTCATCCTCAAAACAATTGAGGATACGGAGCAAAAAGCAGAAGCCCTCAAGGTCAAAGGACTCCGAGGTGAGGTGTCAGTGTCAGAATTGTTTAACTCCGAGATAATTGACAAGAAGACTCTGGATCAGCTGCAGGACGGAAGTCTCTCACTTCATAGCCTCACAAAGAAGGACACTGTAAAAAGGTACCTGGATGGCACCGGATGCATTGCAGGAGTTCTACTTCCATCAAGGAAAGAGACAATGAGTATCTACCAGGCCCTGAAGAGGGGCCTGCTCTCAGAGCAATGTGCACTGGGGCTGCTGGAGGCGCAGGCTGCCACCGGCTTCATTGTTGATCCACTGACAAATAAGAAGCTCTCCGTGGACGAGGCCGTCTTGGCAAAGTTGGTGGGCAGCGAGTTGCACGAGAAGCTCCTGTCAGCAGAGAAAGCCGTGACAGGATATGCAGATCCCCAGACAGGCACTAAAATATCCCTCTTCCAGGCCATAATGAGTAAGATAATAATCAAGGAGCATGGCACCCGCCTGCTTGAGGCCCAGATTGCCACTGGTGGCATCATTGACCCTGTGCACAGCCACCGCATCCCTGTGAATGTGGCATACCGGAGGGGCTACTTGGATGGCGATATGTTTCTCCTACTTTCTGATCCAGATCATGGCTGCAAAGGTTTCATAGATCCAAATACTCATGAGAAAATAAGTTACAGTCAGCTCCTGCAAAGATGTTCCAAAGACAGAGATACTGGACTGTACCTGCTGCAGGTCATGGAGAAGGAAGATGACTATTTCTACATTGATGAGCAAACAAAACAAGCCCTAATATCAACAAAGGTACAAGTGTCTGTTGGAAAATACAAAGGGAATGAATTATCACTCTGGGAACTTCTCTGTTCTGAGTATATCACAGAAGAGAAAAGAAAAGAACTGGTGAAAAAATATAAAGAGGAATCCCACCACATTATACAAAGAATCATTGAAACAATACTAAATATCATTAAAGAAAAAGAGGAGGACAGAAGTGATGTTTGGTTCCAAGGAATAAGACAACAAATTACAGCATCAGAACTTCTCAGTGCAGAGATAATCACAGAAGAAACTATGCAGAAACTCCAGGAAGGAAAAGAAACAGCACAAGAAATAGCGCAAATGGATAATGTGAGAAGATACCTTGAGGGAACTGGAAGCATTGCTGGTGTGCTTGTGCCGTCCAAGGCCGACCCGGCCAAGATGGAGAAGATGAGCATCTACCAGGCCATGTGGAAGGGCATCCTGAGGCCAGGGACAGCACTAGTGCTGCTAGAGGCACAGGCTGCCACAGGCTTCATCATAGACCCAGTCAAGAATAAAAAGATATCTGTGGATGAAGCTGTCACATCAGGACTCGTGGGCAGTGAATTACAGAAGAAACTTCTTTGTGCAGAAAAAGCTGTGACTGGCTACACACACCCCTGCACAGGACAGAAGATGTCACTCTTCCAGGCCATGAAGAAGGAGCTCATCGTCAAGGAGCACGGCATCCGCCTGCTCGAGGCCCAGATCGCCACCGGCGGCATCATCGACCCCGTGCACAGCCACCGCCTCCCCGTCGAAGCTGCCTACAAGCGCGGCTACTTTGACCAGGAGATGAACCAGATCCTCTCCGACCCCAGCGACGACACCAAGGGCTTCTTCGACCCCAACACGCACGAGAACCTCACCTACATGCAGCTCCTGCGCCGCTGCGTGCCCGACCCGGACACGGGGCTGCTCATGCTGCAGCTGATGGACAAGGGCTCGGTGCTCTACCAGCTGAGCGAGGACGCCCGCAAAGCCCTGCAGGCTGCCCGCACCACCGTCAGCGTGGGGCTCTTCCAGGGCCAGAGCGTCACCGTCTGGGAGCTCCTCTTCTCTCGCTACATCCCCGAGCACCGGCGCCAGGACCTCCTGCGCAAGTACAAGGCGGGGACGCTGGCCATCTCCGAGATGATCACCCTCCTCACCGCCATCATCACCGGGGCCGAGGGCCAGGGCCACGGCGCCGCCCTGGCCCGCAAGCCGACGCAGCGGGAGGCCCCGGCCCCGGCGCCGGCTGAGAACGGCGAGGCCGCGGGCTCCCGGCGGGAGCGCGAGCGCGAGCGGGAGCAGGAGCGCAAGCGGGAGCTGGAGCTGGAGCGGGCCCTGACGTCCCACAGCGTCGAGGTCTCGGCGGGCGGCTTCCACGGCAGGAAGGTCTCCCTGTGGGAGCTCCTCTTCTCCAAGTACGTCTGCGAGGCGAAGAGGCAGGAGCTGCTGGGGAAGGTGCGCGACGGCAGCCTGGCGCTGGACGAGCTGGCGAGGCTCCTCAGCGTCCTCATCCAGGAGGCGGTGGAGCAGAGCAGCAAGGTGAAATTCACGGGCCTCAGGCGGCAGGTGACCGCCTCGGACCTGCTGGACTCGGGCATCATCGACAAGGACACGCTGGCCGACCTGGTGCAGGGCTCCAAGACGGTGCAGCAGGTGACGGAAATGGCCTCCGTCAAGCGCTACCTGGACGGCACGGGCTGCATCGCCGGCGTGCTGGTGCCGTCCAAGGCCGAGCCGGCCAAGATGGAGAAGATGAGCATCTACCAGGCCATGTGGAAGGGCATCCTGAGGCAGGGCACGGCCCTGGTGCTGCTGGAGGCGCAGGCTGCCACCGGCTTCCTCGTCGACCCGCTCAGCAACCAGAAGCTCTCCGTGGACGAGGCCGTGTCGTCCGGGCTGGTGGGCAGCGAGCTGCACGAGAAGCTGCTGTCGGCCGAGAGGGCCGTGACGGGCTACACCGACCCCTACAGCGGCGACCAGATCTCCCTCTTCCAGGCCATGAAGAAGGAGCTCATCGTCAAGGAGCACGGCATCCGCCTGCTCGAGGCCCAGATCGCCACCGGCGGCATCATCGACCCCGTGCACAGCCACCGCCTCCCCGTCGAAGCTGCCTACAAGCGCGGCTACTTTGACCAGGAGATGAACCAGATCCTCTCCGACCCCAGCGACGACACCAAGGGCTTCTTCGACCCCAACACGCACGAGAACCTCACCTACATGCAGCTCCTGCGCCGCTGCGTGCCCGACCCGGACACGGGGCTGCTCATGCTGCAGCTGATGGACAAGGGCTCGGTGCTCTACCAGCTGAGCGAGGACGCCCGCAAAGCCCTGCAGGCTGCCCGCACCACCGTCAGCGTGGGGCTCTTCCAGGGCCAGAGCGTCACCGTCTGGGAGCTCCTCTTCTCTCGCTACATCCCCGAGCACCGGCGCCAGGACCTCCTGCGCAAGTACAAGGCGGGGACGCTGGCCATCTCCGAGATGATCACCCTCCTCACCGCCATCATCACCGGGGCCGAGGGCCAGGGCCACGGCGCCGCCCTGGCCCGCAAGCCGACGCAGCGGGAGGCCCCGGCCCCGGCGCCGGCTGAGAACGGCGAGGCCGCGGGCTCCCGGCAGGAGCGCGAGCGCGAGCGGGAGCAGGAGCGCGAGCAGGAGCTGGAGCTGGAGCGGGCCCTGACGTCCCACAGCGTCGAGGTCTCGGCGGGCGGCTTCCACGGCAGGAAGGTCTCCCTGTGGGAGCTCCTCTTCTCCAAGTACGTCTGCGAGGCGAAGAGGCAGGAGCTGCTGGGGAAGGTGCGCGACGGCAGCCTGGCGCTGGACGAGCTGGCGAGGCTCCTCAGCGTCCTCATCCAGGAGGCGGTGGAGCAGAGCAGCAAGGTGAAATTCACGGGCCTCAGGCGGCAGGTGACCGCCTCGGACCTGCTGGACTCGGGCATCATCGACAAGGACACGCTGGCCGACCTGGTGCAGGGCTCCAAGACGGTGCAGCAGGTGACGGAAATGGCCTCCGTCAAGCGCTACCTGGACGGCACGGGCTGCATCGCCGGCGTGCTGGTGCCGTCCAAGGCCGAGCCGGCCAAGATGGAGAAGATGAGCATCTACCAGGCCATGTGGAAGGGCATCCTGAGGCAGGGCACGGCCCTGGTGCTGCTGGAGGCGCAGGCTGCCACCGGCTTCCTCGTCGACCCGCTCAGCAACCAGAAGCTCTCCGTGGACGAGGCCGTGTCGTCCGGGCTGGTGGGCAGCGAGCTGCACGAGAAGCTGCTGTCGGCCGAGAGGGCCGTGACGGGCTACACCGACCCCTACAGCGGCGACCAGATCTCCCTCTTCCAGGCCATGAAGAAGGAGCTCATCGTCAAGGAGCACGGCATCCGCCTGCTCGAGGCCCAGATCGCCACCGGCGGCATCATCGACCCCGTGCACAGCCACCGCCTCCCCGTCAAAGCTGCCTACAAGCGCGGCTACTTTGACCAGGAGATGAACCAGATCCTCTCCGACCCCAGCGACGACACCAAGGGCTTCTTCGACCCCAACACGCACGAGAACCTCACCTACATGCAGCTCCTGCGCCGCTGCGTGCCCGACCCGGACACGGGGCTGCTCATGCTGCAGCTGATGGACAAGGGCTCGGTGCTCTACCAGCTGAGCGAGGACGCCCGCAAAGCCCTGCAGGCTGCCCGCACCACCGTCAGCGTGGGGCTCTTCCAGGGCCAGAGCGTCACCGTCTGGGAGCTCCTCTTCTCTCGCTACATCCCCGAGCACCGGCGCCAGGACCTCCTGCGCAAGTACAAGGCGGGGACGCTGGCCATCTCCGAGATGATCACCCTCCTCACCGCCATCATCACCGGGGCCGAGGGCCAGGGCCACGGCGCCGCCCTGGCCCGCAAGCCGACGCAGCGGGAGGCCCCGGCCCCGGCGCCGGCTGAGAACGGCGAGGCCGCGGGCTCCCGGCGGGAGCGCGAGCGCGAGCGGGAGCAGGAGCGCAAGCGGGAGCTGGAGCTGGAGCGGGCCCTGACGTCCCACAGCGTCGAGGTCTCGGCGGGCGGCTTCCACGGCAGGAAGGTCTCCCTGTGGGAGCTCCTCTTCTCCAAGTACGTCTGCGAGGCGAAGAGGCAGGAGCTGCTGGGGAAGGTGCGCGACGGCAGCCTGGCGCTGGACGAGCTGGCGAGGCTCCTCAGCGTCCTCATCCAGGAGGCGGTGGAGCAGAGCAGCAAGGTGAAATTCACGGGCCTCAGGCGGCAGGTGACCGCCTCGGACCTGCTGGACTCGGGCATCATCGACAAGGACACGCTGGCCGACCTGGTGCAGGGCTCCAAGACGGTGCAGCAGGTGACGGAAATGGCCTCCGTCAAGCGCTACCTGGACGGCACGGGCTGCATCGCCGGCGTGCTGGTGCCGTCCAAGGCCGAGCCGGCCAAGATGGAGAAGATGAGCATCTACCAGGCCATGTGGAAGGGCATCCTGAGGCAGGGCACGGCCCTGGTGCTGCTGGAGGCGCAGGCTGCCACCGGCTTCCTCGTCGACCCGCTCAGCAACCAGAAGCTCTCCGTGGACGAGGCCGTGTCGTCCGGGCTGGTGGGCAGCGAGCTGCACGAGAAGCTGCTGTCGGCCGAGAGGGCCGTGACGGGCTACACCGACCCCTACAGCGGCGACCAGATCTCCCTCTTCCAGGCCATGAAGAAGGAGCTCATCGTCAAGGAGCACGGCATCCGCCTGCTCGAGGCCCAGATCGCCACCGGCGGCATCATCGACCCCGTGCACAGCCACCGCCTCCCCGTCGAAGCTGCCTACAAGCGCGGCTACTTTGACCAGGAGATGAACCAGATCCTCTCCGACCCCAGCGACGACACCAAGGGCTTCTTCGACCCCAACACGCACGAGAACCTCACCTACATGCAGCTCCTGCGCCGCTGCGTGCCCGACCCGGACACGGGGCTGCTCATGCTGCAGCTGATGGACAAGGGCTCGGTGCTCTACCAGCTGAGCGAGGACGCCCGCAAAGCCCTGCAGGCTGCCCGCACCACCGTCAGCGTGGGGCTCTTCCAGGGCCAGAGCGTCACCGTCTGGGAGCTCCTCTTCTCTCGCTACATCCCCGAGCACCGGCGCCAGGACCTCCTGCGCAAGTACAAGGCGGGGACGCTGGCCATCTCCGAGATGATCACCCTCCTCACCGCCATCATCACCGGGGCCGAGGGCCAGGGCCACGGCGCCGCCCTGGCCCGCAAGCCGACGCAGCGGGAGGCCCCGGCCCCGGCGCCGGCTGAGAACGGCGAGGCCGCGGGCTCCCGGCAGGAGCGCGAGCGCGAGCGGGAGCAGGAGCGCGAGCAGGAGCTGGAGCTGGAGCGGGCCCTGACGTCCCACAGCGTCGAGGTCTCGGCGGGCGGCTTCCACGGCAGGAAGGTCTCCCTGTGGGAGCTCCTCTTCTCCAAGTACGTCTGCGAGGCGAAGAGGCAGGAGCTGCTGGGGAAGGTGCGCGACGGCAGCCTGGCGCTGGACGAGCTGGCGAGGCTCCTCAGCGTCCTCATCCAGGAGGCGGTGGAGCAGAGCAGCAAGGTGAAATTCACGGGCCTCAGGCGGCAGGTGACCGCCTCGGACCTGCTGGACTCGGGCATCATCGACAAGGACACGCTGGCCGACCTGGTGCAGGGCTCCAAGACGGTGCAGCAGGTGACGGAAATGGCCTCCGTCAAGCGCTACCTGGACGGCACGGGCTGCATCGCCGGCGTGCTGGTGCCGTCCAAGGCCGAGCCGGCCAAGATGGAGAAGATGAGCATCTACCAGGCCATGTGGAAGGGCATCCTGAGGCAGGGCACGGCCCTGGTGCTGCTGGAGGCGCAGGCTGCCACCGGCTTCCTCGTCGACCCGCTCAGCAACCAGAAGCTCTCCGTGGACGAGGCCGTGTCGTCCGGGCTGGTGGGCAGCGAGCTGCACGAGAAGCTGCTGTCGGCCGAGAGGGCCGTGACGGGCTACACCGACCCCTACAGCGGCGACCAGATCTCCCTCTTCCAGGCCATGAAGAAGGAGCTCATCGTCAAGGAGCACGGCATCCGCCTGCTCGAGGCCCAGATCGCCACCGGCGGCATCATCGACCCCGTGCACAGCCACCGCCTCCCCGTCAAAGCTGCCTACAAGCGCGGCTACTTTGACCAGGAGATGAACCAGATCCTCTCCGACCCCAGCGACGACACCAAGGGCTTCTTCGACCCCAACACGCACGAGAACCTCACCTACATGCAGCTCCTGCGCCGCTGCGTGCCCGACCCGGACACGGGGCTGCTCATGCTGCAGCTGATGGACAAGGGCTCGGTGCTCTACCAGCTGAGCGAGGACGCCCGCAAAGCCCTGCAGGCTGCCCGCACCACCGTCAGCGTGGGGCTCTTCCAGGGCCAGAGCGTCACCGTCTGGGAGCTCCTCTTCTCTCGCTACATCCCCGAGCACCGGCGCCAGGACCTCCTGCGCAAGTACAAGGCGGGGACGCTGGCCATCTCCGAGATGATCACCCTCCTCACCGCCATCATCACCGGGGCCGAGGGCCAGGGCCACGGCGCCGCCCTGGCCCGCAAGCCGACGCAGCGGGAGGCCCCGGCCCCGGCGCCGGCTGAGAACGGCGAGGCCGCGGGCTCCCGGCGGGAGCGCGAGCGCGAGCGGGAGCAGGAGCGCGAGCGGGAGCTGGAGCTGGAGCGGGCCCTGACGTCCCACAGCGTCGAGGTCTCGGCGGGCGGCTTCCACGGCAGGAAGGTCTCCCTGTGGGAGCTCCTCTTCTCCAAGTACGTCTGCGAGGCGAAGAGGCAGGAGCTGCTGGGGAAGGTGCGCGACGGCAGCCTGGCGCTGGACGAGCTGGCGAGGCTCCTCAGCGTCCTCATCCAGGAGGCGGTGGAGCAGAGCAGCAAGGTGAAATTCACGGGCCTCAGGCGGCAGGTGACCGCCTCGGACCTGCTGGACTCGGGCATCATCGACAAGGACACGCTGGCCGACCTGGTGCAGGGCTCCAAGACGGTGCAGCAGGTGACGGAAATGGCCTCCGTCAAGCGCTACCTGGACGGCACGGGCTGCATCGCCGGCGTGCTGGTGCCGTCCAAGGCCGAGCCGGCCAAGATGGAGAAGATGAGCATCTACCAGGCCATGTGGAAGGGCATCCTGAGGCAGGGCACGGCCCTGGTGCTGCTGGAGGCGCAGGCTGCCACCGGCTTCCTCGTCGACCCGCTCAGCAACCAGAAGCTCTCCGTGGACGAGGCCGTGTCGTCCGGGCTGGTGGGCAGCGAGCTGCACGAGAAGCTGCTGTCGGCCGAGAGGTCCGTGACGGGCTACACCGACCCCTACAGCGGCGACCAGATCTCCCTCTTCCAGGCCATGAAGAAGGAGCTCATCGTCAAGGAGCACGGCATCCGCCTGCTCGAGGCCCAGATCGCCACCGGCGGCATCATCGACCCCGTGCACAGCCACCGCCTCCCCGTCGAAGCTGCCTACAAGCGCGGCTACTTTGACCAGGAGATGAACCAGATCCTCTCCGACCCCAGCGACGACACCAAGGGCTTCTTCGACCCCAACACGCACGAGAACCTCACCTACATGCAGCTCCTGCGCCGCTGCGTGCCCGACCCGGACACGGGGCTGCTCATGCTGCAGCTGATGGACAAGGGCTCGGTGCTCTACCAGCTGAGCGAGGACGCCCGCAAAGCCCTGCAGGCTGCCCGCACCACCGTCAGCGTGGGGCTCTTCCAGGGCCAGAGCGTCACCGTCTGGGAGCTCCTCTTCTCTCGCTACATCCCCGAGCACCGGCGCCAGGACCTCCTGCGCAAGTACAAGGCGGGGACGCTGGCCATCTCCGAGATGATCACCCTCCTCACCGCCATCATCACCGGGGCCGAGGGCCAGGGCCACGGCGCCGCCCTGGCCCGCAAGCCGACGCAGCGGGAGGCCCCGGCCCCGGCGCCGGCTGAGAACGGCGAGGCCGCGGGCTCCCGGCAGGAGCGCGAGCGCGAGCGGGAGCAGGAGCGCGAGCGGGAGCTGGAGCTGGAGCGGGCCCTGACGTCCCACAGCGTCGAGGTCTCGGCGGGCGGCTTCCACGGCAGGAAGGTCTCCCTGTGGGAGCTCCTCTTCTCCAAGTACGTCTGCGAGGCGAAGAGGCAGGAGCTGCTGGGGAAGGTGCGCGACGGCAGCCTGGCGCTGGACGAGCTGGCGAGGCTCCTCAGCGTCCTCATCCAGGAGGCGGTGGAGCAGAGCAGCAAGGTGAAATTCACGGGCCTCAGGCGGCAGGTGACCGCCTCGGACCTGCTGGACTCGGGCATCATCGACAAGGACACGCTGGCCGACCTGGTGCAGGGCTCCAAGACGGTGCAGCAGGTGACGGAAATGGCCTCCGTCAAGCGCTACCTGGACGGCACGGGCTGCATCGCCGGCGTGCTGGTGCCGTCCAAGGCCGAGCCGGCCAAGATGGAGAAGATGAGCATCTACCAGGCCATGTGGAAGGGCATCCTGAGGCAGGGCACGGCCCTGGTGCTGCTGGAGGCGCAGGCTGCCACCGGCTTCCTCGTCGACCCGCTCAGCAACCAGAAGCTCTCCGTGGACGAGGCCGTGTCGTCCGGGCTGGTGGGCAGCGAGCTGCACGAGAAGCTGCTGTCGGCCGAGAGGGCCGTGACGGGCTACACCGACCCCTACAGCGGCGACCAGATCTCCCTCTTCCAGGCCATGAAGAAGGAGCTCATCGTCAAGGAGCACGGCATCCGCCTGCTCGAGGCCCAGATCGCCACCGGCGGCATCATCGACCCCGTGCACAGCCACCGCCTCCCCGTCGAAGCTGCCTACAAGCGCGGCTACTTTGACCAGGAGATGAACCAGATCCTCTCCGACCCCAGCGACGACACCAAGGGCTTCTTCGACCCCAACACGCACGAGAACCTCACCTACATGCAGCTCCTGCGCCGCTGCGTGCCCGACCCGGACACGGGGCTGCTCATGCTGCAGCTGATGGACAAGGGCTCGGTGCTCTACCAGCTGAGCGAGGACGCCCGCAAAGCCCTGCAGGCTGCCCGCACCACCGTCAGCGTGGGGCTCTTCCAGGGCCAGAGCGTCACCGTCTGGGAGCTCCTCTTCTCTCGCTACATCCCCGAGCACCGGCGCCAGGACCTCCTGCGCAAGTACAAGGCGGGGACGCTGGCCATCTCCGAGATGATCACCCTCCTCACCGCCATCATCACCGGGGCCGAGGGCCAGGGCCACGGCGCCGCCCTGGCCCGCAAGCCGACGCAGCGGGAGGCCCCGGCGCCGGCGCCGGCTGAGAACGGCGAGGCCGCGGGCTCCCGGCGGGAGCGCGAGCGCGAGCGCGAGCGGGAGCTGGAGCTGGAGCGGGCCCTGACGTCCCACAGCGTCGAGGTCTCGGCGGGCGGCTTCCACGGCAGGAAGGTCTCCCTGTGGGAGCTCCTCTTCTCCAAGTACGTCTGCGAGGCGAAGAGGCAGGAGCTGCTGGGGAAGGTGCGCGACGGCAGCCTGGCGCTGGACGAGCTGGCGAGGCTCCTCAGCGTCCTCATCCAGGAGGCGGTGGAGCAGAGCAGCAAGGTGAAATTCACGGGCCTCAGGCGGCAGGTGACCGCCTCGGACCTGCTGGACTCGGGCATCATCGACAAGGACACGCTGGCCGACCTGGTGCAGGGCTCCAAGACGGTGCAGCAGGTGACGGAAATGGCCTCCGTCAAGCGCTACCTGGACGGCACGGGCTGCATCGCCGGCGTGCTGGTGCCGTCCAAGGCCGAGCCGGCCAAGATGGAGAAGATGAGCATCTACCAGGCCATGTGGAAGGGCATCCTGAGGCAGGGCACGGCCCTGGTGCTGCTGGAGGCGCAGGCTGCCACCGGCTTCCTCGTCGACCCGCTCAGCAACCAGAAGCTCTCCGTGGACGAGGCCGTGTCGTCCGGGCTGGTGGGCAGCGAGCTGCACGAGAAGCTGCTGTCGGCCGAGAGGGCCGTGACGGGCTACACCGACCCCTACAGCGGCGACCAGATCTCCCTCTTCCAGGCCATGAAGAAGGAGCTCATCGTCAAGGAGCACGGCATCCGCCTGCTCGAGGCCCAGATCGCCACCGGCGGCATCATCGACCCCGTGCACAGCCACCGCCTCCCCGTCGAAGCTGCCTACAAGCGCGGCTACTTTGACCAGGAGATGAACCAGATCCTCTCCGACCCCAGCGACGACACCAAGGGCTTCTTCGACCCCAACACGCACGAGAACCTCACCTACATGCAGCTCCTGCGCCGCTGCGTGCCCGACCCGGACACGGGGCTGCTCATGCTGCAGCTGATGGACAAGGGCTCGGTGCTCTACCAGCTGAGCGAGGACGCCCGCAAAGCCCTGCAGGCTGCCCGCACCACCGTCAGCGTGGGGCTCTTCCAGGGCCAGAGCGTCACCGTCTGGGAGCTCCTCTTCTCTCGCTACATCCCCGAGCACCGGCGCCAGGACCTCCTGCGCAAGTACAAGGCGGGGACGCTGGCCATCTCCGAGATGATCACCCTCCTCACCGCCATCATCACCGGGGCCGAGGGCCAGGGCCACGGCGCCGCCCTGGCCCGCAAGCCGACGCAGCGGGAGGCCCCGGCGCCGGCTGAGAACGGCGAGGCCGCGGGCTCCCGGCGGGAGCGCGAGCGCGAGCGGGAGCAGGAGCGCGAGCGGGAGCTGGAGCTGGAGCGGGCCCTGACGTCCCACAGCGTCGAGGTCTCGGCGGGCGGCTTCCACGGCAGGAAGGTCTCCCTGTGGGAGCTCCTCTTCTCCAAGTACGTCTGCGAGGCGAAGAGGCAGGAGCTGCTGGGGAAGGTGCGCGACGGCAGCCTGGCGCTGGACGAGCTGGCGAGGCTCCTCAGCGTCCTCATCCAGGAGGCGGTGGAGCAGAGCAGCAAGGTGAAATTCACGGGCCTCAGGCGGCAGGTGACCGCCTCGGACCTGCTGGACTCGGGCATCATCGACAAGGACACGCTGGCCGACCTGGTGCAGGGCTCCAAGACGGTGCAGCAGGTGACGGAAATGGCCTCCGTCAAGCGCTACCTGGACGGCACGGGCTGCATCGCCGGCGTGCTGGTGCCGTCCAAGGCCGAGCCGGCCAAGATGGAGAAGATGAGCATCTACCAGGCCATGTGGAAGGGCATCCTGAGGCAGGGCACGGCCCTGGTGCTGCTGGAGGCGCAGGCTGCCACCGGCTTCCTCGTCGACCCGCTCAGCAACCAGAAGCTCTCCGTGGACGAGGCCGTGTCGTCCGGGCTGGTGGGCAGCGAGCTGCACGAGAAGCTGCTGTCGGCCGAGAGGGCCGTGACGGGCTACACCGACCCCTACAGCGGCGACCAGATCTCCCTCTTCCAGGCCATGAAGAAGGAGCTCATCGTCAAGGAGCACGGCATCCGCCTGCTCGAGGCCCAGATCGCCACCGGCGGCATCATCGACCCCGTGCACAGCCACCGCCTCCCCGTCGAAGCTGCCTACAAGCGCGGCTACTTTGACCAGGAGATGAACCAGATCCTCTCCGACCCCAGCGACGACACCAAGGGCTTCTTCGACCCCAACACGCACGAGAACCTCACCTACATGCAGCTCCTGCGCCGCTGCGTGCCCGACCCGGACACGGGGCTGCTCATGCTGCAGCTGATGGACAAGGGCTCGGTGCTCTACCAGCTGAGCGAGGACGCCCGCAAAGCCCTGCAGGCTGCCCGCACCACCGTCAGCGTGGGGCTCTTCCAGGGCCAGAGCGTCACCGTCTGGGAGCTCCTCTTCTCTCGCTACATCCCCGAGCACCGGCGCCAGGACCTCCTGCGCAAGTACAAGGCGGGGATGCTGGCCATCTCCGAGATGATCACCCTCCTCACCGCCATCATCACCGGGGCCGAGGGCCAGGGCCACGGCGCCGCCCTGGCCCGCAAGCCGACGCAGCGGGAGGCCCCGGCGCCGGCTGAGAACGGCGAGGCCGCGGGCTCCCGGCGGGAGCGCGAGCGCGAGCGGGAGCAGGAGCGCGAGCGGGAGCTGGAGCTGGAGCGGGCCCTGACGTCCCACAGCGTCGAGGTCTCGGCGGGCGGCTTCCACGGCAGGAAGGTCTCCCTGTGGGAGCTCCTCTTCTCCAAGTACGTCTGCGAGGCGAAGAGGCAGGAGCTGCTGGGGAAGGTGCGCGACGGCAGCCTGGCGCTGGACGAGCTGGCGAGGCTCCTCAGCGTCCTCATCCAGGAGGCGGTGGAGCAGAGCAGCAAGGTGAAATTCACGGGCCTCAGGCGGCAGGTGACCGCCTCGGACCTGCTGGACTCGGGCATCATCGACAAGGACACGCTGGCCGACCTGGTGCAGGGCTCCAAGACGGTGCAGCAGGTGACGGAAATGGCCTCCGTCAAGCGCTACCTGGACGGCACGGGCTGCATCGCCGGCGTGCTGGTGCCGTCCAAGGCCGAGCCGGCCAAGATGGAGAAGATGAGCATCTACCAGGCCATGTGGAAGGGCATCCTGAGGCAGGGCACGGCCCTGGTGCTGCTGGAGGCGCAGGCTGCCACCGGCTTCCTCGTCGACCCGCTCAGCAACCAGAAGCTCTCCGTGGACGAGGCCGTGTCGTCCGGGCTGGTGGGCAGCGAGCTGCACGAGAAGCTGCTGTCGGCCGAGAGGGCCGTGACGGGCTACACCGACCCCTACAGCGGCGACCAGATCTCCCTCTTCCAGGCCATGAAGAAGGAGCTCATCGTCAAGGAGCACGGCATCCGCCTGCTCGAGGCCCAGATCGCCACCGGCGGCATCATCGACCCCGTGCACAGCCACCGCCTCCCCGTCGAAGCTGCCTACAAGCGCGGCTACTTTGACCAGGAGATGAACCAGATCCTCTCCGACCCCAGCGACGACACCAAGGGCTTCTTCGACCCCAACACGCACGAGAACCTCACCTACATGCAGCTCCTGCGCCGCTGCGTGCCCGACCCGGACACGGGGCTGCTCATGCTGCAGCTGATGGACAAGGGCTCGGTGCTCTACCAGCTGAGCGAGGACGCCCGCAAAGCCCTGCAGGCTGCCCGCACCACCGTCAGCGTGGGGCTCTTCCAGGGCCAGAGCGTCACCGTCTGGGAGCTCCTCTTCTCTCGCTACATCCCCGAGCACCGGCGCCAGGACCTCCTGCGCAAGTACAAGGCGGGGACGCTGGCCATCTCCGAGATGATCACCCTCCTCACCGCCATCATCACCGGGGCCGAGGGCCAGGGCCACGGCGCCGCCCTGGCCCGCAAGCCGACGCAGCGGGAGGCCCCGGCGCCGGCTGAGAACGGCGAGGCCGCGGGCTCCCGGCGGGAGCGCGAGCGCGAGCGGGAGCAGGAGCGCGAGCGGGAGCTGGAGCTGGAGCGGGCCCTGACGTCCCACAGCGTCGAGGTCTCGGCGGGCGGCTTCCACGGCAGGAAGGTCTCCCTGTGGGAGCTCCTCTTCTCCAAGTACGTCTGCGAGGCGAAGAGGCAGGAGCTGCTGGGGAAGGTGCGCGACGGCAGCCTGGCGCTGGACGAGCTGGCGAGGCTCCTCAGCGTCCTCATCCAGGAGGCGGTGGAGCAGAGCAGCAAGGTGAAATTCACGGGCCTCAGGCGGCAGGTGACCGCCTCGGACCTGCTGGACTCGGGCATCATCGACAAGGACACGCTGGCCGACCTGGTGCAGGGCTCCAAGACGGTGCAGCAGGTGACGGAAATGGCCTCCGTCAAGCGCTACCTGGACGGCACGGGCTGCATCGCCGGCGTGCTGGTGCCGTCCAAGGCCGAGCCGGCCAAGATGGAGAAGATGAGCATCTACCAGGCCATGTGGAAGGGCATCCTGAGGCAGGGCACGGCCCTGGTGCTGCTGGAGGCGCAGGCTGCCACCGGCTTCCTCGTCGACCCGCTCAGCAACCAGAAGCTCTCCGTGGACGAGGCCGTGTCGTCCGGGCTGGTGGGCAGCGAGCTGCACGAGAAGCTGCTGTCGGCCGAGAGGGCCGTGACGGGCTACACCGACCCCTACAGCGGCGACCAGATCTCCCTCTTCCAGGCCATGAAGAAGGAGCTCATCGTCAAGGAGCACGGCATCCGCCTGCTCGAGGCCCAGATCGCCACCGGCGGCATCATCGACCCCGTGCACAGCCACCGCCTCCCCGTCGAAGCTGCCTACAAGCGCGGCTACTTTGACCAGGAGATGAACCAGATCCTCTCCGACCCCAGCGACGACACCAAGGGCTTCTTCGACCCCAACACGCACGAGAACCTCACCTACATGCAGCTCCTGCGCCGCTGCGTGCCCGACCCGGACACGGGGCTGCTCATGCTGCAGCTGATGGACAAGGGCTCGGTGCTCTACCAGCTGAGCGAGGACGCCCGCAAAGCCCTGCAGGCTGCCCGCACCACCGTCAGCGTGGGGCTCTTCCAGGGCCAGAGCGTCACCGTCTGGGAGCTCCTCTTCTCTCGCTACATCCCCGAGCACCGGCGCCAGGACCTCCTGCGCAAGTACAAGGCGGGGACGCTGGCCATCTCCGAGATGATCACCCTCCTCACCGCCATCATCACCGGGGCCGAGGGCCAGGGCCACGGCGCCGCCCTGGCCCGCAAGCCGACGCAGCGGGAGGCCCCGGCGCCGGCTGAGAACGGCGAGGCCGCGGGCTCCCGGCGGGAGCGTGAGCGCGAGCGGGAGCAGGAGCGCGAGCGGGAGCTGGAGCTGGAGCGGGCCCTGACGTCCCACAGCGTCGAGGTCTCGGCGGGCGGCTTCCACGGCAGGAAGGTCTCCCTGTGGGAGCTCCTCTTCTCCAGGTACGTCTGCGAGGCGAAGAGGCAGGAGCTGCTGGGGAAGGTGCGCGACGGCAGCCTGGCGCTGGACGAGCTGGCGAGGCTCCTCAGCGTCCTCATCCAGGAGGCGGTGGAGCAGAGCAGCAAGGTGAAATTCACGGGCCTCAGGCGGCAGGTGACCGCCTCGGACCTGCTGGACTCGGGCATCATCGACAAGGACACGCTGGCCGACCTGGTGCAGGGCTCCAAGACGGTGCAGCAGGTGACGGAAATGGCCTCCGTCAAGCGCTACCTGGACGGCACGGGCTGCATCGCCGGCGTGCTGGTGCCGTCCAAGGCCGAGCCGGCCAAGATGGAGAAGATGAGCATCTACCAGGCCATGTGGAAGGGCATCCTGAGGCAGGGCACGGCCCTGGTGCTGCTGGAGGCGCAGGCTGCCACCGGCTTCCTCGTCGACCCGCTCAGCAACCAGAAGCTCTCCGTGGACGAGGCCGTGTCGTCCGGGCTGGTGGGCAGCGAGCTGCACGAGAAGCTGCTGTCGGCCGAGAGGGCCGTGACGGGCTACACCGACCCCTACAGCGGCGACCAGATCTCCCTCTTCCAGGCCATGAAGAAGGAGCTCATCGTCAAGGAGCACGGCATCCGCCTGCTCGAGGCCCAGATCGCCACCGGCGGCATCATCGACCCCGTGCACAGCCACCGCCTCCCCGTCGAAGCTGCCTACAAGCGCGGCTACTTTGACCAGGAGATGAACCAGATCCTCTCCGACCCCAGCGACGACACCAAGGGCTTCTTCGACCCCAACACGCACGAGAACCTCACCTACATGCAGCTCCTGCGCCGCTGCGTGCCCGACCCGGACACGGGGCTGCTCATGCTGCAGCTGATGGACAAGGGCTCGGTGCTCTACCAGCTGAGCGAGGACGCCCGCAAAGCCCTGCAGGCTGCCCGCACCACCGTCAGCGTGGGGCTCTTCCAGGGCCAGAGCGTCACCGTCTGGGAGCTCCTCTTCTCTCGCTACATCCCCGAGCACCGGCGCCAGGACCTCCTGCGCAAGTACAAGGCGGGGACGCTGGCCATCTCCGAGATGATCACCCTCCTCACCGCCATCATCACCGGGGCCGAGGGCCAGGGCCACGGCGCCGCCCTGGCCCGCAAGCCGACGCAGCGGGAGGCCCCGGCGCCGGCGCCGGCTGAGAACGGCGAGGCCGCGGGCTCCCGGCGGGAGCGCGAGCGCGAGCGCGAGCGGGAGCTGGAGCTGGAGCGGGCCCTGACGTCCCACAGCGTCGAGGTCTCGGCGGGCGGCTTCCACGGCAGGAAGGTCTCCCTGTGGGAGCTCCTCTTCTCCAAGTACGTCTGCGAGGCGAAGAGGCAGGAGCTGCTGGGGAAGGTGCGCGACGGCAGCCTGGCGCTGGACGAGCTGGCGAGGCTCCTCAGCGTCCTCATCCAGGAGGCGGTGGAGCAGAGCAGCAAGGTGAAATTCACGGGCCTCAGGCGGCAGGTGACCGCCTCGGACCTGCTGGACTCGGGCATCATCGACAAGGACACGCTGGCCGACCTGGTGCAGGGCTCCAAGACGGTGCAGCAGGTGACGGAAATGGCCTCCGTCAAGCGCTACCTGGACGGCACGGGCTGCATCGCCGGCGTGCTGGTGCCGTCCAAGGCCGAGCCGGCCAAGATGGAGAAGATGAGCATCTACCAGGCCATGTGGAAGGGCATCCTGAGGCAGGGCACGGCCCTGGTGCTGCTGGAGGCGCAGGCTGCCACCGGCTTCCTCGTCGACCCGCTCAGCAACCAGAAGCTCTCCGTGGACGAGGCCGTGTCGTCCGGGCTGGTGGGCAGCGAGCTGCACGAGAAGCTGCTGTCGGCCGAGAGGGCCGTGACGGGCTACACCGACCCCTACAGCGGCGACCAGATCTCCCTCTTCCAGGCCATGAAGAAGGAGCTCATCGTCAAGGAGCACGGCATCCGCCTGCTCGAGGCCCAGATCGCCACCGGCGGCATCATCGACCCCGTGCACAGCCACCGCCTCCCCGTCGAAGCTGCCTACAAGCGCGGCTACTTTGACCAGGAGATGAACCAGATCCTCTCCGACCCCAGCGACGACACCAAGGGCTTCTTCGACCCCAACACGCACGAGAACCTCACCTACATGCAGCTCCTGCGCCGCTGTGTTCTTGACCCAGACTCTAATCTTTATTTCCTTAATATTTTCTCTAATTAATCATAAAACCCTCTACTTTTTTTTCCGTGTTATTTCATTGGTGATGAATTTTTTCTTTGTTGGGACTTGTTTTGCTGCTGGCATTTTTTTCATTTTTTTAATATATTCTTTTTTCTTTTTTTATTATTTGTAGAGTATTTCCTTCTTCTCTTTCATGTTTTGTAATGTTTGTACAGCAGTTACGGTATTTACGTGACTCATCTGAGCATTACTTTATAGCTTTTTAATCCATTGTCTTCTATAATTTAACTGGAATTCATGAATCAGCCTGGCTTATGTCCAGTCATTTTGGTGCAAGATGTTGTACTTTTTCCTTTATATTTCTTTAGATATAAGGATGTCTTTGTATTAGGTGTAATGAGAAATGAAATTTTATTCTTTCTTTCACAGAATCACAGAATCACAGAATCACAGAATCACAGAATTTTCTAGGTTGGAAGAGACCTCAAGGTCATCGAGTCCAACCTCCAACCTAACGCTAACAGCCCTCCACTAAACCATATCCCTAAGCTCTACATCTAAGCGTCTTTTGAAGACTTCCAGGGATGGTGACTCCACCACTTCCCTGGGCAGCCTGTTCCAATGCCTCACAACCCTTTCTGTAAAGAAGTTCTTCCTAACATCTAGCCTAAAACTCCCCTGGCTCAACTTAAGCCCATTCCCCCTCGTCCTGTCACCAGGCACGTGGGAGAACAGGCCAACCCCCACCTCTCTACAGCCTCCTTTAAGGTATCTGTAAAGAGCAATAAGGTCACCCCTGAGCCTCCTCTTCTCCAGGCTGAACAAGCCCAGCTCCCTCAGCCGCTCCTCGTAGGACTTGTTCTCCAGGCCCCTCACCAGCTTCGTCGCCCTTCTCTGCACCCGCTCAAGCACCTCGATGTCCTTCTTGTAGCGAGGGGCCCAAAACTGAACACAGTACTCGAGGTGCGGCCTCACCAGAGCTGAGTACAGGGGGACGATCACCTCCCTAGCCCTGCTGGTCACACTGTTTCTGATACAAGCCAGGATGCCGTTGGCCTTCTTGGCCACCTGAGCACACTGCTGGCTCATATTCAGCCGACTGTCCACCATCACTCCCAGGTCCTTCTCTGCCTGGCAGCTTTCCAACCATTCCTCTCCCAGCCTGTAGCTCTGCTTGGGGTTATTGCGCCCCAGGTGCAGGACCCGGCACTTGGCCTTGTTAAACTTCATGCAGTTGACCTTTCTTCTATATCTTTACATATGGGAAACATTTTTTTTTAGAAGATCAAAGTGACATTGCCATAGTTTTAGTTTTGCTTGCCTGCCTCCTGCATGGAGAACACGTTTCCATGTAGGCATCATGTCAGGCCAATGTTAAGTGTTACTGGGCTCGTATCCGTTATCTGTGTTTGCTGTTACTGCCTCAGTCCATCCAATATTTCTGGAGGGCTCTAAACCACATATACCCTTAACTGGGAGTGGTTTGGTCTCTCTCTGATGTGTACAATCAAATCACCCAAGTTTTTTGCTTTTCCTGCCTTCAGTTGTCCAGCTCTCCTGAGATCCTCTATAGAGAGTTGTTTTGTGGGATCCATGCAAGAGCTGAGAAACAGTAGCATATGTTGTCTTTCTGTACTTGTAGCTAACGCTGTCCCTGTATGCAGCCAGCAGTAAGGGGAGCTGGTGGTACAGAAGCTGCTACCTCCAGCTGTTTCCTTCGGTACGTTTCTCATCTTCCTATGCCATTCCATGTCCTGAGCTGACTTTTCCTCCCTTCAAATGCAGCCCACGTGCATGTTTCTGGAGTAGAGACAGCCTCTGGACCACTGTGCCATACAGTTCAGTACTGAATAATTCTACTACTGCTTAATAAAAGGAAACATATAAACCTTAGATTCATTGTCTTTGGCTATTTGCCTTAATTAACTCAGGTGCATCCTCAAAAAATCAAGTTCTCACCACGGTTTTTGTAGCTGATAGGTGAAAGAAAATGTAGATTAGCTGTGGAACTCCTTACCATAAACTGCTGCGTAGTCCAGAGAGTCGCATGGACTCGAAAAGTCATGGGACAAATTACCGGGAGTGGGCTATTAAATGCATGGAAATACTCAGTCCCAGGAGGTTCCTGAGCCACAGTTTACTTGGAGATGGGAGACACAATCAGGGAGGTATCAGTACGGGCTTGCACTGTTGTTACATGCTCAGTGTAGGCTCTGACACTGGACAAAGCTGGCTGCAGCATAGTGGAAATGCAGACCTGTGCTCTGGGCTGATTTAACTGCAATTGAACTTGCCACCGCCTTAATTATGAGCACATCGAAACACAGGAAATGCTGCAATTTACTCGAAGTGACACACTGTCAAGGGGATATTTTATAGCTCAGCATGCCATGGGCTTGTTGGGAGGAGGCTCACCAGGAAGGCACTGTAATGCTGAAGTAGGAAGTGCAGAGGAACAGCAGAGGAGGGTGCTCATCAGGGAGAGCATAGAGCTAGATCAGACAAAATGATGATACAGACCAACACAGAGCCCTGAAATCCCCGTGCAGGCTGACACTGCGGAACTGGGAGGGGGCAAGGTGAGCATCCAGACATCAGGGCCCCTCTGTGCCAGGACTGAGCTGGGTAAACAGTGTCTTCTGCAGGCAGAAGGGAGGGCAGACTCTGAGTGGAGACATAAAAGGGGCATAGAAATATAAATTACACACAGCAGGCAAGCAGGTAATGCATATTTACTATTTCCCCTAAGAACTGGGTTGTGAAGAAGCAACAGGGAGATTTCTGCACACAGTCAAACTGTGGCAATTGCTGCTGGGTTAAGGAAATTGCTGCAAGAGCTGAGGAAAGGTAAGGCAAGGCAAGGCCTCTTAGCAAGGGAGCCAGCAGTGGAACTGCGTGTGTTGGGAGGGGGAAGCGCGTGCTGGGAGCAAGGCTGCTTAACACATGCAGACACAGGCTGGGAAATGCTGTGAACAGCAAGGGAGCAGATAGTATTAAGTTATTCAGGTTAGTAAAGACATGTGCCAGCTGCAAAGACTGCTGGAAGACCAAACAACATACAGTGAGCGGAATAAAAAAGGCAGATTATGTTCAACATAGGTGAAAATGCACAAATGGGGAGAAGCAGCCCTGCTGTGCACATACCCAGCTCTGAACTGTTGCAGCTCAGCAGCAAGAATTGTAACAGAGTATTTGATGTGTGCTCAGCATCAGCCAGAGTAACTCAAATGTTAAGATTAGGGATGGAGCAGAGAACAGGGAAAGAATCAGAGAATCATAGAATGGCTTGGGTTAGAAGGGCCCTCAAAGATCACCCAGTTCCAAGCCCCCTGCCATAGCAGGGATGCCACCCACTAGATCAGGTTGCCCAGGGCATCATCCAACCTGGTCTTGAACACCTCCAGGGATGGGGTATCCACAGCTTCTCTGGACAACCTGTTCCAGTGCCTCGCCATCCTGTGAGCAAAGAATTTCCTCCTAACCTCTAATCTAAATCTTTTAGTCTTTTAGTTTAACACCATTCCTCCTCATCCTGTCAATATCTGATTGAGCAAAGAGTTACTCTCCACTTTTTTTATAAGCCCCCTTCAAGTACTGAAAGACCGCAGTGAGGTCACCCTGGAGCCTTCTCTTCTCCAGGCTGAACAGCCCCAGCTCTCTCAGCTGTCTTCCTAGAGAGGCGCTCCAGCCCCTTGATCATCTTCGTGGCCCTCCTCTGGGCCCTCTCTAACAGCCCCACATCCTTCTTGTGCTGGGGGCTCCAGACCTGGACACAAGGCTCCAGGTGGGGCCTCATGAGGGCAGAGCAGAGGAGGACAACCACCTCCCTCCCCTGCTGGTCACCCCTCTGTTGATGCAGCCCAGGACACAGTTGGCCTTCTGGGCTGCAAGTGCACACTGGCAACTTATGTCAAGCTTTTCGTCCAACAGAACCCCCAAGTCCTTCTCTGTAGGGCTCCTCTCAATAGGTTCTTCTCCCAGTCTGTACTCCTTTCCGGGATTGCCCCAGCCCAAGTGCACCACCCTGCATTTAGACTTGTTGAACCTCATTACGTTCACATGGGCCCACTTTTCAAGCCTGTCCAGGTCCCTTCAGATGGCATCCCTTCCTTCTATCGTTATCAACCACACCACTCAGCTTGGTGTGTCATCTGCGAATTTGCTGAGGGTGCACTCGATCCCACTGTCTACGTCGCAGCTTTCCCCAAGTGCTCTTAGCAGGATGTTCTGCCAGGCACCACCATCCATCGCCTGTGCCCGCGGACAGACGCTTGACTCTCAGAGAAGGGCAGCAGAGCAGGGCAGACCCCACCAGCTACATTCAGCTCTGCGCATCCCCCGGTGCCCAAGGCCAACTCTGCAGACATCCCTCATGGCCAAGGCTCTGCTCTGCAAGTCTGTGGCATGCCAAGGCGCCCTGCAGCCCCCACCAGAGCTGGAGCTGTGTCTGTGCCATCTCCCCACGCGCCCTCAGAAGACAACAGGAGCATGGGATGGGGACCTGGGCCACTCCATAAGCATGTATACCCCCAATGTGCCCAGGAGCCACAGAGCAAAACCCTTATGCCAGGAAGCTGGGGAGTCAAAAGATAAGCAAGTTCTCTGGAAAGGTGTCAGGAAGCAGCGGCTGTACACTGCTGGCACCACCCCAACCACCCTGGGGATTATTGTCCTCCCTGCCCTGCCACAGGCCAGGTGGCCTGAAGCACCAGCGAAATGCTCGCTGATCCCCGTTTCCCAGGAATCACGTGTCTGGATGAAAGATGCTTCAGAGTTTCTTTCCCACAGAGTACACAGTTGTGCAACCGCTTATCTCCAAGCCAGAATAAAAAGGATTTTTGTCTTTTCTGTTTGCCTATGGTTGCTCCCTGTGCCCATCCCTTCAGTGCTGGGTTTGGCCGGTTCATTGCGGTTGTTAAAAGAGCACATAGAATCAGAGAATCTCCTAAGCTGGGAGGGATCCACAAGGATCATTGAGTCCAGCTCCTGGCTCCACACAGAACCACCCAAAAATCAAACCACGTGCCCCAGGGCATTGTCTTCTTTAAAAGCGACAGGCTCAGTACCATGACCACATCGCTGGGCAGCCTGTCCCAGTGCCCAGTCACCCTCTCAGTAGCCTGTTCCTAACATCCAGACTGACCCTCCAGTCACAGCTCCATGCCGTTCCCTTGGGTCCTGTTGTTGGTCACCAGAAGGAAAAGCTCAGCACCTGCCCCTCCACGCCCCTCATGAGGAAGCTGCAGACCATTGTGAGGCCTCCCGTCAGCCTGCTCTTCTCTGGTCTCAACAAAACAAGGGACCTCGGCCACTCCTCTTGTCTTACCCTCAAGACCCTTCACCATCTTCATAGCCCTCCTTTGGATGCTCCCTAATAGTTTTATGTCCTTATATTGTGGCACCCAAAACTGTATGCAGTACTCAAGGTGAGGTTGCACCAGCACTGAGTAGCGTGGGACAATTCTTTTGTATTCTTTCCTACATTGCTCAGCCCAGCTCCCTGGGGGTCCAGCACTGCCAGCTCACGTGGCTCTGCAGGTCCCACGCCAGCCCCACACCAGGCAGGAGAGCATGGGCGGCTCTGCACCTCCAGGCACCTCTGCCGCAGGGAATCCTGGTGTGAGAGCTCCACACCGTGGGTCTGGTTTTCTTTGCTAATATTGTCCCCTGCTGCGTGCAGAGGCTGCCCGTGTGTGGTTGCAGCAGGAGGGCCCTGCCCTCTCCACGTCAGGCAGGAGGCTGTTGGCTGCTGGGTGTCACCCTCTGCCAGCGTCTGGGGACTGCTGTGCACCAGCAGCGTTACATCCAGGGCTGCGTGGCTGCAGGGACCGGCGGGGAGGGAGTTGTGTCAGCACCTGAGCCCTGGCAGAGGAGGTTTCCCAAATCAAATGCTGCAGGAAAACAACATTCCCCAAACACCCGTTGCCAAAGCTCTCTGATGTGGTTCGTGGCTGCTTCAGCCAAGGACACCTACACCTTCCGGCAGGCGAGGCCAGGCCACGGCTGTGATACCCGGGCCCAGGTGCCTCCATGCCAGGCTGCAGGGAAGCTGCAGGACCGGCCGGTGAGTCACGGAGCAGCGCGGTGCTGCACTGCGGGCACGGAGCATCCCATGGGGCTGCGCCCCGGCCTTGCTTTCCATAGAACTGCAGCGAGGGGCACTTAGAGGTGGAGGCAGCAGATGCTGCGGTTTCAGGCACCACCTGAGCCCTGCGCGCTCACATGGGTTTTCTTTACTTACCAGGCAGCTGTATACAATCAGATAGAGCTGGCTGCAGCTGCGTGGGGGACATGGCAATCCAGCGCCACATGCACAGATCCTGACACGACACAAACTCTCCCCAGGTGGTGATGCTGTCACCTTCCTGCCCTGTCCCCAAGCACAGGATGTGCGGTGCCTCGAAGCCCCTCACTCTCCTCAGGCACAGAGGCACAGCGTACTGGGGGTGCCGCAGCACAGCCAGGACTTGGCAGGCGGGATTGGGTCCCCCTGCCCAGGGCAGACCCCATCTGCAGCCACTGCTGCACTTTTCCCAGCTTCTCCCACAGCAGCTCGCATGCTGCCCGCCTGAGCCCCTGGCTGAAGGGAGGACAGCAGCCGTCTGTCAGGTGGGTGACAAGGAGGTGTTGTCTCCAAAGAGCCCTGTGCCAGAGTCCAGAGTGCGGTATATCCAGAAATGCTGGCTGGGTAATGGGCCTGTAGCGTGCAAGTGACAGCGCCCTGACGCCCAGGCAGCTCCAAGCTGCTAGTCAGGCTGTCTGGGAAGGGCGACTGCAGGTCAGTTAACACCCAGGCCTGAAGCCAAGCGAGAAGTCAGCATTCCTCTCAAGACAGCTTGAGCAGTTTCATCTCCATTCTCACAAACATCCAGCTCCTGGCACTACAGGCATGTGAAATGGGAAGTCACTGTATTTTGGCTTGTAAACCAAACTAGGAACTGCAGCCCGATCCAAAGCCTTGTGCTAATATGCAAATTACAAGAGGTACAGTGTCAGCTTGCAGCTGCCTTTCAGAAAAGTTATGGAATGGGTAAAACAATCGGCATTGCTCAGCAAGAACACTATTCCCAGATTATTTGTAGGTTGTGTTCTAGTGCTTTCACTTGCTAAAAGGTCCTATTGCTATTCACAGAATGTGCACTGCTAGGATAGACCGTGCCATCTGCCTCACAATGGACCTACAGCAGCCACCACCCAGGGCAGGGGGTGTCCTGAAAGGCATCCTCGCTGAAATGTCTCCAGGACCAGGGGCAGACTGGGAACGGGCCTGAGGAACAGCTTCAGGAGAATGAGAAGCAGGCCCCGTGACATCAGCTTCACCTGGTAGGATGCTGGTGATGCTCCGAGGCAGCAGACAGAAAGACAGCAGCCTTCCTTCAAATCTCAAGGCTAATTACAAGCCCCGGGAGCAGGGGGGAGGGATGGAGGCAGGTCTGGAGACAGCACAGTTGTGCACACCTGGGCACTGGCTGCACAGTACTCCAGCCAGGCCCTGCATCCCCGTGCCTTTAACACACCCGTGCATGGCAGCTTTGGGAGTGGGGCTGAGGGAATTTGAGCTCAAGCCACAAAGACAATGCTGAAGGCCAGAAGGAACATGACTGTGTCTAACAGCGGGTAGCCAAAGCAGCAAGTGAACTAGATGGGACCGAGGTCTGGTATGCAGCACACATGCAGCCCCAACCAGGGGGAGCAGGGTTTCAGTTCTGCATCACGGGGGTTGGAATTTATGAAGGTGAGAGGCTCAGCATTGCCTGTGCTGTATTCCCTTTCCCTGGGAAAGGTGTGCAAGTGCCAGCGTCACCCATGGGATACAGGAACGTCTGCCTTGTGGGCACCCTTCCTCTTCAACAGCCCCTGAGGAAATACCTCTCTGGAGACAATACAAAATACAGCAGAGGTCAGCTCACTTAACCCATCTTCAAACAGCCTTGGGTAGTGCCTTAGAACATGTCCTGGAAGAAATGAATTGCTTCAGGGTTGAAATGAAACAGTTTCATCATGTCTCAGAAACAGACTAGTAGTTAGGATAAAATACTCGGTCCTCATTCAGGGAAGAGTCATCCTGCTCCCTGCTAATGAGGGAACAAGCTGGGAATGGGGTCCCAGTGAGGCACCATCGTTTCCAAGAGATACAACTCTGTGTAAGCCACCTGGTACCTGTGACCAGGAGGTGACATTCAGGGCTGATTCACTGCATCTGATGCTTGTGTACACTGTAGGTCACCCAGCTGCCCTGGGCAGCCAAGGTGGAGCAGGTCCATGCAGCCGGTGGTTGCTTTGTGGACACGTCCTACAGCAGATGTGTTCAAGAGGTCAGAGTAGCCATGCTCTGGACTTGGGTGAGTGTCCTGGCGTGCTCTCCATGGCTATAACGGGAGCCTGGGCTTCAGCTCCGCAGGAGGCGTCCACTGTGGCGAGATAAATCATAGCCTCTGTTCTGACAAATGCAAAGTAACACATCATCAAGGGAAGCCGCCAACTGCCAGCACTTCAGAGGTGTCTAAACAAGCTGGGCCAGCTCCAGATAGTGGCCTAGTGTCACCGGGACAGCTCAGGGGAGCACGCTGCATGGCTGCGGTCAGTGCTGAGTGGTGTCTGGGGAGTGCAGGAGGACCACAGAGCAGAGCAACTTAACACTGCCTGCTGGTACCCACCCAGCCAGGCTTGTGCATGGGGTCCTTGCTGCACAGAGCAGGATGCTGAGAGAGGAGAAATGGGATCCTCCTTCCTGGCACAGGCACCCTTTGCACCCCTTACAGTCAGCTTGTGCCAAGGATGCAGCCCAGAACAAAGCCTTTCCTGTAGCCCATCTCAAACAGCTGAACCTTAAAACCTACAGAGAAATGCAGTTAGCAACATACTTGTGGCATCAGTAACTCTAGCCAACATAACGCAGGCTGAAAACAGATGTCAGGCAAGGAAGGGCTTCTGAGGGGTGAGTAAAGACGACGGAAACAGGTCCTGTGTCCACCTTCATCCCCAAGAGCAGAGGGACCTCCTGCCCAGGTGTGCTCCCCACAGCCAAACTGATCTCGGTGAGTCAGAGGGAAAATGCATTCGTGTGCTGATCATCCAGTCTGGCAAGCACCTACGCAGGTAGGAATGTGCACCCAAAGCAGGACAGCCAGGGAACGAAGGGCAGGGGCAGGCAACACCTCCTCCGCGCAGGGGCACCAACTCACACACACCCACACAGGGTCACACCAGCACACACGTGTGCAGCTGCATGTGCCAGCTCACACAGGCATAGATGCGTGAGCACGCGTGTGCTCTCCCTTGCACACGCACAGTTACATGTGCCAACACTGAGTTACTTGAGCACATACAGTCACACACATCAGAGGCACGGTCACACGTGCAGGTTTACGTGAGCACATATGCAGTCACAGGTGCACACAGCCACAGCCACAACCAGCACCTGAGTACGTACTCAGCTGCACAATTACACACCAGAACAACCCAACCAAAACCACCCTTGTGCTAAAAGTGGGCACTGGGTAAGCCTGTTCACCGGAGCTGTGGCTGTGGTCTGATGGGACATGGCCCAAACACGGGACTGCTTCAGCCCAACTCAGCCCAAAGCTGGCCAGAGCCAGCAGCCTGCCCTGCCAGCCAGCTGGAGTTCTCTGCAAGCAAGCAGTCAACCAGGCACCCTCAGCTCCTGGGGAGCCACTGGCCAGGCATTGGGCTGGCTCCCCCTGCACACCAGGAGCATGAGGGTGATGGAGCACTGGAACAGGCTGCCCTGACAGGTTGTGGAGTCTTGCTCCGTGGAGGTCTTCAAAACCCACCTGGACATGGTCCTAGGCAACCTGCTCTAGGTGGCCCTGCTTGAGCAGAGGGGAAGGACCAGATGACCTCCAGAGGACCCTTCCAATTTCAACCATTCTGTGATTCTGAGAGCTTTCCATCCTGGAGCTGCTTTGGCCCCGGGAACTGGCCACCCAAATCCACCTGCTGCAAGGAGCTCCTGTGCCTGTATGGTCCAGTTCACAACCTCATCAGGGGACAGGCTCGATCTCTGTCCGCCACGGGAGCAGAGAGAGCCACAGGAGGTGGCTGCAGCTCCCTACCCCAGCCAAGGGACTCAGCCAAGGCAGGCTGATCAAGCCCAGATGTGCAGAGACCTCCAAGGCATCTGGGACCCCAGGCAGAGCAGTCCCTGAGCAATCGTGCTGGGCACCTGTCAGGAGATGGTGGTGTCAGAGTCCAGAAGCTGCACCGTGCCCCTGCATCCTCCACGGCCACATTCACCCAAGCTCCCACCACAGACGCACCCCACGTCTTGCAGTGTAACCAGTCACTGTCCCCTTGCCCCAGACACTGCCACCCCCGCTGGGCTCCCAGGACAGGGGCTGCTGTGACACTGCAAAGGCATCGTCTCACTGGGGTGGTCGGATGTATACTGGCTGGCTTGTAGCACAGGGCAGGGCTGGTGTGTCATCCCCAGGGGCGGGGAAGCGAAGGATTTAAATTAGGCACCTGCCTTGGCTGCTCATCCTGGCTGAGAGGCGGCGGGAGGAGGAGGAGGAGGACCGGAGCCTGCTGGTGAGCAAGCCGCTCTGGATTCGTGTCCAGCAGGTAGGACACAGCCTGTCCAGAGGGGGCACTGGGGCCACCACACAGCCTAGCACAACTCCTGCCTTGCACGCTCCATGTACATACTAGATGCCTGCAAGGGATGCGGAGACCTTGCCTCTACCCTAAAACCTACCATTCAGAGGGCAGCTGCTGAAGCCCGGGGCTTGGTTGCACAGGAGGTCTCCAGGCACGAGGTGGGCCTTTCTAAGAAGGGACAAAGTGACAGAGCAGCTGGATGCCAGGGCTGGATGGAGCCACTGCTCCGTGCAACGCGCTTTGCATCCTCTGCACTAGAGCTGAGCGGGTCAGGACTCTGGGACACGGGAGGGAGGCAGCCGGAGCTGTGGGACCTGCCCGAGCCCGCAGGAGACGGTGCCGACTGGAGCGGTGGGTCTCGGCTGGGAGCCCAACAGCGGGAGCCCGCGAGGTGAGCACCGGGCTGGGGGCTGTGCCGACACGCTCACGCTCCCTGGGGTGCAGGTAGGGCTCGGGACCACGGCAGCGCCAGGCCACCCCTGCTCACCCCAGCTGGAAAACCTCTTCCACCGGGGCCTCTTGGGCTGGGCTGCTGTGACAGCTTGAAAGGACAGCCAGCTCCTGCCCCGGGAGCTGCGTGTGCAGCCAAGCCCCGGCATCAGGAGGCCTGATTAGAGACGAGCTAATGACAGCCTGCCGTTGGGCAATGTCTCTCCAGAATAGGGTGTTCACACGACATCTGTGTCCTATATAGGTGTCGCCTGCTCCAGGGCGTGACACCGGCACTCTGCCTTGCCCTGCACCGAGTGCCACCCGAGCAGGCGGCACAACGAGCCCACCACCCTGCGAGGGCTGCCTCAGTGGAGGCAAGAGAGTGAAAAGAAGCTGCTCTCTAGGGCCAGAGCCCCAAGGTGGGCCAGAGCACCCACATGAGAAAGGCAGGGGCTGGTCTGCAGCTGCTGGGATCCAGCTCTCTTGCAGCATGATCCATCTACACCTGCATCAATCCAATATTTAAATGTATCAAAAGCAATGACTCAGAGGCTTTTAGATCAGTTAGGTAAACAGTCAGGGAATTAAGCTGTGACCTTGATAATTAATGAGTTAAACATATCATTAACATCAGTCACTGTAGCTTTATGGGAGATGGGTGTTCCCAAAGAAATGTTTTGGGGTTTGTTTTTGCCATTTTTACAAGACTGTGGCCTCATCACCACATGATACTGGGGATGCTGAAAGTTTACAGGGCTTCCAGAAGAAACCAGGGGACTGCATGGCAGAGATCCCTCAAGAATTGCTAAGCAGACTCAAAAGGCATCCAGTTTATGAAATCCACTGTGCTAAAAGCAGTTAGAGATTACCACAGAAAACAAGTAAATGTTATATATATTGCCTCATTTTCACTCTTCCCCTGATGTCCACTTATAGCTCAAGATGGAAACGAGACCCTGGGCTACTCTGACCCTTGGTCAGACTCTGCATTGTTGTTCAGATGTCTGCTCAAGAGCACAGCCACCTTCCTCTAGCACATTTCAGACAGCATAACTGGAATCTTGGTTGGCAGTGCTGCTTTTATATCTGGGGGTACCCGCTAAACTGACTGTGACTTGTCACAGTAATTGCTAAGTACCTATATGAATGGGAGAAACCACTGCAAGCAGCCACTTACAGCAGGCTTCCTGAGGTATTGGCTCTTAGTCCACCACAACTCTGTAATTTCACATATATATGTAGATAGATATACATAATTTTATCTTCCGCTTTACCTACATAACAATTAGCTAAAACAAAGAATGACCATTCACTACCTCCTGAAGCACAGGGTCTAGGAGCTGCTAGTGAAAAGACTTTCCCTGCAAAGTATGATTAAATCACTGCTGTCATTACCTTGGGATGTTGCAGAGGCTGACACCAGACCCAGACTCACAGCCACAACTGCACAGATACATGGATGGAAGCCTGTGGTGGCTAGTAGAGGGTGGTCTGGGGCAAACACAGCCCATGCGGTCCCTGCATGCCAGAGGGTTAAGCCAGCAAGATCAGTCTTTACCATCGTGTTGTTCCTACAGTAGTTCCCCTAAATATCTGGAGACAGCACCCCTGCCCTGCTGTGGAGACAGCACGCAGCCAAACAAACCTTCCCATTGACCACGCCCTTGTCCCCAGGCACTGGAACTGGTTAGAATGGTCCCCAGAATGGTGTTTGGCATGGGCCACCCAGCCATCCCACAGATGATCCCCACGTGCAGTTAAACATTAATGTGGGCCACAGAGCAGTGTGAGCATGCCTGTGGCATCAGCACTCAGTTTTGGAAGAGAAAAACTGAGTGCTGAGGAAAAAAAAAAAAAAAAAAAAAAAATTGGAGAAAAGCTGTAGTCAGTTTTTCTGAGTATGGGTACTGTTAGGGATAGGTACCAAGCTTTCTCATGACACTGCAGCATCTCAGTGCAATGACATCCAGCTGCATGGAGATGTGTAGAGCCAGACACTGCAGCTGGGAGGTGCAGAGCATGCTGTACAGCCAAACACAGGGCAAACACCCCAGCTGGGCTGTCACTACTGCTTCCAGAGAGTTATCGCCCGCTGTTTGAGTGGGAGCTCACCCTGAGACTGCTGCTGAGAAAAAGGGTCAGTAGCAATGCCCCAGTTCCTGCTTCCCGCTTCTCTCTGGATTCCTGCTGCTACATCCAGAGAGATGGCTTATCTTCATACACACCACGAGACCTGCTCAAGAACCTGTGTCTCACGAAGTCTTCTCTTTCTCTCTCCTCAGACAAACACAGTGCTCCACAGCAGCAGGACTGTTGCCCAGAGACAACATGAGTGGACCCCTTCAGAACAACGAGTCAAGCAACACAGGAAGCAACTTGAATGGAAGTGAACACATGGAGATGTGTGGTGGTGGGAGTAACTTCATAGCTGGTGTCTTCATCCAGGCCAAGAATAAGAAGATGAGCATCTATGAGGCCATGATGAGGGGGCTCCTGACGCCAGGTACGGCCCTGGTGCTGCTGGAGGCACAGGCTGCCTCAGGGTTCCTCACTGACCCCGTGAGGAATGCCAAGCTATCGGTGAAAGAGGCACTGACCGCGGGACTTATAGGCAGAGATTTTTATGAGAAGCTTCTGTCAGCAGAGGGAGCCGTGACAGGGTACACAGAGCCATACACAGGACACAAGATCTCCCTCTTCCAGGCCATGAAGAACGAGTTCATAGTCAAGGAGCACGCTATCCGCCTGCTCGAGGCCCAGATTGCCACCGGCGGCATCATCGACCCCATCAACAGACACCGCCTCCCTGTGGAGGTGGCCTACCAGCGAGGCTACTTTGACCAGGAGATGTGCCAGTTTCTTCTGAACCACAAGAATCAAACAAGAAGTTGTTTTGACCCCAACACGCATGAAAACCTCACTTATACACAGCTCCTCCGCCGCTGCGTGCCTGACCCGGACACAGGGCTGCTCATGCTCCAAGTGATGGACAAGGGCTCGGTGCTCTACCAGCTGAACAAGGACGCCCGCAAAGCCCTGCAGGCTGCCCGCACCACCGTCAGCGTGGGGCTCTTCCAGGGCCAGAGCGTCACCGTCTGGGAGCTCCTCTTCTCTCGCTACATCTCTGATCGCCAGAGAGAGGAGCTGCTGAGGAAATATAAGGTGGGGACGGTGACCATCCCCGAAATGATTGCCACTCTCACTGCCATCATCACCAAGGCAGAAACAGGAAACCGGGATCTGAGCTCATCCACAGTAACACCCAGCTGTGAGGTGGGATCACCACAACCAGTACAGGATACACACTCCCAGGATCAGCAGTTGAGAAAGTCATTAAAGTCTGCGACCATCTATGTCACTGCTGGTGAGTTCCAGGGACAAAATGTTTCCTTGCTGGACCTGCTCTTTTCCAAATACATCCCTCAGGGGAAGCGGCAGGAGCTGCTGGAGCTGTACAGAGCTGGCATACTGACCACAGAACAGGTGGCTACTGCCGTCACCACCACGATCAACAAGACAGAAACTGCCAATACCACACTTGCAGCGAATACCAGAAGTCCACAGAAGGTGGTGACAAGGGCAGAGGAAAATGAAGATGATGTTTCAGCACAAGATGCACAACTAGATAATGTCTTGAAGTCTACCACCATTGACATGCCAGCTGGTGAGTTCTCTGTGTGGGACCTGCTCTTCTCTGATTACATCTCTGAGGACAAAAGGCAGGAGCTTCTGGAGCTCTACCATGGAAGGGTATTAACCCTGGAGAAGATGATAACTGTTGTCACCACCCTCATTAAGAAAAAAGAATCTACAGGCAGGAAATTCGTAATTTCAGTGAAGACTTCCAACAAGGACACTGTGTCAGTGGCAGGAGAGAAGGATGCTGTCTCCTCCAAAGAAGAACCATGGGAAACGGCCTTGAAAAACACAGTTGTCGACATGGAGGCTGGAGAGTTTCAGGGCCATAAGGTCTCTGTGTGGGACTTGCTCCACTCAAAGTATATCCCTGAGGAGAACAGAAAGGAGCTGCTAGAGCTGTACCAGGCAGGAGAGTTAACCCTTGAGCAGGTGAAAACTGTTGTCAGCACTATTGTAACCAAGGCAGAGGAAGCAAGAGCAGCGCAATTAGCACATGAGAGTAGTTCAAGGGCAGAGACAACAGTCACTGAAGCTGAGCACACCCACCACCTGCAAGAAGACAGGACCTGGGAAGAAACCCTGAAGTCCACCACAGTTGAGATGGCAGTGGATGAGTTCCAGGGGAGGCAAGTCTCTGTATGGGACCTGCTCTTCTCTGACTACATCTCTGAGGACAAAAGGCAGGAGCTTCTGGAGCTGTACTGTACTGGGACACTGGCCTTGGAGCAGATGATAACTGTTGTCACCACCCTCATTAAGAAAAAAGAATCTACAGGCAGGAAATTCGTAATTTCAGTGAAGACTTCCAACAAGGACACTGTGCCAGCGGCAGAAGAGAAGGATGCTGTCTCCTCCAAAGAAGAACCATGGGAAACGGCCTTGAAAAACACAGTTGTCGACATGGAGGCTGGAGAGTTTCAGGGCCATAAGGTCTCTGTGTGGGACTTGCTCCACTCAAAGTATATCCCTGAGGAGAACAGAAAGGAGCTGCTAGAGCTGTACCAGGCAGGAGAGTTAACCCTTGAGCAGGTGAAAACTGTTGTCAGCACTATTGTAACCAAGGCAGAGGAAGCAAGAGCAGCGCAATCAGCACATGAGAGTAGTTCAAGGGCAGAGACAACAGTCACTGAAGCTGAGCACACCCACCACCTGCAAGAAGACAGGACCTGGGAAGAAACCCTGAAGTCCACCACAGTTGAGATGGCAGTGGATGAGTTCCAGGGGAGGCAAGTCTCTGTATGGGACCTGCTCTTCTCTGACTACATCTCTGAGGACAAAAGGCAGGAGCTTCTGGAGCTGTACTGTGCCGGAACACTCCCCATTCAGGAACTCATCAGCACCATCAGCAGCATTGCAATTGACAGCAAAGAAGGGAAACTTGCAACCCTTCCCCAGCAGACAGTGGATCTCCTCCAGACTGAGGGCTCCTACATTACATTTGGCCCATTCCAGGAGCAGAGGGTGTCAGTATGGGAGCTCCTCTCCACCAAGCAAGTCTCAGAGTACAAACGAGAGGCACATCTTGACACTTATGGCACAGGGGGGCTGACTGTGAACAAGATCACCATCACCACCACTGTCGTCACAGGCCCACAGGGAAAGAAGAGACACCACCAGGACCACTAGCACTACCTGCCCCAGAAGATAACTAAGCTCTACCTCCTATGGAAAATGCAACCTGAGCTCTTCTGAGAATTGGCTCTCCATGCAATACAGTTATGGACAGGAAAGAGTGGTGATGAACCTGTGTGTGGAACATGGTAGTCTCCTGGTTAAACTCTTTCCTGTCTCAACTACTACTTCACTCAGAATGTTTTTGCCCAGTGGAGCATTCCTGGGGGGAGGGGGGAGGGAGATTTTAGGGAGGGCAGGGGAGGGCTTGTGGCTGTCACTTCCTGCCAGACTCACACGGGCACTGACAAAGGATAGGGAAATGTGGGGTCAGCACTCACAGCAGATGGGTCAGAGACTGCCACCAATGGGATCAGGCAGAAACCACAAAGCAGGAGCTATGGGCAGCACAACTGGCAGCCCCAGAAGAGCTACAGAGGGACAGACCACCTCTGTATGGGATAGCTGGGACCCTGGGCCTGCTGAGGAGCAAGCAGTGCAGGCAGCACACATGGCTGCAGTCACCTGCAGGACATTTTGCATGCATTAACTTAAAGTGGGATTGGCTTCTGGTGCCAAGGCTCTGATGCCAGAAATGGTGAGCAGCTGCTGAGTGCACTTGCAGGAGCCCAGAGCTATCAGGGGCAAAGGGATGCCACAGGGAAGGGTGCTCCTGTGTGTGCCAGGGACACCCCGAGTCCCGGTGCCCTTGAAAGTCACTTGGGGAGGGAAAGCAGCTATGAGAGCATCCCCATGCTGCCTGGCACTGAGCTGAGCAGCCATGCACATGTGCAACACGGATGTGTGCTGCAAAGTGTATGCACTGAGCATGCATGCAGGTACCACAGAGCCATGTGTGCACAGCACCGCGCGCGGGGCTGGACCTGCCATGCCCTGGGGAGTCCAGCATTGTGTTCAGACATGGGGGGGTGAGGCACAGCCTGCAGCATGTGTCTGTGTTCGCGTGTGCATGTGTCAGCGTTACAGGTGTGTGTGTGTACACGTATGTGTACACGTCCCTGTTACACTGCCGTGTGTGGCACAGCTCTCGCCCACTGTCTGTGTGGATGTGACACTGCGTGTGACACCAGTGCTGCCCCCTGACGGCCTCAGCCAGGCCCTCAGCCGAGCCCTCATCCTGGGCCTCATCATGGGCCTTCTGCTGGGCCCCTCAGCCGGGACTCAGCTGGGCTGGGGCCTGAGTCAGGGCCCCTGGCCGCAAACCTGCAGCTGCCCCATGCCACTGTCCTGGGCTGCAGCTGCCCTTCACTGCTGTACCTGGTGTTGCCCTCGGCTATGTGGTGGCTCGGTATGGGGTATGCTCGGCTATGTCAGCCCCCCTGCCAGTGTGAAGCCATGAGGGGCATGGCTGTCTCTCAGCCTGCAGTCTGAAACCCCCAGCCCCATTCAGCCTGGGAATGCAGCTTCTCCCAGTGACAGACATGGGTTGGGCCAGCACTCCTGTACCATTCACCAGCTGACCCAGTCCAGGTCTCAAGATAGGGACCCCTAGCCTGGACCCCACACATCCCAAAGCCTCCCCCCCCAGAACCCCCAAGGCTCCCACAGACAAAGCCCCCTATAGCATGGGGATCCCATGCCCCCCACTGTCCAAACCCACAGCTCCAACCCTGACTTGGGCACCCAGGCCTTGGCCGGCCATCCCGTGGGGTCTCATGAGCAGGTCCCCGTAGTCCCCTGCTCAAGGTCCCCCTGCCTTGGGAGTGGGCATGGCATGGCCTCCCTGCTTTGCACCCCAGCACCAGAGCCATGCCTGGGCTCCCCAAAACTTCTGCCATCCACACAGGGCCACAGTGCTGGGGCCAAGGCGCTCCGCTGTGCTCTTGAACACACAGGGTTGGGTGCCCCAGCCCTACCAGCCCTAACGGGAGATGGAGAGCAGTACCCAGTGTGCTGCACAGCCCTGCTCCACACTGGAGCTCACACATTGCATCATGCTTGCTGCCTTCCCAGCTCTCTGCTCACAAAGGAGCAGTGAGGATGCAGGCCAGACCTTTAGCCAGAGCTCCCAGGGATGAGTCCCACCACTGAGGCACACACACGGGAGAGTGACACATTTGTGAGGCCTGTTCGGACCCTGAGAGTTACAGAGGCTGCCAGCAGGTTCAGCTGGCAGGTTCAGACACCTCACCAGGCACACTGTGCGTGCTGTGGATGGCACATGCTTTAAGCCACCACAAGGAGCATCTGCAGGGAAAGTCGAAGGGGGGAATCCCCGATGTGCACATCACGGCTGTGGGTGCCTCTGGAGAACACTCCTCATGTACAGAGCCCTGGAGCCATGTGAGAGCCACTCAAATGGGCTGTCCCCAGGGCTGGGCAAATGGCCTCATCCCAGCCACCCTCATAGTGCACGTGGATGGCAACACAAGCCCAGTGCACCACGCACAGCCTGCAGCTCCAGGACACAGCCTGCAGGCTGGAGCATACATCTGTGCTGGGGAAGCACAGGAAGGTGCTGGTGGAGCTTCCCACGGCACTTCAGTCCCAGAGGCAAGGGAGCCAAGGGAGCCACTCCACCAGCAGAAGCTCACTAACAAAAAAGACTAATGCAGGGCTAACAGAAACATGCAGTGTCACAGGGACTTCCAGATGTAAGCACCACTCCACAGAGGAAATAGAGTTGCTATAAATTACTAGGAAGGGAGCAGAGAACTGAACAACATCTCCTGAGGTGTTCTTTGTCACAGCTCATTGTCTCATATCATGAGAACGCAGAGAAGCACGAGAATGGTGAAACACAGGGAAGGAAAGAGGAAGAATTGAATAGTCTCCACAGTCTGGAAGAGATGACCAAGTTGGACAGCATAGTGGAGGGCGTAGGGGAGATGATTGTGTGTCTACCATCTTTTTCAACACAAGGACTAGGGCATATTGCAGAATCCAGCACAAAGACAGTTCAGGTCAAACATATATTTTTCTACACACTGGGCAGCTGAGCTTGAGGGACTCCCTGCTGCAGGATGTCCTGGATGATAAAAGTTTATATTGATTCAAAGAAAAATCAGAGTAAGCCATGGAGGAAAATCCATCAAGGGCTACTTAACAGCAAGCCAGATCTATGTCTCAGGAACTACCAGAGCCACAAACCCCTGGGGCACAAAAGGATGTACCAAAGAAGTGGCTGGTGTACGCTTGCCTTGCTCTTATGCTGCTGCTTCCTACATACCTGCTGTTGGCCAGTGCCAGGTTATGGAGTTGGAATGGTCCTCAGAGACCCTCTCTGTATTTCTGCTTCTGGCAGGGAGTTGGCACCAGTCTGTGCTACAGGCCCTGGTGTGGACCAAGCGGCCAGTTTGGTGCAGGCAAGCAGAGGACTGTGGGCAGGAGGACTTCTGAAAGGAGTCAGTGCCAGCTTCAGCCTGCCTGGGGAGCCAAGGCTGGGAGGGCTCCAGATGGCTTCCTGGGGCTCAGATTGCACTCCCACAGGAAGTGCTGAATTTCCAAAAAAGAAGCTGAAAGAAAACAGGACATTGTGTAAGGGAAAAGCTGCATACATTTGCATAGTTATAAGCTAGTTGCATAACTGAATGCATCTGAATAGTATCTGAATACTCTTTGGAAGCATGGGGGCAATAGGGGAAAAGAAAGGGTCAGGCAGACTGTGTCTCCTGCCCAGTCCCTGTGGGAACATCGCACCACAGTGGATGCACTGGGTAACTTCTCTGTTTTGTGGAAGAAGGTGGGGGTTTAGTGTAAAAGCCCCCAGACATGCTCTGTTGGGATAGGAACAGGAAACTAGCAAGCCCATCAGTGTGCCCTCAAGCCAGGCCAAGCCACAGTCACAAGTGAGGAAGCAGGTAGAGTGCCCACAGCACAGACAGCTTTCCTTGTTGAGAGATGGTGTGCTCCCACCTGTGGGAGCCCCCATGACGATGCCCCCAGGTCTGGGACATAGCCAGGCTCATTGTCCCAGCTGGAGCACACCAAGCCACACAAACGAAGCCAATGTGGTCGGGAAGGTGCGCCTGGGTCAGCACGCCTGCTCCCTGTCATGCAGCAGTTTACCAAAGAAAACCTTTTGCAAAATCAGGAGGCATTCTATACCTCTGCTCTGGGAATTTGAACCAGTCTTTCACCCCCAGCAGCTTGAAGCCTCCTAGTTTTCAGCCAGTTTGGACTGATTTCTTCTTTATGCAAAACCCATCCATCAGTTTAAGCAGGTCTCCTCCTGCTCCAGTGTTTTTCACTGATAAAGCACCCTGAGCAATCTTATCAACCCTCAACATCTGTTTTGACAAGCTATCTAACTGAGCTGCTCCCAACTCCTCTCTGCATTCCCTCGGTCATCTCAGCTGCTCTTCTCTGCACCTTTTCTATAATGAATGAGTATTTTACAGCATGGCTGGTCAGCACTGGCTCATGGTCTGTAAATCTGGTTCTGTCCAACAGCATTGACACTGCCTTTTCTGGACATAGATCCCAGCAGAGTTAATGCACCAAGTCTTCGTGGCTGCATACATGGCAGTCTACATTCACCCCCATACTGCTGAATGCATGTTGGCCTTTTCTTCCTTAATCACTTCCAAAAACAGGATCCTAATTTATAGCACAAATGTTTGTCCAGTAAGTCCAGGGCATGACTTTGTGTTTTGTACCATTCCATTTCCTCTCATGACTATTAGTCCAGCCTTCAATGTCATCCATTGCTCCTGAAAGCTATTCCAGCCCTCTGCTCCACATTTCCACTATCTCACCTGTTAGCTAAACTCACTGACACGCACCTGATATTCTGTAATGAAGTCTTTGGTGAAAGTATTACATTTTTTGGCTCCTAGAGCCCATATTCCCCTTTCAGCACAATCCAATCTCCTGGTGGCAGATAGAACGCTGGCTGCGTCTATACCTATGCAGCAGCAAGGCTGCTGTGGGAGACAGAAGTTACTTTTTTGTTTTTGCTACTCTTCCGATCTGCTGATTTGTGCAATTATCTTGACTTTGTCTTAACAACACAAAGGGGGGTGAGGGGAAGCAACAAAGTTCCAGGGTGTCTCCACTTTTTTCTCCTACCCCAAAGATGACTGCCACATCATCTTCAAGCTCAGCTGAAAGGCTGTTATTTTCTCCGAACCAAAGTTTTAAAGTCAGAGAAAAAAAAGGAACAAAAGATAGCATTATGATGAAAGCCTAGCTTAATTTTCCACTTAACTGGTTCTGCTTCTTTTTCTTATAAAAGGTCAAAAAAGTGTTTAAAAGCTGTTGGAACAGGAAACCCACCAGTTATAATATGATAGCCCAAGCTGCACTTAACTCCTTAGTGCTGTAAGAGCAAGGACAGGGTCACTTCCTCAAGTCCCCTGGGCTGGAGCCATCCCAGGTGCAGCAGGCACCGTCCTCCTCTCCCCACACAGGCTGTGCATGGGCAGGGTGGGGGGTTCGGACCGGCTGCAGGACCCCAGCACTGCATTGCACCGACCCCCCATGCATTGCTGAGCACCCATGGGCTCTGCCTGTCCATGCTCCCCTGCACCCACCGGCGTCCCCCAGGGCCACCACCTCCGCGCAGGTGCAGGGGCAGAGCCCAGTGCCTGCCACACCTCAGGACAGGAGTTTCTGGGGGCGGGGGGGCTGCAAGTCCTGGGGAGCGGTGGGGCTGCAGGGGGAGCCAAGCCATGAGGGACCGAAAGGAATCGGCTGAGATTTACAAAAGGAAACCACAGGCTGAGGGGCAGGAAATTCCCTGGCAGCCAAACACAGGAGGCCAGGACGTGGAAACACTCGTGTCTGGGTCCAGCCCAGCCCTGCACAGCACAGTGTGTGCTGCTGCCCTGACCACACTGTGCTCCCCTGAGCACCACTACCTGCAGCCAGGCCTCCCTCTTTGCAAAACAGGCCAGGAGTCAGGAAACTGTGATCGAGCCTCCTGCCAGGGCTCCCGAGCAACCCTGAGCCCTTCCAGATACCGCAGGAGCCTGCCAAGAAAGGGGGAGCAGGGAACAAGGTCTGACATAATCCAGGCGCCCTTTGTGTGCCGCCAGCTACAAGCAAAGAACAAAAGAAAGCCAGCCTTCTCTGGTCCAAGCAGCACCCTCGCTGGCTCTGACAGCTGGCCATCCCTGATAATGCTCCTCCAGTGCCCCCAGGGCTCTGTCCCCACCTCTGCCTCCTGTCCCTGCCCAACTCTGCTCCTTTTCGCCCCTTGCTGCCCCTCTGTGCCGCTCCTTCCCACCACCCCCAGTCAGACAGGGACGCCCCCTCCCCTCAGTGCCCCCTCAGTGCCCCTCGGGGCCCAGTTCCCCCATGGCCCCCATCCTGTCCTGAGCCCCGGGCAGTGCTCTCACATCTACAGGTGAGCGCATTGCCGCAGCCCCCCCACTGCAAGCAGCCCGTCCCTCTGCTTTCCCGGGCGCTGGCCCGGCTGCCATCACCTGCGTGCCCCACTCCCTCACAGACTCCCACAGAGACTCAAACCGTGCCGTTTTTAGCACTGGGCTAGCTGAGACCAGTTTCAGCAAGCGCCCTCATCCCACAGCACGCCCACACCGCGCCTGATCCTGCGGCCAGCTTCGCCCCTGTTTGTGCGGAGCGCTGCTGCGCACGCCGGCGCGCTTTCCGCTCGTGGAACCACATGTGGCCAAGCTGGGGACGTGTTCCCTGCACTGTGTGGGAGCTGCCAACGGGAACACAGGCACAGCTTGAAGGAACATAGCTTAGACACTAGGGAAGTCTGCAGCCCCTCCCCGAGCTCTCTGGCCTGAACTTTGCCCTGAGATGTTTGCAGAAGGATGCACCATCCCCAGGGTGACCACGGAGATGCTTTCAGCAGTAATAGCTGTAAGAAGTACAGGAAACTGCGCTGCCGTGCTCTCCGGAGGGGTCTGGTCCTGCAGCATTAAATGAATGCCAGCCTGCCCTCCTGTGAATTCACACATCTGAACTGCCTGCTGACAGCAGCAGGTCACACTCACATGTAGGCTGTGCGTCTGTGAAGGACAAGAGTGAGGAGCTGCAGAACAGGGGAGGTTACAGCCTTATGTATTAACTCAGTAAACACAAACACATTCCAGAGGAGCTCTTTGCTGGCCACATGTTTGCCCTGCAGAAACCACTAACAAATGTGCTGAAAGAAGGCAACGCAGCAGGGAAGATGTTTGTCAGCTTCCCAGAGTCAGTCTGGCACCTAGACTGAACCTTAAACCGTAACAAAGTGCAAGTTGCGCAAAAACACGTGACGTCATTACATCCCAGCCCAATCCATCAAATGTGGATAAAAATAGACACCAAGCCAAGAGGGGCCTCCTAGCAGGCAGGGAGGAAGGGAGACGTGGAGCTTCAGCCCAAACCTCAGCACCGCAGACACCAGCACACTGCAGGAGCCGGTGCTGCCCAGCCAAAGTGGGGAGGGATAGTCACAGCCGCACTGCGTCCCCTGGGCTCCCCTGCACATCTCAGATCCTTCAGAGAGCTCTGGAGAGGGAAGCATGCACACTAACCCCAAAGGGGTTCTAAAATCCCATCAGACTCCAGCAATTTAAAGTCAGAGCACACCCAAAATGATACACAAACACAGAATGGCTGAGGTTTGAAGGGGCCTCTGGAGGTCATCTGGTCCAACCTCCCTGATCAAGGGGGACGCGCACATTAAATAAAGCAAGGAGCCCCTGCCAAGCTGCACATCACTGCATGATAAACCCCTCAGGACTACCATGCTGTAAAGCAGCTTTCAGATCCTATGCACTCTTCCAGCCACACCACGGTTAAAAGCACAGCAGTGCAGTTCAAACCAGAGTCCTTGAGGCAGCAGCGTCCAGGACACCCGATTAAACTGAACAAGATCAGAAAGGAGGCCCAGTTCCACACTTCTGAGAACCCCCTTTCCAGTGACCAGTAGCTGCTACTGAGCAGAACTAGATAATTCTTTTGAGAGAGTGGAAAAGGAGAAATCACTCCAAGCAGCAAAGCAAAGGCTGCACCTTTACACCAGTTATCTCACTGATATCCCTAACCTCCAGAGCCAAGAGCCCCAGCCCAAACGGTGGCTCGCTGGAAGAGTCCCTGTCCTCACAACAACCAAGGAGGAGTTCATGGTGAGAGCAACCAAGGAGGAGTTCATGGTGAGAGGGGCTGATGGCAGCTGCAGCCTTGTGACTTCAGGGCAGTCCTGCCAGCAGCCCTGCCTCCTGACTTTGTGCTGCAGGACGCAGGCAGACCTGCCCCAGACTGGGTCCAAGACTGCAAACTGGTGGTGGCACGAGGTGAGACAAAGCAGAGGATCAACCAGAACAAGGCTGTGCAGAGGAAAAGGACCTGGAGGTGCTGGTTGATGCTCGCCTGAACACGAGCCTGCAGTGTGCCCAGGTGGCCAAGGAGGCCAACGGCATCCTGGCTTGTATCAGGAACAGTGCAGCCAGCAGGGCCAGGGAGGTGATCGGTCCCCTGTGCTCAGCTCTGGTGAGGCCACACCTCGAGTGCTGCGTTCAGCTTTGGGCCCCTCAGTACCAGAAGGACATCGAGGCCCTGGAACGTGTCCAGAGAAGGGCTATGAAGCTGGTGAGGGGCCTGGAACACAAGTCCTGTGAGGAGCAGCTGAGGGCACTGGGGTTGTTTACCCTGGAGAAGAGGAGGCTCAGGGGAGACCTTATTGTTCTCTACAGCTGCCTGAAAGGAAGGTGTGGGGAGCTGGGGGTCGGCCTCTTCTTGCAGATAACCAGCGATAGGCCTAGAGGGAATGGCCTCAAGTTGTGCCAGGGGAGGTTCAGGTGGGAAATGAGGAGACATTTCTTCTCAGAAAGAGCAGTCAGACATTGGAACGAGTTGCCCAGGGAGGTGGTGGAGTCACCGTCCCTGGGCGTGTTCAAGGAAAAGTTGGACGTGGTGCTTGGGGACATGGTTTAGTGGGTGACATTGGTGGTAGGGGGGTGGTTGGACCAGATGATCCTGGTGGTCTTTTCCAACCTTATTGATTGTGTGATTCTAAGGCCCAGCAGATGGACAAGGCAGCATGCCATGCACCATGGCATCCCTGACAGAAGGTAGCAGCAGCCAGCTCCCGGAGCTGTGCTGCAGAGCACCAGACCCCTGGCACGCAGAGACCTGCTCTCCAAGCACATGCACAGAGCAGAGCCCACCGGTCTCATGGAGGTGAGGGCCTCTATCACACTTCAGCAGCACCCAGTGGGAGTGTTTGGCAGCAGAAACACGGGTCTGCTCTCCCCAGCACACCGTCGAGGGAGATGGATGCTTCAGGAGGGCACATTCAGTAGAGAAGTGTGGAGGCCACCAGAATGGACCAGGTTTCTCCTGCTTACTCTTTATGTGACAGGACAAGCAGCGAATGCAAGACTGTATGACTCATGCCTGAAAAGGGACAGGCAAGATAAATATGCTCCATTGTTTGTTATTCAGCAAGCAAAAAGGAAGCCATAGAAAGAAGATACAGAGGTTTACTATCATGTGGATGAGGCACTGAGGATGAGGGACAGGGAAAGAGGCAGTGGGATGTAGGGCTGTTGTCGAGGCGGAGGTGAGAGATCAGTGATGACACAGGGGCACATTACTGCTCTGGGAACATCCACCAATTCACTATCACCTCTGCTCCTGTCTGGACATCACCTCCTTTCCTGTAACATCCCAAGGAAGCCGCAGGTGTCACATGCTGAAAATGCTGCACTCAAAATGACTGAGTTGGAATAGAGACATCCAGGATCCAGGCAATTCATGCTGCTGGAGGTAATTTGTATGCCTCAAAGGATCTTAAAGATTTCTCTATGACCTGCCTGTACACAAAGAGTGTGGCCAGTCCAGGGAGGCAGCCAAACCCAGCTAAGGACGTCTAGCACCTGCAGAAATGAAAACAGCAGAAGTCCTCAAAGAACATGTGAAAAGTGCTTCCTCCTCAGAAAACATGGAGCAGCAGACAGCATGAGAGCAACTCCCCTGGGTAAGACATAAATCCTGCATATCCCTGAATCCTATTTTTGCAAGTTGCTAATAGCTGATCCCAAGAGGAAGAGCACAGGAACCATTGTGGGGACTGAACAATATTTGGCTTTTGCAGAGTAGCAGCTTCTGACAAACTGCAGCTTAGAGCCCTCTTGAGCCAGAGGCTACATCTGCGTCTTTGTGTTTAATAGCCCTCAATCAATTTTTCTCCCACAAATTTGCCTAATGGCTTTTAAAATCCTTTTCTACCTTGGCCACTGTAAACACCCTGTGGCAATGAATTCCACAATGTTTCACCCACTAACATTCCCCCCAGGAAACACTCAGTAAAAAATTACTCCCATTCATTTGTTTTAAAACTCTTGCATAGCCTTTGTACTGGCCATCCCAAACACCAGTTTGTGCAACATGGTGAATAATCATTCCTGTGTGTGCTCTCTGTACCACTCGTGGTGCAGTCCATCTGCATATCCCCAGCTCAGCAGCTGCTTTGCAAACAGTATTTTGCTTCGTATGAAAATGAGTCCATGCTCTTGATACCCCTTCCTGTGTCACAAGAGTCTCTGCAGCAATTCACAGACAGCGTTAGAGCTGACTGTCCCAAACACTTTGGTGTCATTAGCAAACTCTGCCCACTTATTGTTCATCCCTTTTCTGGATTGTATGTGAACGTATTGAACAGCAATGCCTGGTGGTACCAAGTCTGCCTTATGTGCCATTGTAAACACTCTGGCAATTAAACATTTGCATTCCTCCAAACCTCTTAGGCAAATATTTCACCCTGGCACTTTGTTATGATTCCTATTATTGATTAGCTTCATAATCTGATCTTTTGCCACCTCATTTTGAGACAAATCCTCCAATTTTCCTCATGTAAAGAAAGGGTTCATCTGTGACCTCCTCTGCAGTAAATGCTACAATTTGCTGTTTTACTATAGTCCTATCTCTCCAGTGACCCCATTTAGACCCTCATCCTCCCCTGGCTCTACGTATTTTCTGCTCACATTCTTGCCTTCCATGTCTTTGAGCACCACTTTTTATCTTTGGCCAGTTATTTTTCAAAATCTCTTCCAGCCTGCATTTGATCCGTCTTCCTTGTTGTGGCAGAGTTTCTACTGGTAAAGGATATCTGTTGAAACCGGTAGATGAACTCCAGCACAGGTTATCCACCTAGCACTTACACTGAAACTGGTGGACAATTGGCAGATCTGCAACACAAAAACATCATTTACAGAAAGGGGACTCACAGAGACAGACACCAATAGGAAAGGCTCCTGAGGCATGGTGTGTGGTTTTCATCTGGTTCCAGCCCTCTTATTCCCTGCCCTTGTGCTTATTCCCAGCTGAATTTTTCTCTTCCACTTTGGTAAGACCCAGTGACTTATTTACCCACAGGTCTGTTCTGGTAGGCACGGGTGTAACCAGTGTGTGTGCCTGGAGGTAGCCCTGGCCTGGGATGGGCTTCTGCAGTCCAGGAGGTGGTGACACAATCTGCCAGGTTTCACACAGGGCTGACACTGACAGTGGACAGCTTTAGGGCTGGGATTTACCCACGTGGGCTCAGACAAGGGTCTGCCATGGGGAGCAAGCAGCAGCAGGTCAGTCCTTGCTGAGTGCCCATGGCAGCTCCACAGGGCTGGGAATGGTGGCACCAGTTTCCCTGTATGCATTCAGTGGTCAGAGCAGGACCTGGTGCACCCACACACTGAAACACCTCCTCTTCACTTATACTGTGCTGCGGGGACTGGGACTTTGCATGCACTGTCTGAGGCTAACAAAGCTCAGGATACCTGGTGTGCCACCAGTGCCTCCTCATCCAGCAGCTACACTCACCACAGTCCCTCCTGCTTAACCACACCAGCTAAAAAGGGCAACGGTCTGGGGTGAAGGAATGTTTCCCAAAACAGCAAGCAGGCACCAGTGTGGAACAAGCAGGGTGGAACAAATAATGAGCACGCTAAAAGAAACCAGAGACGGCCAGAAATAAAAGAAAAACAGTGAACGAGCCAGAAACTTTCCAGAGGAATGAAAACATCTGGAAGATTTCTTGCTTGGAGAGGCTGAAGTGCTTTCTCGGTGCACAGTGCTATGGGCGCCCAGCTGGGTGCTCCCGCGCGGGGTGCAGCACCCAGCACCCAGCACCGACCAGCGGCTGCCTGGGAACATGGCAAGATGGCAGCGTTCGGCTGCAGGAGAAAATCAAAGGGCTGCGAGGACCACGGGCACTCGGATCACAGAATCACAGAAGGGTTGAGGTGGGAAGGGACCCCCGGGTCCTCCCGGTCCTCCCTCATCACCAGGGCCCCCCGGCCGCTGCCCAGCCCCACGCCCGGGCGGCTTCCAGGAGCCCCCAGGAGGAGCCCCCAGCCCCCGCTCCCGGTGCCAAGGCTCCGGCACAGCACCGCTGCCCGGGGCTCAGGGGGAGCCTCCCGGGGGTCGGGTCCCGGGACACGGAGGGAGCGGTGGCGCTCCGGGGGCTGGCGGCCCCCCGGTGCCGGCGGGGCGGGCCGTGCGCGGCCGCACGTCCGGAGCGGGGCGGGACGAGCCCGGGACGGCCCCCGCTCGGCGGGGCGAGGGGGGTGCTGTCAGCCCGCGGCGGGGCTCCGCTCTGCTCCGCTCCGCTCCGCTCGGTGAGGCTCGGCTCGGCTCGGCGCGGGGATGGCGGTGCCGGAGCCGGACGCGCGGCTGGCGCAGGAGAAGGAGGAGGAGAGCGAGGAGGAGAGCGAGATCCTGGAGGAGAGCCCCTGCGGGCGCTGGCAGAAGCGCCGCGAGCAGGTGGGCGCCGGGCGCGGGGGCCGGGAGCCGCCGCCGGGCCCCGCGGGGCGCCGGGCTGTGCGGGGCGGCAGCGCTGCCCCCGGCCCCGCCGCATCCCGCATCCCGCAACCCGCCCCGGGCGCGGGCGGCGCTGCCGGGACCCGCTGGGCGCCCGCAGGTGCCCGCTGAGGGCGACGGCCGCGGCCGGGGGGCAGGAGCAGCCCCGCGGGGCAGCGAAGGACGGGGGCGGCCGGAGGCGCGGGGAGCGGCGCTGTGCGTGCCCCGGTGCGGGGAGCCCCGGTGCGGGGAGCCCCGGTGCGGGGAGCCCCGGTGCGGGGAGCCCCGGTGCGGGGAGCCCCGGTGCGGGGAGCCCCGGTGCGGGGAGCCGGGCCGTGCCCGGGGCAGCCGGGCGCCGCTGGAGCCGGCGGTGAGCCCCGTCCTGGAGGCTTTCGCTGGCCGTGCTCCTCGAGCCGTGCCCCGTGTCTCTGGTGCCGTGGCACGTCGGTAACCGGGAGTCTGGGGGCCGGGGAACTGCAGGAATGGGAACTTGCACTGTGGGGCATGGCGGGGATGGGGGCTGGCCCCTGCGCTACTGCCCCCAGGGCTGGAGAGTCTGATTCCTGCTCTCCAGAGAAGAGCTTTGGACCGTTGCAGCTCATCTGCCAGCCCAGGGGCCCAGCAGAGCCCTCCTGCAGTGTGTCCTGTGTTGTTCAGAGCTCCCATCATCACCCTTGACCTCTCTCCTCCAGACCTGTCCCCCAGCTCAGCGCAATGCCTCTCCCCCTGAAAGTGGAGCCTGAGTCTCCCTGCCTCTGTCAGGGCACCCAGGAATCAAAGAGATCAAAGTCAGTAGGTAAATCCTCACCCCAGGCAGAGGTGGGACAGCGATCACAGCTTCTAAAGGGCCCATCCCAGGCTAATCCTGTTCTTTATCTTCCCACTGCCTGCTAACAACCTTTCTGTAGTCCATTCAGTGCCCCACTTGGGCTGCAGGCTGTTCATGTTTTAGGCTGTCCCTCATCCCAGCCTGGGCTTTGCTGAAATGTTGATGATCTGCCTTTGTTGGTGCCACCAGCACCTGCCTTTCCTGTGTCGCTCTGTGCTTTCTGGCACTTCCACACCCACACATCACAGTTCGATCTCTCTTCCCCACTACCTCAACACCTCTGCCGTGCATCAGAGCCTCGCAGGGGTACGTTCCACATGGCTAGTGCTGCAGCCTTATGCCCCAGCACGCATGCGGTGGTGTGTGTGCTGCGTGGTGGATGCCAGGGCCTGACTCCACATTCAAAATCCCACGTTTTCTTTCCCACCTCGCCCTTTGCTCTCCTGGGGTATCAGATCCCACCTGTGCACCACATCTGAGCCAGATGCATTTTTGCCTTCTGTCATTTCCCATATCTTCTTTGGGACTGGCTTTGCTGGCACCCATCATCAGCCATCCATCCGACCACTGCACCCTGCACCCGGCAGGCGCTGAGCTCTGGCTGCTGGTGCAGGCGTTGCAGCACGTCCTCGGCCCCAGGCAGCTGCCACGTGCTGCCGGTGAGGCCTGGGGTGGCAATGGAGGAGCAGCCGGCAGACCCTGTGGTCTCTGCCAGGTGGCTCTGCGGGACAGCTGAAGGGCTGAGGAGAGCTGTCAGGAAAACAGATTTTTGGCTGAGAACACCGTGATGCTCCTGCGTTTAGACCTACAGGCACAAAATGACCTCCGCTGTGTGTTGGAAGTGAGCAATAGGGGGGAACCATTTGGGCTACGCTGGATAACTCCTGTAATTTAATGGCATCTGACCTGCAGTCACACTGTGTGTTTTCACAGAGTTCTTGGATGATGTGTGTTAATCTGTGACCCACCAAAACCATCTGAACACCCTACTTGTCCTTGGCATAGACATGGCTTGGAGGTCATTTCTTGGCTGAACAATCCCTGTCTATTTTGACCCAGAGGTGACATTTAATGGTGTATATTTTAGCATATAACTCCACAAGTGAGCTCTGAGCTCTCTGGAGCGGCATTGCAGTGGCTGGAACTGGCCCCTGGAGGTTTGTCCCCTTGTGCAGTGTGTGGGAGAGGTGGAAACAAATGAGGTGCACAGCACCACCAGTGACATTTCCACACAGAAGTTTTGGTAATTGGTCACTGTGCCGTGCCACCCGTCTGTGGTGTTTCTAGATGGAGAGCTGGGAGGGGAGGACTGACCTTTTGTGGGTGTTGCAGGACAGCAGGGGGTGGCAGGAAAGCTCGTGTGTCTTGTGTGTCTCAGTGGTTTGAGAGGTGGCCACACATCAAAGAAATGAATTACAGTGCTGCCATCACCACATCTCCTGACGAGCAAGGGGCTCATCACATCACATCTCCTGACTGTTCACCCATGGCAGAGCTGCATGCCTTGGGGAGGGGTGCGTTCAGGTGAGCAACCCAAGGAGAGCAGTCTGCTTAACAGGGACAGGGGCCATGAGCTGTAAAGCTGCCGCAACAAAAGCATGCATGAATTCAAACAGGGAAGTGGCAGCACTGCCTAACATTGCAAATGAAAGTGAAGGAAGTTTTGTGTAAGAGACTAGTTATTGCATATTCCTAGATGCTTCAGTTATGTACCAGGAAGAAAACAGTTTGCTATTTGTAAGCTGTTAGCTTCTAATGTAGATAAACAGCCATTCTGTTTAACAAACATTCAGATTTCCATAAGCACATCGAGTATTTTTACCAAAAGGGATTTTCCCTCCTTATCCTGATAATTTAGTATAATTATTTTTTTTCCTTAACTTGTTTTTGCCGCAACAGTTGAGTCCTGTGTAGGACCCGTGGTGCTGTGCTTGATCCAAGGTCCTGCTGTTGCAAGAAGGGGTCCAGAGTGGTGGGAGAGCGCAGACGTGCAGTCTGCAGCAGTGTCCAGAGCCTGGAAAGCTGAAGTGAGCAGGGGTGAGCGCCCTGTGCAGGCTTCTAATGCTTAAACCGTGGTGCCCTGTGGTGTAGGCTGAGAAGCTTGTTATGATGAATTCCTAGTGTGTATCTATTAATAACATGTACCCAAGGACTGCACCTTTGTTTTCACATGTAGCAGTTACAGCCATTCTCTGCAGCCCTACAGAGTGTGTTATTACACCCAGTTCAGGTACGGGTGCAACAGCCTGAACGTGCTGTGTGCGGTGCTGGTTCCTACCGCTGTGCTGGGTCTGGCCGTACACGCCAAAGAGGAGAATACTTCCCTGCACAACTTCCGTTGCCTGTTCATGATGCATATACTTATGATGCATATGAAGTCACAGCTTAGGAAATAGAAGCACTTAAAGTATTTTTGCAACTTATCTGGAGAAACAGTCACGTGAATCCTTCAGCGACTTCACATTCAGCATCAGCACAACCCATGTTCTGCCTCCTTCACTTCTCTCCCTGCTATTAGTGTGAAAGTACAGCAAAGGAATGCTGCTGCTGTAGACTTTTCCGTTTAGGAAGATATGTTTTTTTCAGCATTGGTTTGATGACTTCATTTACTTTTTCCACCCGTCCTGTGGAGTAAGAGTAATACGGAAGATGAAACCTGATATACTGCTTTTTAAAAAGTTTTGCAAAACTTTTCCCATGCGGTGGGGTTCCTAGTCTGATTACAGTTTCCTGAGTAAGCTCTAGCACCATGTTGCTAAAAACAAATGTTTATGTATCCATGTCGCTTTGCATTTGCAAAACCTTTATCCCTTTGGAAAGGGGGCTGTTATGCCCAGTAGACATTTACTGACTCTGCTGTTCACGAGCACTGGTACCATGGCATTAATCGGTAATGTACCCCTGGTTCAGGCCGTTTCCAGCACCTTTCTCATCCATCTCTGCAGGTGTCCCAGATGGACAGTTCTGCCTCTGGTGCTCCACACAAGAGTGTCCAGGATCAAGTGTGCCCTGGGTTGCCTTCGGCATTCCTGACCCCTTCTTTTTGCACGTGAGCACATGCTTGCTCTGGCAGGGCTCTGCTGTCGTTCACAGGACCGAATGTTAGGTCCATTCTCTGCGTGTAACCCTGACATCACAAGCCCCGCATTCTGCTCTGCAGAGCTGGCAGCTCCAGTGCAGCTGCTCATTGCTAAAATAGGGCTGGTCGCAGTTTTGCTCTAAATAGCCTATTGCTCCCCTTTTGGGCACCTTGTTTAATAAAAGGGTTAATGACTGCATGTGTAATGATACAGAGCCCTTGAACTATGAGCTTTAACCAACTTCTAAAAGCAGCAGGAGGAAGGGGGGGGAAAAGAGAAACAGGAATAGAAAGAAAGAAAGAAAAGAAATACTTAAGCAGATTTTGAAGAAAATAAAGTGACTTGAGAAAAGCTGCAAGAGGGGGAGATGTTGAAATGTTGTTATAGCTTCCCCCAGACCTAAAACTGAAAACAACATATGGAGAAATAATCTAGGATTTAATACACTGAGGTGGAAGGGGCTTCCCCCTTTTTTGGGCATTCATGATGTTTGCAGTGAGGATAACCAGTTCTGTGATACATTGTTTGGAAAGCACCCAAGTATTTAATATTTGCCACCAGAGTTATTTTTAAAAGCTGCTTTGCTGCCAGCCCTCCCAGGAGACTAGGACTTGAAGTGTGCTTTGTTGTGAAGTGCTTTTCCAGAGCAGAGGGGATCAGCTGAAGGACTTAGCTCTTTCTTTTCATGCCATCTATTTTTTTCTTCCCCTTACTGTTTTTATGTCTTTTTGTTTTTGCTGTTTGTTTAGCTTTCCAGGATGAGTTTACTTGCAAACCTGCTGGCCTCAGCTGATCAGACAGGTTCATATCATCACAAGGCTTTGCTCTGGGCTCCAGGTAGGAAGTGGAGCATCCCAAGTGGTTTTGGCTGAGGATATTAGAGTAATGAGGATATTAGAGCAAGATGAAGTTGTCTGAACTAAGGTGGCGTAAGTCACCAGTAGGTAAACTTAATGGGAAGCAGACAGTGAAGTCCTCTTCCCAGCATGTTTTCTGATAGTTTGGCAACAAACAAAACTTGGCATGCTAGATTTAGTGTCCTCGTCATCGCACTTCCAGTTTGTGTGGGCGATGAACGGGGAGACTGTTTCACCTTTTGCTTTGGGTCTGCTTTCCCTTGCTGCTTTCTCTGTTTCAAGGATCCTTTAATCCTTCATGATCTTCCTGGTCACAACAATCCTCCGCCTTGTTCTCATTGCTGAGGAGGGCGGTGACTTAGCTGGGTGGTAAAGGTTAGTGCAGAAACTTGTCCTTTTTCGTGTGGTAACATGCTTTTTTATTTCTATCCATATACTCCACAAGAATGCCTATCTGTTTACAGCTCTTTGCTCCTGGGCTACTTGATTTGCTCCTTGCTAAGACACTATCTGTCTGCTCCAGCTTCTCACCATGTCACGAATGCATGCAGCTGCTCCTTCTTTGCTCAAACTAGACACCAAAGAGCTGTTAGAATTACCAGGATTCTCCATGTTTTGACCCCTTCCTGTTTTTACCAAGCTTTTTTTTTTTTTTTTCCTTCCATTTGCATGCAGATATTTTCATTTACAGTGGCCAGACATCTCATATGAACCTTGCTAGCTTTTACACCTTAAGTGTCCCTTGTCTACTTCCTTCTTTTTTCTCTGATGTAACCTGAGATCACACATGGTCCCAGAAGCTTTTTTATTTCACTTCTGGGAGGAGGTGTCCCATGGTCATGTTACAAAACGGGTTCAAAGATGGTCAAATGCTCATTGGTTTGCTCTTCCATTTCACAAGTTAGCACAATAAGCACATGAAAGGCAGTGTTTTAGCATTCCCCAAAGTGGTCATATTGGGATCAGAAGTGAGCTCGTTACCTTTCATGGAAATGGAATTATGGCATCCTGCATGTTCAGCCTGGGTTTGCTCTACACCATCACAGCAAGAGAGCAACTACTCTCTCCATGCAGTCTAGGGGGTAAATGACACCAAATTTCTGTTAATTGGGCTAATTTATACTGGTCACTGCTTGTGCCTGTCTTGTGAAGGGTGGCATCTTCAGGATGGGCTTGGATGGCCAGCTGGTGCTCTTTCCATGAGCACTGCAAGCCCACCCCTGGGCGCTTGCCCCAGGTTCAGGTGCGTGGGCGTGGGGGCTGCAGTGGCAGGCAGGGACACCACATCTCCTGTCCTGGGGCACCTCCTCCAGCCACAGGCTCGCACCTCCCCAGGGCTGCACAGCGCCCTGGGGTAAAGCAAACGGCCTCCCCTGTCACCAGCCCAGCGTCCGTGCAGTGCCCGTCGTCTGCCCTGGTAGTAACAACATTTATGCCTGCAGGATCTCGCCTGGCTCTTATCTGGGCAGTGGAAAAATACACTTCTGTGCCACCTTCCCAGCAGTGGAAGGAGAGGTCAGGGATCTCAGGGTTTGTTCCAGCAGCCGCTGGGCGAGAGGGAAGGGCAGGAGTAGGTATGGGAGAAGGGAACCGTGCCCAGCCCTCCCACCTATGGGCAGCAGGGTCAGGCTGAGGAGATGCTGTGAATTCTGCTGGGGGAGGTTGCAGTTCTCAAGCTGGAGCCATCCTGCCACTGCTGACAGGAAGGGGACCTCATGGGGATGGGGAGGGAGAGTTCATGGAAAGAGCTGGATGAAGTGGGTGCTCCTTCTGCCCTCGGACAGCAGGTCTCTGCTGCTGTCTGTTCTGCTGTGTTGGCCACATGCCTGTTCTCCTCCCTCCATCTCTCCTGCCTGCAGTGGCGCTGGACACCTTTTTTTTTTTTTTTTTTTTTTTTTCCCCGATTGATTGGTTGCATGCCACTTCTTGCCTTCTGCCCATAACTCTGCTGCTTCTCTCCTCTTTGAGATCCACCACTCCCCCAACACTGTCCAGAACAGGGACCCCAGCACCTGCACCACTTCACTTCATCATTACACAGAAGATACAAAACTGCAGCAGAGTTTGCCTTGACCTGTGCAAGCACCCCCGGCCCCATGCGTGGCACTCCACCATCCCTGCTCAGCTGAGTCTCTGCGGTGGATAGTGCATTAGCTGTCTATCCACACTGGTCTGAACTAGTGCGAAGAATATGTTTTTGTAAGAGGTAGGATCAAATGCTTCACTGGAATCAAAATATTTTCCATCTCATGTGTTCCCTTCACCTGCTAATTGTGTAACATGATCACACAGAGAAAACAGGTTTATCTGGCAGCACAGATCCCTCATCCTGCTCCTGCTCTGTCACAGGACACTAGGCTTGGTCTGTTGTTTTGCTGTGGACTGCAGATAGCAGGAGGGGTGGATGTCACCCAGCTGCCTCTTTTGTCACAGCCTTTGGTGTACCTGCTGCCAGGTGAAATCGTGCAGCAGCACAGGCAGGCCTGGGAGATTGCTCCCTAATTGCTCAGGGCTGCTGCTCCTCCCTGCTCCCACACCAGGGACCAAAGGGCTGTTAGTGCTTGAAACAGGGCCCTAGAAGCAGAGCTCAGATCCACGCCACAGAGTCTCAGACCCCAGGCAGAGTGTTCCGAGCTCAGGATGATGGGGTTGTCAGCTGTTCACCCTAAGAATCACCAACACGTACAGCAGGGCCATGGATGAGCCTCCCTCATCTGCTGGGTGCAAGCTGCATGTGCACTGCTGCTCCCGCTGGACCTGCACCAGCTTATGCTCCTCGTGCAGTCTGCCACTGCCAATTCTTCTTGTCCTTGCCCCTTGGTAAGCTAAGGGGAGCAGCACAGGTGTTAGTGTGGCTTCAGCTATCTAAGCTCTTTTTTTCCCTTTTTACATATTTTAAAAACATTATTTCTGTATTGCAACAGTCACCCCTACCCTGTGTGTTACAGAGCGTGGGGTGCTGGAGAGAGGATTACATCCTCTGTCAGGGCCAGGGAACACAGGAGAACATCCCTGTGGTTTGGAAAGGCAAAGGGAGTCAGTCCAGCTTCAGGCTGGGAAGGGAGGCCCTGTAGAGACACAGTCCTCTGTCTCTGCTGCTTGCATGTGCTGCTCTGGGAGGACAGGCTCTGCCATCTGAGGTGTGTTCCTGGGCCTTAGCAGCACCTGTGTGCTAACTGCAACCTGAACAGAAGTCCCTTGAGAGCCCAGACCCAGCCTTTGCTGTCACCCAGGCTAATGAGATCCTGGAGCAGAGGGGCAGGTTGGGGATTTACTCTGCAAAGCATTCTCCTGCGCACATTGTGTTCCCTGCTCAGCCTTGTGACCCCAGAAAATCCTGCAGGTTCCCAGTGCCAAAAGGGATAAAATGCTGTAGTGTCATGAGGAGTCAGGTAACCTGTGCCAGCTGTGAGCATCACCATCTTCATGCGCTGCTAGTCCTTCTAGTACTGCAGTCAGGGGGTTCTGCTCCATGGCAGAGCAGTGCTGACACTGCTCCCCGGGCCATGAAGCACAGAGGCTGTGACCTGTGGCTCCAACAAATACCTGCAGTCATTGTGTCACCAGGGGGACACATGCTATCCTCCATGCTATCCTCCGCCTCCCACAGTAGTCAGGGAGCGCTGATCTAGATGGCGTGAAGGGTGGATGGAGGACAGGGTTATGTTTCTGCTGAGGGATAGGGCCAGCATGTGCGGGTGTCTGGAAGGACACAGGAGACGAGCAGTCCCCTCTCTTCCAGGTGCTGTGTCCATGTCTTCTCCCTCTGCCAGAGCCACCCCAGAAGAGTAACAACCCATCATGTCCTTCTGTTCTCCAAAACAGGCCTCTCCCAGTGGTAGCAGAAATGCCTGCCCATTGCTTTTCTGGCCTTCCTTGTTTAACCAGTGCTCTCCCGAGGCCCCAACACTATATCACTAAGCCTTCTGTTGACAGTTTCAGTCTCCATAATATGAAAAGCACAAAAGGGAGTGATATATTGTAAGATGCAATCTGATCTTTTGTAAACCTTCACTTACTTGTCCCCAGTGATCTCTCCAGGCAGGCCTCAGCTCCTGCCAAGGGCTTTCTGGAAGCAGCCTGAACAGGGAATTTTCCCAGTCTGGCTTTAGAGTTAGTCCAAATCCACGTGGTGTCCACAGAGCCCCTGAAAGGCTTGGTATCAGATAATGACAGTAACCTTCAGCCAGCTCCTTTTGCCCTCAGTCACCTGTATGTTTACATGCAGCATTTATTTATTTATGCAGTCTGAGAGCTCAGCGTACAAGACAGCTGTTCAGTGTGTTTTTTTTTGTTGCCATTCAGCACAAGACTGAGTGTGTTCACATCCCTGTGCTGAGAGCTCACGTCAAGTTCTCGGTGTGGCCCAGGGGCGGGAGGCACCCATCAGCACCCACTTCATCAAGGGTGGGAACAGTGGGTATGCGGGTCTGGGGTCCTGCAGGCTGGGTCCCTCATTGCAACACAGAGAGGTGGGTAGAGGTGACACCAGAGCTTTTCATCCCTAGCCGTGCCTTCGAGCCAGGCATCAGTAACCTCAACACAGTGCTGTGCAGCTCCTGCATGTCCTCATGGTGATGGAGAGGCTGTCAGGGCCATGCTCCCCAGCTGACATTTTGCTTGAGGCCTCATGGCCACTAGCTGGGTTCAGGACAGGATTTCTGTCAAGACCATGAGAGGATTTTTGAGCGGCATTGTTTGAGAGAGGCAGAAGAGCAGCTTCATGGAGTACTCAGACCAGTGGCCCCCTCATGGTTCATGGGTGCTTGCCCCCAGCCGCCCTCCCTCCCGGCAGAGCCTCCATTGAGACCTGCCTTGGCTCGGTGCTGGCTGGTCGTACTGGAGCCCAGGCAGGCTGTGGGGGCTTGCGGGAACGGCTGAAGCCGGCAAGGCCAGCTGGCCCCATCACTGGCTGTGCTGGGCTTTGTGCGAAGCACGTGGAGCCTGTGAGAAGAGAGAACAAATAATAGAGGTGCTTTGTGCCTCCGCAGCAGGAACTGGGCCACAAGCTGGCCGTCTGTTCCCTGCTAATGAGCTGGGGGTGCTGTGTGACCCTTCCGTGCCTGCACCCACAGCTGCCCCGTGCTGTAGCAGTCCAAGCCCCGGTGGTGGGACGCTGCGTGCTGGCCCCTGGCAGCAGCAGAACAATCCTGCTTTTCATCTGGCTGTGGCAGCTCTGCGCCGCCCCTGCCACATGTCAATGGGAGCGGGCAGCACTGCCTCTGCCCAAGCTGCAGCAGCTGGCAGGGTGACCCCAACCCGCTGGAGAAGGGAAGGAAGATCAGGGGCTGGCAGGGTGACTCCAACCCGCTGGAGAAGGGAAGGAAGATCAGGGGCTGCAGGTGAGCTCCTGTGCAGCGGTGCTCATGGGGGAAGAGCAAGAGCAGTGACTGCGTGCAGCCAGCGCAGCCAGCAGTTCAGGATACAGCAGGCACCTTTCTGGGCAGGTGGGACCCTGGTCCTTGGTGAGGGTGTCTCCATGCTAATGAACCCTTACCAGAACTGGGTGCCTTTTGAACAGGTTTTCTGTGGGCTGGAGCTGGGCTCCCACTGTCCTGGGGATGGGCAATCTGGTGCTGGCCTCGAGGCAAGTTCAGCAGTGACCTGGCACAGGGGCAGGGCTGCTGTAGCTGTGTCTATGCTGGATGTGGCTCACAAAGGTGATGATGACAGAGCTGCTCTCCGCAGGGCTCAGGGATGCAGCTCTGTGACCTTTGGGGATGGAAACTCATCAGACAGACCCCGGGGCATGAGGAAGTGACCCCGCTCACCTCAAGACATTAAAAGATGTCACAGCTTTGGTTTGTCTGCACCTTCCAGTTTGCCCCATCCATTGTGAGTGTCTGTGGTCATCAGCTGCAAGTGTGGGTTGCTCCCCAACATCTACTGGGATGTGGAGTCCCTGTGGGGTCTGTGTGCAAGAGTGGTGCTGGCAGGTGGTTGCTGTGGCCAGCTTCTCTCTGGGCTGGAAGAGAGGAGAGGGGCTGTCCTGGCAGCTGCTCTGAATCACTGGCTCTGTCTTGCACGCTCGTGTCCTAGAGGAGCGGTACTGGCTGCTGCGGGACCCGAGCTCCCAGGCAGGCAGGTCCTGAGGGCCAGGCAGGGCAGGCAGCAGGCTGGGGGTTTGCTCTGCTCCCTGTGTCCTGGGGAGAGCCTCCTATGGGCAAGGATCCTGCTCAGGAGCAGGATGCTGAAGTCCACCAACATCGAAGCAGCATGTTTCTCTGCACAGGGCTCCCAGTGGGGCTGGGAGCTGGGGGCAGGGCATGCTCCTCGGCAGTCTCACACTTTCCTGTGCCTTGCAGGTGAATCAGGGAAACATGCCAGGCATCCAGAGCACCTTCCTTGCCATGGACACAGAGGAGGGTGTGGAAGTGGTGTGGAATGAGCTGCTTTTCACTGACAAGAAGGCCTTTAAAGCGCACGAGGTGAGCCATCCCCTCCCGCTGGAGAGTGTGCCCCCAGCCCCGTGTTTCCTCTGTACCCCAAACCCAGCTTTCCCTGTGACCTGGACCCAGCCTGCTTCTCAGTCCCAGCTGCCCTCGCTCTCTGAGGTGTTCTGACGAGTCCCAGGAGCTGCCACCTCACCTGTCCCCTCTTTGCCCATAGGAGAAAATCAAGACCATGTTTGAGCAGCTGGTGCTTGTGGATCACCCCAACATTGTGAAGCTTCACAAATACTGGCTGGATGTGAAGGACTCGAAGGCGCGGGTAAGGAGGACTTGGAGAGGGGGTGTCTGGGGGTGCCAGGCTAGATGGATGCCGGTGGGATCCGACCCCCCTTCCTTCTCTGGGACACCGTGGCCAGAAGCCTGCTCTCAGCCTTATGCAGAGCCCCACTCAGGCTGTGTGCTGGTGCTGCCCATGGGCTGCACTCAGTGCTGGCTGTGCAGGGAGGCTGGAAAGCTGACACCTCTGTCCTCTCTCAGGTCATCTTCATCACAGAATATGTGTCCTCAGGGAGCCTGAAACAGTTCCTGAAGAAAACCAAGAAAAACCACAAGGCCATGAATGCCAGGGTAGGTTTCCTGAGAGCACATAGGAAGCGTCCCAGGTGAATTGGGTGGCTCTGTGCCTGCTGGGTGAAGATCTCTTACAATGCAGAGCGAGTGCATGTGGTCACTCCCTGAGTCACCCAGATGAGAGTTCTGGGGGCCCCATGCTGGACCTCAAAGCTCTCGCCTGCAATTTGAGCTCACTACCACACCAGTGCAGTTATGTACTCACAGAACTGGAACTTACTGTTGGTGCAAACTACGTGCACGTTCCCCATAACCACAGCTAGCTTTTGCCCCCTCTTGTGATGTGCCCTTCCATGCTCCCACCAGGGTTTTGGTGCCCTGGAGAGCTCTGTCTGATAAGGATTGCGGCACCCATGTTCTCAGCTCTGATGGTGTTCTTTGAACAGGGATTTGAGAGGAGACTGTTGGGGCTGGGACACTGCATGGGTCATCTTTGAGTAACAGTCCCTACAGGGCTAGTGGAGGGCTGATTTCCCCAGTTTCTGGTGATAGGTAGGACTGACCTTATCTGCTGCTGGGCTCTGATGTGTGCCCTGTCTGATGGAGAGCTCTGGTCTCTGCTCTAGGCCTGGAAGCGCTGGTGCACCCAGATCCTGTCTGCTCTCAGGTAAGCTCGCTGCCACCGGCCATCCTCCTTCTGGCTGGGCACCGGCAGCACACTCAGGACTGTGTACGTCCCCAGCTTCCTGCACTCCTGTGAGCCTCCCATCATCCACGGCAATCTCACCAGTGACACCATCTTCATCCAGCACAACGGGCTCATAAAGATTGGTTCAGGTAGGATGCTGCTGCTTGTGCAGCCCTGTGGCTCTGAGTGCTTATGGGGAGGATCAGCGGGAGGGAGGTGCCAGCTGAGGGAGACTCAGAGCCAGGGAGGCAGAGGGGCTGAGCAGGGTGTGATGAGGGGGTGCTGGCTGGGGAAGAGGTGAGAGCTGCAGGGTCCCTTGGGGGATCACCTGAGCGTCACCCACATGTGCATCATCTGTGCAAAGTGTAGCATTACCTTCTCTTCTGTTTGTGTCCTCTGCTCCACGCCTTCTTACTTACCTTCTTTGGGATCGACACTGACCGGCAGTTTGGCACAGGGTGTTTGCAAATGGTGAGTGTCCCTCTGCCACCTCTCCAGCCCATCTGTCCCATCACCCATCACTGGGTGGACTTCATCACTGCGTGGGCTCCCCAGTGGGCTCTGGGCACCTCTTGGCAGTGAGGACCTACAGCACCAAGGGGTGGTCCTGGGCTCTACAGGCAGGAGGGGAATTTCTGCTCCCACTGCAGGAGCAGGGGTCTCCTGGGAGACTGAGCACCCCCCAGGTGGTCTGCTTGGTCTCTTTGTGGGCAGGGGCACACCCTGAAATCCCTTCTACCCTGGAGCCCCCACCTGTGCTCCAGGTGCTCCTGGGGAACCAACTCGGAAGAGCCATGTCTCAGAGCATTTATTGTTCCCCTTGCAGCCCTTCCAGACGACCTGCGAAGCCCCATCAGGATTGAGAGGGAAGAGCTGCGCAATTTGCATTTCTTTCCCCCGGAGTATGGCCGTGAGTCCCACTCTGTCTGCCAGGGGGTGCAGGCAGAGCGAGGCCCCGGGGGTTGGAGGGGTCTGTGCACAGCGTGGGCGCAGCGGGTTTGCTACAATACGGAGCTATTCAGTGCATTCATAACTAAAGCTCTCAGCCATGAGTCACAGAAGATCTTGTGACTGTGATAACATTGTAGGTAGAGTTTAGTGTTGATTAGTGCAGAGCTGTACATGGGGGAAAATCTTGTGCCTATACGGTAATGGACTGTGCATTAGCTATTACTGGTTAGGAACAAGGTTTCAGTATGACCACAGATGGCTCTCTGAAAAGGTTATGGCTCAGCAACACTCAAAAGCATGTAAAATTACAGGGACCAGGGAAAAAGGAAGGAGTAAGGAGTCTTTGTGCCATGTGCAAAATCAGTGTGATCCCCATCATGAACATTCTGGGGCAAATTTGAGGGGAGTAAATGGGAAAGTTTTGTGCAGGGTATCTGGGAGAAAAAGCATGCCAGGGGTAGGAGAAGCAGGCACGAGCAGAGGCGCAGGCAGAGTGAGGCTGGCTGGGCAGGGAGAGAGTGCAGTATGTGGGGAGGTGTCTATAGGGCCAAGGCATTGGGCACATTATTCCCAATGTGAGTGGGTGATGGCTTCTGCCTCTGGCATGATGTGCTTTTGGCTTGGTTTTGCAGAAAAGGCTGATGGGACTGCTGTGGACATCTTCTCCTTTGGGATGTGTGCACTGGAGGTACGGAGTAGGGCTGCTGCAGAGCCTGGGAATCTGCAGGGACTCCTGCTTGAGAGGTTTGCCCTTGTGGACCCTGCTGGCTGGCCTTGGGAGCTCCCCAAGAGGTCTCCCTGCCTTTCTGTGAGCTGGGAATCCCTTGAAGGGATGGAGACATCGCTTATGGGTGCAGCGAAACAGCCACTACTGCCATGGCCCAGCCCTGGGCACAGCAGAGAGCTTCACTTACCCCTCCTGTGCCCAGCTGGAGCACCTCAGCCGCCTCTGACGGTGTCTCTGCAGGCTGTGGCAGCCCCAGGAAGGGTCAGGGTGGAGGGCAGTGACGGGCTGTGCTGCTCCAGGGGGACATGCACTGCCCTGCACAGCTTGTCCAGGCAGACTGTGGGGCTGTTGGTGCTCTCTGTGTTGCCCACCCCTCTGCACCGTGCCCAGAGAGCAGCACCCTGCATCTGCTCCCTGTGTGGGCAGCCTGGAGTGCTGGGGTGCAGAGAAACAGGCCCCAAGGGCAGAGCTGCCAGGGAGCCCTGAGAAATCTGGACCTTGTGGACAGAGGGGTGCCAGGGCCTGAGGCAGACCTGGCTGAGCTGTGCGTCCTGCTGAGGGGCTCCACCGCTGCCACCCTGGCAGGGGGCATCCCTTGGGAAGCCCTGAAGGACGGAGCCAGGGCTCGGCTGCCTGCAGACACAGCTGCGCTCCTCCTTCCCCAGATGGCAGTGTTGGAGATCCAGACCAACGGGGACACACGAGTCTCGGAGGAGGCAATCGTGCGGGCACGACATTCTCTGGACGATCCCAACATGCGGGTGAGTGCAGCCAGTCGGGCCTGGGGCTGCAGCCTGACCCACCAGAGAGGCTCAGGCGTCCCTCCTGGGGGCAACTCCCCCTCCTCGGACACCTCCTCTTGGCGGGCATCTGAAGGACAGAGGCAGCCTGGTGCTCCCGTGCGCTCCAGGTGACAGTGGCACTTGGAAAGGGGCACAGACAGCAACCTCTTGGAAACCAGAGGGCAGCCAGTCTGGTGGGCTGAAGGGCACAGGAATTCTTCCACCTGGGCAGGTCAGGATGGCAGGAAGATCCCCACCCGTTTCCCAGTCCTGCCAAGTAGTGATGCTGTGTAAATTCCCAATAGGTGCCCATGTACATGCATGTGCCCACACACACGCATGCTGTACAGATGTGGCCAACTGAAAACAGGTCAGCAGAGACTGGGGAGCGCCGCATTCATGGCACCCACATAGATACAGACAGTGAATAGCTGCATTCTGCTTCTAAGGACCTACGCTGAGGGCGATCCCTTTTGCAGGTCACTGGGGGGTCAGCCCTGTCCTATGGGTCTCCCTGTTACCAAGTGAGCCCTGAGGTCTCTCTGGTCTCTTGTTCCCCACCCCAAGCATTCATTTTACTTACCAGCTAGCCTGGCTTGATGTTCACTAGAGGATGTCATGCAAACTCATGCCGTGCATACTTATGCCATGCATTAGAGATTAGGAGGAAATTCTTCATTCAGAGGGTGATGAGGCACTGGAACAGGTTGCCCAGAGAGGTTGTGGATGCCCCATCCCTGGAGGTGTTTAAGACCAGGTTAGACGAGGCCCTGAGCAACCTGATGGCATCCCTGCCTATGGCAGGGGGGTTGGATCTAGATGATCTTTGAGGTCAGAACTAGATGATCTTTGAGGTCCCTTCCAACCCAAGCCATTCTATGATTCTGTGGTTCTATGATACTTAGGAACAGAGTTTAATAAGAAAACAAGACAGATTGAAGAGACCAGGTGCAGGGCTCAGCCAGAAAAGCGCACTGACCTGCAGCATGCATCTTTTACCCTCTCCACGTTCCTCCCTGATCCACTCAACCCCTCCCTTCCTCCTCCTTTGGCCCATCCCTGAAACATCCCATAAGTTTGTACATGCCCCACATTATCTCGTTTGATCCCAGAATTCCCCCAGACATCCCAAAATAAATCTTGTCCCCCTTTACACGGCAGTCCCCTTGTTTGCACAGCGTCCCTGAGAGTTTCTTTTGCTGAGCCATTAGCACCAGGGGCAGACAGTGTCACTGCTCACTGCTGGTGGCCGTGGGGGGCTAGGCTGTGTGGGCACCCACACAAACATCTCTCCTCTGGTCCTCTTTTTGTCTTTGTGTCTGTTCTGAGCAGCCCTAGCCAGCTACCTGTACAGAAACAGCAAGGGGCACTTGAAGGGGAAAGGCCCTAGAGTGCAGAAGAAGCATGTGTCATGCAAAGCTGAGGATCTTGCTTTTCTGCCATCAGGGAGCAGAAATGGGCAGACGCCTCCCTCCTCCCCTGCTGCTGTCAGGAATCCCTCCAGCTGGCTCCATCCACCCTTTCTCCAGACGCACCAGCATCTCTTTGGAGGGCTGCTGCTCTCAGAGCTGACCCTGGCTGGCTGCCACGATACACCCTTGCCTTTTCTCCTTACCTCTAGGCTTGCATTGCATACTCCTACCTGGATGACAGCAAGCCAGGAGCAGAGGTCCTGCAGCTGGACTGTTGGTGGATAGCCAGCAGAATGCTGCCCACCTGCAGCACCCTCAGTATTGGTGCTGTGCTGCGGGAAGCAGCTGCTCACATCTGCTTCCCATGAGAGGCAGCCAGGGCTGGCATTGATGCAGATGAAGCAGGACCACATCCTGCTTTGTCTCCAGTTTATGCCTTTTATTTGACCCTCAGGAGTTCATTCTGTCATGCTTGACCCTCAACCCAGACAAGCGACCGACGGCTAACAGCCTGCTCTTCCACCGTGTTCTTTTTGAGGTCCATTCCCTTAAGCTGCTGGCAGCACATTGCTTCATCAACAACCAGTGTGAGTAACTGTGAGAGATCACTCTGCCCCATTCGAGCTTGTATGCCAGCCCCAACAGAGCCTGAAGAAAAAGGCAGTGACCCACAGACCTTCCCTGGGCACTATGCTGCAGGAACCCCATGTGCAGGACCTCCCAGCTGATGCCCTTTTCTGGCTTTGCCCTAGATCTGATGCCAGAGAATGTGGTGGAGGAGAAGATAAAGGAACTGGACCTGAACATGGTGATGGCAGAGATCCGGCGAGAGGGTCGGCCTGGAGCACAGTGGAGGTGAGAATTAGCAGGGTGATTTTGGAGCAGACAAAGGTTTGAGCCCAGGATTTTTATCCAGTGTGATGATCCTGGCATTGTGGTGTAGACTGTGCTGCTCTTCTCTCCTGCTTCCCCCAGTAATCTTCTTGTTCTGCTTCTCTTCCAGGTACTCAGAGGTTTCCTTCCTTGAACTTGACAAATTCTTAGAAGATGTCAGGTAGGTTGTGGGCATGTCCCCAGGATCCCATTATTCACCCCATTCTTTGGGCCTGTGCTCCTGTTGAGAAGTCTTCCTTCTCTCCAGAAGAGCACCTACATCTGAATTGCTTGTCCCCTACTCCCTACTAACTCTGGAGTGCAGTTTGAGAGGGTGGCAGTTGATCTGGGCGAGCCATGCAGGTGACCATGCTAAACCTTTGAAAGCACAGACAAACAAGCTGCAATATCTGGAAGCATTGCTTGGCACTGCGGTGGCTCCAGAAAGACAAATAGCCCTGACTGCAGACATGAAAGTGGTGCTGGTTGACCTGCAATGTGTACACCCAGCTTCCATCCATGGTGTCTCTCTGCCTTCCGCTCCCTGGACAACAGGGAGGCAGGGTCAGGGGCCTGTGCTGCAGCACATGTGGAGCGTCCCGTTTTTAGGACAGTGCTTGGTCATTCCTTGGAGCCCCTCTGTGACTCCCCGTGCGTGGGTGAGCAGAGCTGGGTTGCAGTGCCAGGTGAGGTGAGCTCAGAGGTCTGCCGCCTCCTCACTGTGCTACCTGCCTGTGCTACCTACCAGTGCTGCTGCTCCATGGCTTCAGCCCCCCTGCTTCATGACCCTCCCTGCAGACCTTCTCCAGGGCTGTAAGAGGACAGGGCTCAGTTGTTTGTCCTCTCTCTGTGTCTGCACAGGAATGGGATTTATCCTCTGATGAACTTCGCTGTTTCCAGACCCCATGCCCTCCCACGCGCACTCTCCCAGCCCCAGGAGGACACTCAGAAAGCCAAGACCCCTACCCCAGAGCCCTTTGATGTGGAGACCAGGAAGGTAAGGTCAGATCCAGGTGGTGACAGTTCTCCACTAGGAGTAAGCATAACGTCTCCATTCCTGACACCTTACTGCAGGATCTCTCCTGTTAGCCACGCACTGAACTCTAGCTCGGGTGAGAGCTGTTCTTGGTGCATTGGCTGCCCCAGGGCTGCGACGCTCCTTCTGGCTGGAGCTGGTGATGTCCATTTCACCCGAGACCGTCTGGAGCAGCCCCATTGCTTCTGATTCTTTGGCTCTGCCTTCCTTCCTCACACATCCACAGGCAGCTTGGTGGCACAGCATCTCCTGTTCCCTGTTGCAGGGGTTCAGATTTGAAACCTCCTCCTCGTTTGATCAATTGATCATCGGTATCAAATTTGGTCCTAACAGTATCTGAGAGCAACCGAGATGCCATCTGAGATCAGGGCCTGTTCTGCCTGTCACTGCAGACGAGATTGCTTGACCTGACACTGAAGTCCCAGGCAGCAAGGTTGTTGCAAGCGGGTATATGGATCTCAGATGGGAGTGGAAGGGTGGAGGGCAAGGGAGGCCCAACACTACGCCAGGGTGCTTTATGCAGCAGTGAAGCCTTCCAAACCCACGATGTAATCCCTTGCTGAACAGAGCACGTCAATGCTGCAGCATGGGACCGTGTGCTCTGAGGAAGATGGGGCTGATTGGAGGCATCCAGTAAAGAACAAAGCTGGAAAACTTGCCTTGTTAGAAAAGCCCAAGAACTGGCACTGTTTGGCTTAAGGAAGAGAAGACAGAGTGGAGATGGACTGAAGTATGCAAGTGATTGTCACAGCAAGAGAACAGGCGCTCGTTCATCACCTGGGGGACAGAACAGAGTATCACTGGTATAAACTGCAGGGAGGATGCTAGGAGGAGGTTTCTGATGGTGGTAAGAATGAATGGGCAGCTGGGAAGGGGCAAAGTCCCCGCTTGTGGAAATCTAGCTCAGGTCAGAAATGTTTTGGGAGAGGCCGAGGACAGGTGGGTCTGGTCTGGGGCAGGATTGTATCCTGATATCCCTTTCAGCCCTTATTTTTGGGGATTCTGTGGTGGCAGTGTACTTTTGCAGGCTTCTTTCATGATTTACTCTATTATTAATGTACTAGAGTCAGTTTCAGGTGCCAGGACTAGGATCTGCAAGATAATCTCTGTCTCCCAGGTTCTTGGATTTCACTCAGTGTCTCTGAATCAATGACTCTGTATCTATTTGTCTAATGGTTGTTTGCAGGAAGGGTGGGCAACATGGATTTGACAGCATTTTGAAATGACAGATCCACCACTTCTCTGAGGAGCAGGTTCCTGGGATTAATCACTGCTACCGAGGGAACTGTGTGTGCTTCATTTCCCATTGAGACCAGCCTGGACTTGGTTTCCAGTGCTGAGTCTTGTTCTGTCATGCAGTTATTCAAGTGGGAAGGGACATCAGTAATCTAACTGGGTCCCGAAAACCTCTGAGGATGGAGATTCCATAACCTTCTAACTTCCCCAGCCTCTCCTCCCAGCGTAAGTGCTCCAGCCCAGCCTCATTATGCTGGCACTCCATTGAACTTGCTCCACTTTATCAATGTAATTTGTCTATTGGAGGCTAAATATTGGGTCTACCCCTGGATGTAGACCCCTATGTAGACCCCCTGTGGCAGGGGGGTTGGAACTAGATGATCTTTAAGGTCCCTTCCAACCTGAGTCATTCTGTGTAATTAAACAAATGCTGAGCATAGGGGAATAATTCCTTCCCTCAGTATGCTGGCTGTGCCCATGGGGAGACAAGGTTGTTGGCTGCTGTCGTCAGGGCACGGCTTGAGCATGGCACTTCTTATCATGACTTCAGTCTCCTGAACTGCCAGCCATCTTTGAGATTAGGCAGAGGAACTCACAGGTCCGTATGCACCTCTGTTTTTCAAAATAATAATAATAACAACAACAATAACAAAACATTTTGGACCTGTTATTTCCCTATACAGGGTATTTCCCTGTACTGACACTTTTAGGTCATTCATCATCAATCACCAATGGCACTATCTTTGTGTTGCCATGGATGGAACAAATGGAATTTCATACTTATATTGAATTAATGTTAAAAGTGCTATGGAGGACTGAACCTAGTTCTCATTCCTGCAAGGTTCTGTGAAATGCCTTCCTTCAAAAAGTATATCATCAGCAGTTTCTTCATAACATTCTGAGAATCAGCTTTCAGTGCACTTAAGTTATGCTTTATTCATAGTGTTCAGTGTTTATTTTTAGATTGAGTGCTGTGGTGCTCAGTTGGGTATGTTAGAGAAATGTAAATGTAAACCTAAGCATTTATGTCTTCTCCCCTCTTTGCATTTGTTATATACTTGTAATAGGTTATATGCTTTTTCACCTGGTGCCTCAAGGAAAGTGCTGCAAGTATGTTATCTGTCTGACCAATGTGTTCAACAACTGTTTAAAAAACAAACAAACAAACACACAAACAAAACACGTAGTTTTTCCTCAAATTGACAAAGGAGTAGTGATCTCAAAGGCGCTAAGTTTCTACACATTTCATGAAAACTTGCAGCTGGGCAAACCTGCAAGTCCCAAACAAACGTGGCTGCAGTGCAGACTCTGTTCTGGGAGGCAGCAGCAGGATGCCCAGCAAGCCCCCATGGACAGACCTGTGCCATGCCTGCTGCATCCCTTGTGCAGTTGTCAAGGTAGGGATTGTGCAGGAGGGGCTGCGGCACTGCATGGGAAGAAAAAGAGGGTTTATGACCTTTGGAAAAGAGGGCGGGCCACTCAGGAGGACTATAAGGATGTTGCGAGGCTACGCAGGAACAAAATTAGAAAGGCCAAAGCTCATCTGGAGCTCAATCTGGCTACTGCTGTTAAAAAAAGATAAAGAAATGTTTTTAAAAATAAAAAACACAAAAAGGAGGACTAAGGAGAATCTCCATCCTTTACTGGATATGGGGGGGAAATTTTGTGACAAGAGATGAGGAAAAGTCTGAGGTGCTTAATGCCTTCCTTGCCTCAGTCTTTAGCGGCAAGAGCAGTTGTTCTCTGGGTGCCCAGCGCCCTGAGCTGGTGGAAGGGGATGGGGAGCAGAATGTGGCCCTCATAATCCATGAGGAAATGGTTGGTGACCTTCTACAGCATGTAGATGTATGCAAGTTGATGGGGCCAGATGGGATCCACCCGAGGGTACTGAGAGAACCGTTGGAAGTGCTGACCAAGCTGCTTTCCATCATTTATCAGCAGTCCTGGCTATCAGAGGAGGTCCTGCTTGACTAACCTGATCTCCTTCTGTGACAAAGTGACATGCTTGGTAGATGAGGGAAAGGCTGTGGATGTGGTCTACCTTGACGTCAGTAAGGCTTTTGACAATGTTTCCCATAGCATTCTCCTCAAGAAACTGGCTGCTCATGGCTTGGACTGGTGTACGCTTCATAGGGTTAAAAACTGGCTGGATAGCCGGGCCCAAAGAGTTGTGGTGAATGGAGTCAAGTCCAGTTGGAGGCCGGTCACTAGTGGCGTTCCCTAGGGCTCGGTGCTGGGGCTGGTCCTCTTTAATATCTTTATCGATGATCTGGATGAGGGGATCGAGTGCACCCTCAGTAAATTCACAGATGACACCAAGTTAGGTGCGTGTGTCGATCTGCTTGAGGGTAGGAAGGCTCTGCAGGAGGATCTGGATAGGCTGCACCGATGGGCTGAGGCCAACTGCACGAAGTTCAACAAGGCCAAGTGCCGGGTCCTGCACCTGGGGCGCAATAACCCCAAGCAGAGCTACAGGCTGGGAGAGGAATGGTTGGAGAGCTGCCAGGCAGAGAAGGACCTGGGAGTGATGGTGGATAGTCGGCTGAATATGAGCCAGCAGTGTGCTCAGGTGGCCAAGAAGGCCAACAGCATCCTGGCTTGTATAAGAAGCAGTGTGACCAGCAGGGCGAGGGAAGTGATTGTTCCCCTGTAATTGGCTCTGGTGAGGCCGCACCTCGAGTACTGTGTTCAGTTTTGGGCCCCTTGCTACAAGAAGGACATCGAAGTGCTAGAGTGTGTCCAGAGAAGGGCAACAAAGCTGGTGAGGGGTTTGGAGAGCAATTCCTACGAGGAGCAGCTGAGGGAGCTGGGCTTGTTCAGCCTGGAGAAAAGGAGGCTCAGGGGCGACCTTATTGCTCTCTATAGGTACCTCAAGGGAGGCTGTAGCAAGGTGGAGGTTGGTCTGTTCTCCCACATCCCTGGTGACAGGATGAGGGGGAACAGGTAAAGTTGCACCAGGGGAGGTTTGGGTTGGATATTAGGAAAAACTTCTTTACTGAAAAGGTTGTGAGGCATTGGAATGGGCTGCCCAGGAAAGTGGTGGAGTCACCATCCCTGGAGGTCTTTAAAAGACGCTTAGATGTAGAGCTTAGTGATATGGTTTAGTGGAGGACTTGTTAGTGTTAGGCCAGAGGTTGGACTGGGTGATCTTAGAGTCTCTTCCAAGATCTCTGTGATTTTATGGAGTAAACATCAGAACCTGGAGCTTATGCGTGTGCGTGGAGAAAGCAGGGAAAGGCAACTGGATGGTGCAGAGTGCAGACAACCAGGCTGCCTTTCTTCTTGAGTCTGATTTACCTCCTACTTTGCCAGAGGCCCTGGCAAAGGCCAGCTTTTACCTGTCTTCCATCTTTCTTAGGGATCATACTTTTGGCCCACTGAAAAATTTGCTTTTAAATAGTTTTGCATTTCAGTCACATTTTTGCTCACATTTTTTTCTCCTAGAAAAATTCACTTAGAATCACCCTTAGCTCTCTGACAGTAGCTCTGAAAGTACTAATCCTGAATTTCAGAGCTAGTTTAACTGTGACAACCCTGCCAAAGAATCGGACAGCTCTGTCCTTATCGCATCCCTGGCAACTTCCCCTTATGCACTCCTGCAATAGGTGAGGTCAGCTGGCTGATCTGGCTAGAGATAGCTCTAGCACGAAGAATTCATTTTTAGCAGCGTGGGTGAGCTGGTAACTTACCACCCAAGTACCTACCACCCCAGCTGTGCCAGCCCCAAGGGAGGGAATAAAGAGCTGGCAAGTAGAGCACAGGACTTCTGCTCTGCACCATGACCAGAGCAGCTGAAATTAATGAGTGAACTTGATGCCACATGACGGGTTTGTGCTGCTGGTGCAGGCCCTTGGAGTTGTCTCCATCCAGGAGATGCTGCAGCACATTCAAGATCATGTGCTTTGTTGCCATTCACAACAGTTAATTTAAACTGAAGTGAAAAAGTTTCTAGGCTTCTTATGTGCACTGCAGTGTGATATTTCACCATTCCTTTATGGAAATACTCATTTTAATTAGGTTATACCAGTTGCACTGTGTTTCTTCTCACAGGAGAGTGTACAAACTACTACCTCGTCTGTGTAGTGTGATTTAGCTGAGAAGAGATGTAAGAAGCAGAAGAGGTGAGAAAGAGAAGCAAGAGTGAGAAGAGATAAAAGAGGATGTTGATGACATGTGGATCATGCACACACTCACAGCTCAGCCCTCTCTAACAATAATCAGTGTCTGTGCTCCAAAACCAAATATGAGAGCTGTATTAAAACTGCAAAGACAGGCTAGAGGAGATGGTGATAAATAGAAATGTCCATTTTAGTGTGGTGTACAGCTACTCCTTTTAGTCTATGTGTTTTTTTTTTGTTGTGGTCAGGTGGGTCAGGAGGTCAGGGTGAAATCCCACAGTGCTTCCATAAAGCACTGGTTTCTTTAGCATCCAAAATGGTATCTACTCTTCATTCCCTGTGTCTGTTAAGAACTATCTGAATGTTGCAGATTGTGAATAAAACTATTTAGGATGAGGTGTCTGTGGGATTGTTGGGCAAAGAAACGTGCATGGTGTCATTATTCTGCATCTGGACACTGAAGAAAGGCATTGATAAACTGGAACAAGTCCAATGGAGGGCCAGCAAAACAGTGCTGGGCTGGAGCATTGGTCCTGGGAGAAGAGGCTGGGGGAGCAGGGCTTGCTCTGCATGAAGGGAAGGCTTTGGAGCACCTAATGGCAACCTGCCCGTACCCGTGAGGGGGTTGCTGAGAAGATGGAAGAAGCCATGCTCTGTGTAGGAGCCAAGCTCTCTGCAGAGGTGCACGTTGGGAGAAGAGACAGATTGAAATGGGTACATTCTGGATGGATCCAAGGAACATTTTTTTCACGGTGAGGATGGTTAAACAGTGGATCAGGGCACAAAGAGGTTATGGGATCTCCATCCTTGGAGGTTTTCAAAACTGAGTCAGGCAGGGCTTTTGGCAGCCTGGTCTGAATTCACTGTTAGTCTTGTTTTGTGTAGGGGGTTGGACTAGAGACCTCCTGGTGTCCCTTCCCACCTGGATGATTCTTTGATCATGAGTAAAGAGAGATGGAGAACAGGTGGCAGCAATGCACTCAGACATCATGAGCCTTCTCTTTGATGATATGTGGAAAATGCTGGGCAGCTCAGGGTAATTCAGTGCATAAACAAAGGAGCGCATGGCCAGCGTGCTGGCATAATTCTGTGTAAAGGAAAGGGCACCCACCTTGGGCACGCAGTCATGTTGGCCAGTTCTTGGAAGAGAAAGAGATGGCCTGGAGATGATAAAGGTCAGAGGACAGCAAGTTTTCCAACTGAGAAGAGTGTTAAATGCCTGGAGATATTTGTTGTAGCAAGGAGTTGTAATAGAGGGGTACTGGGCAAGACAAAGGAATAAGCATATAACTCTCCTCTGAGCATAAGCCTGAAATCAAGGAATATATATGAAATCCTGTTAGAATCTGCTTGCAACATGGATGTTGATTCCTCACTAGGTTTCCTGTTTTCGGGGTTGATGAATGGCATGCTGTCCCTCTTTCTTTTACCCAGACAAGATGACTTCTGGTGTGAACCATTTTGTTACTTCATAGGAACTCAAACATATTCATAAAAACCCATATTTATTTAATGCATTTGAATGGTCTGTGATGTGATGCAGTCCTGGTTCCAAAAGAAACCCTGTATTTCACTTTAATAATACTCGGGATTTCAGTTTTGCACTTTTGTCTGATTTAAGAATTGGTCATCCCTCAAGGACATGAGCAAGTACAATGCTAAAATGCAACCAAGAGTTTTGGCAGGATTCTAGGGGGAACCTACATGTATGCCTGAGAAATGAAGCAGAATAATTCATCCTGGCTGTAAAGCTATCCCACAGCTGCACCTTGCACAGGACTCCTCACTTACCCACCTCTCCACCAGCTGATGATGACAGTTTATAACTGGATTTTGGACTAAATTATGCCTCAGCTGCTCCACCTGGACAATTCCTAGAAATGTGGGTGGGGGAAAGATCAGGCTGGCAGTTGTAATTAGAGGTTTCAAATAGGATTTTGAGAGTCATGCTTGGAGAGCAGAAGCAAAGCAGACCTGGGGGAACTGAAGGGGCTGTGTCCAGGCTGATATTTCCTTTGCCCTCTTCTAGGTGGTGCAAATGCAATGTAACATGGAGCTGAATGAAGACAAGACCCAGTGGCATGTAAGTATTCAGCTCCACCAACTCCACACGAGGCACTGGGGCAAGACCTGCTCTCTGTACCCATCTCTGGCATCCAACTGTGACAAAGTTTGTTCTCAGCTAGTTTGCTGTGGTACCTGAAGAATGTATTCTTGTCTTTTTACAACAAAAGAAACCCAAAGAAGAGTGAAGCCACCAGAGCCCCCTGGCTTCAGGATGGTAGTCCTTGATGTCTTTGTCTGGATACTTTTAACTCTACTTCTTTCTAATTTAACAGTTGCAGCTAATCTGTGACTGCTTAGAGAACATTTCTGTAATACACTCAAAGTACCCCTCAAAGACATCCAATATGTTAGCAGTTACCAACACCCTCTCTGCTCACCCCTGCCAACAGCTTCTAGTGCTGATGGAAGAGCCAGCACTGTTGTCTCTTACAGAGAAACTGGTGTTTGTAAAGATCACTCTCTTCTTTCTGCAGCTCACTCTTCTGCTGATCTTGGAGGACAAATTGCATCGACAGTTGAGCTACGACTTGCTGCCCAGTAGGTTTACTTGTTTTTTGTGTATTGAATGCAGATTTATTGCCTGGTAGCCCTGGTGAGGTTTAGGCTCAGAGTATGTTAGTCACACACTGTGCTTAAAGTCAGTTTTTCTTTCCTTCTCATGCTGGGAAAGCAGAACCAACCATAATAACCATGTGCCCCCTGTTCTTATCCACTCTGGCATGTAGTACTAGCTTGCACTCTCAAGTAGTGAACTTTGGCAGTCCAATGAGCAGCCATCAAGAACATGCAATTAAGACTGAAATTTGGGACATGGAGTTCCAAGGGAAATACTACTGAGTGAGTGAATTCTACACTCATTCCCCAGCGCTGGTGCAGTCTGTGATACCTTTCAAAGGAAAAGGTGACTTGTCCTCTAAGGGAGTCCTGTGGCTCTGGGGAAGGGTGCTTCTCCTTGGAGAAGGTCCAACAGAGCGGCTTCTTCCTAAAACATGCAGAAGTCCTATGGAAGCTGTGCAGCTAGAGCTCATTGACTGCCTTACAGCCAAAATTAAAATATAAAGCTTGGGAACTAATGCTTGGGAGTTGCTGCTTCACCAGCTCCTTGTGTTTTTCTGCCTACAGGTAGTGGCCTGCTTTCTTTTCATGCTGAGCCAAAACAAGCAAAAGATCTCAACGTGACACGTTGCCAATACTATTGTGCTTTGTGTGATTTGGGGCTGGAGCTTGTTCCTGACTGGTGCTTTGTTCTGCTTTAATTCCTTGCTCACTGCTGTACTTTATTTGCCCCAGGATTACTTAGAAATTACTTAGCCAGCCAGAAATAGGCTGCATATACCCCTGAAGCATAATGAAGCATAATGCGGGTGTGCTGTGAGTTTGAATAGGTGTGCTTTATGAGTAGAAGAGAAACTGAGGTGCATGAACGTTCATGTTCTCACTGTTCCTCCTCTCTGCAGCTGATAACTCCAAGGACTTAGCCACAGAGCTGGTGCATTATGGATTCATCCACGAGGTAAGCCTGCTTGCCATTCCTTGCCATCTCAGCTGTGCATGCACAGCACTGCAACATCAGTCCCCAAATCCATACAACACCTCATGCTTCAGAGGAGTAGGAGCTCCTCCATTCCCTGCCTGGAAGCCAGGAGCAGTCACAATGCTCAGCCTGCAGCTCCATGCTGTGCTAATTCCCCTTGCAGTGAGTGACACTTTTTTTCCCCCCCTCCATACTTTGCCCATGCTGTTGGGCATGAAGGGTCAAGTGTATTGTGGTGGCAGGGTCACAACACTAATTACATCAACCTTACACTGATTTTGAATGTGAAAACCAGAGTGATGGGAAGGGAAGTCAAGGCCACCTCCTATCTCCCAGAGAAACTGCTCTGGTAGTCTGTGTTGTGCAGACAGCTGCTCCTACGTCCCTTTGCAAATTTCTGCCTGCCAGAAGAAGTGACCTACCCCAACATTGCACCATTGCACTTCCAGGCTCTCCCTTGGTGTTTACAGACAGTTCCAAGTGAGAATGCAGAACTGCCCTGTCATTCCAACAGCATAATAGTCTCAAGGAAAGGCAGCATGGAGAAATTAAAAATATATCTATTTTTATTTTGTATAAGTTAGGAATTCTGGGGCTGTAGGCAAAGTTTTGGAGAATTCCTCATTCTGGATGCTGACATTAGACAAGGAAGGGGTCAGCTTCACTGAATGAAAAATATATGTGAGTACACCTGAGAAAAAGTACATTTAGATTTTCTTCCTTTCTTCATCTGAGCATGGTGATTGTGCAGCTTGGCACTGAAACAGTGGGGTGCTTTCTCCTGTGCTCTGGAAAATACATGGCATTCGGGGCATTCTAGAACTGTAGAATATACTTCACTGGTCTGTGTTCCAGACTGCAAATTACCTTTCTCTTTCTTTCTCCTAGGAGATAATCTCCTTTTAAAACGTCTTTCCCTCTCTAACGTCTTTTTAACTCCACAGGTAGTGACTACCTTTTCTCTCAGATGGTGTAACTGATATATATCTTGCTAAACTGAGCAAGTGTCCTGAGCTTGTATTTAGCTTGGAAATATGCTGCTTGTTTCTAATCTGAAGGACTTGTGTACCCAAATGCTCATTTGCTTTTCCAGCTGTAAGAGTGGTTTGTCTAAAAGATACCATCTATGCCTTACAAATCTTGTCTTCAAAATCCAAGTTTTTTCTTAAAAGAAAGGTAGTAATTTAGCAACAATAGGGACAGGAGAGTGCCTCTAAGCAATGAGAAAACAGTCACCTTTTTTTTTTTTTTTTGAGTAAGAATTTTGTGTTAGTTTCTGGCAGTTCCCAAAACCCTTTGTGACACAAGACGTGGGTGTTTTGCATCCTTTACATATCATTATGTATTTCAGTAATTCTTAATGAATAAACATTCTAATTGTGTTATAAAACAACTACTCCTGAATGTGTTAGAAAAAAAGATTTCTGTACAAAATAGTTGCCAAACCAACAAAAAGTGATACCATTTTAAAAATTATTTTAATTAGCAATAAGGATACTATAAAAACAGGTAGCCATAGCAAATAACTTTAGATCCAGTGGTAAGTTAGTTAAGTTGAAATTAAACTAAACAAAAAAAGCTGGACCTGTTTTTTTCCTTCAGATTGGACACTCCAAAGAACTGACTTTTGCCTTTGTACAGCACCTGACACAATAAGGTTCCATTCTTGGTTGGTCATTTGGTGTAATTCAGTAAATACAATAATTAGTAGCGTTATGTTCCAGAACTGCTTGTGAGTTGTTCTCTTCCCATATCAAACCTCAGATATAAAATCTGGTGACTTGAAATGGAATCATGTAAGGAAGGGATATACACAATCACATAAGGAAGGAGATATCCAAGGTACCAAGCCAAATTAATCTGTTGGCTTGCTTTTCCCCTTATTTTAGGACGACTGTGAAAAGCTGGCTAACTTCCTGGAAAATGCCTTCCACAAATACCGGTCTCCTCCCTTGTGAGTCACTTTGCTGCAGTCTGGGACAGCAGGGTCTCCTGTGCCACAGGGACAGGCAGCACACCAGACGAGAAGACTGCAGGGCTTCTGACCAAAACTCCTCCAGCGGGACCGACCAGACCACTCGCTCCAGACTGAATCTTTGCAGTCCATGAGAGGTGTATGCCTTAGCTGTGGCGTGGAAAGACAACAGCAAGTGGAGGAGTAACCAGCAAATACGGGATGGCCTGTGCACGAGTATGTGCTCTGGCCCCCAGTCATGAAGCAGTAAGCCAGAGGGAGTTGAGGCGTGAGGGAGTGCAGTAGCACTTCTTCAACCCCTTGCTGATGGTATTTGTGAAGATACAAAGCTGCTGCAAGACTTCCCCAAACTGATAAATTTGCCTCTGGGAATTATAAGCTTTTCTCACTGCAGGTCCCAAAGCTATTTTAATTTTTCCTCTTTGCCAGCTGGTGATACATGCAGAAGAGAGGAGAGGAGCAGGATTGGAAAGCTCTGGTGCAGTTTCCAATCTGCCACATTCTGTTCTTTATACCCAGTTATTCCTGTTTTGATTTCTCCAGCACAGATAAAACACTGTGATGCCTTGTAATTAGAATTGCACACTTTGGTGTAAGCTGAAGAGTGGACTTTGTGAGCTGGACTTGACATGGCAGGAGAAGATTCCAGAAATCCAAATCTACCAGCTGGATCCTAACATGTCAAAAACGTGGAAACGCCACTGGTGCTGAACAAACCCTTGTCATTCTCCTGTTTGTCTTAGGCCTTCCAAAATCTCGTGACATCTTAAGGGGGAAACCCCCAATGTCTCTTCCTCCCCTGTTTCTCCTTAGGTATTTGTAACTTCTGTCATTAGTGTGGAGAAAGGGGCAATCTTAGCTGCAGTGCATGTCAGGCTCAATTGGTGAAAATTGCAAACAGGAATTCTTTGTGTAGCAAGAGCTATGCAGTGCTGCTCCATGCCGTTCACGTTGTGCCGTGTGGTGCCAGCGGCCTCACGCTGTGCTGTGCTGCTGTGCTGTGCTGTGCCAGGTCCTCCGTGCCTGCATTACGCTTTGCGGTGTTGCACCAACTGTATTACACTGGGCAGGGTTTGCCATGCTACGATGCTACGCTGAGCTGTCAAATTGTGCTGTGTTTTCCCAGTTGTGCTGCGCTGTGCCAACTTTACAGAAACTGACAAATCAATAAAGCCATTGAAAGCAGCTTATCTCATCAGAGGAGCTGATCCACTGAGCAAAACACTCAATAATTTCTTAGTCACTCTTACAGTTAAGAGTAAAATAGCTTCCTTGTGTTCAACAGACTTACCCACAGAATCAAGTAAATCAGGTAGAGAAGGAATCCAGTAGAGAAACATCATTCAGCTGCATGATTCAAAAATTGCTCCTTCTCCAGAACAAGCTTGCACTTGCCTTTGAAAACTGAGAATTCCTTCCTATACCAGTCACTTCATTTCCCTGATGAGCTCATCAGCTCTTCTTTAACACATTTCACCTGATTTAATTGTTTAACATTGTTACCTACCACTCAGTCTGAGTGATGGTTCCCCCTCCTACTGGCCATGATGTACTCAGCAGTTATGAGTTCATTAACCAGCTATTGTTGGATATTTTGAATAGGTGACAGGCTGTAGACATAGAATCACAGAAGAGCTGAGGTTGGCAGGGACCACTCGAGATCCCAGGAGGTCCCTTCCGCCCTCAGCAGTCTTCCAGCCCAAAGCCCCTTGCTCAAGCTGGGTCACCCAGGACCATGTCCAGTCAGGTTGGAGTATCGCCATGGACAGAGACACCGCAGCTTCTCTCAGCAGCCTGTGCCAGTGTTCAGCCAGCCTCACTGAAGAAAAGTGTCTTCCTGTGTTCAAAGGGAATTTCCCATTTTCCAGTTTGGGCCCATTGTCTCTTGTCCTGACACTGGGATCTGCTGAGAAGGGCATGGCTCCAGCTTCTTCAGCCTCTAATCAGGCATTTGTACACATTGAGCCTCTGCAAGCCTCCCCAGGCTGAGCAGCCCCCACTCTCCACCTCTCCTACAACAGATGCTTCAGTCCCTTCCCCATCTTGGTGACTCTGCACCAGACTCCCTCCAGTAAGTCCATCTCTTTCTTGTCACTGGGAGCCCAGCAGGGGGTTCAGCACTCCAGGTGTGGCCTCACCAGCACCGAGCAGAGGAAGGATCTTCCCTCAGCCAGCTGGCAAGGCTTTCCCTGGTGCAGCCCAGGATCCCATTGGGCTTCTCTGCTGTAAGAGCACATTGCAAGAGCACATTCTAGAACATGAGTCCTATGAGGAGCAGCTGAGGGAACTGGGGTTGTTTACCCTGGAGAAGAGGAGGCTCAGGGGTGACCTTATTGCTCTCTACACCTACCTGAGAGGTGTGGGTCTGCCTTTTCTCACAGATAACTGCCAATACGACTAGAGGGAATGGCCTCAAGTTGTGGCAGGGGAGGTTCAGGTGGGAAATGAGGAGACATTTCTCAGAAAGAGCAGTCAGGCACTGGGACAGGTTGCCCAGGGAGGTGGTGGAGTCATCGTCCCTGGGGGTGTTGAAGGAGAGGTTGGATGTGGTGCTTGGGGACATGGTTTAGTGGTGACATTGGTGGTAGGGGGCTGGTTGGACCAGATGATCCTGGAGGGCTTTTCCAACCTTAATGATTGTGTGATTCTGTGATTGCTGGCTCACAGTCAGCTTGGTGTTCAGCATGATGGGCATGGCCTTCTTAGCAAAACTGGCCACCAGCACAAGAATGGAAATCCTGCCCTCGAATTAGCAAGTCAGACAAGAAAGGAGATGTGTCCTCAGACACAGCCGGGCAAATCTCATCAGCTCATCAGCCCCGTATGTTATAGATGTGAAACTGCATATCTTTTAGTACAATACCTAGTCTTTAAAAATTGCATAATGTAGGAATCCACTGTGTCTCAATAATTAATGTTTTCCAGTGGTTAACGTCAGTCACTTAAATTCAGATTAGAAATATGTTTCACGTTTTTATGTCCAAATTCAGACATTGTAACTTTATCTGCTAGATAAAGGAACTTTTGCAGTGCAAGATTTATCATCATAAGAGTACTTAGATATTAAGTTATCCTTCAATGGCTTTTGGTGAGCTTTCCTGCTTTTAGCTTTCTAAATCTTTTTATCAGTCAGATTTCCAGAACCCGTAAACTTCTCAGAGCTTTTTCCATAACCTTCTGTCTGGTTTGCAGCACGGCCAGCAGGCCAGGTCATTCTCACGCCCCTTTAAATAACGAGGTGCAGCGCTAACAACACGTCTGTCCCTTGCTGAAGGCCTTCCTTTGGAGAACAGCCTCCTCCTGAGGCAGCGTCTTCCTGAGGCCCTTCTGGCGGCATTTCGGTCCCATAACAGCACCACCTGCTCTGCTCCCGGCCTTTCCCGTGTATTTCAATTCGCACGGCAGAGACGGGAACAGCGCGGAGCGGGGGCAGGGCTGGGCTCGGATCCCGACACGGGGCCGACAGCGCTCGGCGCTGCGGGACACCGAGGGCCCTCTGGGGACGGGCGGCGCTCGGCTCCCGGCGCCTCCGCGCGGTGTCCCGAGCAGCGCCAGTCCCGCTGCCGGAGGCACCAAGGAGCAGGGGCACCGCTGGTGCGCCAGGGCCTCACCGCCGGGCCCAGGACGCGGCCCGGGACCGTGACGGGACCGGGGCCGTGCCGGGCCCCCCATCCACCCCCGCCCCTCGGAACTCTCGCGAGACCTCGTCCCGCCGCTCGCCTCAGAGCGCTCGCGAGAGCTCGCCGCTCCGCGCGCGCCCTGAAGCTCTCGCGAGAGCGCCGCGCTCCCTGCCGACGGGGTGGACAAGATGGCGGCCACGACCACCATCTCCCTGGTGAGTGGCGGCGCCGCGCTGCGGGGCGGGCGGCGCGGCCCGGCCCCGAGCCCTCGGGGGGCGCCGACCGTGCCGGCCTCCGCCGGGTGCGCCCGCGGCTCTCCCGGGCCGGCGGGGGCGGGCCGGGTGCCCTCGGTGCAGCCGGGCCTCCTTGCGGGCGGCCTCCCGCTCCCCGAGGCCGCCTGCCTCACGGGCCCGCCGCGCCTCGTGCTGGGCAGGGCGAGCGGCGCCCGGGCTGTGGCGGGGTTTGGGGTTTGGGGTAGGGCCCGGGCTTTCCCTGTGCTGAGGTGCGCTCGTGCCGGTTCGTGTGATGGTTTCACGAACCTGCGTGTTTGACCAGGTCCAGGTAGGTGGTGGGGCTTATTAAGAGACTTTAATTAGGAATTTCTCTTCCGCAGAGCCGCGTAGTGTTCACCGCCGAGGTTAAAATGTGAGCTGTGGGTTACTTTTCTTGACTAAAAGGACATGACGTCCGGTACCTGGCAGTTATTTTTATATTTGCTGTTGTTTATTTTACCCATTCATGAAATGATCCCACCGTTATCGACTTTCCTGAGAGTTCATTGTGCTTTCAGGTGGTTCTTTAGACTTCTGCTGAAGTGGCCACGAGTGTTGTAAGACACCAGAGTAGTCTCATTTCAGAGACTGACTTGCTTTCTGTGCGAGTTAGTCGTAAATCGTAGAAATTAAGTAGTTCAGTAGGGCGTTATTCAGCATTCCTCATCCTAGTCCTTTTTATTCTTAGTGAAATACAGAGTAGCGTAAGGAATCATGCAAAATGAAAGTAGGTAACCTCTTAGGTGTCAGGCTGCTAGGGAAGGAGACCTGTAGTACGATAATTGTGGATGCTGGGAAACTACAAAGCAGGTGGCCAGGCTCTCACGCTCCCTGCAGATATCATCTGCTGTTAAGGGGGCCAGAGGGACTACTGGTGTGACACAGCGGGATATTTCTTAATGGCTTTCTTTTCTACTCTCCCCTTTCAGGAACAAGCATACTGGCTTGCCAGAGTGCTGAATGCTTTTATTCATGATGGGTTCAGTTTTGGTGGAATGAAGTTTATTTTGAACTTCAGAACTGTTAAACATCTTAAATAGAGCACTTGTTCTTGTCAGGTTCACGCATTGAGTTAAAGCACTTCCAAGTCATTTTTTTAATAATCTGTGTGTTTTTATGTGAGTTCTGTTCTGATCTTACTGGAAATAAACTGGATCTGAACATCCAGTGTCATGTGTTAGTTCATCAGGATTTGTGCATTGTGTGTTTTACCTTGTGCTTTAAAAAAAAAAAAACAAAAAAAAAAAAACCTGACACATGGTCCTAATGTTAATGGTCCTTAAAATGAAGAATTCAGATGTCCCAGCAATTGCTTTTTGTGTGATCACTGGCATCTTTTCTGCCATGTTCAGTGTTAGTGCCACTCTCTCCTGTATCTCCTGACCGTGCTGGAGAGAAGACAGGCTGCTCTGTGATATGAGCAGAAAGTTGCCCTAAAGTATCTTTAGTGCTTCTGCAGGGATTGCTTTTATGAGGACGGCTGCAACGCTTTCTTGTTGTTCAGGGACAATTTAAATCCTGATGGCTATCTAGAAAAGCTTGAGAATTAAGGACAAGGTAACTTCAGTGAAGAGGAACCCAGCACAGTTCTGGAGTTTGGTAAACTTAGATTTTGCTTGCAGTTAATTTTCTGAATAAAACCATAGAACTGTTAAAGCTGTTGATTACAGTGAAAGATGCGTATTGATATGCATGACAGATACGTACTACTGCATTTTCTTGCCTAGCGTGTTGTGACACACCCCGCTGCTCTCCTGGGTTACATCTGCCTGCTCCTGGTTCTGCTATCCGCAGCGTTACTGCAATACAGGCAGATTTCCGGCATGGCAGGCTCTCTTCTTCCTGACACCGTAGCTGCAACAACTTTTATTTTCCCTTCTTGATACTGACCGTGTGCCCAGTCAGTCAGGCTGAGCAGTGTGTGCGTGTCAGATGAGGGCGTGCAGCACCTAATGCCTCCTGTCCCCTTCTGGGGGACCGTAGAGTGGACTATCTGTGTGTGCCACCTGTGGGGACAGCGGGCAATAAATGCAGAGTTCTTATAAAGGTGTAATCAATATTTAATGCAATTTTGGTTTAATTTATTCAGTAATTTAGTTGGTACCTTGTTGCAGTAGAAATGGAGTCACATGGTTATAACTGGTTAAATAATTAACGTCTTGCTGAAGAAACTTGTATTTTAACCCATTTTAGTGTCAGAAACATTTGGTGCCACTGCTTTTGGCAGCAGTACTGTCAGTGTTGCGTGTTGTAGCTTTGGTACTGGTTCTTGGTACGATTTCATTGTAAATGCTCCTTGAAAGCTCGGTGGTCTCCTCACCCACTGTGGTGGTAGTTCAGAATGATAAACAGTGATTGCAATTTTGGTACTTACCTGATTTTTTGACTTTGAGGGGTTTTTTTGCATCACTTCTATGTTTTTTCCTACAATCTTTTGGTACTCTTGATGTTCATTAAATACATAAACACCAAAAAATGGGTACTGCAATTCTCTGTTTGTCTCACCAGCTCCATTTATAAGGATAAATCCACAGCCACGTTATTGCTGAGTGTTCAGAAGTTTAATTAGACCTTTCTGCCATCACTCCATATACTCGTGCAATTGCTTACCTGTCATTCTTTTTTGCAGTCTAAAAACCACAGCTCTGCTAGATAATTGGTCCTTTCCCATAGGAGGCATGCATGTTCTGTGTTGGGCAGTTCAGTGACAGCATGTTTTATCAGCCGAAATTAAGTTCACTTGGGTGTTCTGTGCAGTTCCGGGGCACTGATGTTGTTATTCCGGGATTCTCTGTTAACTGATTTGGGAAAAGTATATCTGTTTGTATTTTCGTGAGGCTAAGGCAAATTTCGTGTGAATACCGCTCGTCAAGGTGGTTAAACAGACCTGAGAACTAATTTTGGGGTGTGTTTGTGTGCAGTGACTGCCCACTCTGCCTGGCACTACGCATTGTTGGAGCTTCTTCTGGGAGGGAGAGAGGAGCACCCAGCAGTGGGTCTTGTAGAACTTGCAGTGCAGGGGAACCCAGCGTGCATGTTGAAGCTACGTGCGAGCTCTACAGCTGCACTTAGCAGCTGAAGGACTTGGAATAGCGTAGTTCAGTTGGAAGGGACCTGCAGAGATCAGCCAGTCCAACTGCTTGAGCATGTCACGGCTAACCAGAGTTAAAGCGAGTTACCGAGGGCACTGTACAAATGCCTCTGGGACATGGACAGGCGTGGGGCATGGGGCATTAACTGCCTCTAGGAAGGAAGCCTGTCCTAGGGTTCAACCACCCTCCCAATAAAGATTTTTTTCCTAATGTCCAGTCTGAACCTCCCCTAGCACAGCTCTGTTCCATTTCCTCACATTTTATCATCTGTTACCAGGGAGAAGAACCAACACCTCCCTCTCCATTTCAGCTCCTTGGGAAGCTGCAGGAAGCAATGAGGTTGCCTCTTAGCATTCTTTTCTCCAGACTAGACAACCCAAGTGTCCTCACAGGACATGCATTCCAGCCCTTTTACCAGCTTTGTTGCCCTCTTCTCCATGGTGTTAAGGACCTTAACAACATTTTTATGTTATGGAACCCAGAAGTGCACACAGCTTTTGAGGTGATGCCAATGCTGAATATAGTGGGACAACCATCTCTTTTGACCAGCTGGCTGTGCTGTGTCTATTGCATCCCAAAATGTGCTTTGCCCTCTTGGCTGCTGGAGCACTCAGCTGGCTCACATTGAGCCTGCTATCACCAGCACCCCCACATCCCTTTCTGCACTGCTGCTCTCTGGCCACGCGTCTCCCTGTCCGGGCCTGTGCACCCAGGTGCAGAACCCAGCATTTTCTGTTGTTGAACTTCTTGCTGCTGCTGAATGACAAATTGTCAGCTTCATTGAACAATTGTTGATTTGTTGACAAGGAGGTGAGATGATGCTCAGGGAAAGCAGTGTTTCCTTTAGGAAAGGATGAGTGTATTGGCTTGTCTTACTGTCCTGTTTGTAGTCAAGAGAAATCAGATCGTGTGTGTCGTAATTCGCTTTAGCACTGTGTTGTAGATAGTCAGAAACTGCAGTTTGCTTCCTCTGAGAGCCAAATATTGAGATGCGTTGTGACTTCTGGGTTCCATGACAGGAACAGGACTGTGCAGAGCATTCTGCATGTGCAGGTAACATCCAGAAGGTATTTTTTTCTCAGTTCTGGTGGAACTGAGAATAGTTCTATCAAATGCAAGGCATCAGAAAGAATCTCTCAAATGAAAAAGTATCAGAAGGAATTGTTTGGTTTTTTTTGGGGGGGGGGTGGAGGGTGTAGTTCATTTATATGCGTTTTTAAGACTTTTCATGTTTTCCAAAGTTTTACTTCAGTAGAATTTGGTGCTCAGGGAGAACTGAATATGCTACTGGCAGCATTAGTGACATTTAATTGCCTTTTTCATCTAAAGGAAAGAGATGTTTAAACATGTTTATGTAAGCACTTTGGTCATGAGATGCTATAAAGGTGACATTTTGAAAGGTTTAAATATGCGCCCATTCTCTGTGTAGCGCATCTGGTAGCATTGACAAAAAACTTGTACGTGCCCTGTGCTCTCCCTGTCGGTAGCACATTTGTTGCACACGCTTACAGTAATGGAAACTAGCGCTGCTGCTGCTTCCATCTGAGCAAAGTGGTCTAAATGTGGTGAAAAGTAGGAGTTACTAAAGTAGTTTGGGAATAGCAGAAAGTCACAGTGCAGAGAAAGACTTGGGAAGTTACGGAACTTAGAGCTGAATCTACAAGTTTAAATAGTAATTAGGGGCAAAATCCTTAAATGTTTTTATGTACATGACGGAGGACTTCTTATTCGCCCACCAGGCTTATTTTTCAGAAAAATACTGCCTTTGCCGAGGCACTCAGCTGATGCTTCTTCCAACTTCACTGCTGGCATGGGGTGTTGCAGTACGAAAACGTCCAGGTGAATGCAGGTTCCCAAGCACTGGTGCAAATAATAGAGAAAGGAGTAAACTGATTATACTGGCCAGGTATTTCTAGGTGAAGCTTCTGTTTGTTAATGACTCCTAAAATATCATCAGTCCTTTTTCCACTTCTGTCTTATTTAATCTTTTGTGTTGTTTGCTTGTTATGGTTCCTAAAATAAACAAGATTCTGTATTTTTCTTTTTCTCTTGTGTGTGTTTATACTTCAGAGAAATTCTCAGCCATGTAATAAATTTCCAACGAATGTGCCTGAACTCTTGGAGTTCAAACCACCTTAAAGGGCCAAGCAACGCTCAGAAGCAATGTTCATAGCACCAGGTATACAGTTTCTATTTATTTCTATTTTAAAGGAAGCTCGCATTCTTCTGCTTCTGTTGTCAACTCATGCGTTTTTCTTGTTCCCTCCTGTTTCCATTTGTTTAAATAAGGCAGTTTTCAAGGCGGCCGGTGTTAGTATAAAGCACCAACAGTTACTCTTACGTTGCTGCATAGCAGATTCAAATTAATTGTGCCAAGCCTTTTCTCGTTAGTGGTATTACCCTAATGTGCCTGGAAAGAGAGAAGTGATAGTCTCAATTTACTGTGACTGGCGATAGAGATTGGGATCATTTTATATCATCTGTCGCTTTTCAAATACTCTGGAGTAACAGAGAGGTTAGTAATCTTCATTGAAGAAACTGTGTTAAAAGGTATGTGGTGGTAAGCTTTCATTACAGCTGTACCATTGATCGGGGTAGGCATGTGTATCTGTGTATCTTTTGGTCTCTTTTCAGAGGGATATTTGATGGCAAAGAGCTGGGAACCAACCAGTTAGGTAGTGTCTGGGTCTAGCTTCTTGAATACTCTCTTGACTTCTAGATCAATTTGTCGTCCTTAGTTTTGATTATTCCCTCTGTGCTGGAGGTTGGATGTTGTCAACCAGTATTCAGAAGCTATGCCTTTTAGTGAGCTCAAATGTTAAAATTACATTAAATGTAGATATATGATAGTCTCTCCTTTATGAATCATACTAAAATGTGGTCACTGGAATAGCTTTTTCTGTTGTGAATTGTTAAACTCGATATGCCTTCCGCTGTTTTGCTTGTCCCATATCTCATTACTCCTACATTGCAATCACTCAGTTTTTAAAAGCTGAGGGGAAACAGAAATAGCAGTAGAAAAGGTGCCTTCCCTAAGGAAACTCAGGAAGTTCCAGGAGGTGACTGTACGGTAACATACAGACGATGTAAAGAAATGGGAAAGGGCCCCTAGAGAGCTGGGTAGACTTTTTTTTTTTTTTTTTTTTTTTAGCCAGTTAGTTAAGAAAAAGGATGACTATTAATTTTTTTTTCAGTGTTCCACAATCAGAGTTAATCTCTGAGATGATACAGCCTTCCTGCATCAAACAGGTCACCATTACCTTATTGCTTTGCTTATTGATTATTTTCAATTTGACTGTGTTGTCCATAGGTTCATGCCTGGTGCGCTGTGCCAATAAGCACAGAGTTGGAATCCACACAAAGGTCTCCCTGTTTTCTTCAAGGTTTCCTTGTTGGTTTGTTCTTTTTCCCTAGCTTTGGGACTACAACTGGACTATGCAATACTATCTTTCGATTAGTATTGTGTACTTGAGTTTCCCAGTTTGCAAGCATAAAATGGTTCCAACCATCTCTGTTTTGATTCATGTATCAGGTTGCACTTCGATTCTCTTCAGGACCTTGTGGGTTATTTAAAGCAGCTCTGAAGTTCAATCTATAGGAACCAGTGAAGTAACTGCAACCCTAGAACACTGCATTCAGATGCTTGTGGAACAGATTTTTACATTGGGAGGGTTTATTTGGCTTCTGCTTCAGTGTTCATGGTTCCTTTAAAATGCTCTCAAACGCCTCATGGTAAACTTGAGACTGACACAAACAGAAGTTTGAACTGATCCTATAAAATAGAGATTAAGAATGATCTAGGCTGTATATCTCTGAACATCATCAAACTCATCCTGTGGTTTTGTTTGCTTTTAAGGGAGGTGAGGTCCTACTCCTTGCCCTTAATAAAGAACACAGAAAGCGTTGTAGCCTGGTAGGAGGCAGATGGGTTGCTGATGGACTTGAGACAAATGGGCTAATCTTGGAAAAACTGCAGTGAGTAAAGGATGTACTTAAATTTATGCTTTCTGCTATTATCTTAGGTTTTCCCCATGATAACTTATATACTGATATCATTCCACAGGCACAAGTCCGTTCAGCCTAACGTGTATCTGCTACTGAACAGATAAGGTTATTTATCCATTCTAGTATGTTAAGTGGTTGGCTGCGAACACTGAGTCGGGAGAGTGTCATCGTTTAAAAGGATGATACAGACAGAACGCAGGTGAACAACAAAGGCAGGTGCAGATTCTGCTTCTTTAGGCCAAGAAGGCAGTCAGACTCTGGAATGGGTGCCTGCAGCAGGGGGACCATTGTGCTGTAGTCACACTCTTGGTTCTTCCTCTGTTGCAGTGATCCTGTAGAAAAGCAGTTCCCCTATGGGCAGTGTGTTCACTTGAAGCAGTGTTGGACCAGTTCTGTACAAGAAATGGGCAAGATTCTGTTGGGAAAACGAACACAGTTCATCTCATCAGAAGAAATCTCTAGTCCAATAGGATGCTTCAGTTGCTGTCATTTTAGACTAGAATAAAATAGTTCCTGTTGGAAGGGACCGACAAAGATCACGTCCATCTCAGACTACTTCAGGGCCAACCTAAAGTTAAAACACATCATTAAGAACTTTATCTAAATGCCTTTTAAGCATGGTCAGGAATGGTGTATCAACTACCTCTAAGAAGCCTGTTCCAGTGACTTAACTGCCCTCTTGGCCAAGTAGTTTTTCCTGATGCTTAGTCTGAACCTCCCCTGGCTGTGAGCCATTAAGGTAAATGAATTGCCAGAGGATTTCAAGATAAAGAATGGCTAGGTAATGTGATGGCAAATGTGGCATTTAGTAAGTTAGAACATAAAAAGCAGTGTGTGTGTTAGGGAAAGCGAACTGACTGTATGTGCTGTAGCAGGTTGTAAGGTAGCCTTTTCCTGCATGCACTAATTAGGGTTTCCTTTCTTAAAAGGAATGTGACCTCATTTTGTACCTGGAGAGGAAAGTAAGTTTAGTTAATGAGCTGACTAAGCAGCATTTAGCATCAGGCATCCCCCACATCAGCTGTGGGAAAGGATTAGTGGCAGCCCTGCCTCAGGGGAGGAGTAGGTGCGGTCCCTCTAACATCTGGGAGGAGTGTCGGACGAGGGTGGTGGTGTAGAAGGTAATAAATACCATGGTCATGACTCCAGTGCATGAGCAACAGGAGCAAATGGGCCAAAAAATACAGCTGGGGATCACAGTCCTCATGGCAGGTACGTGGTGGTTGTGATATTTAAGGGTTGTCACATCTAAGCTTCTGTTCTTACAAGGGGAACTTGCAGTTACTGTAGACAAAGCAGGCAGCTTAGGAGGCCTTGAATTTTTTGGGGGGAGGAGGAGGGCTTATTTAACTCCTTTTTAGTGGGAGGACTAAAAAGATTGTTACCAGATTGAGTCTGTGCCTCTACAATGTCTTCTGAGAATGCATAAGGTATTTATTCTCTCACCTCTTCTGCTGTTTACTTCTTGAACTTGACATTGTTTTATTTCTAAATTTCAATGAAAATAACAAATTATTTCCCTATATTGAGAATACTGTGAATGTGCTTGAGCTTCACTTATATTCAGGTGGTGTCTATCACTTATGGAAGGAATCTACCTGCTCAAAATATCTTACAGCTATTTTGTAGTTTTCTTCCCTGGCAAAAGCTGAACATTCTGCTTTTATCAGTAAATAAAACAAATCAGAAAATGTAAGTGAAAAACAGGACTGTCAATGCAGTTGTGTTTCTGGAGGAAACGGCTAACTGGCCTGTGCTGTACTGTTACCATGGCAGACACAGTGAGGGAACTGTGCTGGTGTTGTCTTGAGCAGTCAGGTGTACAGCACAAGGCCCTCCTCACTGAGGTGTGTGCTCAGACCTGAAGCACTCTGCTATCACGAAGCTTAGCTGACAGTTCTGTCGTCTCATGCTGAGAGTTGTAGCAGCAGCTTGTCTGCTCAGGAACGTGTGTTCGCCTTCGCCTCGTGGTAGGGTAAAGAAGATGCAATGAAATGTGCAGTTTGTGTGCAGACGTGATGCAGGATCTTCTGCTTCCGAAAAACTGCGTTTTTCCTGCCTGAGGCATTGGCTGTATACTAGAATAGCTTTTTGTTGTTCTCTGTTTTGGTGTTATATTAGTAGGCTCTTGATGTTCCAGTGAATTGTGTGGTGTTTTTTCTTTTTTTTTTTTTTTTTTTTTTTTTTTTCCTGGAGAAGATCAGTGGTCTTTAAAAAGCATTTGTGCCTGCAGGAAAACTCACTAGTGAGTGCTGTGAGCCAATGTTCTGTTTTGAATGGATGGGAACCAAATGAGCAGGAATACTTGCTGTTCTTCTGCTAAGATGCCAACTACTTTGGTACTATTTTTTTCCCCATGTGACAGCTTTGTTGCCGTGTCAGGAAAGCTGTTCTTGTTTTGCTGTCTGAATGGGTCTGATCCTTTTTAATTCTTTTGGTTTGTTCTTGTTAGAGAGTGTTTAGTGTTTTTGTTTATTTTCTTTTTAACTGGAGAACTGAGATATATCTTAACAGGCTTTTATTGATAACCTCACCTTTATGTTGACTATCAATTATGTGACTGTGTTTGGGCCGCTAAAGAATAATTCCTTAAGGATACAAGTTGGTAGATGCTTACCAGAAAGACACAAGCTGTTGAATCGCTTCAACCAAACCCAGTTTTATGTATATACTTCAGAGAAACTTAGTGTTACTTAATGTGGTAGGAATAATTGAGCAGTTATTTCACAGGAAGGAACTTCAGTGTAAAGCAGAAGCATGAGGCAAAGAAGTCAGTAGAGTACCTAAGACCCAAAGAAGGCTAAGGTTTGTTAGTTGCGTGTACATCTATGAAATCACACAAAAAATTAGCCCAGTGGCCCAGAAGCTTCTTTCTAGGTCTGCTCTAATGTTGGGTTTGGATATCTGCATGTGCAGGTAATATGCATCATACCGGGTATGGGAATGTTTTTTGTGACTCAGTACCTAGAACAGTGTGTGAAATTGGAAAACTTTAAGAGAAAATTTAAAAAGAGAACTTGAGAAATCAGGGGTAACAAACTGGTATGGGAAGAGATGGAACAAGAATATACGGTTACATCTGATAGAATTTAACTACTGGGATGTAGGATGGAGATGATATAAGCGAAGGCTTATATTTATTGCATTTTTCTTCACTGAACATTTGTTAAGGGAACTCTAGGTTAAGTATCCAACCTGTTCATCAATTTATACAGTTGGTGGAATAGCTCTCCCATGGGAAGTGGCTATAATATTAAAGAACAGTTTTTCACGAGTTAATAATAGTTGGCTAAAAAGTCTTCCTAAGACTGTGACAAGTGTGTTGAGTTTCTGGGAATGAAGAAATGGGTCAGATTTGTGAGAATGGCTTTTCCATGAGTGTGTTTCTATTTCCTTAGGGTACAGAGTCCATTAAGATGGAAAATGGACAAAGCACAGCAGCTAAGCTGGGGCTTCCTCCCCTCACACCAGAACAGCAGGAAGCTCTCCAGAAAGTGAGTATACTTGACATGAACTTACATCTTAGCATTCTTTTTTGGTTGGTTGATTCTTTTTTTTTTTTTTTTTGAAATTTACATTTTTTCCTGATGTTATTTAAAAAAAAAAAAAAAATCACCTGTCAAGATTACATATGGGATAATGACTGTGCTCTGTGTGGATTCGCATCTTCAAAATTGTGCCCAAGAACTGTGTCTTGGTTTGGAGTTTATAGATGCTTTTTGGGGAGCACAACATGGAATTCCCTTTTGTGGTAGGGGGAGTGCTTTTCCTTTAAAAACAAACAAACAAAAACCAAAACAAAAAAAATTATAAGTAATCATAACAACTTAAGAACATATTGTAATTCTGAGACAATATGCAACTGCCATAAAGTTACCGTGAAGAGCAGACTGTACACCACAAGAAAAAGGTTTCTGATGTGCTCCAGCTGATATTTTATTCTGTCCACACACCACATTACAAAGTCTGTTTTTCCCTTATGCACCTTTCCATGTAAAGAGACCCAGTAGCATGTGGCAAGTATTTTCAACCCCACTTGAGTCAATGTGTCTCAATCTAGATAAAATTTCAGACCAGCTCTGATTTTTGGTTGTTCGTCCTGTTTTGTACAGCCAGGGGGGAGGTTACTTCCGACTTCTGGCCCACTTTGCTGGTGAGAGTGGTGCCTGGCTTGCTGAGGAGAGCAGAACTGGGAAAAGAGGGGGAAGGAAACAAAACCAGGGAATGTGGGAACTGTGGGATAGGTGTCTTATGTATTCAGTTGAGGCAAGTATAGCATTGTTCTGGGTAGGCTTCATGTGAATGTTCCCGTAATGCTGAAGCTGCTTGTGTGTGTGTTTGGCTCACAGTGTGAAACGGCCTCGTTTCCTCTGGCTTCTCCATAGCTGACAGATGTAAATCCCCTTGTCCGTTTCCAGGTTTCTGAAGCACACGTCTCAAAGCCACGGTTTAGAGCCTACTGTTCCCTGGCACCTCCCAAACACGTACAGCCATGGAAAGCAGGTGCCTGAGGGGTTGGCTGAATGTGTTTGTACCCTCTGCTGGGAACAGGCACGTGTGGGTATTAGGTTTCCCTTGACAAAGAGCCTCATGTTAACTCCACTGGGTGTAAAGCTCAGGCTTTGTCAAATTTGTAGAAGACTGAACAAAAAAAGACAACTCAGCCTTGAGTCCTCAGCCTAGGAATTGGAGAGAGCTAGAGCATTTTAGTGAGCAAGAGCAGTGGGTCCTCCAAATTTGAATAGTCCAAATACAATAAAGAAAGGGAGGGGTAGTGCACAGTAAAGAGACTGGGCATGGGGATTAGGAGCCCCCTTCCCTTTTGTAGAACCTCTTTGTCCAGATGTTCTCTGAGTGGAAAGGACTTGAAGGAGGCTATCTGTCCTGCCCTCATCCCAGCAGGTAAGGTGCTCTGGTGGGATCTAAGGGGCAGAGGGAGGAAGAGGGGAAATGCTGAGTGTGTAGTGCATGCTGCTTTCCTAACGTTGTGCCTGCTGCAGATTGAGTCCATCCAATCCTCTGCTCGAGTGTTATGCTGTATTTCAGGGCTCGCAACTCCAAGATGCAGACCAAGGCATTAGTAAGCTGTTTGCCGCCAGCTAATGTTCAGTGCCTTAGAGCTTAGGGCTGGAGCATCAGAAAGCACCATTGGCAGCCAGTTGTGTGGTTCTGGGGAGCTATGGTGTGAAGTCAAACATCATTCCCTGTTCCGCGGTATCAGGCTGTGACTACAAAGTCTGTATTTCTTCCTAGGCAAAGAAGTATGCGATGGAGCAGAGTATCAAGAGTGTGCTGGTGAAGCAAACCATCGCCCACCAGCAACAGCAACTCACCAACCTGCAGGTGAGAGACCTTCTGAGATGCTCTTTCTGTCTTACTCTCCCCAACAAGGTGGAGTTCTTTTTGCACTTAGAACCAGAGCACAGCCCTGAGGCCTGCCCGGAGCCAGGTGAAAGCACTTCTGTTTCCACAGTGAAATTAAAGTAAACAGTCTTGAGCCCTCTAAAGAAACGCCCTTTACTCACCTGTACAAATTGCCCCCGGAGTTTTTTCTCCTGCTGGGGAGAAATTTTCTCACCTGTTGGCTGCCTAAATGTTTCTTGAATCACCAGAAGCCAAAAAATTTGCTGTAGGTTTCACCTTCAAATTACATTTAAGGTGGTGCCTATGGTTACTGTATATCCTTGCCCCATCTCTTCTGCTTGACGGGAGGGTGCCCCTCTCTCTCATGTTACCAACAGTGCAGACCCATTTCCGTCCCCTTCACCCAGGTGCCCTGCCAGCCTCACTGAGAAGTTCAGTTGGCTGCTCTTGTTAACGCTGGAAGGCCTGTGTACGGGGAGAACCCTTAATAGCCATTTAAATCTCCCTTCCTTTGGAGATTTCTTGAACAGATATCACTGCCTCCTATTCAAAGTTAGGAATCCCAAAATAACAGCTTTGGGGTCTTGGATATTTTTAATGAAGTGTCACTGTGGATGTGCTTGCCACGTTAAGCAGCTCTGGCCTTTCAGGGCTGTGCATGTTTCTGAGTGGCTGATCTAGTTGAGGGGCTCCTTTTTAAATGCTGGGGGTGAATCAACGACAGTGGTTGCAGAGGTTACTATTGCCTTGAGTCCCCCCTGGGAGAAGACCCTGCTTCCTGAGGCAGTGGCAGCAGCACAACTCCACCCTGACCTGGTGGGACTGGAATCTGCAGGGTCCCAGCGCTGGACAGTCCTTGGGACCAGGCAGTGAGGGGCAAGGAAGGAGAGGCCTCTCTCGCAGGTTCCCTGTGCCGCCGCTCTGCTTGAGTTTTTACAAACAGCCGTAGTATGCTCAGCTCCAACAGACTGAACTCTGTCTTTACTGTCTTTCAGATGGCAGCAGTGACAATGGGCTTTGGAGATCCTCTCTCACCTTTACAATCGGTCAATAGACATATTCACTTCTTCTTGGGCACTTTGTCTTAGTCAGGGCCTAGAGTGGGGAAGTATGTAGTGGTAATACAATGCTCTTAATTCAACCCAGCACAACCCTCCCACATACCCACCTGTTATGGACAAGCACAACAAGCAGAGGCAAAGTGTAAACTCCCCAGAGGAACATCCTGGGCTGGGTGCAGTCTGCTGTGACACTGGCAGTCGGGGTCCTGGAGTCAGTTGGCAAAGAAAGCTTTAGATTTCGAACAGTACTGAACACACCTGTGAAATTGTGGGAGCTGCATTTCTAGGGATGCTACAGTTCTGAGGTCCTGACCTAAAACTAACTGCCAAGGTAACTCACAAATGGGCAATTTCTTATGAAGCGAACTCACGGCACCAGAGGCCTGGCAGCTATGGTGCTGGGGAAGATGGGGGCACTACAGGCTTGCAGAACATATTGTAGCCCAGGTTGTAAGACTGCTCTTACTGTGCATGTTTCCAGACTAGGTGAATATGTCATGTTTCAAGTAAAGTTTAAAAACAAACAAACAAAAAAAGCAGGATGGAAGTAACAGAACTGCAGAACTATTCAGAGAACCCGTGTGGTCCTTTAGTGATGGAGTTTCTAATCGGCTATCACAAAGAGCTTAATTATATGATCCACAATTCTATGATTACCTGGGATTATCAATTCCCTCCTTTTTCCAGAGATGTTGAACAATGGCCACTGCAGAAAGTGTCCTATAACCTTCACTCTGCATGCAAAGGTTCATTTACAAGTATTTTCCCATCTTGCTAAAATGCAATGTTGAGTTGGTAAAATGCAACTGGAGGCCTGTCCTCCAAAATGAAAGCTGCACTAAATCTAAAAACACCTGTTTTCCCTCCTATAACACTGTCACGGTAGGTAGCACGTCAGCAGGGGGGCCAAAATAAAATCTATGGGTATATGTAAGTTTGGATTGGAATAGAAACCTCTATCTCAACGTCAATTTTTGCACAGGTGGTTTCTGAACCCTTGTGCCCAAGAAACTTCTACCAGTCAATGTAGATGCATACTTAATAGTATTAACAGCACCAATTTTGCTTTAAAAAAAACCTTACAGCTCGTATTCACAGCTGGGCAATAGATGAAAAGCACATACTGATAATGTAACGGGAAATGTTTAATTTCTCACTAGCCTCAGGGGCATAGTTAATATTGTGAATCCTTTCCCTAAGACTGTAGACAATTGGAGGCTACTGCTGATGGGACAGAATGTAGGAGTCTTCTGAACCATTCAGCTGTGCTACAGTTGAGTATAGTTTTGGTACTCATTTCTCAGCAAATGCTTTATCCCAAAGCCCATCAGGAATGTAGGAAATGCAAACAGGCCTGTGTACAACACGTTTTCCTGTTGACAAGAATCATCAATTCCTACATGAAGGAAGTGCAGTCTGAACTTCCTACTGCAGTATTTTAGTGCCTGTGATTAAAGCTTCCTGTCTACCTAATCCGCTAAGAATTACAGCTCAAGATTCCCATGTCAGTTCAGCAACATGAGCACAATTTCCTGGCGTTGTTATATTAAAATTGGAGCTAGTGGTGATGTTTTTGCATTGCCTCTTTCATTTAAAGCACCATTCCAATACGATGTTTTGGCTTGTCCTTAAAATAACCTTCATAAGTACTTATCAGCAATTTTTCATATGTACAAATATTAGCTGTTGCCTTTCCAATGAAGACTGCAGATACCTTAAGCTCCATTTCGTACACCGAGTAAAAGGGCCAGTGGCCAGCAAAAATGATTTCATATAGTTAGTGAAAGCAATAAAATTCCTATTCATGAGTTCCTGACGCTTAGTCCTGTGCTTAGTTCACAGGTGTATATTACATCACTTCCCCTAAATTGACGCTGATTCCTGTTAGTGATCCGTATATGCCTGTAGTCAGTGTGGTCTCCCTAAATTCTGCCTTTGTAGCTCCAGATTTCTAATATGTTCCAGATGTAACATAACAGTCTTCTTAGCTCTGCCCCACCTATTTCATTAGAATCTATGCAGCAGTGTAAGATGTGGATATCCTCCCGTAACGGTTGCTGCCATGGGAGGGGACAAATGCCATTTTTCTTGCCGCTGTTGCATTGATAACTGAAAAGAAGGAAATGTCCTGTTTGCATATATAGGCTTCAGAAGGTGGGAGTTACCTCTGCCTGGTGCAAGGCTGCAGTGTCTTGTCCAAGAGCACTCCTAGTAAAACACTAAATCTTTGTCACAGTCTGTGTCACCACGGGTGAGGCACTTCACTCAGACACTTGGGTTAGAATGGTGATGGCTCTGAACCTGTAAATGGATGCACTACACAGATTGAGGGGCTACTGATCACTGGCTTTCATGCACCAGAGCTGTGAAGGTGTTGGAGAACCTGGGAGACAACATGTCAGCTGTCCTGCGTGTACACGTGCCATAGTCCTCCCAGTCACAGCATTGCAGAGATATTGAAAAGCAACTTGTTTTTAACTGTGTGAAATATTAAACCCAGTCAAGAGGCGAGTTTAATACACTTCAGGAGCAGCAGTATGGGGTGAGAACCATTCCTGTTTATAGTATCCCTGTTCTATGGAATAATAGGAGTTGAACCTTTACAGTTTGTTTCCTCCTATGGTCAATGTCACTTAATGTGTTACAAGGGAGAAGGATTTCTTCAGGTACTGTTCATGTCCACGATCCTTTGACTATCACAGATGAATTGCAGGTCCCTTCTGTTTTGCCATGTAACATCCCCAGACACGTCAGAGCTCATTGTGCTCATGCTTGTTGCAGCACTCTGAAGGTGGGTCTCTTGTAAAGGCCTCGATTACAGACCCTCTTGAGCAGTGGTGGTGGGGAAGGCGCAGTTTCCAGCATTCCCTACTTTCATGCCAAGCACTGTAGTGCTGGGAAGGGAGAAAGGCATCAAGCTTAATGCTGCATTTGCCTGCTCTGCAACAGTCCGTAGCCCTTACTGCCGTATGTTTGTTCCATCTGTTCCATGCAGAACAGGAACGAAGCCCTGTGCGCATCTCCAGTGCGCTGTAATTCAGTCTTGCTGATCATAGGGAGCTAGCTGCCTGTACAGAGCCTTCATTTCTGCCTTGGTCCCAAGACGTGCTGATAGGATATGCTGGCCAAACCTGTGATTTTAGTAGGCAGCATCTTCCAAAATAATGTTTATTAGTAGTAGCAATTTTGGAATTGTAATATGGGTGAAAAATAATTGAAGGATACTGCTTTTTTGGATACCTGCTTTAAGAAATTTCTGGATTTGTCTTGCAAACAGGTTTTCAGGCATACTTAGGAGAAAATAGCACAGAGACCTTCTCTGCACCGAAACTGATAAGGGCGGAGTCTTTGGGGGCTGCACCACTATCTGAGCCAGTAACAACAGGCAGTGATAAGTACTAGCACCACACACTTAACTAAGAAGTTTCATTTAACCATGTGATTTTTATTTTTTATTTTCATGTTTGCTTTGCTTTTGAAATGTGTGGTGGAAGTGGTGCCTAGTACTGGATCTTGTACTGCCTGGGGTGGGTGGAGGGGAGGAGGTGGTGTGTGATGCTTGAGGGGGTGGGGAGGAGGTACCCAATTCCAGATCCTTTGCTGCCTGGGAGGATGGGGTGGGGGAGGGAGTGAGTAGGTGGTGCCCGATACTGGATCTCTTGCTGCCCCTTGTGGGAGGGAATGGGAGGGATTGCTGATAGTGCCTAGAATTGAGACCTTTGCTGCCTGGAGGGGGAAGCTGTCCTAGAATGAAGTTATTTCCTCCTCCTGCAAGTGTTGCTGGAGATGCGATCATGCTGGGGAGGGTTAGACCTTACCAATGGGGTTGGAGTTAAGGCTCCTGAAGTGGCAGACCCCATCAAAGATTTGACTGCCCCAGGAGTGAGCTGTACTGCTTATCCGCTCCAGCAGTCTGTGCATTGAGCAGGAAAATACTTCTTTATTACTACGTGTGCCAGGCTGTGCTGCAGCCCAGTGAGGAGCTACCTGCTGTTGGGTCATAGCTCCTGGGAGGGAAGGAGGAAGGGAAGGAGGTCCTGACATCCATAACCACCCCCTGATCTAACCAGCCAGTTCTTCTTTCCAATACAGATGGCAGCTCAGAGGCAGCGCGCCTTGGCCATCATGTGTCGTGTTTATGTGGGCTCCATATACTATGAACTTGGAGAAGATACCATTCGCCAGGCCTTTGCCCCATTTGGACCCATAAAAAGCATTGATATGTCCTGGGACTCGGTTACGATGAAACATAAGGTTGGTTAACAGGCCTTAAGTGATGTTTTTATTCTCTCCAAGGCTTTTGTGAATATATCCAGGAGAAGAAGGAATGTTTGTCATAGACAGAAGGCTGCTTTAGCATTTGATTTTAAGAAATTGTTTTTATCTGCTCGCTCTGCTTATTTTTGCAGTATTCTGTACTGGGAACCATATGTGCATGGGTATGGTGTGCACAAAAGATGCTAAACAGCTAGCAGTCCTATATGCAGTAGCCTTTCTCTGCTAGGCCTCTAGGTATGAGAGATTCTGAAAACAGTAGCCTTGAAGGAAAAGACTTCTCAGACCACAATAGTCAGAATCCAGTATGTGGGAATTCTTGGCTGCATTAGCAGGAACTGGTGTTGACAAGATGTGACTGGTACAATTCAACAGGAGTATTCCTTCTGTCCTAGGGTTTTGCTTTTGTGGAATATGAGGTGCCAGAAGCTGCTCAACTGGCCCTGGAGCAGATGAATTCTGTCATGTTGGGAGGAAGAAATATAAAGGTGAGTAACAGGCATGCCCTGAAAATTCCTAGTTCTCTTTACTTCGAATAAAGATTTTGATGCCTAGAAATGCTTCCCTTAGCACTGTAGCATGGAAGATAACCTGAAGCCTGTTCCCTGATAAATCTTCATTTTTCAACCTGCTGAGTATATAGTGTCTGTTGGTCCCTCGCTCTCTGAGGAGAACCGCCCAGCATGCTAATAAAGTCAAGAAACTTGTTCTTATCAGCTGGCAGTTCCCCCTCACACACACATAGTATGGAAATTACTTAAGCACAAAACAAAGATGATTCATGATACTTTGTGTTCTTCATATGCTGTGCCTGTGGATGGTAGATAAGTAGCATCAGGCGCTTTTTTTGCCTGTCAGTAGCATGAGGAATTTTAAGCATTTTGCCATACAAAAAGAAGGCGTTCAGCACAAGCTGAAAAGAACAAAGGTTTGTAGCTGTGTGTATTCAGGCAATCAGTAGGAGATGATCTCTGAAAGGTGGAATTTTGGAGATTGAAATCTGGGGAGGAAGCTGGCATTTCCTGCAAAGTGTTTTATGTCCTGCATTTATCTCTGCATTTCTGCAGTGTTAGGGGTTTAGGAGCCTTCAAAATAAGGTTATAGAAACGTGTTTTGCTTTCAGCATTGTTTTTACTTCTTGGAAGTTGGTCTTTGGCAGTTTAGGGAAGATAAACACTTAGCTAGGAGGAAGGGGGAAGGAGGGGGACAGAGTCAGTCCAGGCTCCCAGTACTGCTAGAATCACAAAGCAGGTTGTGTCCCAGAGCTGAGAGTCAGATGTTGTCCTTTGTTAATTTTGACCTTATGAGGGGTTATGTGGTTTGCACAGGAAGTCAAGTGGTTGAGTGCTTACCTACTATATGTCTTGGCAAGTCATGCTGTTGCTCTTCAGACTGTTTAATGGACTGTTTCCTGTTCTCTGCAGGTGGGGAGACCTAGTAATATAGGTCAGGCACAGCCAATTATAGACCAGCTAGCAGAAGAGGCACGGGCTTTCAACCGCATCTATGTGGCCTCTGTTCATCAGGACCTTTCAGATGATGACATCAAGAGTGTGTTTGAGGCCTTTGGAAAGATCAAATCCTGCACGCTAGCCAGAGATCCCACGACAGGAAAACACAAAGGCTATGGTTTCATTGGTAAAATGTCTATCTGATACTTGTTCTGGGATAAGGAAAGTAGTTGGGATCATCCTTGTCATTTTTTACTGTAGTGGAAGAGTTACTTCAAACAATGCGATAGAGATAAATTTGTATTTAGAAGTCTGATTAGTAGCCAGATACTTTTACTCACCATTTATGGGGGTTGAGAGATTATGCTATGCTTGCTGTTCTCAACAGTGCTTATGTGATCAGAGGAGTGAGATGAGCAAGCTAAGCACTGAGGGGTTGCTTTTTTAAACAAATATAAATCATAATTGTGCAGTAAGAGAGTTGAATTTAGGAGTAAAAAGGGTCACTTGCAAATATTCCTCCTTCTCATTGTAGAATATGAGAAAGCACAGTCTTCTCAAGATGCAGTTTCCTCTATGAACCTCTTTGACCTTGGGGGTCAGTATCTCCGAGTTGGTAAAGCTGTGACTCCTCCAATGCCGCTCCTGACACCTGCTACACCAGGGGGATTACCTCCAGCAGCAGCTGTTGCTGCAGCGGCTGCGACAGCAAAGATTACAGCACAGGTAAGACATAAGTTGCTGTGACTGAAAGAAGTGGATGTTTATTGTCACCCTGCTAAAAACAGGCATGCAAACTGTTCCAACCTGTTGTATTCTGTAGTTTGAGTGAAGGCTTCAAGCCTAGATTGTACTCTTTCCAGGACTTCACATGTAGAAGCTTACCCAGGACACACTTGTGCAAATCTGATACACCAGCATTTGGAATGGAGTCTGGCCCGCCTGAGCAGAACTTTTATTTTTTAAATAACAGGATAAATTGGAGAGGATTCCTTGTTGGTAGGCATACAAACAATTATGGATGTGGTTATGACAGAGGCTAAAAGAATGCCTTAAAATATTATGTGAATAGTCAGACAGCAGTGGGGGCAGTAACAGTTGCATGAGCAACACTGCTGTTGAAAAGACTGCCTGTATAGTAAGCTGAAAGTTGGTCCATCATGGCTTTAAGCTGTCCAGAAAGCAGGAAATACAGTGGGTTCAGCAGAATTGGATGTCGATGCAGGAGTCTAGCAGTTCTCAAACTTAGTTTGCTCAAAATAATAGAAGCTCCTGGTTATAACCTGTAAGTGTTGATGGAGGAAAACTGCCTTTCAAAGTAACCTGCATACCTGTGCCAGTATTCTTTGCCTTGGGGGACAGGATCTCTTCCTGCATCCCTGCTGCCCAAGAAGGAAACAAGTTCTAGCACTGTTCAGTTCTTGGATGCTCTGGAGCCAGAAGAAAAAAAATAAAAAATAAACCTGCTGAGGTGTCCAGTTTATACCTGGTACTAATATTTCTTTGAATCACAAGGTACAGGTAAAAATAGGGGGAGGAGGAAGCTGCTATTTGCGTGAAACTCCAAAGTGGTTTGCATGTCCCAAGTAGTAAGTTCACTACAATCTGGAAACATCTGCATTTGACTAAGGAGGCAAGCTGAGGTATGGCTACGTTTTGGATCAAAATCACCTTAAGGAAGAACTATTAACTCTTCTGTTTAGTAGAGATCTCTTACAGATCTGTATAAATTTTATCATTTCTTTCTGTAAAATGTGGCAGGATTTGCTACTTTGAGGAAAACTTTAGGAAAATCTTAAATTCTGTATATAGAATAATGGTTTTGAAGGACCTCAGAGATACTCAGCAGTCTTGTTCCCTTTACTTAGCCATTGTAGAGACTTAGATTACCTGTCTGATTTGCCATGATGGTAGTTTTAGATAACTAGAGAAAAAAGTAATAATTAAAAGGTTAAAGGTTTTTTTTTTTTTTTTTTTTTTTTTTAAAAAAAAAAAAAAGGCATCTGTAGGTTATGCCCCCAGTACAGTTCCTGTATGGAACATCTTATTGTTAGTAAGAACGTGGGCCAATGTAGTCTGTAAGGGCTTTAGTTTCATATATTTTTTGTGATTCAGATAAGTTAATCAGTAAACTCAGTGGGATTGAAGAAATCATGGGCGTGAGAGGGAAACTTTCAAGTACGAGATGCAACTTCAGATCTGAAATGCAACTGCAGTTTGGAATTCACGTGCAAGTCAGAGAAGGAGGAAGCGTTTCCACACTTAAACTTTTTTACACAGTAAAAAAAAAAAGTCAGTCTTGCAACAGAAAATAAGAAACTAAAGTTATTAGAGAAAGTTTCTTTGTCTATTTAAGAAAAAAGTGATGCAGCTAACTACCAGAGTAGTCAACATTATGGTAGTCTTACTGCAGCACTGAATGCTTACATAAGTATTCTTACCCTGCGTTAGAAGCATAAGGCAAACTGGCTAATGCTACACATGGAATTACTGCAACCTTGGTGGGTTTGTATCCACCAAGAGTTTATCACGTGTGGTTGTACACTTAAGTTTCGTGTTTTTTTGTAATTAGTCTGTCAAGTCAGGCTATTGTTGTATGACTGAAGAATAGCAAATATGATACTTGGGTTTAAGGTAGGATACAAAACTGATATCTGTGGACTTTCTTCTGACACCAGTGGTAGGGAAAGATTGAATACAAGCTTTAAAGGAAGAACAAACAGCTACGTGATGCATATAGGTGTTTCAGGAAAACATCAAATGAACATAACTAACTTTGTTAAGACTACTGTTGCACTTAATTAGCAAAAATATTTACTACATATTCTATGAACAATTCAGAAGTTAGTAGAGACCCATATGTGTGTAAGACCAAGGCTACTATAATTAACATCAAGGAGCATAACCAGGTGAGAAGACATGCTAGTGCTGTGCTAGAAGTTGCTTACACTTCACTTTCTTGGTGGAGTTACTTATAAATTGTTCTTGATTTATCTCTACACACAAAAAATATTAGCAATCATATTGTAGGCGTTAGGAAAAGAGTACTAATGAAATTAGTTGGTAACACGGAGATGAAAAGCATTGTTAATGTAGAGGAGAATTGAGTATCAGAGAAGACTGGAGTAAGAAACATGTACAGCATTTACCAGCTGAGTACGAAATGTGACATTTAAGGATCAAAACCCCAGAATTTTTGCTCTGATATGTCAGGGCGTATATGATCCCCATGAAAACAGAAAGAGAAGGATCTGAATAACTACATTATGAGTTCAATAGCCTGGAAAACAACCAAAACAAAAGGGATCCTAGGATATATTACGTGTGTTATTTTTGATAGCTTTATGGAAATGTTTTCGTCTAGTTAAGTGATATGGTTGAATTCTGCTCATCTAGAGTGAGATGAGAATGATGTTCCTTTATACCTGCTATAATCCAAATAAACATAGTTATTCAGGGAAATGGAAAACCTGATATGCAGGAAAAAATAGAGAAAGTGACTTGGTGTAACTGTAGGAAAAAAGCTGCAAAGTGTATCTAATTTTTGCTCATGTACGGTCCATATGGAGACATGCAGGCAATGGGAGAAGAGGTTCAGACAATATGGACAACAGAACAGAGTTAAAAATGCTTTAGTTATCAAGGCTGAAAGTTTGAAGAAGAGCTTCATCAAAGGCAGTGGGTTGATATGCTTAAGTGGATCACATCCCTTAGCATTATTGAAAAGCTTTATTTGTGTAGTACTATTAAACAGTACCTTTTTCTCAATTGCTTTAAGCAGTTGGTTGAGGAGCTCTTAAGGTCTTCTAGAGCATCAGCAGGTGGAAGCAAGTAGAGATTCCTCCTGTCCTGGAATTGCATGCATTTTGCAGATCCTGTACTGAATTCCGTGATGTTTTTCATTCAGTAACCTGCCTAGCAGCTTGAGAGGATAGGTGAAATTTGAGCACTTCTCTTCCAATTCTTGACATCTCATAGCTTCCACATTTCAGTGGGTGGCATAGATTTTTGCTTGTTTGTTTTTTTATAGTAGCCTTGGGGAGCTGTCATCCTCAGAATCTATATACCTAGTATTCTCTTAAGTGTGACAAGGGCTGAGCCTCAGTTGAACATACCCATAACATGACTTCTTGATGCAGAATTAGTGCTTTTTTTTTTTTTTTCTTGTAGGAAGCAGTGGCAGGAGCTGCAGTTCTTGGCACTTTGGCTACCCCTGGGCTAGTATCTCCAGCACTGACTCTTGCCCAGCCATTAGGGGCATTGCCACAGGCTGTAATGGCAGCGCAGGCACCAGGAGTCATTACAGGTATGTTTACTCCTCATTTTGTCAGCTCTGTAACTGTTACAGTGCACGGTTCTTTACAGCTTGGGTCACGATTAAGGAGAATTTGAAGCTGAAATCCTCTTCCCTCCCTGGCTTTGTCAGGAGCTGTTACTGTACAGCATAGCAGGAGTTTTTGATATATAATTTATCATTATTTTATATATTTATCATTATTTTATATATTTAGCCAGGGGAGTTTTAGGCTAGATGTTAGGAAGAACTTCTTCACTGAAAGGGTTGTGAGGCACTGGAACAGGCTGCCCAGGGAAGTGGTGGAGTCACCATCCTTGGAAGTCTTCAAAAGACGTTTAGATGTAGAGCTTAGGGATATGGTTTAGTGGAGGGCTGTTAGCGTTAGGTTGGAGGTTGGACTCGATGACCTTGAGGTCTCTTCCAACCTAGAAAATTCTGTGATTCTGTGATATAATAGATACAATAGGTACATGAGATTCACAGCAGTGTGTGCATAGTACCCTGAATGAAACTCTGGGTGTGTATAGTTGTTACCCCATGCAAAGACCTGTACTCTGTCTCACTTCTGGGCATATGATGAATATGATGAATATATTGAGTGCATATATCCCATATTGTTGACCAAGTTGCTGTGTATGCCTCCCTGCTTGTTGTTTGTGTAGAGCCAATAAAACCCTATAGTTTCTTTGATCTTCTTTATTACTGATTGGTGTGTATTCGAATGTTGCAGAACACCAGTTCTTTTCTTTATGCTACAGAGTTTGTACTCTTACAGGTGTAACCCCTGCCCGACCTCCGATTCCCGTCACTATCCCCCAAGTGGGAGTTGTGAATCCTATCCTGGCCAGTCCCCCAGCATTGGGTCTGATGGAGGTCAAAAAGGAAAAGGAAGAGGAGGAGGTATTCCAGGAGTCAGAGAGGCCAGAGATGCTAAGTGAACAAGAACACATGAGCATATCTGGCAGCAGTGCCCGTCATATGGTGATGCAGAAATTGCTTCGTAAACAAGAGGTGAGTGTAATGTGGCTACCCTGAGCTGGTTCCAGTTATCAGCAAATGGGATAACTAGTTTTAGGTCTATCTTAATGTGGTGTAGCTCTGCAGCTTTATACTTGGTAAACTGATTCTGAAATGCCATGACCACTAAACTGTGATGTTGGGTAGAGCCATCAGTGGGAAGAAAGGATGTGGCAGAGTTGGGCCTCTAACATGCAAAAACATACAGAGGCTGCACAGAGAGGTTGTGTAGTCTATCCTTGGAGATATTCAAAAGCTACGTAGGCATGGTCCTGGGCAACCTACTCAAGGTTGCCTTGCTTGAGAACTAGGTTTGGATCAGGTGATCCTGATCATCTATCTTAAATCATCTGTTATTCTGTGATAAAGAGAAGTGCTATGTTATAAAAAGGTTTAGTGGGGGATATGTACAAAAGGTGTGTTGCAGGCACTCTAAAAAGCTCGTGTTGTTACGCTGTGGTTGATGCTTTAACTAAAGTACCTGGTCAGCCATTAAATGTCAGGGGTCTGAAAAAAAGTTAAACTTCCTACTGTATTCAGACATAAGGAACAATCTTAAAAAAAAAAAAAAAAAAAAAAAAAAACTCTTGAAGGTAACAAAGTAAAAAAAAAAAAATGACTGGATAGCAACAGCACAAGAAAAGTGAGATAGTTCGAGTCATCTGCACTACAAAGATGTGTCTAAAGAGCTTGCTAGGTTGTTTGTTTGTTTGTATTTAACTTTAGTGTCTTAATTCTATTAATGCACTTTTATTGTTCCTTCTCTCTGCAGTCCACTGTGATGGTGCTTCGCAACATGGTGGATCCAAAGGACATTGATGATGACCTAGAGGGAGAAGTGACAGAAGAGTGTGGCAAATTCGGGGCTGTAAACAGGGTCATCATCTACCAGGAGAAGCAGGGAGAAGAGGAGGATGCTGAGATCATTGTCAAGATCTTTGTGGAGTTCTCCATGGCCTCAGAGACACACAAAGCCATTCAGGCTTTGAATGGGCGCTGGTTTGCAGGAAGAAAGGTGGTGGCAGAGGTGTATGACCAGGAGAGATTTGATAACAGTGACCTGTCAGCATGAACTCTACTTGGAGGACTTCACCCCTACCCCTTCTGCCTGTCTGTTTTTTTAGCCATGTGTAAAGAATGCTCCAGGGTGAGCGCAGATCTCTGTGATGTACTTGTAGTTTGGATAAAAGCGCAAAGAAAGCTAGTGTGTGTTCTTGTGTGTGTTAAAGGGGCTAATAACCTGCCAACCAATCTGGCATGAGTGTAGCCTCATCAACATAGAAGAGTGGGGCCAGAGCCTGAAGAGAGGTTGCTGTTTTTGCTCCTGCCTTACACTGCGGTCACTTCAAAAACACTCAGGTCAAGATCCCACTGCACCTTTGAGGGACTGGGATAGCAATTTTCTTCAAAGATGGGCTATAAATGGTTGAATGGAGGAGGGAGTCCCTAAGTGTACTATAAAAGCACTCAAGGGTGCTGCTGAAATACTTCAACAACAGTAGAGGAGAGCTTGGGCAGTTCTGGCAGGGAGTCTTCCTGCTGAGGACTTGCATCTTGAGCTTGGGCTTCTGGGAGCCCAAACGTGGAGCAGAGTCCAGAAAGTGAACCAGTTGGGTCTTTTGGCGTATTCACATCCTGTGTATTCTGATATTGTAGTTTGCACTTCACAGTTTTGTTGATGCATCAGTTACCCTAACTGATCCTTCCTAAATGTGCCAAAATATTTCCATCGAGTCAGGCTGAGGCATCACAGCCGGGATGAGAGTGGGAGTAGTGTTGATCTGCAGCACCTAAAGTGTATTTAATAAATAAATCTAGTCCTTGTATTATGGACAGCGATATAGAACATATGCCTTGCCTGAAAGAAAAGTTTGCTATTGAGGACCCATGGTTTTTGTAATATTTACAGAGCCTGAATGCATTTTTTTTTTTTATGTTCTTTGTTTAATGAGCAGGAACAGAATTAGCTTGTATTGATGATTCTAAATACTCTAAACAAGTAATGGTCTATGACATTGTTTGTTGTGCAAAACTGCTAGAGACAGCACAGATTCAAATGAAATATTTATTTTAATTTAGAAATTCAAATAACAGAAGAATGATCTAAAAGGAACTTCAGAATGGAGGTCAGAGTTGAGCCTGCTGCTGCTGCAAGCCGCCTCTAAGCTTAGAGACGCTTATTTTTTGTATTTTGTTTCAAACACTCAAACTTCTGTAATAGGTTAGAAATCTGTATTTGCAGTCTAACTGTATTTACAATTAACTTGTTAACTTGTTTTGTTTTAATATGTCTGTTAGCGTAAATAACCTTTCTTTCCTGGTAACAGCAAGCCTGTCTTTTTTAACCTTTGATAGCCAAAGTATCTTGGGTTCAGCTTTGTTTTTTCCTCATCATCTGACTTAACAATCCTTCTTTGCGCTTCTTTAACTTGAGTTTCTGTTTCTCAGAAGTAGTTGATTTGAGTTCTTCTAATAGATTCCAGACGAGCCCTTCCTAGGGCATAGCATAGTGGCATTCTTCTTTTTCTTACCTGTTCTGGAAATGCTTCATGCCATGTAATCTGTGATCCCATTGAGTTCTTTAACAGCCACAGCATACTGGTAGTTCATAATTTCCCCTGTTTTGGTAATGCACTACAGCTTTTCTGCTGCATGTGTCTGTAATACAGAAGAAAGTTCACCATTTTCAACTTGTTCCCGTGTTACCACTGTTCTGTCTCTTCTATTTTCTGATACTTGTTCCTGTTCTGTTGACTAGATTTAGGAGTATAAGGCAACACCGGGAGCTTCATTTTGTTGTTGATAGCTCCAAAAGAGAAAGAAGGGGGAAACATCAAAAAAGATAAAACTAGATGCAAGGAGAAAGCACAGACTTAAGGATGACTGCCTAAGCTTTTTTTTTTTGTGTGTGTGTGTGATCAATCTTATCTGGCTGACAAGATATTTTACAAGTTTATATTAAGAAAAGTAACTTCAGATTAACTTGACAGGTGTCTGACAAAAGGTCAGGTGTCATACAACATTAATTAAAATGCTACAGTGTGAGGTAAACACTGACTACAAATAAATAAAACAGATTTTGAAATAAGAAAGTAAATTAAAAAAATAACAAAGGGCTTTTTCCCTTGGATCCCATAGAAATCTGATTTAGGTCAAATATATACATCCTTAATGATTTAGTATTTTGAAACAGACGTAGGTATGTCTATTTAACGGGATTACAGGTCATGATGATGTTAGGGTTGGTATAAGAGGATATAATCTGCTTCAATCTGTATTTTAAATGTAAAGTGGTGTATTCCCCAGTAAGGAATGGGGGATTCTGACTTGAGAAGCTGAAACGCAGAAAAGAGTGAAGACTAGGAATAATGCCTCATCATTCCATCATATATGATGCTTTAGAGATGCCTGTGCAAGCACCAACTCCCAATTAATTGTGTATTTTTCCAGCTACCTTATTTCCTGCCATGCTTTCTCAGCAAATTGGAAAAAGCTGTACATGTCTTCAGGTGCGGCATGGATTTGGTAGAGGAGATGAAAGAAAGGGTACCTCTGCATCAGCCTGTGTAGTCAGGCTTTAACCTCTCGCTATATTTCTGTTCTTAAACAGTTGTGATCTGAACAGCTTTCTGACAAGGAATCTAAATTCCTTCACCTTCAGACCTTCCTCTTGACAGAGTACACCGCTCTGCAGCGTAGTAATTTTCAGCTATTTATAGCTGTGTAGGGCTTCCTCAATTGATTCCTTGACAGTAGTGATCTTCGAGGGTGAATTATTTGGAAAATGTGGGCAACTCAGAATGAGCATTTTACAGAAGCATCTTCGATGTCTGGAAAGCTTGCCATGTGGCTCCACACCAGTGGACTTTGCTAGATTTGATTCCCTAAATTAGGTCCAGGAACTGTCCTGATCTCATTAAGATTCTGGCATGGTTCTGCAGTAATTGCTTGAAAGACATGAGAGGTCTAAACATGTTCAATTTTTTATTGTTTTCCTATAGTTGCTGAAGTCTCTGTTTAGGTATGCCAATACTGAATTGTATTCATGCCAGTAGGTGTGGTTGTGTCACAGGCTCATACACGTCTTGGAGTGTAACTTAGATACTACCAGAATTGATTCAATGACAGAACTGAGCATCTGGGGTGCTTTGTTGCCTTTACTTATTCATCACAGCAAGATGTTATGGTGCAGCTGCACAAACTGTTGAACAGCTCTATCTGGTGGCAACTGCCAGGAGGCTCCAGGTTCTAATGAAAACATCCCAGAAATGTTTGGGGTAAGGATGAAATCTTTTTGCTGCAGTGCTGGATTTTACAGCCTTGGCCTGATCACCAAGTTCCTTTTTTTTTTTTTTTTTTTTTTTTTTCTTTTCTTGTCCATAAAGTATATGGCGCTGGTGAAAAGCAGAGGCCAATAGCCTGCTCTAGGCAGGGCCCTCGTGTATTGACTCCAGATCGCAATATTGGAGTGGTCAGGAAATTCAGCTCTCAAAAGAATGTGAGCCTTTCCTGGAGGCCTGTAGGTACTGTTTCAAGAGGATACAGCTTAAGTTGAGGTAAAATAAAATAAACTATCACAGATGCCTCATGCCAGCTGGGCGAGACTGGTTCTTAAATTTTGAGTTAGATATTTTCAGAATAACAGGGAAAAGAAAGTTTGTCAGGTCCTGTACCTTTGCCTGAAAAACAAGGCTTGAAGTCTTGCCTCCCATGGATAAAGGTGCTGAATGAGCTCAGTCAGGTATTTCACGATTCCAAGAGACTCATTTGAGTTTTGTCATAAAACTGGTTCTAGTCCATTCCTGTTTCTGTCCCTCCTGTTTTTCCCCAGCTTTGAAACAGTTTCCTCTGAGTCCCTTGTCTTAGATTTGAATGCTTGGAATAAACGGGTAACCCCCATTTTAAATCTTGCATGTATACACCTAATTATAGAGCTGCATACCACTGATATTTTCTTTGGCCCAGGACCTTAAATTTCAGGGCCTCAACATATGGAATGCTGTTCTTTGTCTAGTTCCTGTTGTTGACTTCCATAGAAGCTTAATGGGGGTAATTCCCATGGATTGCTGGTATATTCCTGCATAGTAAATGAGCAGAAAGAGACCAAATAACTTGGGAAGTAGCAGTCTGAAATAAAATGAGTAAGAGTTTTTTCCATACTTCATTGATACTTGGGAAGAATGCCTGTCCACATCGTCTTTATTCCAGGTAAATGGTTCAACTTTTACTATAAGGTAAAATCCTGATTTGTCAGCACTTTCCTGTATGTGCTGCCTCGTGTAGGATCTTGTGGCTATGGTCCTTGCGTGAGACAGCAGAGCAATAGAGGTGCATGTTGCTAACATAGGCATGAGTGCCCTCATTGTTCTAAAACCATGCCTAATCAGAAGAGAAGAGTTAACAGTACTGCAGAGGGCTAGTTAACACTTGTGCTTCTAAGGCAATAGTCCTTTAGCTCAACACAAGGGTAGTTGAAATAGCCTGAATTTAAGGTCAGGATTTTTTTTTTTCTTAAGAGCTAGTTACCTGACTCTTCACTGTCACATCTATGGAGTGTTGCTGCCTGACATGCAAGATGCCTGGCAAGAGAGGCAGGAGAGCAGCTTGACTAAAACAAGACCTTTAATCCAAATTAAAACACAAAGACATCATACACTGGAGGCAGAGAGATACATCCTGGGATGATTATGGTCTGGGGGGTACAGGGAGAGGGGCAGGAAAGCCAGAAACAGCAACAAATAAAAATAAGGCTTTCGTCAAGTACACAGGTTAAGGGAAGATGAAAGAAACAATATGCTTAAGATAGTCAAACAGGAGACATGGCTACAACTGACATAAAGAAGTTACTGAGCACTTCAGCCTTCTCTGCCTCGGTCCTCACTAGGAAGTGCTCTAGCCACACTGCCCAATTCACAGAATCCAAAGTCGGGGACTGGGAAAATGAAGTACTGCCTGCTGTAAGAGATCAGGTTTGAGACCATTTAAGGCACCAGAATATGCACAAGTCCATGAGACCTGATGAGATGCATATGAAGTTGCAAAGCCACTATCACATTTGGAAAGTTGTGGCTGTCTGAAGTTCCCAGTGACTGGAAAGGGGGAAACAGCCCCTATTTTCAAAAAGGGAAAAAAGGAAGACCTGGGGAACTACAGGCCAGTCAGTCTCACCTCTGTGCCTGGCAAGATCATGGAGCAGATCCTCCTGGAAGCCATGCTGAGGCACAGGGAAAACGAGGAGGTGACTTACAGCTAACGTGGCTTCACTGAGGGCAGATTGTGTCTGACAAACTTGGTGGTCTTCTACGATGGGATTGCAACGCTGGTGAATAAGGGAAGAGAGACTGACAACATCTACCCTGACTTGTGCAAAGCATTTGACACTGTCCCCCGTGGTATGCTTGTCTCTAAAATGGAGACACATCGATCTGATGGTTGGACCACCTGGTGGATAAGGAGTTGGCTGGATGGTCACGTTCAGAGTTGCGGTCAACAGCTCGATGTCCAGGTGGAGGTCAATAACAAGTGATGTCCCCCAGTGTCTGTACTGGGAGTAGCACTATTTGACTTCTTTCTTGGTGTTTTTGGACAGTAGCATCAAGTGCACCCTCAGCAAGTTTGCGGATGACACAAAGCCATGTGGTGTGGTCAACGTGCTAGAGAGAAGGAATGCCATCCAGAGGGGCCTTGACAGGCTTGAGAGGTGAGCACGCATGAAATTCTTGAATTTCAGTAAAACCAAGTGCAAGATCGTGCACCTGGGTTGGGGCAATCTCAAACATGGATAATTAAGCAATTAAAAAAAATTAAATTAAAAAAAAGATTAAGCAATGAGTGGATAGAGAGCAGCCCTGTGGAGAAGGACTCGAAGGTATTGGTAGACAAAATATCAAAGATGAGCTAGCAATGTGCACTTGCAGCCCAGAAAACCAACCTAAAGGCTGCATCAAAAGAAGTATGACCAGAAGTATGACGTAGTTCAAGGGAGGCAATTCTCCCCCTCTGCTCTGCTCTCATGAGACCCCAATTGGAGTCCTGCATTCAGCTCTGGGATCCCCAGCACAAGCAAACAGAAGTATTAGAACAAGTCCAGAGGAGGGCCACAAAGATGATTAAGGGCACCAATCCTAACACCTCTCATATGAAGACAGGCTGAGAGAGTTGGGGTTCAGCTGGGAGAAGATAAGGCTGCAGAGAGACCTGACAGTGGCCTTCCAGTACCTAAAGGGGGCCTACACAAAAGCTGGAGACAGGCTCTTTATCAGGGAGTGTAGTGACAGGAAAAGGGACGATGGTTTTAAACTAAAAGAGTGTAGATTTAGATTAGAATAAATTGCATAATAAATTCTTTATTCTGAGGGTGTCAAGATATTTAAGCAGGTTGCACAGGGACGTTGTGGATGCCTCCTTCCTAGAAGCATTCAAGGCCAAGTTGAATGGGGCTTTGGGTAACCTGGTCTAGTGGAACGTGCCCCTGCCCACGGGAGAGGGGTTAGAACTAGATGGTCTTTAAGGTCTCTTCCAACTTGAACCATTTTATGATTCTACTGTTTTAGACAAAAGGGCCCATCTTATCCAAGGCAGTGAATGACATGCAGGTTTCTAGGCAAAAGTGTAGAGAGGGGCAAGCATGGAATGAATATGGTTCAGAGGCCAACAACTGATAGGTAAGGGTTACAATAACAAACAAAAGAATGATCAGCTTAATTTTTTGGTGTTCTTATCCTAGTCTGCACTCTGTAGTGTTCTGCAGTCAGTGTCTGCTCTGCAGCAGCCAAGCATTCAAGTGTAATGATGTCTGTTCAGAGAAACCTGGTCATCTCAGAAACAGCCCTGCAGATTATGACAGCACCAAATACAGATGGGAACAAGGCTGTGATGGTATTTTTCAAGTAGTCCATCATAAACTTTACCTTCAGTTTGTCTTGCAAGTCTTGCATGTTAGCCCTGATTCAGCATCGGGTCCTTCCTGTGGTGGATTGATAAAACCTTAACAGCAGTTCAGCGCATGGAGGAACTGCAGCACAGGCAGAGCTGGCTTAGTCCTATGCGTCTAACACCTGGATAGAGCAAGAAAAGCTTAAAACAGAAAACGTAGTTTCATTGTTTACTAATTAGGGAAGATAGGTTTCCAGAGAAAAGCATGTCAAATCCTCAGATTTGTCAGCTATGTTCAGCTTCCTTTCCATCTCTCGATGGTTTGAGATGAGCAATGCTACGTGCCTTTGGAACTTCTGTAGCTATGGGCTGACAAGCACTATGCCCTTATGGGAGCTGCTGTTAAATGGCTTCTGTTGCTCAAAGCCCTTGCAGTGTTTTTGTTGTGCCTTGATGTTATGACCCCTTAAAACAGGGTCCTTGAGAGTAGTATCAAAATGAAGTTAGCGTAGGGAAGATGTACAAAACTTTTGAACTTGTCAAAGTTGGAAACATAGCATTAAGAATTAGTTTCATGCCTGCTGTTGTATTAACATTTTCATTAAGCTTAAATATTTTTTTTTTTGTTTTGTTTTTCCCCTCCTTAGGGAGAGGATAAATCATATGATGTATTGCTATTTATTAGCGTTTCAGTAGGGTAGATAAATATAATCCCTTTCTTTAAAAAAAATCATTTATTCTGATGGGTTTAGTCTGAATAGAGACACAACGTCAAGCTTTTTTTCCTCGAGCTGTAAGTGACCAGAACCTATGCATTTCAGGTGTCTGCAAGTACCTACTTGGCTGATTATGCTTCTTTCTGGGGATGGGAGGAGGTGATCGTTGCTGTTGTTTCTTTCGGAGTACTTGGGCTTTACAGACTTCTGTTGTGCTCCCTTGCCTCACGTATTTCTATGTGGAGGCATTGTTTGAGCTCTCTTCATAAAAAACAAAAATCGTATTTCTGATTGCTGTTGTATGTAACTGTAACTTGTCAAGGGCAAGGAGCATCAGACGTTGGTGCACCGTACTGCTTTATGTAAGGGCATAAGCCGTGTTTTTTTTCTTCTTCTTCTTCACCATGCTTTCCAAATCATTTCACACGTTATGAACTCGATGCCCAGGAGCAGCCCAGAAGTGCACCCAGTTCTAGCGAGTGGTCCCGGCTACCCCGGAGCCCCCCTGTGTAACGCGGGTTGTTTCCCTTCGGCTCCCGGGGTGAGCCTACGGAGCAGCCCAGGCCGGAGGCTGACCGCCAGGAGTCCCGGTCCCCTTCTGCTCTCAGGGGCGAGGTGCGGCACCACGGGCTGCGGATCGCCGTTAGCCTCAACGCCGCTGCGGCTGCTTTCGGAGCCGGCTCCTGCGACCGCCCGGCGCCCACCTCCCCCGGGCCCCGCTCGGTACCGGCCCCGCGGAGCCGCCGCTCCCCGCCCCGGCCCCTCCTGCGCTGGGCGGCCCGGCCCGGGGGCGGCGCAGGGGCGGGCGGGGCCGGGGCCGGGCCGGGGCGGGCGGCGCGGGGCAGGGCGGGAGCGGCGGCGGCGGCCGCGGACTCGGTTTCCCAGGGCCGCTCGCGGGGGGCGGCGCGGCCCCGGGCTTGGAGCGGGCCCGGGCGGGAGCGGCGGGGCCCGAGCGCGGCGGCCAGGCCCGAGCCGGGGGGCGGCGCGGAGGCGGAGGCGGCACCGGGGGGGTTCCGGGGCCTGCGGCCCGGCCCTAGCGCGGCGCCCGCCCCGCCGCACATCCGGGCCCTCCCTCGGGCGGCCCCCTCCCGGCGCGGCCGCTCCCGGCCGGGCCCGCCCCTGACGCGCCGAAGCCGATCGCGGCCGAGCCCCGGCGCGGCCCGGCGCGATGCTGCGCTGCATGCCGCCGCTCTGGCGCTGCAACCGGCACGTGGAGGCGCTGGACCGGCGGCACTGCTCGCTGCAGGCCGTGCCCGAGGAGATCTACCGCTACAGCCGCTCGCTGGAGGAGCTGCTGCTGGACGCCAACCAGCTCCGCGAGCTGCCCAAGGTGAGGCCGCGGCCCGGCCGAGCGCGCAGCCGCGGGCCCCGGCCCCGGCCCCCCGAGCTCCGGGCGCTGCCCCCGGCCCGGCCCGGCCCGCGCGTCGCCCCCTGCCTCCCCGCCGGTTGCCGGGCGGAGCCTGGTGGCGGCTCGGCCGCTCCCGTCCCGCCGCGCTGCCGGGGGGGGGTCCGGGGGCTTCTCCCCTGGGCCGGCCCCGGCCCTACGGGCGGGCGGGCGCTGCCCCGGCCCGGCGAGGGGACCCCGCGGCCTGCCCGGCCCGGCCCGGCCCGGCCCTGCCCTGCTCCGTTCCCGGGAGCGGCCTCCTCAGGGGCCGCGCCGCGTCCCGCGCCCCGCTCGCCCCGCAGGCACCGCGGCCTCCCCCCCCCTCCCGGCCCCTCCGCTGTGCTCCCGGGGGAAGGTGGGCGCAGCGCCGCCGCTCGCAGCGGGAGCCCCGCGGGGAAGGGAGCGAGGCTGCCCTGCGGAGGGGCGGCCCGCCGGGGGTCCCGTGAGCCGTGCTGGCTGCTAGGAGAGGCACGGTGTGAATGTAAAAGCTCAGTTTTAGCCTGTAAGCCGGAACGGGTATCGGAGAAGCATTTTATTCTTATTGTCCGGGACTTAAGCCTGCGCTTGTACCTTCTTTTGCTGTTCTGTTTAGCCTCAGTGCACTCTGTGCAGATAATGCTGCTGATAAATGCTTTGTACACGCACCATGCCAGTGTGATTCTTCTGTAGTAGAGGGTGGGAGATCTGCTCTGCAGACAGCTGCAGGCTTGACCCAGACACCTCTGACTCCTAAAGGGTTTGCTTTCACAAGACAGAGCCTTTATTTTTTCCTTACAGTACCATTCAACCAAAGCAGAAACGATGGTGTTCCTGTTCTGCTGGTTACTCTGAAGCATAGAATACTGCAAACAAGAACTGGAATTTGAACCTGTGCGTGTGCTTGCCTCTCAGGAAGGAGAGCACCTTTAAACATTACTGAGCTATAGGGTGTTATAGAGGAAGTTTTTCCATGTATTCCCTGTCAAAATTGTACAAAAACTGTAAAAATTATGGAGTATCCTAAGTTGGAAGGGACCCACAAGGATCATTGAGTCCAATTCCTGGCTTCATACAGGAGCACCCATAAATCAAACCATGTCTGAAGTGTTGTTCAAATGCTTCTGGAACTCCAGCAGGCTTGCTGCTGTGACTGCTTCCCACCGTTAGTTAGTGATACTTAACGAACTTTTCAGTTAAAAAAAGTTTTGTGCTGGAAAAAGTATTTCACTGTAGCATGTTTGGATAAGTGCTCATCGGAGCAAATGTGGTCTAAGTTACCTTTTTATTAAAAATATTAAGAAAAAAGGTAATTATTCTTTGTTTTAAAGTTTCTTGTTAAACTACTCATGCTTTTCTTATTGACGTAAATTTTAGGAAAAAAAGAATCTGGAAAAAAAAAACAACCCCTGCTTTTCAGTTATAGTGATGCTAGTATGATCCTTCTGTCAGCTTTCTTCCATCATGTGTCTGGGGATCATTGTACAATTTAGGTGGGGACCTTTCTCAAACTACTGGAAAATTTGTGTTACAGGCAGGTTAGGACTTATGAATGAGTATCAGTCTCTTTTGCAGAGGAGGCTAATTGCATCACATCGGCAATGAACTTGCCGATCCTCGCACTGCGCAACTCCTCCTTATCCCTCTGAATACTCAGAGTCTTACTTTGTGTTTATGTAGAAACTGGTTAGACTTCTACATAAGCTGAAGATACTGTGTTTTCTTTTATGTTAGCTTTTGAAAAGCGTCTTTTGGACAACAAATGCAAATTTTATACTGCTACTTTATTTGGTCAGTGATCAGATAGGTATAATGCTGTCTGTGGAAGCAGGTACTGTGTGTCTGTCCTAACCACCATCTCCTTCCTGCTGTCACTCCAACTACTTGTACTGTTCTGCTTTGGACCATCAGAGTCCTTGTTGTGATCATGGGTTCCCTTTCTGGTGATGGAGTTGTCCCCAGTTTCTAGAGTTTTCTGGTGAGGGATTATTAGAAAAAGCAATAGGGAAGAGAAAAATAATCTTATATCATCATGAATGGTGCTTCTGGTCCTCCAATCTCAAAAGAGGTGTGGTAAAGTCAGAAGGGATACAGAGAATGGGGAACAGAAGGCTTGATAGGGGGTATGCAACAGCTTTCACACAAGGCAAAGAAAAGTTTGCGAGGTCTCCTCAGTCTGAAAAAGATAGTGCCACTCCTCCGTCAGATGGTAGATGTCTGGAGTACCACAAATGGCCTGCAGGGATTGAACAGGGAGCAACTGACCACTGGTTCTTGCAGCCCAAGGACCGAGGGCATTAACTGAAACCAAAAAGGGCTCAGAAACAATTTTTCATGCACGCTGTAGTTAACCTGAAGTGTGGAATTACTTGTCAGATGACATAACAGATGCTCAAAGTTTACATGGGCTCCTGAAAGAGAAGACAACCAAAAATGAATAAATACAAAGCCCTCATGTTTGACTGAGAAGTGGCTTATGCTGCATATCCTGGGAGAGACCTAGAAGTACTGTTTTGGACTTCATGTAGTCACGCTCTTCTGTATCGAATACTGTCTGCAGCAGCTATGGGCTTTCTCCAGTAGTGAGAGCCACCAGCCATCTCTAGCAAAATCTAAATGCCCTCTCCCTCACAAGCAGGGTGAGGGTCAAATACACACAGCTGGGGCAATGAGCATAGTACCTCTAAGTGCTGGCCACTCTTGAATAAAGCAAAGGAGCTGGTGGATGCTGCCGAGATATGCTGTGTCCTGGAGACATGTCAGGAAGAGCGAGCAGAAATAGGTCCTAAAGTTTTTCCCTTTGCAGCCACCCCTACCACATTTCCTCCAGCTGGTGACGCGGATGGTCGGGTAGTCCAGACGAAGTTGATGGTCTTTGGTAGAACAAGGCTGCAAGGTCAGACCCGCCTGAGGCATGACCCAGTATGTCTGCGTGTTTTCTGCAGTTCAGAGCTGCGCTTTTTAGTTCCAGGTGTCGTTCCCTACACACAAATCACATGCAGGAAGGGTGTTATTAAGGGGTATTACTGCTGCGGACTGTGTGGTCATGGACATGGATCTAATAGAGGGGTGAGAATCTGCGTGTTAGGTGAGGTGGATGAAAATTGAAAGTAAATTGCCCTTTCACCAGGGGAAGAGAGGACAGCAGTGCATGCTCTGGGCACACGTTTCCCTCAGGGACAGCAATCAGAGGGGTCTTTGGTTGGGGTGGGGAGCGTCCCTTCCAGGTGAGACACTTCACGGAAAGATGTGCCTTTTGTGTGAGAGAGATGCGGGGAGGAGGATTTGTGTGTACCATGGAGGAAGATACAGGGAAAGGAAAACGTGCTGGTTTCACAGAGTAGAGCTGCACGTGTCTGTTCCTTGGGGGAACGGTTTTAGAGGAATACTGAGGTGTGTGTACGGGAGGGAGAGGAGAGCAGCAGATGGAGATGAGTTGGAAGAATGTGAATGAGAGAGAGCACACGGGCTCTAAAGCAAGCTTGACCAGAACAAGCTTGTTTTTAAGGGCTCAGGAAGGATTTTGGGGGAAGGCATCTGTGTGGAGGTGGTCTAAGCAAAAGAATGGAGGGGAGGCTGACTTTTGAAAAGGTCCTTCTGTTTTACAGTTAACAAATAACTTCCTTTTAAAATGTTTGAATTTATCTGACCCCTCCTCTGTGGGTTTTCTTACTTACCTTATCCCCTTACCAGGCCGTCTCTGTCTGACATACTCTTATTTATTCCATTTAATCTGGAGTCCAGAAACACTGGCAATGTCTTGTTCATTCTGTGGCATCATTTTCGTGTGTTCCAGAACTTCCCAGGTCCCTTTCCTGCTACTGTTTCGCTTTTGATCTGATTAGATGATCTGTCTGCCTCCTGGCATTTCTTAATGACACCACACTTTCCTGAACTCTTTCTTCCAAGTTGTAGAAGTGACTGCTTGTTTCTCTCCTTTCTGCAGTGCTGAATAGTCATCTGTCTGCTCTTGCTCCTTTTTCATTTGTCCCATGTGGAATCTTTCTTGTTTTGAGTACGGATTTTTCATTATGGTGACTGAACTCTGGTTATTTGAAGTGATAGATTAAATCCATGTTGGGAACATCTGCTGCCTTGTTGCAGGGATTTGCTGCCAGGGTGATACAGCATGGTTTAATGGAAAGTGGTGAATTTTATTTGATAAGTTCTCTGCGCTCTTCACTGGGGTGCCTGAATTCTAGAGGACAACGTGCCTTGCGCTGTGCTGACCTGTTCCCTGCCTCGCTTGTATAAAGTGATTCCTGCAGGACCGTGTGTAGCACCTCACAGCAGCAGGATGAAGTCCTTCAGCTAGGGACGTGGTTTTCAAGAGTGCAGCTTGCTAGATCGCTAGATTAGAGCTACAAGAGGCACCTGACTCGCACAGCCCACTGTTTGTGAGAGCAGCTCAGAGGTGCAGGTCTCACCAGAAAGGAATGAAGGTAGTCTGGCGTTCAGCGGAGGAACGTGGAGGCGGTGGATGGAGCAGATCATAGTCGGGAGGCGTCCAGACTCTTGCTGTGTTTTCTGAGGAGTGCTCGGGTTGGAGTACGGGAAGGCAAAAGGGAGATGTCGGAAGAAACCTGGGTGGAGCAGAGATTGTAGGACCTGGAGTGTGTGGGAGGAGGAGGAGGTGGAGCTGAGTAGGAACTGAAAATAGTGAGCAAGTTGATGTGGGGCAGGGAGGAGACATCCAGGCAGTGTCGGCCGCAGGGCGCTGCAGACCTTTTGCTGGAAGGATACCTGGCAGGGAGCGAAGTGAGTTCGGGTGGGGCAGGCAAGGCTCATCCGAAGAGTGGGGGAAAAAGGAGGAAATAATAGAGCTAGATTTGATACCAAGTTTTTAGTGATGGTGCTGAAGAGGCAAGCCCTTAGGAATGTATAGCTGAGGGGGTGCAGTTCTGTTCCTTTGCTTTTTCTTTACCCAAACTCCCGTGATAAAGTGGGTCCAGTGCAGAAGACTTCCCCCCAGCTGTCCAGCGAGGTGTTTTCATCTTGCACAGAAAAACAGAGGAGAGGGATGCCTGGCTAGAACTCCAAGGAGAGAAGGGAGGCCTTGTAGGTCTGCTGCAGATTCCTTCCTGTTCTGGCTTGTTGCTATTTGCATCATGGCAGGGCAACTTCCAAGCTGGTAGAAGCACTCCGGGTTTCAGCGGTTCCTCCTGTTTGGCTGCAGTTAGCCCGGGGCAGCAGCATCGGTGTCCTTTGTCCCAGGCCTGGGATCCTGCTGCTCTGAGCAGGGTGAAACCCGAGAGTGGTATTTGTCACTTTCCCAAGACAAGGTGGGGCGTTGCAAGCCTAATTAAGAGCAGCTTTTAATTTCCTGGCATCTGGGGCTTGCGAGGAGGATCTCGGCTTTTATTTACTTCCACGGAGGAGTGAAGCTGTTCCTTTTAATCTCTGCATGCTAATAGCCCTTCCCTGAGAAAGTCGGGGAGCCATGAATCACCAGTGACTGGCCTCCTCAGTGTTTCACCCTGCCATAACGAGACTCAGCATGCTTGGGTGCCCAGCGAGGGCTGAATGCGCGCCGGGCACCTTCTCTTTTCCTGCATGTGAATGCTCTGCATCACAGGCTTTGTCAAAACGGCAAGCTGCATTTGCTTAACAAAACTAGCCAAGAAACTGGTTTCACTTGATTGTTATGAGACCTGTGCACAGAGTTGGCATGCTTCTCAATGCCTTTCAGGAGCCATATGAGTTAATGTGTACAAATGGATGTGGTTTTATTTTCCAAAAGCCAGATATTCTGGATGTGCTGCTGCCCAGAAGTTGAAATACTGCAGGCCTTTTCACCCTTATCCTTCCCCCTCTGTACAGTAACCTTCTGTCTTGCAAATCCTGGATGGTGACTAGTCGCCAGGTAAGGTTCTAGGGTAAGGACTTGTGCTGGAGCATTAATAGCTGAGAACAAGCTCAGTTATGGAAAAAAGAGCCAATACAACTCTTGGAGATGCAAACAAGAGAACAGGAAAGAGGAAGAAGGAAGTAATTCTGTGTTCTATGGCCTACAAATAAGAATTGACCATTGTCATTTCTCAGTGAGCTGCAAGGTGTGTGGTCAGCTTTCTTTTTGCACAGTGTATAGGTGTGTTGCCCTGTGTGGATCTCCAAAGGAGCTCAGTTCAAAGGAGTGTAACAGCGAGGTAAAAAGGCGTACTGGGAGGTGAGGTTCAGTGAAGCAAAGGGTTCATGAAGATTTTGGTGCTGTGGCCTAAACAGGGCTTCTTCTTACCAAATCTTCCCTTTCATCGGCTTTATACAATGAAGTGAGGTCATCAATGGAAATACCTACTCAGGCTCTCCTTTGGGTTCAGCTCATCTTGGTATTGTGTAGACTTCTAGATATGTCTCTGTATAATGTCAGTAATGTTTTCCATACCTTTGGGTACATCGGCTGCATTTGCACCTTTGAGATTTTTCTTATTCCTCAGTGACAACTCCTAGCATAGGTTCACCTTCCCTTGCTCCTGTTCCAGGCCTCTAAAGAATAAATTCAGCATCAAAGTGGCCCTGCAGATCATTTGATCGTTACCTGATCTGCTTGCGTGTAAGATCTCTGTTTATTCCCTTTGACTATTTTCTGAGCATCTGCCAGGAATAATTTGGGGGGTGTCTCACTGATGTTTAGGGCTAAAGGCAGGACTAGGTGAATCTCTTTAGGTCCATGAAATTCCTGAGTTTCATGGAATCACAGAATGGGTGAGGTTGGAAGGGACCTCTGGAGGTCATCTGGTCCATTCCCCAATTAATCAGGGCCACCTAGAGCAGGTTGCCCAGGACCATGTCCGGGTGGGTTTTGAAGATCTCCACGGGGTGAGCCTGTCCAGGCAGCCTGTGCCAGTGCTCTGTGACCCGCACAACAAGATGTTTCTTGACAATCAGGGGGAATCTCTTGTGGTCCAGTTTGTGCCCATTGTCTCTTGTGCAGGCCACCAGGCACAGCTGACGAGGGCATGGCTCCATCTTCTTTGCACCGTCCCTTCAGGTGTTTCTAGACATTGGTAAGATTCCTCTGAGCCTCCTCTTCTCCAGGCTCACAGTCTCAGCTCTCTCAGGCTCTCCTCACAGGAGCCTGTGAATGTTTTCCTCACATTTGTAGGCCTTTGCTGGACTCTGTCCGGTATGCCCATTTCTCTCTTGTACTGGGAAGCCGCGAACTGGAGCCAGCCCTCCAGATGTGGCCTCAGCAGTGCTGTGCAGAGGGGCAGGATCACCTTCCTTGACCTGCTGGCAATGCTTTGTGCAATGCAGGCAAGGATACCCTTAGTCTCTTAGTGACAAGGGCACACTGCTGGCTCCAGGGTCTTTTCTGCCAAGCTGCTTTCCAGGCTGGTGGCCCCCAACATGCCCTGTGCCCGGAGCTCTTCCTCCCCAGGCACAGGACCTTTTGAGACTCTTGTCAGTCCACCTCTCCAGCCTGTCAGGGTCCTTCTGGGTGGCTGCACAGTCCTGTGGTGTGTCCACCACTGCCCCCAGTTTCATGCCAGCTTACTGAGGGTGCACTCTGTCCCATTGTCCAGATCATTAATGAAGATGTTAAATAGGACTGGACTCAGTATTAACCCTTGGGGCACTGCCATGCCTTACAGGCCTCCAACTAGACTTTGCACCACTGACCACCTTCTGAGCCTGGCTGCTCAGTTCAACCAGTTTTCTACCCACCTTGCTGTCTGCTCATCCAGCCCGTACATCAGCAGCATCTCCATGAGGGAGTTTTGGGCACGATGCTCTCCCTGCCATCCGTCCGGCTGGTTGTTTCACTGTAGAAGCTTATCTGTTTGGTCAGGTGTGACTTCCCCTTGGTGAGTCCGTGCTGACTGCTCCTGTTGATTTTCTTCTCCCTCATGTGCATAGAAATAGTTTCCTCTGAACTGCTCCATCGCCTTCCCAGGGATCGAGGTGAGGCTGACCAGCCTGTAGTTCTTTACGTTGTCCTCCTTGTCCTTCTAGAAGATAGGAGTGGCATTTGCTTTTCTCCAGTCTTTGGGCACTTGATTTCATAACATTGCTTCACTGTCTGCCTGACAGCAACTTGAATGAGGCAGGGCACAGTGATGAAAGATTGTGGTGGATCGTGAGACGTGGTGTGTGCTGTGGCAGAGGGATGTGGTGGCCTGCAGAGCTCTTGCATTGCAAGGTCCGTTGTGGCTTCGGGCTCCGCCTTCGTCCATTCCTAGCTCGAGGTATTTAATGCGGTGTGTCTGAGCTGATCCCCAGAGAGCTACCTTGGCACCTTCCTATTTGTGCGCTTCCTGTTCAGAGGAATTGTTTTTGTCTTCTGTATCTGAGAATCTCCTGCTGTCTCCTTCCACACAGGGGCATTTAACTCTTCTTAAAAACATTTTCAGTCCACCAAATGCACTTCATGAACACCAAGGTTAGAATTTGCTATACTCTGAATACCCTGCTCTGTACCAATTCATAAACTTGATGTTGTCTGCCTTGTCTCAGTTTCTCGGTTTCAGTATTAGAGTTAGTATTCCATTATAAATTAGTATTATTTGTGGTTTTGTTTGTTTGTTCTGGCTTTTTTTTTTTTGGAGTGTCGTTGTTTATCGTGCATCTCAAAGTCACTACCAGTGCTGGAGATGTCTGTTGTGTCAATGTACAGGGTGATATGATTTCTGCCTCAAGAAAATACATTCCCACTTGAAATAATCGGAACAGGTAATTGTCCAACTCTTGACATTGTTCTCCTTTGCTAACATTCGTGGCATTACGGATAAGTATTTTTTTTCTTTTTTTGTTATAATTGCTACCTGACCTTTCTTTGGTCAGAAGATGGTTTAGAAGAGAACTAGGTGGGTACGTTGGGTCCCTTTGTAAGCCTGGAGTGATGGAGACTGAAAAAGGCCACTCCTGGGAGGCTGGCATTCTGGGAAAGGAGTGGGTGGGAACAGATAAAAGGTAGAATTGATAAGGGACAGGTCTTTGGATAGTACTTGGGGCGTGTTATGTTTTGCTGCTTCATTTGTCGCCAGAGTCCTGTCCCACGAAGTGATCTCATTAGATCTTTCCAGATGAATGTTTCTGCAGGATTTCGGTGGGAGATGTCGCTGGGGAACCAGGGTGTGTTGGTGGCACTCTTCCAGGCCTCCTGTACAGGACTCAGGGTAGAGGCTGCTTGTGCTCTGGTTTCAGCAGGGCCCCTCTGCTTATGGGTTTGTATGGTGTTGCTTCTTCCTTTGAGATGCACTCTAAGACCATGAATTGCTGCAGCCAGTGAAAACCCCCACAGCTCTGCGAGAGCAAAGTGTTAATTGTGGTGATCTAATTCTGGCTTGGGGATTTCCTTTCTGCAGCCCTGAATTAGTTTGTCATTTCGTTTGGACCAGAGATTTCACTTTGCTTCTGCATTAAATGCTTGGGCATTCTCGGTGTTTGCAGTCGAACAGTTGCTGCATTCTACCCCTGAGGGGGCTGCATTCCTCAGTCCCCGATTAAATGCCTGGGATGAAGCAGCTGGTGCGCCTTTGGCTCAGAGACAGCTTGCTTTGTCTTAGCTGGAATGTGTCCCCGATGCTTAAGTACTTTTATATATTTGAAATGCATTCCTCAGGGCCTGATACGCGGGGTTAAATAGTCGGAAATCCGGCCGGTCTGCATTACGGAGGGCTGCGTGGCTGCAGCCGGGGAGCAGCCTGCCTGTGCGTAGGTCTCTCCAGCTCTGGTATGTGCGGGGGCACAAGGAGCCGCTGCCTGCTGTCCTGCCCTGTGAGCCAGGAGGAGCCAGGGCCCTGTGCATGGCTCTCCCGTGCTGCACACCAGTGTCTCCGTGTTGTGTTCTGCCTGGGGTGGGAGGGTGGGGAACGGCCCCATCTCGTGTATGGGGGCTGGTGGGGAGGACAGCCCGTTGCTGCCCTTGCTGAAGCCCTAGGGAACGGTGACCTCTCCGCGGGGGGCTGGCTGCAAATGTGAGCCTGGCCGAAGGCTCGTGTGGCTGGTGTTTGGCTGTTGCACAGGATCGGCTGCTTCTCCTTGGGACTCTGCTGAGTTGCTGCCTTTTGGGTGTTGGTGATTATCTGCTTGTGGTCAGAAGAGGCTAAAGCTAGTTTAGCGAAAGTGGAGAATGGAACAGCCCTATAATTGGAGCTGGCTATTGGGGAGGATCCCTTGTTTGGGATGGCAGATGGATGCGTATCCACTGCCTGTAGTCTTGCTCGCTCAGGTGGGTCCGACAGAGTAACCTGCCAATGCCAGAGGGATCTCTGAGGAATGTCCTGGTGTCAGGGTATACCTGAGTGGTGGCACTGATGCCTTCCCCTTGGCATCTGGGCTTCCCTGTAAGGGTGGGGTGCGGCCTCGCCACTGAAGCTCCAAGCTGCAGGTGTTTGGATCTCTCAGTGGTGATGATCATGTTTTTGACCTCTGCTCTGTTAAGTCCATAAACCTCACTACGTTTCAGATGGGAATGATTCTTTTCCTTGTTTCAAGCTGTTCTGGCAATATATATTGCTTGGATCGTTTCTCTCAGGGTAGGGAAAGGTCTCTCTGAAATGTGCTGCTCTGGTGGTGAAACTTAGTGCTGCCTGGGGGTGCTTGGGTCTTCCAAGTGGGCTGACTCCTGCTCTGCTGGGAGAGCTGCACAGTCCTGGGACTGACGTCCTGCCAGCATTGGTCAGCTATGGGATAGAAATCTTTCTGGTTCTTTGGCCTCACCTGTCAGGAGTTAGCTTTGAGCACAGTGATTTTGAAGGACTGAGTTCAACCTTAAAGCCGAGCAATTCTGAAGTGCTTTGCTTTGTGTTCTTTTTGCTCCCAGTTCTCCATGAATCTCTCCTATACAGCGGGCTTCCCAAAGGCAATCCCACTGGTATGGTCATCAAAGACCATTTCTCTTTTATCACAGACGTAAGAGGAGGAACCCCAATTCTGTTAAGACTTCTAGTGCTAGATCTGACACGTGCTCCAGCGTGCTGCCACCTTGGCCATGGAGCGCCCAACAGTCTCTTGCTGCCTCCACAGGTAATGCTTTAGATGTAAAGCCCATGTTAAGCAGGACAATGTGAATGAAGCATAAGGCTCAAATATGTGGCCTGGTTTTGCTGCAAAAATTTTGAGGAGCTGCTCAAGCTGCTGTATTTCACTGATGACACCTCCTGCCTGCAGTGGCTGAGTCCTCTGTGTTCTGGTGGTGTTCCTGTGACCCCAGCCCGTGATAGCATTGAAAGCATGGGAAACCAGGCCCTGGTCTTGCTCATGAATCACCAGGAACATAGCAATTATTTTCCTGCTACACAGTCGATCCTGCCTTTAATTAGACATGTGCTGTCCTGCTGAAGGCAGTGGGACTGTACCAGCAGGGTTTGACAGCTGGACTTGAAATTCTCCTAAGAGTAAGCAGATCATAGAATCATGGAATGGTTTTGGTTGGAAGAGACCTTAAAGATCATCTAATTCTAACCCCCCCCTGTCATGGGCAGTGACACTTCCCACTAGACCAGGTTGCCCCATCCGACGTGGCCTTGAGCACTTACAGGGATGGGGCATCCATCCACAACTTCCCTAGGCAACCTGTTCCACTGCCTCAACAGCCTCTGAGTAAAGACTTTCTTCCTTATATCTAATCTAAACCTACCCTCTTCTAGTTTAAAGCCATTATTCCTTGTCCTGCCGCTCCACTCCAACAGAGTCCCTCTCCAGCTTTCCTGTAGCCCCCTTTAGGTATTAGAAGGTTGTTATAAGGTCTTCTCCAGGCTGAACAACCCCAACGCCCTCAGCCTGTCTTTGTAGGAGAGGTGTTCCAGCCCTTTGATCATCTTTGTGGCCCTCCTCTGGACTCATTCTAATACTTCCGTGTCCTTCTTATGCTGGGGGTCCCAGCGCTGAACACAGTACTCTAGGCGAGGTCTCATGAGAGCAGAGTAGCAGGGAGTATCACTTCCCTAGACCTGCATTTGATGTAGCCTAGGATATGCTTGGTTTTCTGGGCTGTGAGTGTACATTGCTGGCTCATGTTGAGCTTCTCATCCACCAGCACCTCCAGGTCCTTCTCCTCAGGGCTGCTCTCAATCCATTCTTCACCCAGCCTGTATTTGTGCTTGGGATTGCCCTGGCCCAGATGCAGGACCTTGTGCTTGGCCTTGTTGAACCTCATGAGCTTTGCAGAGGTCCACCTCTTGAGCCTGTCAAGGTTCCTCTGGATGGCGTTCCTTCCCTCCAGCAGGGAAACCCCACAGCTCAGCAGTTACCCAGGTACTGTTGGCTTGCTCACTCCTTGCAGCAAAATCACCCAACCCAAACAGCTCTGTGGCTCTGGGCCTTTGCGTCTGAGGCAGCCTGTGGGTCACAGGTTGTTTCTGAGGAAATGGGGAGATGTCTGAGTCCTGCTGTTTGGGCACCTGAACCTAGGAACACCCTAATAGTTTTAACTGCAGAAGCAAGAAGGTTTTGGGCAATTCTGGTGTGAACGGCATGTTTACAGTGCGGACCCAGTTCCTCTAGATATGTAAGTCTCTGGATATAGAAGTTGTCACTGCCTTATTTCAAAAACATTGGCCTGTTTGTCAGATCATTGTGGCTCCATGGTCATATGAGCTGGGTGTCTGACTCCTCTTCCTCTGGCATGCACCTGGCTCCCCCTAAGTGCTGCTGAGCTTGAGAAACACCACGTCTTTCTTTTGTTGAAGTCTGCTTAAAGCATGCTTGGCTGAGGAGACAAATGTCCCTGCAGCCTCTTGTCTGCTGTGTGCAGGAGGCGTCCTGGCACTGAGGCAGCCCCCACGAGCAGCCTGCTACTTCTTGTGAGAAAATGGGAGAGGAGCCGGGACATGCAGCCATGGGGATGGCTCTCCTGCAGGCACAGGCAGGAGCGTGAGGCTGGCCATCAGAGGAGAGCAGCAAGGTGACACCGGGAACAAAGGCGCCTGTGTCCTGGTCCCCGTCCCCAGGCAGGCACAGTGCCCTTGGCAGGACTGGTGTTTGGGTTGTGACACGGAAACATGACTGTGCAGACGTGGACAGCTTCATGCCTGTCTCTGTGTTAGCGTCAGTGTGGGGAACACAAAGGGGTCTCCTTGCATTAGCAGCATTTGAGTGGAGAGCTGGGGCTCTGCCGCAGACAGGCCGGAAGCTCTTTATTCTGTACCCTCAAGAAAACAAAGGTTCAGAAAAGAGTTCAGAAACCAATCCAGGCCTCAGGCAGACCTGGAAGGGGGGAGCAGACTGCATCTGAAGTACTGGGTATTTTCATCATCCCTTGGGTGCTTCAGCACCAAAGAGGTTTTCTCTGCTTGCTTGGCTGTGAAAACGTACCTTTCTGCATGTGGGGTGGGAGGTGTGGGGCGTATGGGCTCATTTTTCTATCGTACGAGTTGTGGGTAGGTACAGGGCGCTGGCCTTGGCTGCAGTAACTCTGGGCTTGCAGGCTGGATCACAGAATCATAGAATCATTAAGGTTGGAAAAGACCTCCAAGAAAATCTAGTGCCACTGTCCCACTACCACCAATGTCACACGCTAGACCATGTCCCCAAGCACCACGTCCAACCTTTCCCTAAACACCCCCAGCGACGGTGACCCCACCACCTCCCTGGGCAACCCGTCCCAATACCTGACTGCTCTTTCTGAGAAGAAATTTCTCCTAATTTCCAACCTAAACCTCCCCTGGCACAATTTGAGGCCATTCCCTCTAGGCCTATCGCTGGTTATCTGCAAGAAGAGGCCGACCCCCAGCTCCCCACACCTTCCTTTCAGGCAGTTGTAGAGAGCAATAAGGTCTCCCCTGAGCCTCCTCTTCTCCAGACCAAACACTCCCAGTTCCCTCAGCTGCTCCTCACAGGACGTGTGCTCCAGGCCCTTCACCAGCTTCATAGCCCTTCTCTGGACACGTTCCAGGGCCTCGATGTCCTTCTGGTACTGAGGGGCCCAAAGCTGAACGCAGCACTCGAGGTGCGGCCTCACCAGAGCAGAGCGCAGGGGACCGATCACCTCCCTGGTCCTGCTGGCTGCACTGTTCCTGATACAAGCCAGGATGCCGTTGGCCTCCTTGGCCACCTGGGCACACTGCAGGCTCGTGTTCAGGTGAGCATCAACCAGCGCCTCCAGGTCCTTTTCCTCTGCACAGCTTTCCAGCCGCGCTGCCCCATGCCTGTAGCATTGCATGGGGTTGTTGTGACCAAAGTGCAGGAACCGACACTTAGCCGAGACTTGGTCATTCCTGTGCTGAAACCCTTCCTGCCGAAGCAGGGGGCCAGTTCCCCTGAGCCTCTCCTGCACAGGCAGCTGTGGTGGCTGGGGTCACACAGCGCTGCTGTGCAAGAGAGGGGCTGTTCCCCGCTGAGCGGGGCTGGCTCTTTGGCCATTAGTCCTGTTTGGGGTATGGTTGGCTTTCCAGGTCTGCCCTCAGGATTTTGTTGTTCCTGGGAAATGGCGTAGTTGAGTGGTGTTTCAAAGGGTTTTGTTCTGATCCATTCATTCATTATTCTTTCTCCTTTTTTTAATTTTCCACCTCTAGATCTGGCTAAGTGAGCAGAGAAAGGAGGCATGGCTCTGCTAAGTGTTACACTTCAGCAGAAAGGAAGCCCTTGGTGGTGGCGTCCAAATTCTCAGCGTCACTATCTGAATACTGTGGTTCTCCAAGCTAACCCAGTAGCTCCATTAACCTTTTGTTCATGTCCTGGGGCTTTGCCACAGCCTCAGTAGTAATGTTGGGAGCTTTGTGGATATGAAAGTAGACAGAGGCAGGATTAAAGTTCAGAAAAGTAAGCCATTTCAGCAAACTGAAGAAACACAACTTAGTGGAGGTATGCTAATTGCAGAGAGGAGGAGGGAGCCTCAGACGTTTTCTAGGACCTCTTGTAGACAAGCAATAGTTTATAAGGGCTTTTTTAGGATTTAGCTGTGTATATATGTGTTGTGTGTGACTGTGCATGTATTTGATGGTTGTGTTGCCATTCAGAGGGAACGTAACAGCTAGAAAAATGGGCTGACAGGAGTCTCATACAGTTCAACAAAGGGAGATGCCAAGTTCTGCATGCAGGGAGGAATAATCTCACACATCATTACAGTCAAGGAAATGACCACCAAAAGCAGCTTTGTGGAAATACCGGGGGTCCTGATGGACAAGAAGTTGATCCACAGATAGGAAGAGCATTGACAGCAGGTCACTAGAGGTGGTTCTTCTGCTCTGCTCAGCGCTGGTGAAAGCATATCTGGAGGACAGTGTCAGAGTGGGTCTCCCCAGTGCAGAAAATACATGGATGGACAAGATTGTGCCCGTCCATGGGCACAAAGATGGTTAAGGTTAAAGGACTGGAGCATCTGTGATACAGGGAAAAGCTGAGAGAATTGGGACTCTTCACCCTGGAGAATAGAAGGCTGAGAGGAAATTTACAAATGTATATAACCTGTCAGGGAGTGAAGGAGATGGAGCTAGACTTTTCAGTACTGTCCAGTAACAGGACAAAGACGTGATGGGCAAAGAGTGAAATAGAGGAAATTCAGTTTAAACAGATTGAAACACTTTTTTTTTTTTCCTCTTTTAACTGAAAGCATTGTTGAATACTGAAACATGTTGCCCACTGAGTTTGCAAAATGGCCATCCTTGGAGATTCCCAAAACAAAATGGGACACAGCCCTGGGAAACCTGCTGTAGTTGAGCCTGCCTTGGGCAAGGGTTGGATAAGCCGATCTTGAGAGATCCCTTCCAACTGCAACCATTCTATGATTCTGCTGGGCCTGCCCCAGTGACACAAATTGCCTTTTTGAGAGAACTACTGTGTTTGAAAATCTGCCTCCTTCACTTACTGACCAATCTCTCTGCTAGTATCCATAGGCAGTGGGATTTCTACCTCTAGCTGATTGATAGAGGTTGTGTGTGAAGGAAGGGGTGACAAGCTCCATTCCTTCTCTTGCAGAACAGGAGAAGGCTGAGGCAGCTAGTTTAGGAGTGGGACGGTCAGTGTTCCTCAAGTGTTCGAGGGAAATAGGGGACTGTCAAACTTCTGTCTCAGTATTTAGGCGTCTCCCTCTCTTCGTTTTGGTCAGCACCACCTCTAGTCCCACCCACCTGCATTGCTAGGAAGCAGTCATGATATGTGAAGGATGTGAGACTGAAAGCTAATTTCCAAATCAGGTTAGTATTTACTCCTTCCTATGTTCACTCTGCTTTTCTAAGCAAGAACACAGCATTGACCAAAGCAGGAGACACAGGCTAACCAGGCTCATAAATTAAGTGGAGGCACAGCTTTTCATGTATACTGAACTGCTTGAGACAGTGGATGCCAGTGGTGAGAAGCTCTGCAAAGTGGGATGGCAGGCATTCTCACATTACGAGCAAGAAACAAGTTCTGGATCTTTTGGATACAGATCCATCTGTATGTGAAGCTCCGTACTTTTTCAATATAGAGATTTTTTTAGTTCCTCAGCAGGAGCCAAAGGTGAATCTGCCAAATGGGTCCAGTATTTGCTGCTAGCAATGTTTCTTGTTTTCTTACATGGTTAGAGCCTGTTGTTGTTTCTCTTGAGTAAAACCACAATATGCTGTTTGGAAATGTTCTTTGAGTAGGACTGACCTAACTGTTGAAGATGAGTGTTCTGTGGTCAGGATGGCTGTTGGTAATATTTCAGTTTGAAGCTAATGCTTCTTTCCCTTTTCCCAGTAGAAAAAAAAAAGGGGGGGGGGGAGGAAGGGGGAGGCGGGTTGAGCTTGAGGCTTTTTCTTTGGTTATGCAAGCAGGCCTGTGATTTTGACCTCACATTGCATGTACTACCGTTGACAATGTTCTTTGCATGTCGTACTTGATCACCTCCTCTCATCCTTTTGGATGTTGTGCTCAGAGGTGTTCAGTTTCCATAATTTGTCCCCATGTTTAGAGTTCATCTCCTTGTAGGGTCTGGCAGAATGCCCTGGCATTGAAGAAGGCCAGCAGGCCACCCTCCTGGGTGTATGACTAGGAGCTTACCTGGAGACTGGGGAAGTGATTGTTCCCTTTTACCTAGCACTCTGCAGGACACACCTTGATAACGTGTCCATTTTTCCAGTTTGGAGCCCGCAATACAAGAACAGTGTGGACAAATTGGTGTGAGGGGAGGAGGGCTCGGTAAGGTGTGCAGGGGCTGAAGCACTTGCTGTGGTAGGATAGGCCAAAGGGACTTCTTCAGCCTGGAGAAGGCTGCTCTGAAGGGACTTCATAAAGCCTGCCAGTGCGTACAGGGAGGTGGGTTATCGAGGTGATAGAGTCCAGTGGTCCCTGGCAGGAGTAGGAGAGGCATGGGGTATTGTTGGACTAGGAGGTTCTGGCTGGTACAAGGATGTTCAGTGAGGATAATAAAGAGGCAGGTGCAGGGGCCTAGAGAATTTTTTGATCCTCCTTCATTGGAGGTTTTGAAGACTTGACTAGACAAAGGCCTGAGCAACCTGGTCCAACTTCATAGTTGACCCTTGGAGCAAGGGATTGGACTAGAGACCTCCCGAGGTTCCTTCCAACCTGAATTATTTCATGATTTTGTGATAAAGATCTGTGAGGTACAAGGGATTAAGGGGATATTACTTCATTGTCCATTTGGACTGAAAAACCCATGGATCTAGTTTGTCTTGTTTTGTAAGAGATTGAAGTAATCAAATTTTATTTCATAATCATAGATAAACTTGGGTGACTTTTCAAGTATTTGCCTGATTTTGTCTTTAGAGGGGATCCTGAATGAGGATGTCACTGCTGAAAACATGCTGCAGAGCCTGCATTTCACATTTTTCTGTATTTTATGCGATGTTATGATTTTGAGCACTGAAGTTATTTATCTTTCATCTTAAAGTGCTTTAGAGGCTCTTTATACTTTTCACTAATTTTCAGCCTATCAGTACATTAATGAGAGCAATGGCTTATGTACTTCCAGTCTGTTATATTGTAGTTGCACTGCTCTGGATATTCTAAGAATTTATGCCACCTGAATTGTATTTGCAAGACAATTTTGTAGTTGCTTTCTATCTTAGGCATCCTGTAGCCGTTCACTTACTGTGACAACAAAATGTAATATATTCTGATTCACAAAAGCCTTTCCTCCTACCCAGATATGCTGTTAATATATTAATATATAATTTATACCCTCACATCTTTGTGTTGAGCCTCTTTTATGTGTCATAATCTCCATCGTACTCTGAGCTGGCTGAATTCCTCTGCATCAGAGTCTTGTTTCACTAATCCATGTTTGCTCTTTGTGGTCTTTGGGCTTCTGGTTTGCTAGTAAACTGTGAAAGTTTGTCATTCGTTTTTTTCTCTCCAGACTTGTGGTTTTATTATTATATCGCTCTAGTTGGAAGGATCTAAGTCATGCAGCTTTGGTGGTTTTTCTGTGTGTGTGTTTTGGTGCTCAGAAAATCTTGAAGTTGTGTGTTTCATCTCAATAGAGACATACTGTATGGTACTAAATTTGTGATTTTTTTTCCAGCTGTGTGAAACATGATTAACAGTGATTAGAAAAAGGGATAATTACTGGTCTCCAAAGAGACATTTGCTTTGGCTTTCACTCTTAGTTCCAGTAACAATCTTACAATTAATTTGTTCTTCCAGTGTCACAAGTGATTCTGTTGTGCGGTCACGTTTTGTAAATCTGGCTGTTGGAGTTACAAGTTGAAGTATCCAGTTTCCAGAATAGTGAAATGAAAATTGCATGCATCATGCTAGATCTAGTGTTTGCAGTCTTCTCGGTTCTTGATTACCTCATGTTGTCACGCATTACATCATACTAAATTTACAGTCTTAGCAGAGATAAGAGCAAACTTGACTACTTGATAGGTTTTTTCCTAAAAACCTTGCTACTGTAAATGGGAAGTGTGCTTTTGTTTCCTCCTGCAGAAAGACTCCCCTCTGAACAGCAGCTGAACAACCAGCGTGTTTCAGTAGTGCTCATCTATCTACTTAGGCATTTTTACTGTAATGACACCTCAGTCTGTACTACACCAGTTACGGAATCCCCGATAAGCTGTCCTGGCAAAACTCCTTGTGCTGCTGGTGAAAACAGTATTGAACAAAGCAGTCTGTAAAGGGAAAATACAGACCTGGTGCGTCTGTGTTTCAGCTGCCAGCATTTCACTGACACAGTCCTGTTGGTAAGGGGTTAACAGTGAGGACTAAGTAGCTGTTACCTAACAGAATTAAAAACAGGTTCTTTCTAGTCAGACTGGGCATGGCAGGTCACTTGGGTCCTGTTGAACTTTCTTCTCTAGCAAATAAAAAATCTTAATTCTTGCACAAGAACACTAATTCTACACCCGTCTTTTGTGATTTCCCCTGATAACTTCTAACTAATTTGAATTTTTATCACATCTATCTATCTATCTATCTATCTATCTATCTATCTATCTATCTTTCTTTCTATCTATCTATTTTTATTTTTTATTTTTATTTTTTTTAAGTCTGGCTTAACTGACTTCTAAGGAGTGGGATGTACTACTCTGATGTTTTGGTGTTTACTGAATGGAAATTTCTGCACATACCTGATAATGGTCCGTCAGTACTGTGAAGTTTTGAGTTTATTTAGTCACCAAAAAAAAAAAAAAAAGGCTGTGTCAGGAAAAAAAACACGTTGTTTAATAGGTGTAAAACAAAATACAAAACAAGGTATCTTGCAGTGTTGTGTTTAGTAGATAACTCCCAGAAGTGAAGTTAATTGTGTGAAGAATCGAGATTGTCACAGCAGCCTAACTGAGGCTTGGTCTGCACTTAGCCTCAAAAGCACGTCTGTGTGCATGTAGGTTCTGATTATTTTCAGTAACATAGCTATGCTAGTAAAATGCCTGTTAAGCAGTTTGTTTTGTTAGATTGTGATAAACTGCATGGATACAACTGCTGTGCCAAAGTGTGTTTTTTTTTAAGAAGTGCTTTTTTTTGATGGCCTAGCTAAGAAAGTAACATAACTGTAGGCGAAAGAGAAGTCGTTCACAGCTAGCAGTTCCCTCCACAGATGACTATTTTTAAATCCCTGTGTCAATAAATTCTTCCTATGTATCTTGCAGTGCAACGTATAGCATGATTTTATTTAGTAAATTCTATTTTTTTGAAGTCTGGACATCTAATTTGAGACTGTTTAAAATCTGTAGCCAGAAGCGCTAGAAGTTTGGACTATAGATGTTCCGTTCCCTTTGTTATTTTCCAACTTGCAGACTCTAGCAGGTCAACACAATGTCTTGCCTGGAATTTCCTTACATTCTAAAATTAGGAGAAGGATCTAAGAAACAATAGCAAATCAAGTCTCTAAATGTCCTGCTCTGGCTCGAGGCTTTGCTGTCATTTAGACTTTCACCTACTTCCTTTTTTCTTAAACTGATTTTACATTAGATAAACTGAATTAAAAAGAGCTCATGCTGCTCAAAATCAAACCGAATTTACTCTTCTCCTGATAAAGCTTTTCATGCTCCTGATGTCCTAAAGCAGTACAGTATCCAGCTCTGGTGCTGTTCAGCCCGTGTTTCTTGCTGTCTGTGTGTGGGGTGTTGTGGAAGCCTGACAAGCTCGGTGTAGCTGCGGCCGTGTTGGGCAGTCCCTCGCACTGCACACGCACCCAGCAGCACTTCCTGGCTGAGACACCTCTGTGGGAAACTGCAGAGGCTTGAGTCTACAGCACAGAAGCTTTTTGTGAGAAAAATCAGGTGCATACAACTCGTTAGCCCGTCTGGTGGGGTGAGCAGCTCTCTTCATTGTCTGTGTATCTTTTCACAGTCACGTTTTGCATCACCTTTACTTCCTTCCCCGTCCCTTGTCTGGCTTGTGTTATTGTGTTTCGCAGTGTTAGCTGAGGGTGCCCTCCCACCCCAAACTGAATGAATTTCAGTACCCCCTTAGCTGTTCCTGGGGCAAGTCTGTTTCAGCAGCCTTTTATACAGATGGATTACTGGAAAGGGAGCTGAGGAAGACCTCAAATTCTTGTTTGGTCCTTCTCAGTGAGGCTGTGTAGGCAGCCTTGACTCTCTGAACCTGTTGTCTGATCTGCAAATAAGCTTGAGATTGCATTTTCTCTTGCTTAGTGTAACTCCATTTCTGCCTCTGGCTTAGCACAGACAAGGTGATTACGTGGATTAGAAGTGGCTTGTCCTTGTCACTTCATAGACATGAGTTTTTACCAAGCTTCTTTTCAATTCTCTTTTTCATTGTGGGTTGAGTTGTTACCTCTTAAGGTCTGGTCATCTAAAACTCAAAAGCTGTTAGAGATAACTTAGAGTACTCATCTGTGATGTGGCAGAACCCAAGCACATAATCAGAGTCTTGTTTCAGTGTTATTACACGTGTAACAGTCTCTGCCTTGATCTATTTGTAGGTTATGGGTAAACGTCTTGAAACTGACTCTTTCTGTATCAGGTTAATAATGTTTGTTTGTTATTCCCAGCCATTCTAAAACAATCCAGGAAATACAGCAAACGCCACAGCCTTGATTTCCATCCTGTCTTATATCCTATGTCCAACAATAGCTAGAAGCAGCTGCAAGATTTGTCAAGCTAATAATTACAGTACGTTATGTTTAGTAAACATACTGAGAGGCTGTTTATGTCTAAAAGAGGATGATGGATGAAAGTTCTAATTTACTTCTTATAGGTAATGTAATTCACTTCTGAGGACAAGAGTAGGTGTGAAGAAATTGAACGTTATTGGACTAGCACACCTCTAGAGGTCCCTTTGACTCAACATTTCTGTGACTGATGTTTCTAGAAAGGAATTTGCTTTCCTTCTCTAATTCTTGGTTACTTGGGCCCTACAGATAGTTTGCTCACTCCTTTTCTAGTACAAGTGGCACAAATGTTTTCCCTGTTGTTGTAGGAAACTGTGACTGATGTCTTGACAAGCTGTACTGTACAGCAGGAATGTTTATGACAGCAGGGACAGGATTCAGTCTGAATGTCCTCTTACGTTTCTCCTTTGTTGGCTTCTCTGAACCATACTCATAAACATCGTCGGGTCTGTTTGTGAGCTCCTTTATTGTGACTTCCTCATGATGGGAGTATGTGAATGCCTAGGACGGGTGTTCTGTGTTTCCTAAGGTACCTGTTCATTTTGCATCCTACACAGGAAGGAGAAGGGCAGTGGGATAATAGAGATATTAAATAAATCATTAAGCTAAACTCATTACATTATGGGTTTCACCCTTGTCTCTTGTAGACCTTAATTGGGGTTCTCATCTGTGCAGTGACTGTACTTTGGGGCCCTCAGCAGGAGGGAGATTGAGAAGAGATGGCATTTGTCTCCAAGGATGGATGCTTGCCCTGAGGTGAGACAACACGTTTTCCACAGAACTGCTGCTGACCCAGTTTTGTTCTCTTCCTGTCCTAGCCTTTCTTTAGGCTTCTGAACCTGCGCAAACTGGGCCTGAGTGACAATGAAATACAGAGACTTCCCCCTGAGGTTGCCAACTTCATGCAGCTGGTGGAACTGGACATCTCCCGTAATGGTAAGGTCAGAGCTCAGTGAGGGAATAGATGCCCCACAGTCTTGTTTCTTTGCATACTGCACTGCCATGTGCATTTCTGTTCTGAGAGTCAGAACAGTTCACAGTGCTGCAGAGTGATCTGTCATGGGTCCGGAGCTGTGAAAATTTGCTTGTTTTACTGTGTCTCAGGCTGCCACCAGTACCTGGTGGCCCATTTTCCACATGATGGATTCTCCTCAAGCCTCTTTTTTCTTTAATGTTTGTTTGTTTGTTTGTTTTCACAGACATTCCAGAAATTCCTGAAAGCATCAAATTCTGCAAATCCTTGGAGATCGCAGACTTCAGTGGGAATCCCCTCTCCAGGTAGGAAGGTGTATGCAGCCTTTTTGTACAGCTGAGAATGAGAGTTGAAGTTCCTCATCCTCCCTAGCTTTCTCTGGTCTTCATCTTGTAATTGTTTTCCCTTGAAGTTAAGGCCTTGTATCACCCTGCTTTTGCCAAGACCTCCTGCTGTCTGCTCTCCTGACACGTGGAACACTCAGCATAGGGGAAAGTTGGCGTGGCCTCTGTCTTCTGCAGGGCCTTTGGTTTGGACTTAGGAGGCTTTATTCATACTGATGCCACTGGTGTGAGAGACTTCTGTCCTCTTGCATTAAGTTTCTTACTCTTTCCCTACTCCTTCACCATGCTGCACAAAACAGAACGGATGGAGACTGGTTGTGTTATGGAGGAGTACAGAAAGCCTTGCATGCTATCCTTTGCTCTCTCAGTCCTTTTTGCTCTCTGTCGCTTACAACCTAGGGTGGCCATGCTTTGAACCTGTTTGGTCAGTTTCCATGGTAACACAATGCCCAGAACTATGTCTGGGAGCAGGGATCTGCCTTCTCTAGTATTCTCTCTCTAAAGCTCTTAACGCATAATGATCTGGGAATTTAAGTGTGGCTTCTCTGCCTCAATGAGCTATATTTTAAGGCACTGATGTCTTATGTATTGTCTGCAAGGGTCCCTGGAGATGCCAGCCTGATGCCAGATGCCTGCTGCTCTTGTGCTCCTGGGCAAGTGCTGCCTGTCACCCTTTAAATAGATTTAACTCTGCTTCCCTCTTGTGGTGCCAAACACTGTCAGAATGGGAGAAGCTTTTCAGTCTTTGAGAATCCCGATGCCACAGGAATGAGGAGCATTTCTTACCCTACAAGATACTTGTCAGTCTTTTTGTGGCCCAGAATTCATCAGGAAAGAAGGATTTCTCTGCTTTGTGGGTCTCTCCCTGCTCTATTGTACTTCGGAGCTGTTGTGATTGTACTACTTGGTCCTGGTGAATTCAGCAGTGTCCTTTGCAGCAGTATGCCTTACTGGGTATTTGGATTTCTTGGTAGCCCTCCCATCTTCCAGGTTTAAATGATTGTACTGCAGAGAGCAGTGTGCATACTTGGACATGTAGTGACTTTGTTGCAAGGAGTTTTGTGTCTTGGAAATGGGGCATATCCTGGGGTCAGGAGCTGGGGTCAGAATTGGTTCCTGCCTGTCTCATTTGTACCTGTTTATACCAATTGGAATAAGACTGGCTTTTGGGGGATTTGAGTGAGTTCAGCACTGATTTTGCATGCAGAATTGATGGCGCTTTATTCTGTCATGTTTTCACAGACTTCCTGAGGGTTTCACACAGTTGCGGAGCCTGGGCCATTTGGCCCTGAATGATGTGTCCTTGCAGAGCCTCCCTAACGACATTGGAAAGTGAGTATGCTCCTGTTCCTCAGAAAGGAGGGGAGGGCCAGGGTAGGAGCACTGTGCTATTGGGGGTGGCAGTGCTAGCAGGACTTGTTGGGCAAGAGCGTGCTCTCCCAGCTACAGCTTGCTGCTGTACTGAATATGCTGTCTGACCACCTCTAAGCATTATTCTTGTTGAAAGGCAACCTTTTTTAAAAGTTTCTTTCCTGGACTCAGCTGCTTCTACTCTTCCTCGGTCAGTGGCGCAGGCAAGGTGTAAATCCAGGTCTCTCAAATCCTCTATCTTCTCTCCTTCTATGAGTGCCCGTTTGCCCATTTCCAAACAGGTTTGGTCTGTCCTGTGATGTTGAAGTGACTCATGCTTCTAGCAAATAACCAAGGGAAACCTCGTGGTGCTTTGTCCATGAGGTGCAGTGCCCCTCCCATGGGATTTGGCTTTCTACATGTGAGGGATTTTTATCTTTTTGGGCAGACAGTCCTTTATGTGATATCATGTTATCTTGCCCCAAGTTTGGACACTGTGTTGTAGCCCCCTGATTTTGCAATAAGGTGTCACCATCATTACAAGTAATTTAAGATATATTTCCCCCTTTCCCTCATCTCCATTTGTGTGTACACATTTAAGCATATGCATTTGTGTGGGACATGAGACACTGTCACAAGGGAAGGGATATGAACATCTCCTTGGTACCTCTGAAGCCCTATTGAATGAATTTGGCTTTCTAACTCCCTTTTCACTTACAGTTTAGCAAACCTGGTGACTTTGGAACTACGTGAGAACCTGCTAAAGACTCTACCAACGTGAGTATCTGTTGGCTTCAGGAGTCTCCTGCCTGATAGTTCAGACTCATGGGCTTGCTTTTTTTATAGTACAAGATTTAGAACTTTGATTGGGAGGGCTCAAACCTTTGAATAAGTTAGCTGCATCATGCAGGTTTTCTGTAGATTGTGTTGAGGAGGGAGAGAGATAGTACAGGTCTCAAGAGCAGGGAAAAATATTTGGAGTCTATCCTCAGCATCTGTGTCAGAAATGATTTGGAATAGACAGGGTTCCACACAAAAGCTTCTGGAAATTCTGGGAACCTTTTTTCCTTGAGAGGTGGAACAAATGATGATTGTTATGGAAAAAGAGAAATACGAATACATACTGATGTGGGTGTTGGAAGAACTCTGTATACAGTGAAGTTAGTAATTTGAATGTCTACAGTATATTTTGCTTCTTATGTCTATTTTCTTTCTGATTGTTCTGGTTGAGCAGTTTGTGGGAATGGGGGGGAATGGCTTTTCTGCAATGGGTAAAAAATAAGCTGGCAAAGGAATATTCAAGGTAGAAAAGGTAAGTCATATCAAATGTCTCAGAGAGTTAGGAATAGAGCTAACTTTCTGGCAGAGGATATGTTTGGTGCAGCTGACGCTATCAAATAAATAGAATGTGGAGAATTAATAAGGCTGTACATCAATCTTTGATCTGGAGCCCGTAAGAATTGTCTGCTGAGTTTTCTTTGAGGTTTCATTAGCACTGTCAGCTTGTTTTCTGCCTGCTTATCCATCCAGTTGATGGTTACAACCCCAGTCTTCCTTGAATATACATTGGAAGGGATTCCACCTGACTTTTTTGAATAGCAGTAAGTTTTGGGGCTACACAAACTCCCCAGTGATTGCACGAAGTAAGCAAATATTGTCACCCTTCCTTAGTGTCCTCTTATTATTCATGGCAAGCATTCAATCTGGCTACCTGTGTTTTCCTCTGTGCTTTCCTGCTTTATTTAGATAAGTGGGCAAAAGAGGCTTCTAATGATGTGTTCAAGCAGGGCTTTGATAATAAGCAGTATCAGTAAACAGTTCAGGCTTTAGTTTTGTTTCTTCTGTGATAGCTGTACCTCCCTCACTGCAGGACATTGCTGTGACTCATGCACGTCCTTTTACAGATGGTTATTTTCCTCCAGGCTTTGCAAGTACAGGGTTTATCTGGCTGTAGAATTAATGTGTCAGTTTTGACCCTTTAGATAAGACATTTCCAAAAGGGAGCTGACAGTCTGCACGGGTCACCTCCCAGGCTTCATACCTGGTGACTATGAAGTGATAGACACGTAGTTCAAACTAACACTGTCATCTTGTCTCTGATGCCAAAGTTGCTGGATCTTTTGTGCACAGAAGTTGAGAGCATTGAAGCACTGTCACAGAAAGGTGATGTTAAGAGGCTGGCTGAGGGGACCCTACGTGGAATATAGCCACAAGGGAGAAGGCAAGAGCTGAAGCTCCTCATGTCAGGCTGAGAACAGACAGGACAGAGAAGTTTGGGCCCTGGCATTGGGACCCGCTGCTGTCTGTTTTGTGTGTTCTGTGTTCACGCAGGCAGATGCCACCACTATGATAAACTACGTAAGAGGAGCAATGGCTACATCCAGAGCTGGCTTTTAAACTGCAGTGAAGAATGAGTAGCTTTTCACCATCTAGGAATCAGCAAGTAAATAGATTTTGAGAATTCAGTCTGTGAACAGACTCATGGTTTCTGGGAAGATCTCTCATGCCCAGTGTTCCCTTGTTTACCTGAATGAGGCCTCTACACTCCCTAGAATGATGCTTGTAGCACGTTCTGAGTTTGGGGATTTTTCTCTGAGAGTTAAGTCCATACTTAGTATTCATCCTGCAGTGCAATTCCAGCTTCTTTTCATTTTTCCCAATTGACAGGATGATTTCCAAAAGTAGAAAGTGCCTTAAAAGACCAAGGCAATTTTTGTCAGGTCTTTCAGTCAAGCATGAGATCTGTACTTAGTGTGGTTACAAACTGTGCCCAATAATGGCTCCAAACAAGTCCAAGTGATCTTGCCAAAGAGAAGAATGACTTATAAAAATGGATGATGTTTTCATTTTGCAAGTTTACTGAGCGCAGTAGATAGACAGACTTAGGTACTCTGAATTTGTGACAGTGTCCTTCCAGTTTTTGCTGTGATCTTTTAAGACACTGTCATTCAGTGTCTTAAAAGATCCAGCTTACAGTGACCTTGACTTGTTAAAACTTAAATTCAGTGGTTGGCCTTCTGTCAACTGACTTCTGAAAGAGTTTGTCTTGTACAACTGGTTATCACTCCTCATCTATTCCACGTAGGTGGGGCACAGCTTGCCAATCAGCTGGGAAGCGTGGCTCACATTGATGTATTCTCGTGGAATGGTATAGAGAGATCTGTACTTGAAGCATGTTGTAAGACCTCATATATCAACATGAATTCCATGGCTCACTTTTCCCTATTTTGGGAATTCAAACTGAAGATGCTAAGGGAGAGTCGTGGCTGCTCCACCCTTCAGAGAAGTCAAAGAACAAATGTGCAGTCATAATGAGATACTGCTGTACAATAGAATCCTTCTGACAATACTGTTGATAACCTTTGTTTGAGTGAATATAATATCTCAAAATCTACCACTTCATAAGGTGAGTACTTGTTCTTCCTGTGTAGTCCCAATATTTTTCTAGCCTGCTCCAGGCAACACAGATCTGTTTTTGTTTTTTCTTTTTTTTCTTTTCTCACAGGTTTCCAGCCTCCAACTTCCTGAGTTTGGGTGGTGTTGAGATGCATAGCTGTATTTACAAACAAGTGCAGTGATTTCTTTATGAGATCATTTCCCTATAAAGAAAAAAATAAGCACTGAAGACCATCCATTCTGGGGACATAGTCAGGCTTTAAATGGGAATTCTGCCTTAGTGTAAAGCAAGAGGCAGCAGCCCCTGTTTGGGAGAGTAGGTGTTGGAGTTGATGGGGTAGGACTGAAAGCTGAAAACTTGTGGACACCTGGACCATGTCAGAAGAACTGAATCCTGGTGTTGTGGTGTTGACTTTTCATCAGCAGTTTATAATGTGTTTGGATAGTGGGGTACGTCCTAGGGACCACCAGTGTTGACAGGCTTTGTAGCACAGTTCCTGTGTAGATTTCTTGCAGTATCTTGCCCAGTGAGCTTCTTGTCTGTACACCTTAACCTTTTCTGAGACATCATGCCAGTGTTGTCTTTCCTTTTGTCTTAAACAGCTTGTCCATCCCATTTGGGGAGATTGGGGCTCTTAAATTTGTCATTCCTGCCTCTCCCTGCAGCTATGCTCCCCTTGCCTCCCAAATATGTATTGTCCTCTGCTGATTCCTGTTATTTGTAACTCTGTGCTCAGGTTCCCATCCTTGCAACAAAAATTGGCATCAACGTTAAGGTGTGGCTTGTCATCTATCACGTTTTTGCTCAAAAAGTATTTTTTTTTTTTTTTTATAGTGGAGGGGGAGAGGCCAAATTGGTATCAGAGTGGAAACTGACCACTTTGGGACTGATGGTGCTAATGAACCCAATTCCCTGGTGCACATGGTCTGGCCGGGGGAGGGGTGCCAGCTCTCCTAAACTGCTTGGCTCAGAGGGAGTGTGAAAAGGGGCAGGATTGCCCCTCCAGTTTTAGGAATTAGTCAAAATTATGTTATTTGTGAGATGTGTGTCCCTGATGCTAACCCTCCTTTCTTTCTTTCCTTCTTTTTTTCTTTCTTTCTTTCTCTTTTTCTATTTTCCCCTTTCTATTCCCTGTATCTTGCAGTTCACTCTCATTCCTTGTCAAGTTAGAACAGTTGGATCTTGGTGGCAATGACCTGGAAGTACTGGTAGGTGAGGGATGGTGGGGAGGGAATATGGGTGGTTGGTAGGGGTAGCACCTGTACCTTTGTGGAAGTGTTTTTTTTTTTTTTTTTTTTTTGTCTGAAATGCAAAGAAATAGACTCTCGGGTTGTTCGGGAAGATTCTGATCTGCCCAGGATGGCCTAGTCATTGTTCCCAGTATAATGTTTTCTTTGTGTGTTGGACCTGTCTCACTTTCTACTATCCTCATCCACATCTTGCTCTGCTTTTTCCAAGCCCTTTTGCTCTGAGACGTTCTTTGTTGCTATCTGGCTGCCTAAGGATCTTTTCTTTCCAATGAGGTTCTCTGGTACTTTCTTTCTCTGCTGTGTTACACTGCCACCAGCTGTTGTTTTTCACTTCTGCTGGGCTGACTTTCTGCCTTTCCCTTCATAATTTAATTTCTCCTCTAGAAAGTACAGGACCATTCCATGCTGTTCCTGACAGTTATGTCAGCCCAGCATATGGTGTATACCCTGTGGATCGGGGTGCCTCCATGGAGGGCTCTAAGCCTAAGCATGCTGAGAGCCAGTGCATAATCTTGAATTACAGCTCATCTTGACATTGGGGGAAATCCAGTGATGTTCTTTAACTTTGCAGTTGTGGATCAAGCTGTTACTGAATCCCGTTCTTAATGTTCTGAAATGCTTTTTGGCAGAAAGCCAACTAAAATGGGAGACAAAAGAGATTTTGCAGCTTCCTGTGCACAAAGCTGCAGCCCGCTTGTGAAAACAGTTGGCTGACGCTTGAACTGCACTTGAATGGTGCTTTAACTCCTAAATCAAACGCTCATCAGTGTGTGTTGTGTTTATAGGTAACAAAAGGAGCAATTCTATGAACACGTCTACCATTGCTGATAGCGCTGCTATATCATGTTGGGATTGCCGGTGTTAACCAAAAGCTTTTACTCATGTCTGGGAGGAGGGGGAGAAAGACACATTTCTACTGTGGGGCCAGCATTTCCAAAACCCTGTTTGGTTCTTGTCTTGCTTGCTACTGGACAGTCCTTGCTGTTGTCTTCCATGTTTTCTGTTGGGAGCTTCTGCAGCCAGTATGCTAGCCCAGACACTTCCAAACATTTGCCTGCAGTATTGTGGCACACCAACACACTAGTTTCATAAACCGTTTGATGAATGGTTTTAGGAGGTGTGAAAGCAGTAACAGTATCAAGTTTTGAGGAGTTTTAGTGTGATTTGGAATATCCTAGAGCAGTTTCTCCCCTGGAAAGGACTGACACTGCTACTGTCCTGCTCTGTTACAGCCAGATACTCTGGGAGCGCTACCAAACTTGCGTGAGCTTTGGTTAGACCGGAACCAACTCTCAGCCCTGCCTCCAGTGAGTACTTGTTCAAGTCTTTTGCTTCACTGCTTTGTTCCCTCCCTGTACTGCTCCCTTGAACCACAGTGTCTCCTTTCGGATCCTAGGAGCTGGGTAATCTCCGCCGTTTGGTCTGTCTGGATGTGTCAGAGAACAAACTAGAGCAGTTGCCCAATGAGGTCAGCGGGCTAGTAGCACTGACAGACTTGCTTCTGTCACAGAACCTGTTGGAATGCATTCCAGATGGGATTGGTGAGTACTGTGTGATGGGGAGCAGAGCAGGACTTGAACTTCCCCAGAAGTGCTCCTGTGGGGAGGCTTCAGGCAAGACAGTTTGTAACGAAGTATTAAGGCTTGATGGACGTAGTTTCTGTAGGTGAGTGCAGAAGCAGCAGATGATGCTGGTGAGCAGAACTCTACAGGACACGTTCAGGTTCTTGATCTGTACAAATGAAAGCTGTGAACAAGCATGGTTGGGAAGAAGGGTAGTGCCTGTATTGTTAGGTTAGGTAATCCCTGATGGGAGGCATTTCAGGCAGGCAAACATGGGACAGCATCATTATCTCTGTGGCTTAGTTCACACCTAGCTTGTTGCCCTGGCCAGGTCAGCTGAAGCAGCTCTCCATCCTCAAGGTGGACCAGAATCGGCTGACGGAGGTGACAGAGTCAATTGGGGACTGTGAAAATCTGTCAGAACTCATCTTGACAGAGAACATGTTGACAGTAAGTACACCAGCAGTCAATCCTCTCCTGTGCTGTTCAATAGCTACACGCCAGGGATCTTATCCTATCTTCTCACCTCTGAGGCAGGTTCTTTAGTGTGTTTCAGCTGCTGTCCTCTTAGCTTCTTTGCAGCAGAGGTTCACCTAGCTCAGAGACCCTTGAAGACCCTGGTGGAAGCTGCTTTCTTGGTATTTTTTTCTCAGAAAAATTCTCTAGGATAACCAGGATGGATCAATGCAGAAACGCATCCAGTCTCATGGGAGAAGGACTACAAGAAAAGCTATACTTGGCAAGGGGCCATGGTGTAGTGTAGCTTAAAATCTCCCTTATCCAAACTGCTCACAATTTATTAATACATCAGTATTGGAAATGGACAGGTGACCAGGAGAAATATCTTGACTAGTGGTGTGTGCTGTGCTGAGATAAATAGTTGACATGTAACAGCCTGTGAACCTGCAGGAAAACCTATCCTGAGGTTGTGGAAACTATACTGAAATCTCATCTCTGGACAGAAGGCAGCTTCTTTTTTTCCCATCCAATAGAGGATTTTATGCCCATTCTGCTGTCTTATCTTTAGCAGCTACTGAATCATGTCCTTCCTAGGCCTTACCAAAGTCCCTTGGGAAGCTGACCAAGCTGACGAACCTGAATGTGGATCGGAACCGACTAACATCCCTTCCAGCTGAGATTGGAGGCTGTGCCAATCTGAACGTGCTGTCCTTGCGAGACAATCGCCTGTCCCTCCTGCCAGCAGAGCTTGCCAACACCACCGAGCTTCATGTCCTTGATGTGGCTGGGAACAGGTGAGCAGCAAGAGGGGTAAACAGGCTTGTAGGTGTATTCCTAAGGAGGCTGCTGGAAAAAGCACTATGGGCTGGGCCATGGTGTGTTTTGGGAGACTCTGGATCTGTGCTGATCATGGGATCAGCAGTTTAGAGAGGTTGCTTAAAGCTCTGGAAAGAGGCTGTGTCTCTCAAGCTTTTTGCCTGCAAAGCATAGGATAGAATTGATACAGATGCATGGGGACATTTTTCCATGTGTGAAACAAAGATCAAGGGAAATCCCTGGTCCACTGTATTCATGCTTCCAAATTCTGTAGTTGTATGTCATCAATCCTCAGGTAATTGGTGACCAAGCCTTATGCTTTTCCCAGTTCCCAGTGGTTTGAACCACTCAGCAATCAATTGTTTGTAGCCTGCTACAGGTCTGCAATTCATGCAGGGATGGAGATGTTTTTTTTTTCCTGATTTGCATGTGATTCCATGGGTGTTTGCATACTCTGACTGTGGGAAGATGAAATTTCTACCAGGTGCCATGTCACATGCAGAAGTGTGATTTGGGGCTTTGCTATTTACAAAATAGTCTGCAGGTAGACTAGTTCAAAAACTTCCATTTAAAACAAACAGGAAAAAATAACCACAGTGTGCAAACATTTGTGATCTGGTCTGAAAGCTTCTGCAGGTTTTAGCTGCAGTTCTGCTAGCTGAGGCTGGTATTTTTGTAGCCGTTGGAAGCTGACCAGAGCTTCTGTTTGGAACATCATCTGTACAGTGATGCATTAAAGTGGCATCTTTTTGTTTTTCAAACCCCTCTTCAGAGTTCACCATTTTCCACATGGGAAATGATAGGAGTTGTCACCTGCTAAAAACTGATTCAGGTTCCTTGTGGTTTGTGGGGATCAGTCCCTGGCTGTGGAAGAGCAGCATGCAGCTTGAGACAGCTGCTTCTGTGTGTACAGAAGTGAGGGATTCCCACAGTGGCTAGATCCTGTCCTTCTCTAATGCAGATGAGGCAGTCTGGAGCTGAGTGGAATTGCCTTTGTTACTAAATAAGTTTAACCAACAGTTCTTCTTTTCTCTTGCAGACTACAAAACTTGCCGTTTGCTTTGACGAATCTTAACCTGAAAGCCCTGTGGCTGGCAGAAAATCAGTCCCAGCCCATGCTGAAATTCCAAACAGAGGATGATGAAAAGACAGGAGAAAAAGTTCTCACTTGTTACCTGCTTCCCCAGCAGCCTTCTCCTAGCCTAGGTAAGAGACTACATTATGAATGCTGTCCGCAGTACTGTGTACTGCAGAGAGTGATGTAGGGAAGCGAATGTGAACCTTATCTGCTTGGCTGGACTGTTCTTGGTTACTGTGGTAGCTGTAGTGCACCTAAGCTCCTGACTGGCTGCTGTTGATTTCCAAGGCAGATTGTTAAAACTGAAAAATTGCTTCTCTACCATGTGGTGAAAAAGCTGCAGCCTAGTCTTCAAATCTTCTGCTTATATTTACTGACTGAGGAGTTTGTAGTCTGTAAGGTTTGCTTCCTGTCATGTTGATGTTTTTGTGTTAGTACTTCTGATTTGTGCCTTATTCCTACCTTTTTTTGTTAGTTCTCGGGTAAGATACGCTAGAGCTGAAACCTTCAGTACCTTTTGTAGAGGCTGCCATGGATCTGGTAGGAGACATACAAGAGGTGACAACATCTGTAGGCTAGATCCTATGTTTTCAAAGCCTCTGCAGCTTGATGCCGTGGGCAGATGAGACAAAAGTGCCCTAATGAGTTGAGAACTGTCTTTCATCCAAGACCACATCCCTGAATATTCAGAAAGTAGCTCCCAGTCTGTTATTTTTCTTCCCAGAGAATCTTCTGCAGAACAGTGTGGATGAGAGCTGGACAGACACCAATTTAAACAGAGTCAGTGTGATTCAGTTTTTGGATGAACCCAAAGTGGATGATGAGGAGGAGTCTGGAGCTGAAAGACGGGTAAGGAGTTTTCTGGTGGCTTGCTGTCTTCCTGTGGAAGCATGGGCACAATCCACAGTTTTTTACGTAGGACAAGAAGCAATTATGGTGTTCCCATCTCACAGCTCCTATGGTATTGCTGTAGGTTTGTACTAAATTTTTGCAGTAATGGGGGCATTATGTGTCCTGAAAAGAAAAAAGGTATATAAGAGATTTATTTCCTTGAGAGCATTTATGCAGACTTACAGTTTGGTGGCTGTCCCATGAGAGCTGAGTAATGACTACTAACCTGCCTGCAGATCAATAAGGTAGTCTAGAGATCTGAGCAGTCACAGCAGTGTCAGGACTGGATTTTAGTTGGTGCCCTTCTCAGGGAAAAGCTGTACACCCAGAATTGTGCTAGGCAATCTTCTAGCCTGAAACCAGAGATAAGCCTGTGCTGTTGACTGTAGTGCTACTACAGTAGCTAAACGTTATAATTGTAGACAGGCAGCTTCAAAAAATATAGCAGATCATTTTGCTTTAATTGCAGGTGCAAAGGGGAGGATAGAAGTTTCACTGTTCAGCAGGTATTCTATTGGTTTAAATCTCCTGCTGAACTTACTCCTTTTTATCTTGTGGAGAGGCATTATCTAGAGATCTGAATCCTTCTAATGAAATGTAAACAATGTATCTGTCCTTCCAGCATGGAGATAATTATCCTGCTGGTGTTTGGAGGTTTAATGGTTAAGGTTTGGGTGTTTTTATTTTTTTCTTCTTTCCTTTAACATTCTTGTTAATTTTATGATACTGTTTTTCTTGACTTTTAGCTTGGATGGACCTAGCTAAGCATCACAAGTTCTGCTGACACACAAGCTTGTCAGGCATATTAAGAAGCACCAAGCAGACTAAGATGAAAATCTACCTGTGTGTTGACTGATTGGCATTTACTAAGACAAACACGATTAAAAACGTCCCAGCTTTATAATTTCTTCCAGACCCTGTGTCAGATGGAAAGGAGGTTAATGTCTGTGAAATGGATCTGATAAGTGTCATCTTCCATTTCTCTCCTCTTCCCAGCTGCATGCTGTAATAGCAGAGATTCTGTGACATTTAGTTCGTGTCCAGGTGGGGCTCTAGTGGTCTGATCAAACATGTCATTTGAACTGATTCAATCTTGAAGCGTGACACATATTCCTCTGACTGTTAAATCTCATGCTCTGCATGCATGCTTTTTCTTTGGTAGGGCCTACAGCGCAGAGCAACCCCTCATCCCAGTGAGCTGAAGGTTATGAAGAAAGTGATTGAAGTTCGGCGCAATGAGGTACACGCTGCAAAACCTGGCACAGACCTGAATTCACCTAAGTCAGAAGTGAGTGCTGTTCACTAAGAAATGGATAACCATACAGAACGTGTAGCAGATGTGGGGAACGGGAAGGTAGTGTTTGTAAGCTGGGCAGAAAGAACTTAACTTTTGGGAAATGTGGGAATGGACTGAGCATGGATTGTCTGCATTTCATGAATTAGAACCTACCTTGTGGTGTCTACTGGGGCCACAAAAGTGCAAAGTGCAGCAAGGATACAGAAAAGGCCATAGCGGGGATTGTGTGCCTCACTGCCACTTCTGTCACAAAACAGGGAAAGAAAAAGAAAGCTCTGATATACTGAATAAATATTGATGGGAATAGAGTACTGGGGGGTGTTGCCTTGCTGCCCAGGTGTGATACTGACAATAAATGCCCATGTAGATGGTGAAACAAGGGTAGAGCTAGGAAGGTAACGGGCAACTTGAAAAAGCTGGTTCTTTTGGCAGTGGACCATACCCCACCCTGCACCAATCAGATTATACTGATCCGTTTCCTACTTTGGTTTCCGTCTTGATTTTTGTATTCTATCATCTTCTCAGGAGAAGAGACTGAGTGCCACATCAAATCGCAGTGAGGACTCCCACCTTTCTAACAGTACCGCCTCTGCTGACTTCAGGGGAGAGGAGCAGGGAGAGGAGGGACAAAGGAGCTGGCCAAATGGGCAGCTGTCTGAGATGCAGGAGCCGGAGAAGGTGGTAAAGCCAAAAGCTGAAGAGGAGCATAAAGAAGCAGCTGTCCAAGAGGAGGAAGATGTAGAAGTGGAATACAATGAGGTAGGAATCTAGGAACTGCATCAGGATCATGTTAAAAAGTGGAAGGATTCGAAAGTCTCGGAGAAAATGATAAATGGATTTACAGAGTGTGGTTTGGGCATTGCTGGAGGCAAGTAAAGGCCCTGGAAACTAACTGTAAGTAGAGATTCAGGGAGCCTGAGGGAGCAGGGTCCATCAAAGACTAGGAAAGATAGCATGGGAATGAGGCAGGGACTGTGCAAAAATCAGGGTTGCAGGTCTGAGTGCCCTCAGTCCATGAAGCTGACAGATGTGTATAGGTCAAGGAGTTGATACAGGGGTGAGGGCGAAAACAGGTAAGGGGAAATTTGAGTATGTGTTCCTGCATCTTCTGTATCATTAAAGCAAAAATGCTGGCTTTGCCTGTGTTGGTAGTAGAGGGACAGCAGATTTATGTGCTACCTGCAGCTATAGCTGTTATCTGAGGCTCACAGCCTTTCTGGGGCTTTGCCATTGCAGCCTACTGTACACTTTGCTGAGGACACACTAATAAGGAGTGAAGATGAGGATGAAGACGAAGAACGACCATTCCCAGTGGAGAAACAGAGGCTTATCCGCAAGGACACACCCCATTATAAGAAACACTTTAAGATAACTAAGCTGCCCAAGCCAGAGGCAGTGGTGGCACTGCTACAGGGGCTGAACAGTGATGGAGTCCCAAAAGAGGAAGAGGAGCTGGGAAGCCGCAATAATAATGCAGAGCCTGAGGATCAAGAGGAAGCATGGGATGAGGATGATAGAAAAAATGGAGCTTTATCTGCTCAGCCATCGGTGAAGGTAAGGTCTTGAGGGGAGGGGGAAAGATCAGAGGGGTGCCAGACCACCCTTCTGCTGCTTTGAACTACCAGCCAGGTTGACGCAGTACCAATGAAAACGTTCTCAAGAGGCTCCAGCACTTCAGGAGAAACATGCTGAGGGCAGGAGAACTGAAGTTCTTGCTGGGGCTTATACGATTGTCCAATTGTATAAGCTGTGCCATGTTGCTTATGTCTGACTTCTCTTGCTATGTCCAAATGCTTGCACGCTCCCCTTATGTGCGATGTTGTTATCTGTGCTACAAGAACAGTTCTTCTGTCCCATCACTGACGAATTTTTTCATTCCTGTCAAAAAATGACCTTCTTGCTTGCTGGTTGTTGCACCTCGTTTGCTACAGGATGAGCCGTGTTCCTGGATGGATCTAATCTCAGGCTTATGTTCAGACTGCTTACAGTTGCTTTTCTGCCGCAGTTCAGGTCCTGAAGAGGAGTGGTAGTGAGAGCATCTAGGAGCATGCCATTCTCATTGGTTCTACCCAGTGCCTGCCCCAGCACAGGTGCAGTCTGATGAAGGGTGTATAGGGACTTGAGGGAGCCTGTGCTATGGAGTTCTGCCATTGCCATGGGGCCACAATGAGCCTTTCTGGTCATGGTTGGGGCTGACGAGTTAGGTGAATCACCATGTTTCATCAGGGACATCCAGATTCTTGCTTGAGGAAGATGCTCACAAAAGAATAAGAATATACTTATGAGGGACATTGCCTGATGTCAGACCAGTTCCTACTAAAATTGGTGATGAAATTGATGGTTTTGTGAGGTGTACTTACCAGGCAGGGATTAGGATGCAGCTGAATCTACATTATATAGAGTATGACACCAGCAAATCTTATGGGAGAGATGTAGGTCTCTGAACTGGTGTAATATGCTGGAGTAAAACCTATTCTTGCTGTTACTGCACACACTCCAGACTACTGGGATCTTTTCAACCCCACGCTGGAGTTCAGATTGCACAGGGAAAGTTCTCGCACTCAAGTTTCCATTGGAGCCTTTCCTTCAGTGGATGCTTGCCTTGATGTATCTGAGCTGATAGTTGATTCCTAGGGATGAGATATGCAGTTTCCTTACCATTTGCAAAGTTCTTCAGAGTGAAAATGCATTGTTGCTGCTGCTTGTAAAAGTGTGTGAAGCCATCCTAAGTCCCCTGTATCTAAGACCTGCCGTGCATGTGAAATGCCCTGACCCAAAAGGCTCATTTATTTTAGTCTGGGACTCAAAGCCAAGGACACACTGACCCACTGGCAAAACCCATGAAGACTACATAGGTGTTGAGACCATGGGTTTGGTATTGCTGTTAAAGTTGTCCTTAGTAGAGGCTAAACCTTCAGCCTGGAAATTACAATTCTCCTTTTCTTGGGGCTGGGTTGAATACTTGCTCCATGAAGGCAGGTTTATTAGCTTGCCTCCTTAGCTGTCTTCCAGAAGTAGGAATGTGGGGGAGCAATGTCCCCACAGAGTTTCAAGTGAGGAATGTGGTATACCTGCATTAAGTAAGAAGGTAGGACAAGGTGTGCAGGAGGCTGTCCTTAAATTGGAGTTGCTTGTTTTTGTTTTTTTTTTTTTTGTTGTTGTTGTTTGTTTTGTTTTGTTTTGTTTTGTTTTGTTTTGTTTTTCTTCTCCCAAAGACATTTGGGTTTCAATAGAAATTCTAAGATTTCCTGTATTTGGGAGCAGGATGACTGAGCATCTGACACTTCCACCGGATGCATTTCCCTTCACAGGAGGGACCAGTGAAGTTTGATTTGGGATAGCTTCATTCCTGTGCGGCAGCTAGGTGGCACCAGAGGGCCCTTTGCAGTTCTCTTCTGTGTTGATTAATCCTTCCTCCTTCACTGAAAGACTCGGTACAGAGTGGGTAAAACCAGCTAATGGTGTTTAGCTTGTGAGCTTGATGGTCACAGCCTCAGTGTGTCAACACAGACAAAATATGGCCTTTAAGATGTGGTTTCCAGTTAGCTAGGCCAAAGAATGCTGACACTCTGCATGTTGTGAGCCATGGTCGCAGCCCTGTCGCAGGTACTTGCTGGTAGGTGGTAATCAGCAGTGGTATGAGTGGGGTCTGCTCTGGTGCTGTGTGGCCAGACCTATCAGAGTGGTGTGCGTTTGTGTGTTGGGTGGTGGTGGTAGTGGTGGTGGGTTTGGTTTATGCTCCACTAATCCGCATGCCTCTTTGCTGGTTCCTGTCCTAACAGGGGGTGTCGTTTGATCAAGCCAATAATCTGCTGATTGAACCTGCTCGCATTGAGGAGGAAGAGGTCTGTACCACTCCTACTGTTCTCTCTCTGCCAAAAATCATTCAATCTGCTTGATTTGCTTCCCAGGCTCACCCATTGTTGTAGGGGAAACTGATCTATCTGGGTCAAGTGGCTTCTGGACCTGACTGATTGTAAAAACACAATGATTGTTTCCTCCCCTGCTTTCACCTCCTTTCCCTACTTTCCATACCTGAGGTGAGAATGGCTGCTGCAGATCAGGAATGAGATGGAAGAAATGTGAAAAACCAAAGGGGGCACAGGTGGAAAGTTCCTATTTGCTGTGCACTGAGGAAAAAGAAGGTGGAAGAAAATAAATACATACATTCAGGAGTGGTGGTAACTCAGGAGTAGAAGCCTCAAGAATCTGCTGAATGCTGTGTATGGCTCTTTGGGGTAGGGAGGATAATCAACCTCAGGACACTGCAAATGCATGAGAAAGGTGAACTGGAGCTAATGATTCTTGCATCTCATGCAGCCCCTCGGGCAGTCTTTACATGCAGCACTTTGGGATATCAGAAAGGAGCAGGTGGCGCTAGGGGGGCTGTAAGGTCCCAGTCATATGTATGGTGTTCTGCACCAAAGCTTAAGTTTTCAGTAGGCTTGCCTTATCCTTTGTGTTAGTGGGCTTTCTGCAGGTAGTGTTTCCAGAGAACTATCGGAGGCAGAGTGCTACTGCCCATGGTAAGAGGCAGAAACTGTTGTCAGTACTGTTTGCATGAAAGATACTTTCCTTGGAACAGTACATTAGTACCCATGTATTACTTGTGAGTGCTGGCCTATTTGTCTCTGTGAACTTGCCTCTGTGCTCCTTCCTCAGGGGTGAAATGGAGGCTTTTCTTTCTTGGTTTTGGAGTAAGACTTTCTGGGAAGGAGGTGGCACATACTTCCATCGAAATGTGATCTGGCTTATACATGGTGTGTTGGTGTGCCCTGAAGGTCTTTCAATCTCCTTATTTGTAGATCTTTTGAAAACACATTCACACTTCTTGCATTTCTCTTTGTATGACTCTACTGTCATCAGTAAAGAGACAAAAAACTCACTACAAGTGCTTCCTGGTCCCTCGGTTAGCAACACACTGCTCTTGGTCATCCTTTCTAGCTGCTGGACCTCAAATTTCATATGCCGAATCTTCTTGCTCCTCAAGGCGCAGTAGCCCAATAAGCCTCAGCTTTGTGTTGGACACAGGCTGCCTGCCTCTTCCTTTTGTCCTGCCCATGTTCCACCTACATCTGATAAAAGTGCCTGGAACAACTTGGAGTCAACTGGGGAGGGCAGCTGGTTAGATGCCCCAAGTTGCTCTGATGTCCCTGTAGTATCGTTTCCTTCTTTACACAGATCTGTTGCCTCACTGTAAAAGACTAGTGTGGTAGTGCCATGTAGGATGTGAGATGGTATTGCAGCTCCCAAGGACAAACATTTTGGAGATCCACAAGATGGGTGGAGGTGATGGCAAAGTCACCCCAGAGCAGAACAGCTTTGGCAAGCAGTTGATTGTTCTACAGCTCACGGGGAGCAGTCAGCTCAGTGGATAGTTGCTGACCTCTCCAGTCAGCGATAATCTGTCATTTTAGAGGGGTCATGCTGAGCACAAATTAGGACAGCAGCCGGTATGGAAGAGTTAGTCTCCAAAAGCATCAGTGAAAGCAAACTATGGGACTCAAGCTGACAGTTCTGTGAGAGCTGGATTTGTGCACTGTTCTGGTGGGACACCTCCATCATGCTCAGAGGGGTTCCCCTTGCCATCTTTTCCTAGAACATCAATTGTGAGAAGCATGTACCTCTCAATGAGTAGGGCAACAGGAGAAATATTTAGGACCTGAAAGACTACATAGTGTCTGAGTAGAGAATCAGCTTGGGAGGTGACTGATACCAGAAATACAATCTACCTACTGTTTCCAGGGATGAATTCATATACTTGAGAAGAATCTGTTATAGCTAAACCAGTCTGTTACAGCTAAACCAGTCTGTTATAGCTAAACCAATGGGCTATTTCCCTGAGCAAGGCCATTGCAGAGTGGAATCCCGCGTGTCTCTTGTTCAGCACAGAGTAAGTTCATGATGTTGCTATCACATTCCATGTATAATTTTATGCAGCTCTTAGAGAGAGGAAACTAGTGATGTTGTTTCAGGATTATGGTTAAGACTTAAAGAACACAAAGAGTGGCCTCCCTAGAGTAGAGCTGGAGACATCTGCATGACTTCAGTCAGCACTGTAACACAGTAGGGAGCCTAGCGCTGTGCATGCAGCTGGTACTTCCAGAGTTCCTTTGCCTATTAGGGTAAGTGGTACTCTATTGCAGGGGAAGAAATAACTTCGTAAAAGCATAGGACTTATTGATATCTGGATTCTAGTTCCCAATGTTTTGTCATAGTCTACATCTGTACTATAGAAAACGGCTGTATCTGGGTTGTAAAGGAGGCTTCTGGAAGAGAAAAATAGTATATCATGCTCCTATTTGAAGGCATGAGTTTGCACTTTAAATCTGCTTAGTTTCAGAGAATTTTCGAAGAAATAGTCCAGAAAGAACTGCTGTGCAAATTGAAGATGAGAACAATGCAAAGGAGGTCCCAAGTTCTGCTTAAGTGAGCAATGCTGCTTTGTCTGCAGTAATGGCTGGTGTCATCCTGTGTTTGCCCAGTGTTAACTTGTCTTTTACAGAGCACCTGAAAATATGAGTCATGAAGTGCCCTGCTTGTGCTGATTGAAGAGCTTTATACATTCTTGCTTCTTCTGACATGACATTCTCACAGCTGTACAAGATTGTAGAGAGGATATTTTGGTAATTTCCATCCCTATGAAAAAGCTAGGCTGATGTTAGAGGTTGAAGGTTCTTGAGTTCCTTGTTGGACGGTGGAAAAGATACTGTCAGCTTCCTCTGCCAGATCTTGTCGCTCTGGAGTTAGAAGCAGTCACATCTTCTTGTTAAAGCAGTCTTATCCTGTGGAAATTGCTCAGAAATGTTACCATTTGTGTTTGAATGCAGCCTTCATGCTTGGCACTACAGTTCTTTGCCAGAGGCAGACTGTGACAACACAGCGTGGTCCTGAAGCATCCAGTGTTAAGTGGGGTTTAACTTCGAAAAGGTCAGCCCACTTAGTTTATAGCATTGGGATGCCCTGATGCTGCTGCAGCACTGCATTGATTACTTGGATCCCTGCACCTTGGTGTTTTATTGTTGACTTGGTGAAACTACACTATTTATCAGGATATTGTCACGCTTTGAATTCTTATGTAGCAAATCTGATTTTCCCACGGTGTGATCTATGTATTTTAAACCCTGAAAAGATTAAGAAACCTCTTTTGTATAATGCAAGAAAAATATGTAATTTGCTCATCTGATTTGAGTAGGACATACTTTGAGGGAGCAGAGTGCCCTCAAAGTTACGAAAAGACACAACACTACTTTCTGTACTTGTTTTTTAAAATGTTTTATCATCCCACTGAGCAAGGAAAATGTGATGTAATCTCTGTTCAAATTTTTTTTGGCTTTTGATTTCTTGCAGTACATTTTTTTAACCTTTTCCTAGTGAGATGAAAGGTCCCTCAGTATTCTTTCTTATGCTATCGCCCTATAACAGTTTGGATGTAGAGACTGTAATCTTCCCTTCCTAGATGTACTATTTTTCATTCAGGTCTATTAAGTCAGTTTGAATATGATTCACCTACAAAATGAGAGATTACTTGTCTGACTGCAGTTCATTCATCATAATATATCACTGTCAAGTGCAAATCTTATTTCCTATGGAGATTCTTGAGGACTGAGTAGTAAACTGTAGAATGATTTCTCGCTCATGTGAGGAGCTACCTGCAGTTTCCTTTTCACTCATTTAGTTCCTTTCTCAAAAAAAAAAAAAAAAAAAAAAAAAAAGCAATAGAGAAGTGGGTTTTAACAGAGAGAGAAAAGACACCTATTTAAACAAAACACTACACTGCAAATCTGATCCTCCCTTTTGAAACAAGAAAACAGGATGTATACAACAGATACAGGTCATGTTGCTTAGGACCAGCATTATATAAAAAAAAATAAATAGGAATTTCAAAAATGCCTCTAGAAATAAATGGGACATTTGCAAGCCTTTAAAAGTTGTTCCCTACTGGAAAAATGAATTGCATTTTCTGACTGTGTCAATAGCAGAAGAGAGAACTTGTTGAATAGTGTTGAGACCTTGAAATGAAGAATGTTATCTCCAGCTTAGATCCAGGAACTGAAATGAGAAAAAAATGATGCTAGGTTGACATTTCTGCAAGTTACACTTTAACCAAAAACAACCTATATTCAATCCAGAATCAATTAGCTGAATTTAAGGCTGACATAGATTAGGAAGAAATCCTGAAGTGAAGTCTCCTACCATCACTCACTAGCAGCAGAATCACAGAATGGGTGAGGTTGGAAGGGACCTCTGGAGGTCATCTGGTCCATTCCCCAATTAATCAGGGCCACCTAGAGCAGGTTGCCCAGGACCGTGTCCGGGTGGGTTTTGAAGATCTCCATGGGGTGAGCCTGTCCGGGCAGCTCTGTGACCCGCACAACAAGATGTTTCTTGACAATCAGGGGGAATCTCTTGTGGTCCAGTTTGTGCCCATTGTCTCTTGTGCAGGCCACCAGGCACAGCTGACGAGAGCATGGCTCCATCTTCTTTGCACCCTCCCTTCAGGTGTTTCTAGACATTGGTAAGATTCCTCTGAGCCTCCTCTTCT